>NC_064616.1:636871084-637525528 GCF_023898315.1 Schistocerca nitens | reverse complement strand
GTACTTTGAACCTAAAATTATCATTTGTCATTGATACTAGTGTGTTCTGCTGGTGGGTTTAGACTGCTCGCTACCTTCCACTTCACAATCAATATTAAGCGGCACAAGCAGTAATCAGTCTTCTACGTGATACATATAAACATTTGCTAGCTCCAAATAAGAAAACGACGGTCCACTGCGACCTCTCGCAGAAGGGGGATTTCAGCTTCGTTGCACATCCTTTCTGGGACTGATTAGTTCGTATGTACTAAATAAGCGGGGCCATAAAGCTGTTAAATAATTCAAATACGAAACGAAAACGCGATATGCTATACATTACTTAATATACTTTAGAAAGTATGACAAAACGATGTAATTAGTTTCCCCTCTGCGCTTGAATCGGCTAATATAGTAGAAGAAAATAAAGAAGTGCAATAAGAGGAATGACAAGTTCCTTATCCACATAGACAATTAATGCAGGACGGAAATCTTTCCCCAGGTCCCAGTTGTAGGGTGGTTGTTGTTCTGTTGTAGTGGACATCAGCACATACGGCAGTTTGGGACTGGCCGTGAGTCGTGCACGGGCAGCCAAAGTGGTTAAGGCAACCGCTCGCGTAAAGCAGGAAATCCGGATTCGACTCCCGGTCCGGCAGAAATTTACATGTTGTTGTTGTTGTTGTTGTTGTGGTGGTGGTGGTGGTGGTGGTGGTGGTGGTGGTGGTGGTGGTGGTGGTGGTGGTCTTCAGTCCTGAGACTGGTTTGATGCAGCTCTCCATGCTACTCTTATCCTGTGCAAGCTTCATCTCCCGGTACCTACTGCAGCCTACACCCTTCTGAATCTGCTTAGTGTATTCATCTCTTGGTCTCCCTCTACGATTTTTACCCTCCACGCTGCCCTCCAATACTAAATTGGTGATCCCTTGATGCCTCAGAACATGTCCTACCAACCGATCCCTTCTTCTAGTCGAGTTGTGCCACAAACTCTTCTCCCCAATTCTATTCAACACCTCCTCATTAGTTATGTGATCTACCCATCAAATCTTCAGCATTCTTCTGTAGCATCACATTTCGAAAGCCTCTGTTCTGTTCTTGTCTAAACTATTTATCGTCCATGTTTCACTTCCCTACATGGCTACACTCCATACAAATACTTAATGCGTAGTGACTGTAAATAAAAATTGGGAATAATGGTGATGCTAGTCTTGGGGCCTGCAATTTCTTTACAGTTCCTCGTGCTAACTTCATACTGTCGCGGAAGGCCGTCACCTCTCGCCTATTAACTTTTTCAAGGGAAATTAAATTCTGGGTACTGGCGGCGAACAGACGCTCAGTGCTCCTACGAAAGCACGTCCTAGTACTCTGGCGTCAGCAGTTCCTCAGGCGGGAAGACGCTTCGTGACATTCTGCTAGCGAGGGGAGTCTAATGTGTTTTCTCTCTGTGCTGTGGCCAAGTGAAAGCCGCGCACCAAGTAATAGCAACTCCAGAATGTGTTACGTTCCGATCCAAATTACATACTGGGATGCAAACAGCAGCAGAGGTAACTTTATTCACGTGGTGGTCTGAATCCTGCAGGAAATTTCCTCGTCGAAAGGACGCCAGTCAGCTACAGTGGCGAAGCGGATGCTTTCACTTGCATCTCTGTTTCGTGTATTAACCCTACATGTCGAAGATCGGAGGAGGGCAACGGTATACTACCTCGAACAGGACTGTGTTTAGTAAAGGAAGTGATGACATCTTTGCTACGCACTTGACGTGGGTACTAGCAAACTTCTAACAGATTACGATGGGTGTCACCCATAAACTTTCGTGAACTGTCGAGTTGTCATCTGTGTAGTCTATGTTCGGTGAATTCGACGCAAAGGTCAACGGCATCAGTTACTGTAAGAGAGGTGACCAATTAAGTTATTACTTGCTCTGTAACGTCGTGTCTTAGAACGCACGACCATCTGACGTACCCGTTGAACACAGGCGTGATCTGGACGCTAACCCTGGTACTGTTACGCTCCTCAAAAGAGCGGGTGGTAGTATCCAGTATCGGGAACATGCCTTTCTGCTGTCTATTCCGAAAGTTGGATCGAATGAACACTATAAACATCTATGCATTAACGCACACAAAATTCTTGTCTGTTGAAACGATTTGTCAAGTAAAAAAAAAAGTATATTCCATTAAAATGGCAGGACAAAAGTGCCTGGGTTGCTACTTACATGCTTCATCTCGTAGCTGAACAAAATACCTCGGTCCGCAGCTCGTGGTCGTGCGGTACCGTTCTCGCTTCCCGCGCCCGGGTTCCCGGGCTCGATTCCCGGCGGGGTCAGGGATTTTCTCTTCCTCGTGATGACTGGGTGTTGTGTAATGTCCTTAGGTTAGTTAGGTTTAAGTAGTTCTAAGTTCTAGGGGACTGATGACCATCGATGTTAAGTCCCATAGTGCTCAGAGCCATTTTTTGAAAATACCTCGATTGGACGTGGCAGAGGCTCAAGTGGGCGGAAGAAGTTGCTTGTCACGAAGCACTTTTTTTCTGGTAGCGGAAATTTCGCGCAGTTTTCTCTGCTGGAGTTGGACTCGACAGAACTTCAAATCGTTTGACGACTGACTTTTCTGTTTCCGTCAGCGCGCGCACAATATATGGGCCTTGCATCAGTGCCAGTTTTCTTCATCCTTGTCCAACAGAGCGGTACGTAAATATTTGATGTGGGCTACCCAACTAAACAGTTTAGCTGCTGCTCTATTTGAGGTGTAGTGAAAAAAGCTTAAGTACAGCGCAAATACACGCCTGGAAATGGAAAAAAGAACACATTGACACCGGTGTGTCAGACCCACCATACTTGCTCCGGACACTGCGAGAGGGCTGTACAAGCAATGATCACACGCACGGCACAGCGGACACACCAGGAACCGCGGTGTTGGCCGTCGAATGGCGCTAGCTGCGCAGCATTTGTGCACCGCCGCCGTCAGTGTCAGCCAGTTTGCCGTGGCATACGGAGCTCCATCGCAGTCTTTAACACTGGTAGCATGCCGCGACAGCGTGGACGTGAACCGTATGTGCAGTTGACGGACTTTGAGTGAGGGCGTATAGTGCGCATGCGAGAGGCCGGGTGGACGTACCGCCGAATTGCTCAACACGTGGGGCGTGAGGTCTCCACAGTACATCGATGTTGTCGCCAGTGGTCGGCGGAAGGTGCACGTGCCCGTCGACCTGGGACCGGACCGCAGCGACGCACGGATGCACGCCAAGACCGTAGGATCCTACGCAGTGCCGTAGGGGACCGCACCGCCACTTCCCAGCAAATTAGGGACACTGTTGCTCCTGGGGTATCGGCGAGGACCATTCGCAACCGTCTCCATGAAGCTGGGCTACGGTCCCGCACACCGTTAGGCCGTCTTCCGCTCACGCCCCAACATCGTGCAGCCCGCCTCCAGTGGTGTCGCGACAGGCGTGAATGGAGGGACGAATGGAGACGTGTCGTCTTCAGCGATGAGAGTCGCTTCTGCCTTGGTGCCAATGATGGTCGTATGCGTGTTTGGCGCCGTGCAGGTGAGCGCCACAATCAGGACTGCATACGACCGAGGCACACAGGGCCAACACCCGGCATCATGGTGTGGGGAGCGATCTCCTACACTGGCCGTACACCACTGGTGATCGTCGAGGGGACACTGAATAGTGCACGGTACATCCAAACCGTCATCGAACCCATCGTTCTACCATTCCTAGACCGGCAAGGGAACTTGCTGTTCCAACAGGACAATGCACGTCCGCATGTATCCCGTGCCACCCAACGTGCTCTAGAAGGTGTAAGTCAACTACCCTGGCCAGCAAGATCTCCGGATCTGTCCCCCATTGAGCATGTTTGGGACTGGATGAAGCGTCGTCTCACGCGGTCTGCACGTCCAGCACGAACGCTGGTCCAACTGAGGCGCCAGGTGGAAATGGCATGGCAAGCCGTTCCACAGGACTACATCCAGCATCTCTACGATCGTCTCCATGGGAGAATAGCAGCCTGCATTGCTGCGAAAGGTGGATATACACTGTACTAGTGCCGACATTGTGCATGCTCTGTTGCCTGTGTCTATGTGCCTGTGGTTCTGTCAGTGTGATCATGTGATGTATCTGACCCCAGGAATGTGTCAATAAAGTTTCCCCTTCCTGGGACAATGAATTCACGGTGTTCTTATTTCAATTTCCAGGAGTGTATGTAATTCGTCTCTTGTGCAAAATAGGAAGTTATCACCATATTACTGGCAGTGATGTCCTGGATGACATCAGTGTTCGGCCATGACACACTCGGCACAGGTGTGAGATCAGTTAAGTTATTCCGGTCACTGTACGCATGGCCTTTACAACATCGTCGTGTGTGCTGAGTGCAGGTGTTCGACAAGCAGCGCAGTGTTTTATCACATTCCCAAAGTATACTGCAGATAAAATGCTTCAGTAACATTGTACACTGCAACTGCCGGATCTTCTCTGCAAGTCTTGGAATTCAGAAGATAACTTCGATTGACAGTAAAACCCGGAGAACGTGGTGATGTCAGAGGCTGGGATATGGAGGGATGTCAACGTACTATCGGTTCCCAGAGGTTGCATTGGGTTCAGATCGAGATTCTGGGAAGCCCAGTCATTCAGTAACGTTACTGTCCACACACTGTTTCCTCACAGATTCTGATTTATCACAGGAAGCGTTTTCATGCTGATAAAATCATTTATCGTCTCTGGACTTTCCTTTTGTGGTACACAGTACATACTGCCGTAAACTGTTCAAAATGGCGCTGAGCACTATGGGACTTAACATCTGAGGTCATCAGTCCCCTAGAACTTACAAGGGAACCTCCCCATCGCATCCCCCTCAGATTTAGTTATAAGTTGGTACAGTGGATAGGCCTTGAAAAACTGAACACAGATCAATCGAGAAAACAGGAAGAAGTTATGTGCAACTATGAAAAAAAAGCAAAATATAGAAACTGAGTAGTCCATGTGCAAGATAGGCAATATTATGGAAGCGTGAGCTCAGGAGCACCATGGTCCCGTGGTTAGCGTGAACAACTACGGAACGAGAGGTCCTTGGTTCAAATCTTTCCTCGTGTGAAAATTTTAATTTTTTTATTTTCAGACAATTACTATCCGTCACTCCGATGCGAAGTAGCTGCGCCGTAGTATGGGGACGCTACACCTAAACAAGAAAACCTAAATCGGGCAAGGTAGAAGAATCTTTTTACCCATTCGCCAAGTTAGGTGGGTCGACAACATATTCCTGTCATGTGGCGCACATGCCGTCACCAGTGACGTATATATCAGACGTGTTTTCCTTTGGAGGAATCGGTTGACCTATGACCTTGCGATCAAATGTTTTCGGTTGCCATTGGAGAGGCACGTCCTTTCGTCTACTAATCGCACGGTTTTGCGGTGCGGTCGAAAAACACATACACTAAACTTCTTACACTGAACAGAGACGTCAATGAACGAACGGACAGATCATAACTTTGCCAAAATAAAGAAAGTAAAATTCTCATGCGATGGGAGACTTGAACCAAGGACCTCTCGTTCCGCAGCTGCTCACGCTAACCACGGGACCACGCTGCCCCTGAGCTCACTGTTCCTTAATGTTGCCTATCTTGCGCATGGACTACTCAGTTTGTATATTTTGCCTTTTTTCCATAGTTGCACACAACTTCTTCCTGTTCTCTCGATTGATCTGTGTTCAGTTTTTCAAGGCCTATCCACTGTGCCAACTTATAACTAAATCTGAGGGGGGTGCGATGGGGAGGTTCCCTTGTTAGAACTACTTAAACCTAACTAACCTAAGGACATCACACATATCCATGCCCGATGCAGGATTCGAACCTGCGACCGTAGCAGTCGCGCGTTTCCGGACTGAAGCGCCTAGAACCGCTCGGACACCGCGGCCGGCTCCCGTAAACTCTGTTCATATTCCTCCGCATTTAACGGTTTCTTAAGAGCAATAAAGGGACTACACTATAACCACTCTAACACTCGCATACCGCAGTACCACCTCCTCCGTACTTCACTGTTGGCACCTTATACCCTTCCATCAGTTTGCCACAGGCTATGGCGTGACTCATGACTCTGAATTACTCGTTTACAGTTATCCACTGTCCAGTGACGTCGGTTTTAACACACATCAAGCATTGATAGCACTGAGTACAGAGATGTAGTTCCCCACAATTCACACTTGATCACTGTAATCTATTCTTTCTAAATCCTTAAGCACAATCAATGTACTAGCTGGACTGCTGGTAGCACTTAGTAATTCCTTCCTCTGATTTCATGCGATTTTTTACAGCCATCCGCCGCACTATTCAACGGTCCCTGTCCGTCAGTTCATGAGATCTGCCTGCTCTCGGTTTGGCTATGGTTGTTCCCTCGCGTTTCCACTTCAGGCAAATCACCAGCAGCCGATTTGGGCAGCTTAAGGAGGATTGAAATATCCCTGATGGCTATGTTACACACATGACATCCAATGATTAGTCCACGTTTGAAATCACTAAGCTCTCTCAACCGCCCCATTCTGCTGTTACTTCTTCGCCATTGACGATACAATGCTCATCCCATCTGCTTTTATATGGAAGGGTCAGCCTCCCGTGACATGCAGTGATCATTTCCACATTGCATAGGAGTGTTCCGATAGGTAGATTAGATAGTGTATGATGTAAACTAGTGGTGGTCAGCCTGTTCCCTGCCGCCCACTAGTGGGCGTGCCAGGTTTCATGGTGCGTGGGCGCATGAGGGTAAAGATATTTTCATTATGTTTTCATAAAATGTTGGCATAAAGTGTTGGCATAAAGTACTTGGTAAGTAATTACTATTACATGCTTTAACCTCCTGCAACTCTTTCTAAATTTTACGACGTATAGTTCCTTCCTTATTTCACAAATCATCATTACTATGGAAGTGCTTTGTGCTCAGAAAATTTTGCTGCTAACAGAAATGCTGCTAAGGAAATGAAGTCCAAAAACAAAGTAGGTTACAGTACACTTGTTTGCCCACTGCTTGAATACTGCTCACAGGTGGGGGATCCGTACCAGATAGGGTTGATAGAAGAGATAGAGAAGATCCAAGAGAGAGCAGCGCGCTTCGTTACAGGATCATTTAGTAATTGCGAAAGCGTTATGGAGATAATAAATTCCAGTGGAAGACTCTGCAAGAGAGACGCTCGGTACGGGCTTTTGTTGAAGTTTCGAGAACATACTTTCAACGAGGAGTCAAGCAGTATATTGCTCCCTCCTACGTATATCTCGCGAAGAGACCATGAGGATAAAATCGGAGAGATTAGAACCCACACAGAGGCATACCGACAATCTTACTTTCCACGAACAATACGAGACTGGAATAGAAGGGAGAACCGATAGAGGTACTCAAAGCACACTTCGCCACACACCTTCAGGTGCCTTGCGGAGTGTGGATGTAGATGTAGATATACAAAACTGGGTCCTGTAGGTACAAAAAAGGTTGACTACCCCCTGATGTAAACGATGAAATGCCGGAGACTTCTCTTGAGAAACTGATTTCAGATTTAATAGCGAACATACGTTATTGCGCCAGGAGTCAGTTTCGGGAGAGTGAGTATCGCTTTCAGACGCTGTATTCGCAGGGATGCAGTCCAAATGGTGTGCAGTGGGTGCAGATGCTGGCTGCAGCGGTTGACATTTGCCCGCAGTCGTCCTTGCGTTGCTGCAGACGCTCCAGCCCGTGCGAGCACTGCCTGCCGGGCTGACATTTTTGCTCCTCCGCGGCCGTCCCAATCGCGAAGGACTCCCCGTCGTCGTGAAAGTGCAACTGCCAGTCTGCAAGGAGATACGTGTAATGCATGTAGAAGAATTTAAGATCTGGTAGTACATTCGCGCGTGCGGGGCATAATATGCAAATTCTTGAGCCTGGAATTGATCTCTAAGAAGAATGCACCTAGTACAGTCTTACATGCTTATCTAATGTCTTTACAGATTTACGCTTTAATACGTTAATTTAAGTATACAGCGGAAGGGATTAAAAAGATAATCTTATACTTTATTAAATTTTTTTATATATTTACTACCAGAGAAACCCGGCATTGCGTGGGTGACAATACATGGCATGGGAGGAGGCATCAGTACCATTTCTTTTGTATGAGATGCATATAGTCTTATATCTCTGTAACGATATTATAAATGGAGTTACCTTGTTAATAAGATAGTTTGGTCGCAGTGCGATGCAGTGTTTGTGTGTGGTTGGTAAAAATCCACGAAATATGGAGCAATAAATATTCTTGAGTAAAGCTAAATAATACGTGACTTAAGAACTTTACCGTATGTGTGAAAATGTTTTCATTATTTCATTAACGATGCAATGCAACAGTGATAGTCCCAGCCTGTTTCATCCGTACTGTGGTTGGTGATAATGGGTGACTGTGTCTGGCAAATACCTCAATATAATGCGCAATGTGGAACACTTGCTTCCCTACACCAATGACCTTTGAGCTTTACCGTATTAGTAAATGTACTCGATTACACAGTTCTTACCCTTTTCGATGTCCGCAGCTCGTGGTCTAGGGGGCTAGCGTTGCTGCCTCTGGATCACGGGGCCGCGGGTTCGATTCCCGACCGGGTTGGGCATTTTCTCTGCCCGGGGACTGCGTGTTTCTGTTGTCCTCACCATATCATCATTATCATCATCATTTGTGAGAATGACTAGATTGTATTGTGAAAAGAAAATGGACTGTGTAAAAAGGCGCTGATGACCGGTCAGTTGAGCGCCCCACAAACCAAACATCACCCTGTTCCATCCATACTGGCATTAACATTGTCGACATATTTAACCGCGGGTAACACCACGGGGCCAATGTTGGTTTGGTAATATGTATTGTCCTAACATAGTAGTGTTTAAATGAAGCTGGAAGGGAATGAATGTTAATTTATTTCATTGGGCACTTATTTTCCAATGCATACACATATCTTACTTTCATAGTACTTGCTAACAGAATATATTTGTAGTGATTCACGAAAACGCGCCAGATTACTAAATAAGCGAAATGTTTATCCTAAATCACTGTAGTGTACCATTCGATTATTCATTTGTTACTTCAGAGGATTTTTATCGTTAATTCTATCGGGATGTTTTCCTCTATGTCTGTGTTGATAGTCGGTAAAGTGTCATTGACGAAAATGAGCTCACAGATTAAAAACTGATCTATTTGATATTACATGTCGTTATTAAAGTATGAACGACGAAACCGCGCAAGCATCGTACTACACTCCTGGAAATTGAAATAAGAACACCGTGAATTCATTGTCCCAGGAAGGGGAAACTTTATTGACACATTCCTGGGGTCAGATACATCACATGATCACACTGACAGAACCACAGGCACATAGACACAGGCAACAGAGCATGCACAATGTCGGCACTAGTACAGTGTATATCCACCTTTCGCAGCAATGCAGGCTGCTATTCTCCCATGGAGACGATCGTAGAGATGCTGGATGTAGTCCTGTGGAACGGCTTGCCATGCCATTTCCACCTGGCGCCTCAGTTGGACCAGCGTTCGTGCTGGACGTGCAGACCGCGTGAGACGACGCTTCATCCAGTCCCAAACATGCTCAATGGGGGACAGATCCGGAGATCTTGCTGGCCAGGGTAGTTGACTTACAACTTCTAGAGAACGTTGGGTGGCACGGGATACATGCGGACGTGCATTGTCCTGTTGGAACAGCAAGTTCCCTTGCCGGTCTAGGAATGGTAGAACGATGGGTTCGATGACGGTTTGGATGTACCGTGCACTATTCAGTGTCCCCTCGACGATCACCAGTGGTGTACGGCCAGTGTAGGAGATCGCTCCCCACACCATGATGCCGGGTGTTGGCCCTGTGTGCCTCGGTCGTATGCAGTCCTGATTGTGGCGCTCACCTGCACGGCGCCAAACACGCATACGACCATCATTGGCACCAAGGCAGAAGCGACTCTCATCGCTGAAGACGACACGTCTCCATTCGTCCCTCCATTCACGCCTGTCGCGACACCACTGGAGGCGGGCTGCACGATGTTGGGGCGTGAGCGGAAGACGGCCTAACGGTGTGCGGGACCGTAGCCCAGCTTCATGGAGACGGTTGCGAATGGTCCTCGCCGATACCCCAGGAGCAACAGTGTCCCTAATTTGCTGGGAAGTGGCGGTGCGGTCCCCTACGGCACTGCGTAGGATCCTACGGTCTTGGCGTGCATCCGTGCGTCGCTGCGGTCCGGTCCCAGGTCGACGGGCACGTGCACCTTCCGCCGACCACCGGCGACAACATCGATGTACTGTGGAGACCTCACGCCCCACGTGTTGAGCAATTCGGCGGTACGTCCACCCGGCCTCCCGCATGCCCACTATACGCCCTCGCTCGAAGTCCGTCAACTGCACATACGGTTCACGTCCACGCTGTCGCGGCATGCTACCAGTGTTAAAGACTGCGATGGAGCTCCGTATGCCACGGCAAACTGGCTGACACTGACGGCGGCGGTGCACAAATGCTGCGCAGCTAGCGCCATTCGACGGCCAACACCGCGGTTCCTGGTGTGTCCGCTGTGCCGTGCGTGTGATAATTGCTTGTACAGCCCTCTCGCAGTGTCCGGAGCAAGTATGGTGGGTCTGACACACCGGTGTCAATGTGTTCTTTTTTCCATTTCCAGGAGTGTATGTCGAACGACTGAAACAAGCGCGTTTTCACATGTACGGTAAAGTTTGTTTGTCAGAGTACATAGCTTTTTCGAAGAGTATTTATTGCTTCATATTTTGCGGGTTTTTGTTCGCCACACTCACCGCTACTAAAACTCCCATAACAGCAGCATGAGTGCGACGCCACAACCACCCGTGGGTAGCAGCGGGTGATCTTGGAGAAAGTCTTCACATATAAATATAGATTTACCGTATGGCTACATCATACAAAATATTAAAATTATCTCAAACAACAAACTAATATCCATGCCACGAATATAGTCCATTGATACCTCCATCACCAGGAAAGTAGACAAAGTTCTAGGTCACTTTTGATATCAAATTGATATCAAAAATGTCGTAGAACTCTGCATACTCCACTACTTGGGTCACGAGAGTGAAGCCTACTTTTGCTAATGCTTAAAATGTCTGTGTGAACGGGGCTTATGTTAGCATTTTTCTGTGCTTTTTTGTATTCCCTTGCAAGTGGCGAAGTATGCGTAGCCAAAAAAGTAGGTGTGTGTCTGGATAAAAGACGCATGTTATGGTTGACCTGTGTATCAACACGATTTGTGTGAGGACTGTTCATCCAGGCTGGTGTCCATGATGTGCCACAGTTTTTCTGGGTGATGTTATTTATAGCTTTGATTTTGGCAGCTGTTCGTAATAGATTGTGTTTATAACTGAGCGTTGTGTCAACGTTCCTCTAACCAGCTCGGGACTTTGACGATCTAACTTGCCGATTGGACAGAATTTGGCATGGTATCCCTCTGAAGGACATCCATCTCCTTCAATCAGTGCCAACCCGAATACCTTCTTGCATAAGGACCAGAGGTGGACCAACGTGTTAATGACCTACTCAATTTGTGAAGCTCTTCCTCTTGAATCAATCGCCCAATTTTTCTGAAGTTGTAATTTGTCTGTCTCTACATGTGCATCACATACCGATTTCCATACCATTTGGAAAATTGCTTTTTGTTGTGTCGTTTATTTTCACTTACTCTTTGGAGTGTATTTTTGGTTTCTTTTATGTCAGAGTAATCTTCCTTCAAGGTGAACAGCGTTCTCTTTGTTGGCCATCTTGTTGTTTAGATGAAATGTTGAGACATCTGTCTTAGTGGCACTTGGCTGCAACTTCCATTTCCGAAAATATTCTCCAGTAGTTAATAAATCAATGGTTAATACGGACTTCTTAACTTAGAGCTCTATGCTCCGTTGCGAGTACCCAGTCATCATACTCAATATTTTTTGATATGAACAAAAGAGGTACTAGGACAGATCACTGTGGTAGACCATTGTTTAGCTTCCTCTGTGAACTCATCTTGATGCCCATTAGTAACATCGGTTAGTGCGTATATAACTGATTAGATTGCAATTTTTAGGCTTCGGATGATTTGTAGAAGTTTCAGAATGACACATTGCTTCCAGATAGTATCATAATGCAGCTGGCAGATCAGTGTATGCGACTGGCGTTGTCTCTACTTTCTGGAGGCCAGCTTCAAGTTTTTAGGAACAGGATTTGATCTGTGCAGCTGCGGTTAGGTCTGAATTCTGCCTGTTCGACCGGGAAGACTTTGTGACATCCTACTGTACACCATTCTTTCCACGAGCTTATAGAGAATACTAAGTAAAGCTATGGGTCGATAACGTTGCGGCTTGTCGTTAGCTTTACTTGGTTTCAGTAAGGCTATGACTGTTGCACGTTTCATTTCATGCAGTATGTTGGCCGTTTGCAGAATGTTTGTAAAGTACTCAGCCAGCCACTTTTTCACAAACTTTGCCGCAGCACAAAAGGAAATTTTGAGTGAATGCCATCAAATCCTGGGGCTTTCCCTGGTTTCACTTCTTTTATGGTGCTCGTTACTTCTTCAGTGCTGAATGGCAGAGTGGATTCAGTTTGTTTCGTAATGTGTTTTGAATGCCTTTAATGTCTCCTTAGCCGTAGCAGTATGTGCTCGTACTTCAGGAGCTCTGGAAGTGGACACAGTGTTGGCGGTAACTTGCTTGGTGAAAGAATCATCATATGTGCGGTCTATTGGGGTGCTATTTTCCTGCAAATTCGTAAATTAAAGCGCCTCGCCCCCTCTCGCCTCAACACGATCGGTTTTCAAACATTTTTAACAACAAAAACAATGCTCAGTGAAGGATTAAAATACTAAGGGAGGTGACTGACCTCTGCGCTTAAGAGATGAGCCAGCCATTCTAAAACTCAAACTTACAACCTGTGAGCTTAAGCCTGAGACTCGACACTTACAAAATTTTAATAGCTCTGCCAAATACGTAAATTAAGATAGACGGCAGATGTCCATTTCGCACAAACTTGGGATCCTCCAATCGAAAAATGGAGTCGTGCTAGTTGGGAGTAGGGTAAGAATGATTTCGGCCTTTCGGAATGGCTTGTCTCTAGTATGCCATGGTCAAAGTGCAG
Organism: Schistocerca nitens; assembly: GCF_023898315.1. NCBI lineage: Eukaryota > Metazoa > Arthropoda > Insecta > Orthoptera > Acrididae > Schistocerca > Schistocerca nitens. The sequence goes on along the minus strand of NC_064616.1, from coordinate 637,512,440 downwards.
CTTATTGTCCCTCAGTACCATCTACTCCTGCACGTAACTACTATGACCTCTTCACTCAACGGCGAGATTACGGTCCGCTGCTCGTGGTCGTGCGGGTTCGATTCCCGGCGGTGTCAGGGATTTGCTCTGCCTCATGATGACTGGGTGTTGTGTGATGTCCTTAGGTTAGTTAGGTTTAAGTAGTTCTAAGTCCTAGGGGACAGATGACCATAGATGTTAAGTCCCATAGTGCTCAGAGCCATTGTAGCGAGATGACGGCCTGCAGTTGAATGACACTGTCTCCTGAAGGCATCATTGGCTGCTTTTATGCTAGCGCATTTCTCCGACTTCCTAAGTATCCAGTAGAATAATGCTCTTACATCTTCCGTTGAAGCAGTAGGAGGAGTTGTATATATTCTGGATCACTGTCTTGATGGGCACATCTTACCACCGTAATTTAGGTTTCATGTGGTTTTCAGGCAATGCCTGTAAGGTTCTTTCAACAAGAGAACGGTAGATTCTTTCTTAAATCTTGCTTCTTAACTATTCGATCTCTGTTGAGCAAGAGGCGTATCCTTCTAGATTAATAAAACACAATTTTTTGAAATACTGAGGATATGGTTAACAGTAAACTCTGAGTGCAGAATACTTAAAATACCAGCGGAGCAGTCTATTCTGGTCATTTTGATGCAAATATGCCGTAATGATTACGAAGTTGTTTGGAGGAACGGTGCAAAATGTTGCTCATGTAGGCGAAGACAGGTTGTAGACCCAGTCTTAAACGTGGAACTGGTAGCAACACATTTTTCCCGTTCGGGCCGTGATGCAGTGCTTCAGAGGTATGCAGTATGAATTTGTAACAAAAGACAAACTGCCTGCTGATAAGCTTTTCGCTGACAGCCAGCAATTCTCACGACACCGCCGCCTCTTCCTCATTCTGGTTACCTCTGTTCCCAGATCGCTGCGTGAGCCGCAGTTAGTGCAATTACTGTCATGGTGCTTTGCTTTCCGGAAATACGTTAAAGCCTTGTTCTCCCTACCATTTTACTTGACACCGAACATTGGCTTTACCAGGTAAGCACAGCTAAACAGTTATCTACCGTTGCAGCAGTTCCTGCCAGTATTAACCGTTTTAAGTATCGTCCTGGGTTTTACCTGCTGTCAGGGAACGAAAATCAAAGCAATATGAAGTTAATTTTGTTTGAAAGTGCATACCGTTGAGCTGCTCCTGCAAACAAACTGCTTTACTAGTTACAAAATAGCTTTTAGATCCCCTTATCGTGACGCCACCTTACAGGTAAAAGTGACCGGTACTTAAACGGTTGTGCTGGTAAAATATTTAGCCATCCAGCACACTCTATAGTTTTCGAGATCAATATTAACGCTGTTTTCTGGTCGGAAGGTGCCCGTAAAGCTAGCCAAGATAACATGAAGCCACTGGACATGATCTGGTTTTCGGATGGAGCATCTTAGGAGCCGCGAATGGAATACATAATCTGTCTTTTCCTTTCTCATGTCTTACCGTGTTAGATCTCGTCACGATACGATGGAGGATGATGATTGGTTTGTGGGGCGCCCAACTGCGCGGTTATCAGCGCCCGTGCATATTCCCAACCTTTGCTCAGTCCAAACTCGCCACTTTCATGAATGATGATGAAATGATGAAGACAACACACACCCAGTCATCTCGACGCAGGTGAAAATCCCTGACCCCCCTCGGAATCGAACCCGGGACCCCGTGCTCGGGAAGCGAGAACGCGAGCGCGAGACCACGAGCTGCGGACATCACGATACGAACGTAGTTCTATCGCGTCGTAAACTATCTAATAAATGTACTACTCAGGGCACAAATAATACGGCCCTGTAAGAAGTTTCCTTGTTCTTCTTTCGTCTCTGAAGATAGTTTGTGACCGCAGTGTGCTGTATAGATAAATCTTAATGCTCATGACGAGGGTAGGCAGTTAGATAAATAAGTGGCCGCGTTTTGTCTGCGTCGTATACACTACGCGTGTACTCAGTTACTTTAATGTGATTTATGGTTTTCTTTATTACGCTGTTCAATGGCGCGTATATATGAAGAATAAGGAACTGTGCTCTACATTGAGAACTGCGTCTATGGAAAGTAGCTACAAACTGAAATGAAAGCGGAAGCACTTTAACTCAGTTTCGCAGACGAAACAATATTCCGTCTCGTTAATTTCCGTTACAGCGTTCTTGAAACTTCCAACAAGTGCTCAAGGCAGATGACAAATGCAAGAGACGGGCGAAGGCACATCAAAACGTGTTTGTCTCAGGAATTTCTTCTCTTTTAAAAAAAAGTGAAAGAAGACGTTATGTACTGAACGGAGTAAGACGAAACTTTACAAAACAAACTGGAACATGTAGTATCTGACGTGCACATTATTTTAGCTCTCGCGTAGTTGCGTAGCTATTGTAACATACGCTTAGGGCAAATATCGAATTGCCCCCCCCCCCATCCCTCACCCCTCCCCCGTTCTCCCCCATCACAGCGTCACCACTATCAGAAACTATCCGTTTTTTAAACTTTTCCACTGCTTAGTCGGTTTGTTCGTTTGAGATCAACGCTATAATGAACCAAAACATAATCCAAGAGGCATTAGGCTGCTAACCCGAAATCTCACGTAGTACTCATTGTCAGCACGCCGATGAGACTTAAAAGTCACAAGTAAACGGTACACATTTCAATAATTTTTGTGTGATACGAATTCAACCTATGGAAAGTCAAAGCCCCATTGCTCACAATTATAAAGCGATTCCTTCTTCATTGTTTCTTTGCCGATCAATCCAGAGCCGTAGTATACAAAACAACAAACACTTTAGCTCTGTTGACTCACTTGGCATAACGAGTGTTTCCATTTAGTAGCCGGAAGCAAGACACAAGCATTTCCGTACCAGAGAGAGATGGATCTTACGGAACTGTTCCTCAAAACAATCCAGTCAAAATCTCCTCACAATTTTCTTTCCAATATCTCCACGTGGGACGAACTTGGCGGCAACACGACGCATTCCAAGATGCTGTCAGGATTTTATGACACGATCCAACTGAAATGTTACATTCTTCTGCAACCTCTCGAACAGTCTGTCTTCGATTGGCACCCACAATTTCGTTGACGTTCCTGACATTCTAGCGTCATAGGTAGACGTCGAAGGGTGCCCTGAATGAGGGTCATCTTTAACTTCCATCCAGCCATTTTTAAACCTTGAGAGGCATACGCAACTAAGAGTGCGGCGTAAGCACTCGTCACCGTAGGCTTCCTGCATCAGTCGGTGTGTCTCTGTAAAGGTTTTCTTGAGCTTCACGCAAAATTTAACGCAGACGCGTTGCTCCTCTAATCCTGCCCTCTTGAAATTCGCAAATTGTGCGACACAACTGTCTACTCATTACCGCGCTGAATAACAACTAATGTACATACACATTAAACACAGGCGTTTGCAGCGATCCCAACTGCATTTCGCTCCAACACATCATTGGCTCAAAATTACGAACAGACCTCGTATTTCTTTTCGCCCGTCACAAAAATGTGGCCCCACGAAAACGGGCGCATAGGTACGCGCAATGTCTGTCGTATTCTAGTTAAGTAACTGCTGCATGTTGTGAGTTCGAGATCAAATAACGAACACAGATGACACCGTAAGCCTCTCTGTGAGGCGCAGTAGCCATTTTAACTTACAGTTGAGCCACTGAGGCGATAAAGACCGAATTACACGACGAATGAGCGTATGAACCATCGATTACACTGCAGCTGTCGCGTGCTACCTGAGATAGTAGCATCTACGATCAGGGCAGTAGTTAGTTCGTGCCCTCCATCTCATAATGCGGACATACCTCTTATTCTTAAGTATTTAAGGGGTGAAGAAGTGAGTTTCGGTATATGTTTTAGGTATGGCAGCCACAATTGTCCCTTCTTGCTTTTTATTTAGTATTATATTGCAGTTCTAAAATATTGTTCAGCTGTTGATAAACAAAATACATGACCTAAAATGCCTTCTATAGGATTACCCAATACGTTCCTTCCCCGTTTCAATGTTATAATTTGATTTTCTTTTTATATGAAATTACAGATGTTCTAATTTTAATATTTTAATACAGAATTTCATATCGCTGTAACCACATCAAATTAAAACGTTAAATTTATGTTTTTATTTATATAAGCTTCTTAAAATACTTTTCTTTTGTGTATTTGTTGGGAGGATAGAGGAGTTCTGATAAAACTTGGAAAATCACGAAATGTGTTGTTCTTCAATTATTGCAGTCTAGGACTGACAGCTTACTATCCAAATTAACATCAGTTTCGTCAGATGTTATTTTTATTGCTGTCCGTCATTGTCAAGCTTAGCAGAACATTGACAATAACTCTACCAGTGGCGATTTATCTGTAACCAACTCAGTGTTCAGAAATATTACATTCCATAAAACTATTGAAGAATTTTCGAACGGTATCGCTTTCTGGCTGCGTCACTTGGTCACATCAGATGTATAGCTCCGAAGAGAAAATTATGGACGGTAATACCTAAACTACAGTGTGTCTGTTCATAGATTCTATGTATGTAAGGCATCAATACACGCTAAAAATGCTGGCTAGATCATATTCACTGAATTTCGTACACACATTATACGTACATACGAAACGCAGATGAACATATTAAACTACAACTTTATAACAGCTCCTCACCGTTTCTTATTTTTTCAAAATTTCCACGAAAAGCAGTTGCTTAGGGTCGGGTCTGCATCCGGAACTCTGTTTCACCTTGTCACATTTCAACGAAACGCCATACGCTTCGCAAAAAGTAAAACTATGCCATATGAGTTATCTTTATAATTCAACGTGGGAAGACGACAGAACTTTCTCGCTGAGATAGCACAGGGCAGAAATATAAACCTTTGGCGAATCTGGTCATAAACTTCCACATAGTTTCTCTGCACATCATGAACATGCACTGTCTATTTCCGTGGTTTTTAATTTTTTAAATTGATACTACTTAAGTAGTGTAACACATTTTTACCTGCATGTCAGCTGTATTAGAACATTTAAACGCCAGAGAGAGAAAAGTATGCACTTCATACTAAACTTGAAATTCAGCTAGAGTAATAACCTTATTCTAATAAGCAGTTCTTATTGCTATCGCAATCTGCTCATATTTCTAGTAGAGGTAAATACATAGGTCCCTTCACGGGCGGAGAAGCTACCACAGATACAAAAGGTCGGCTGTACGGTTGTTGCCTCCGCTGTCGGGAGGTTCTAGGAGACCGCAAGCCGAAGATTCTCCTCCGATTTTTGTCTTGCGACCGGTCGTTACACCCGACCACAGCTTCCCTGCAACCTGGCATTAGACTCTATCGTCTATCGCAACCGTAGGTTTTTAACCCGCTTGTGATCCAACGTCCGTATGAGGTAACATTCCTACGTGCTTCTGTTACTGTTCTCGTTCAGTATCGCTGGAAGCAATCTACGATAAAAGTGGAAACAGTGTTATTACGTAACAAGGTTCGTCGGACAAGTTTCTACCACAGTTTAAAACAATATTTTGTATCTGATAAATAGGTTAATGTAGATTTCAAGTATTCACAATTTCTTGAGCATTCAGACGTTATGGTATGTCTTCCCAAGCTCTGATATTTATTCATTTACTAGCTGAGTACCCGGCGTTGCCCAGGTATGTATTCTAATCCTGTTAGTGCATCTTCTCCTTCTCCTCCTCCTCCTCCTCCTCCTCCTCCTCCTCCTCCTCCTCCTCCCCCCCCCCCCACTCTCTCTGTGTGCATCTCATGCTCTTTCCTTTCCCTGTCCATTTCCTTATCTCCCTCTCTCTGTGCAGTTCCTCCTTCCACTATATGGGCCCAAGATATCCTTTGGATAGTGTCTGCGGACTTGGTTGCGAACAGTGAAAGTACTAAAGACGTAATAAATTAAAATTTGATGTCTTATTCGGCATTATTCCAGCGGCATATGTCTGCGGAATATCTTGCGGATAGATATAGTGGCGTCGCGCGGAGTGGCCGCGTGGTTTGAGGCGCCGTGTCACGCACTGCGCGGTTCCTCCCGCCGGTGGTTAAAGTCGTCCCTCGTGTGTGTGTGTGTGTGTGTGTGTGTGTGTGTGTGTGTGTGTGTTTGGGGGGGGGGGGTGTAAGCGTAAGTTAAAGTAGAGCGTAGCTCTAGGGACGAATTCACACACATTTGACCATGTTTAAAGCTAGTTGTAAAGAAGTAATAAATTTAAACGTAATGCGTAATGTGGCAGTTTTCATGGATCTTAGTGTTCGTAACGCCATACCTCCTGAACTATGATCGGTAGGTGGTTCTTATCCCCACGAAGATTGTTGCCCAATGGCAAGGGATACGTATGTGTTTAAAGCTTGGTTGAAGTCGGTCCAGTGGTTTAGGAAGGAGATGTGGCACATACCTACATTCATTTTTTATAATATTTTTGGATCACTTAATCATACACATGTAGCTGACGGCTCTACAATAAATCAACTTTACGCGTGCACCGAAATGGTGGACCGTTTATCACCAACTACAATGTAACTACAAAAACTGTACCGCGTCCATCAGGGCCACTGTGCTTTGCTATAGAACGGTTTTACCATACCCTTGATAAGATCAGAGACAGGACTGGTACACCCGCACGGGCTAGTCAATCGCCTAATTGAAAAGGCTTTCGTCATTCGCTCCCTAGCGGCACTCATCCTTCGCAACGTAGGTCGCGTCCATTCTATCCGTTCTGTGCAAATAAGAGTGCATTCAGTGTTTGTGTTATTGAGAGAGGGGAGAGGATGAATCTCAGTGTCGTCACATATCCTACTTCTCTCAATTAAGGTCGTAGGGGCCGCGCGCTTAACGTTCCCATCCAGCAGGCGGATCGCTCCCAACATACGCAGATGTTCTCACTCAACAAAACACTGCGGCGAGCTTTGGGGTTTAACTGAAGACATTGATGATGCAGAGCTGTTAACCATCACGTCTCCTCGTCTATCCGGCTAATGCATCGTGATGAAAATTTTGTCCACCAGCAGGATTTCTACCGGTTGCCTCTGTGCCGAGTGCTACTGCACTAGCCCCTGTTAGACCTCTGTAGCGTAGAAGACGTAATAAGAAAATCGTAACGGTGGGTCAGGTCTCCATCCTTCGTCCCCCAATAAGAAAATAAAGCAGCGACAATTTAGGTACATCGTAACCTTCAAAAAGAGTTACCTTAATGAAGAGTGCATTTAAAGGCTCAAGATGGCTCTGAGCACTATGGGACTTAACATCTGAGGTCATCAGTCCCCTAGAACTTACAACTACTTAAACCTAACTAACCTAAGGACATCACACACATCCATGCCCGAGGCAGGATTCGAACCTGCGACCGTAGCGGTCGTGCGGTTCCAGACTGTAGCGTCTAGAACCGCTCGGCTACTCCGGCCGGCTTGCATTTAAAGTTTTATGTTTGTGCCTTGTAGCAAAAAGCGCGAACATAAATGTGTGAGCTTAGTATTGGACACCATAAAGAAAAAGAAGTGACGTATGCTGGGTTTCGAATAACCATACTGTACTGATGCTATACATTTTCTTACTTAAAGTAGGCAAAGTACGGAACAATCGGAGAAATAAGTAAGTGAAAAAAAAAAAACAGCAGGAGAAATTACGAAAAGCAGTGGGGATAAAAAGATAGAATTGAACAATTTATCATATGTCTTGTGGAAGGATTGGTACTAGATAAAGATGGGAAGCATCAAACCAGAAAAGTCCAGCAAAACAAAAATTTCTATCATTTTGAGCTTCTTTGGCCGAAAGTAAATATTTACCATACGTTTAGTTAATCAGTCTCCGAAAGCAGTCGAATGCAACTGAGTGTATACGGTGCTCGGTAATGCTTTCATCGTAACACCCAAAACAGAAAGTAGATTTGTATAATCTTGACACTGAGTCAGAACAGCCTTCTATTGTCGGAATTGAAGCTTGTTGATAGCTTCTGTGGGGGTCGTTAACGATACACCCTAAATACCGTATTCAGGATCGATAAGAGTGAAGAGACGTAGACATCTATACTCTGCGAACCACCTTTCGGTCTGTGGTGGAGGTTACTTTATGTACCATTGTCACTTCGCCATTTTCCTGTTCCAGTCGTAAATGGTTAGCAGGCAGGACAATTGCTGGTAGTCTCCGTGTGAGCTCGAATCTCCCAAATTTCAGTTTCTTAGTATTTACTCGAAATACACGTAGGAGGAAGCAATATATTGGTTAACTCTTCTAGGTAAGTACGCTCTCTGTATTTGAACAGTAAAGCACATTGTGATGCAGAACGCTTGCCTTGCAGTATACGGCACTGCAGGTGGCTGAACATCTCGGTGACGCTTTCGCACTTACTAAATAAACCTGTAACGAAACGCGCTACTCTCCTTTGGATCTTCTCTCTCCTTCTACCAAACCTACATGATAAAAATCCCAGACTGACAAGCGGTATGAAAGTGTCAGTGGAATGAGGCATTTGTAAGCTGTCTCCATTGTGGGTGAACTGAATTTCCTGAGGATTCTTCCAGTGAATCTCAGGCTGGCATCTGCTGTGCCTGCGATTAGTGTTTGTGATACTTCAACTTTCAGTCGCTGCAAGCGTGTAATAGTAGGTACTTTATGGGTCTCCCTGCGATAGTTCTATGAAGTAATCCTACGATAATGACTCTTCCTACCTATTTGCGTGCGATGCGTTAAATTTGTTATGTTGTTCTTTAGGGGCAGTGCGGAACTGTATCGGACACCTTCCAGAAGTCTAGGTAGAAGTCTTCAACATGAGCACTGGTATCTACTGCTTTCTAGAACCCGTGGACGAACAGAGCGAGCCGGGTTTAACACGATCGAGGTTTCCTTTCGTTCCTTCGAAGGTAAACCATTTCATCAGCTTAAAGCACAACAGTTCCGTTTCATCTACTGAAGCTATGCCAATACAGTATATGCAAAACTTGGGTTTGTATTCGTCATTTTGATTTGCAGCTCCTTGTGTTGGCCGTGTTTGCAGTTAAAATTGTTGGATGTGAGGTCCGCCAGTTACGCAAAACGCCGATTTTTCTCAGTACCCAAACATGTTTCGGCACAACTGTGCCATCATCAGTGGGTTTTCGTTTTTATTTATTCTGTAACGTGAACATTTTTGCAAGTGCTTGCCACACGCAAACGTAAGTAGAAACGAATATAGGCGCGAAAACATATCTACAAACTAAATTACATTCTAGAAGGTAGGTTAACTCCCAGCAAAAAAACTTTCTCATCAACATCGTTTGGTTGCAGATGACAAGCTCCCTGTAGTAACACACAAGTGATCCGGAAAATTCATGCACACCAAATGTAAAGATATTTACAAAAAAGAAACGATCTGTTGTTTGAACTAAACGTCCACGTAATTTCATAATTATTTAACAAAAATGTTCACATTACGGAATAAATAAAAACGAAAATCCACTGATAATGGCACAGTGGTGCCGAAACATGTTTGGGTACTGAAAAAAAGGTGTTTTGCATAACTGGCGGACATTACATCCAACGGGTTCCTATTACTTACAGCCGGCCGATGTGGCCGAGCGGTTCTCGGCGCTACAGTCTGGAACCGCGCGACCGCTACGGTCGCAGGTTCGAATCCTGCCTCGGGCATGGATGTGTGTGATGTCTTTAGGTTAGTTAGGTTTAAGTAGTTCTAAGTTCTAGGGGACTGATGACCACAGATGTTAAGTCCCATAGTGCTCAGAGCCATTTGAACCATTTTATTTACAATTTTCAGATCTCTCCGTTTCTTCCCCAGGGTATGGAATCAAATGCGCTTCATACTGAAAAATTAAGTGGAAATTCTTTAAATTGTGGCTTGGGTTTTAGGAAAGCGGAAACACAAATTTCATTTCATAATGAACTATTATTACGAATGTCGTCTTTGAAATAATCATTTTAAAAACTTTCTGAAGTGTCCAATTGCTTCAGATTTCTTGGGAGGTTGGTTGTGCGTGCGTAGCACCCACTTGTTTTCACGTGGCTTCGGTGTATGTAAATCACCCGCACGTTATTCCACGAAAGTCATGTGCCCTCCTTTTGTCCTGAGTTTACCTAACATTCGACTATTTATGCAAGCTACAAATACGTTAAGCCCTCAACGGCCTGTTGAGATATAGAGCAATAGCTTCGTTTGTTAGGACGGTACGCTTTTGCTGTTCACCAGTTGAAAGAACTCTTTGGTACCCGCCTGACGAGGTTTAGAAACGCTGCGGGAATCTTAAATCGGGATACCTTCATCTGTTTATAGCCTGTCTCCTCCAGAACAAAAGACCATTGTTTTATATCGGTCGTTGGTATTAACGTGTTTCATGGCATGTTTACTGTTTCTGTCTCTCAGGGTCGATGCACATAAACTGGCGTTTTGAAACTTAGTTCTGCTGATTTCGTTACCCTACAGACGGCGATATTAGGACCAGAAAGAACCCTTGAAGCTATGCTATATACGCAGAAAGAAGTGAGAAAACAGGTCTTCACGACAGGTAAAGGCAGTTTTTTTCCGTAGGTGCGGGTCGCTTGAATACTTTCTGTACTGCGCCCTTGCACGGCGGTTATAGAGTATAACATGGGAGAGTGTTCATACTGGCAGTAGCACACAGTGGGAGATTAATAGGCCGGTGGCGTCATGGTTGAAGTTTTGAATGAGGTATTTTGCCACGGACGGAAGCTCGCAGTAAAAGCTCTGTTTCTCTTTGTTAGGAACGACGAGCCAGCGTCGCTGTCCTGACGCTGCAGCAACGTTACTCTGCTGTCAGCGATCGTGTAAGCTTGCAAACAAGCTCGCTGGAATCTCAGGGTACCTTTACAGGGTGTGTTCTAATAAATAGGGAAAACTGACACGGCTGAAAGTATAAGATAACGGAAACAAAAACTTACCAATGAAGATGGGTCCGCAAACGAGCTGTCTGAAACATAATTGCGAGTTTGTTGTTACGAGCCGTCACGGGCTTAAATATGAAATATTGTCCTAGTTAGCACCGAGTGGTTTTAATTAAGCCGCAGCTACTCGCAGAGGTCCGGTGTCGGCTGTAATTATCGTATGGCAGCGAAACTTGTAGATACTCCAACGTGTTAACGCGGAACCGATTTATACTGGAAAAAGGATTAGTCCCAATTTTGGCCACCAGGTGCAAATCGGGAGCTGTGAATGCTAGACTCATAGAAATGTTTCCATACGCAATGAAGTAGAAATGGGACGTAGGTAGAAAAGGTCAAAGAAGTAATAAAGGCATAATTTTCAGGTCCTTATTAATTGCCGCCTACACAGTTTGATCAGTATGACCACCCCAGATGTCGACGAGATACTGTACAGCACCTGACTTGCACCTGATGGCTAAAATTGGAACTAATTTTTTCCAGTGTAAATTGGTTCTGCATTAACACATTAGCATATCTACGAAGTTTCGCTACAATATGATAATTATAGCCTACACTGAACCTCCGTGAGTAGCTGCACTTCAATTGCAACCAGCCGATACTAATGTGTTCGAAATGTAAACTTTATTATGATGTCCCCATGTAATTGTTTTCGAATTCCACCAGCTGTGCTACACGAGATATGGGCACCGCCACATTTTGCTGCTGGTGTTAAGACGTCAAATGCGACAAGGTGGACACATCAAGAACAGCCTGCAGCTTAGCCTCGAAGACACTCATTCTAGTCCCCTAGATTTCCTTCTCCGGTCTGTGGTCATCACAAAAGTGAAGTGTATAGCAGTCCCGTTAATAGGGTTGTCAAGATTTGAGAGATGATCCGGAGCTGTTTAAAAATATCGTAACTCGCTGCAGGCACTAGTGCAGTATTGCATCCAATGCGAGCACGACAATTGGACCACTTCCTTTGACAGAGAGCAGTGTACAGTAAATTGTATCACGTAACGTTCGGAAGCAGTGCTGCATTTATTGCTAAGATAGGACATTAAATTTTATCGCTAATAGATGGGGATTTAACTGAAGTAGGTTACAGTACGCTTCTTCGCCCACTGCTTGAATACTGCTCAGCAGTGTGGGATCCGTACCAGATAGGATTGATAGAAGAGATTGAGAAGATCCAACGGAGAGCAGCGCGCTTCGTTACAGGATCATTTAGTAATCGCGAAAGCGTTACGGAGATGATAAACTCCAGTGGAAGACTGCAGGAGAGACGCTCAGTAGCTAGGTACGGGCTTTTGTTGAAGTTTAGAGAACATACTTTCAACGAGGAGTCAAGCAGGTATATTGCACCCTCCTACGTATATCTCGCGAAGAGACCAGGAGGATAAAATCAGAGAGATTAGAGCCCACACAGAGGCATACCGACAATCCTTGTTTCCACGAACAATAAGAGACTGGAATAGAAGGGAGAACCGATAGAGGTACTCAGGGTACCCTCCGCCACACACCGTCGGGTGGCTTGCGGAGTATGGATGTAGATGTAGAAATTCTCATTCCAAATACTTCTGTTGTAACCGGGCCAGGATTTCGTACTGAAGTCAGTAGCGGTTAGTAACCACACATCCGCAGTAGTCACGCAAATAGCCCGTTCGCGCATCAGTCTTTAATGCAACTTATTTGCTTCTGTTCTCTACCTCCATTCTTCTTAGTTCAGCTATTAATACGTGCCGCGTGCTGACATGCTAATTACAAAACATGTTCTAGACAATTGTTAACGGATTACACTACTTGACGTTAGCAAAATAATATATAGTCTACTTATTGCTGCTAGTAAAATGAACGACAAGATCATTTAGATAATATATAAGGGGGGGGGTGATTAAATAGCTTCTACAATGTTACTTATAATCCGTCTTGGCTGCAAAAATGTTTATTCACATGACCGGTTTCCGTTTCTCTAGAACCATATTCAGATCTGCAATTTCGGTTACTGGAGTAACCCGTCCACACGCAGCAACCTTCACATGCTGTGACGCAGCTTGTGAAGGTTGCTGGGTGTGTTTTAGGATAATAAGTAACACTGTATAACCAGTGATAGCGGTATCCCTTCAGACATTGTCTGTTTCAGTAAAATGTTTCTGTTCGAAGATCTTACAGTCCAGAATCGGTAGGGCAGTCGGGCACAATCGCCGTGAGCATTCACACAATCGTTCCACCGACGCACCAGGTTGAAGATACGCCGTGTCCTGCTGCGTGTAGAAGTCCGTAACTGCCTGCTGCACGTCCGATAGGAATCGGCGACCCTCCAAGATATTTTTTAAGAGACAGGCCTGAAAATCGCATGGGGTGAGACAAAGACTATGGGGCGGGTGCTGGAGTGTGTCCCACGTGAGATGGTGTTACTTCAGCGTTAAGACATTTGCAATACGGATACTAGCGTCATCATGAAGCAGCAGCGACCACCACAGAACTTGGCGCTCCGTTCCACAACGTGATTTTCGATAGACAAGCTGCGCCATACACGATCTTCATTCTCCGGTGGATGTCTACCGGTGTTTGTTCTTCAGCAGCCAAGAAAAGAATAACAGCACGTTGATCCTGTTTGGACGCATTTGGTAATAACATCCGCAGTTGCCGCACGCACTTAGGAAAGACACGACTGCCACACTGATCCCTTGTCTACATGTCTCGGTGCATCGGAGTCGAACTACGTTGCATATAAGTTGCAGCAGCGCCTACAGACGGTAACTTTTTTGATCGCTCCTTACATAGACTTCATTTACCTACATGCTACGCTATAAGCTTCCCTATAGGGAAGGGGGAAAATGCATTTAAAGTTCTATTGTGCTATGACGAGGGTTGCTTAATTCTCACAGATGTCAATAAAACAGTAAGAAGCTCACCCACGGTTAACAGCAAAGCATTATCCGCATCTTTTTGGAACACACCTAACGACTGTTCTTTAGTTCTTCACTTACGGCAATTTCCTGAGTCCGAAGGTACTGGACAGTGGCATCGCCTATATAGTGTGTCTCACGAGAGCTGTTAACGCATGCTCCATAGGATTCAAGCCTACTGTACAGACACCTACGTTCACGCGGTTTCGTAACATTATAGTGTCTCCACAGCGCGGGCGATTCACTTGGGGACGGGCGTCGTCAGCTGTGAAAATGTCAGGGCCCACTGCTCCAAACTAAAGTCAAGCGTCCCTCCGTAGCAGCTGTAGACAATACCGTTCGCCCATGACCGACCATATTGTGAAGATACGCATTAGTATTGAACGCCCAAATCATGAAACTGCACCCATAATGATGGGACGTTCTAGTGCATTTCACGCATAGTAACGGATTCCTTTCACCTACAGTATCAGGACTCCTTCCTTACATGGGACCCAGATTCTGAGCACGTAATCAGGCACTGCACAGTCATCGTAAAATGCTTCTACTGGAAACAGGTGTTGGAGTAATGATAGTCACCAAAACCTTAAGCTCTTGAATAGTACAACTTAATTCACTGCTACTTTGTCCACATGACCATATACGGGTAAAAAAGAGTTGAAAAAAAATATATATATATTTATATATTCATTAAAATATAAGAGACAGTAACATGAAAACGATAAAAATGGAAAAATGGTAAAAAGTGAAGTTTTGTTGTGGTCTCCAGTCCTGAGACTGGTTTGATGCAGCTCTCCATGCTGCTCTATCCTGTGCAAGCTGCTTCATCTCCCAGCACCTACTGCAACCTACATCCTTCTGAATCTGCTTAGTGTATTCATCTCTTGGTCTCCCTCTACGATTTTTACTCTCCACGCTGCCCTCCAGTACTAAATTGGTGATCGCTTGATGCCCCAGAACATGTCCTACCAACCGATCCCTTCTTCTGGTCAAGTTGTGCCACAAACTTTTCTCCCCAATCCTATTCAATACTTCCTCATTAGTTACGTGATATACCCATCTAATCTTCAGCATTATTCTGTAGCACCACATTTCAAAAGATTCTTTTCTCTTCTTGTCCAAACTATTTATCGTCCATGTTTCACTTCCATACATGGCTACACTCCATACAAATACTTTCAGGAACGACTTCCTGAAACTTAAATCTATACTCGATGTTAACAAATTTCTCTTCTTCAGAAACGCTTTCCTTGCCATTGCCAGTCTACATTTTATATCCTCTCTACTTCGACCATCAGCAGTTATTTTGCTCCCCAAATAGCAAACCTCCTTTACTACTTTAAGTGTCTCATTTCCTAATCTAATTCCCACAGCATCACCCGACTTAATTCGACTGCATTCCATTATCCCCGTTTTGCTTCTGTTGATGTTCATCTTATACCCTCCTTTCAAGACACTATCCATTCCGTTCAACTGCTCTTCCAAGTCCTTTGCTGTCTCTGACAGAATTACAATGTCATCGGCGAACCTCAAAAGTTTTTATTTCTTCTCCATGGATTTTAATACCTGCTCCGAATTTTTCTTTTATTTCCTTTACAGCTTGCTTAATATACAGATTGAATAACATCGGGGAGAGACTACAACCCTGTCTCACTCCCTTCCCAACCACTGCTTCCCTTTCATAACACTCGACTCTTATAACTGCCATCTGGTTTCTGTACAAATTGTAAATAGCCTTTCGCTCCCTGTATTTTACCCCTGCCACCTTCGGAATTTGAAAGAGAGTATTCCAGTCAACATTGTCAAAAGCTTTCTCTAAGTCTACAAATGCTAGAAACGTAGGTTTGCCTTTCCTTAATCTTCCTTCTAAGGTAAGTCGTAAGGTCAGTATTGCCTCACGTGTTCCAGTATTTCTACGGAATCCAAACTGATCTTCCCCGAGGTCGGCTTCTACTAGTTTTTCCATTCGTCTGTAAAGAAGATAACTTTTATTAAATCAAAATTAATCGCCATAACTATTAATACCTTTATCCCTCTGTGAGACAAGATGGTAAGTACCCTCATGGTAAAATTGTTTGCTGTCTCTTGCGGAACCATGATTACCTCTTCGTCAGAAGCAAATCAACGACCACGAAAATCTTTCTTCATGGTTGCGCAGTCTAGTGGTAAAGATTTTGCTATTCACACGCATTTAATCAAGTATAACAGTAATGATGATGATGATGTCTGGCAGTGTTTGCCGACAAGATAAAGAATGCAACCTATAACACTAGATTGCGCACTCGCGGCAGTTATGCTTTGCCGTTTTTGGTACGACTTGGAAAGAGAGAATAATTAATGTATGATCGCTGATGCGTCGGTTCTCGATTGTGTTCAGTAGAACTAAGGTTTGATTACGCCAAGGTGGTTTCGTGACTGATCTTTGACCCGGATTGCCTTCACGCAATCAGAATCTTCGATGAAAATACCTAAGGGACCTATGTGAATAATAAAAAAAGATGGAAATGAATGCAAAACAGTGAAATTTTGTAAAAAATTATCAGATTGGAAATTGAACACATTAATGTCCTCCCGAATACAATCGAGATACCGTGATGAAGAGCGAACCTGTAACAAAGCTTACATACATCGAAAAATCATCGTGAGTATAAAGAAAAAATTAGCACAGTTTTCTGTAAATTGAAGCATCAATATATTCTCAAAGAAAAGGGCGTTAAACTAATGAACATAAACAAATATACAATGAATACAGAATTTACATTTTTATGTTTCTCTCGTGTATGGAGCAGTCAAACAATCGCTGCTTTCATCTGTCCGAAATTGCTTCAAAATTAAATGTTCTGGCGTGCGCTTAAGTACTTTTCAGCGTCACACGGTTTACCGAAGCGTTTTGCTTGGTGATAACATGGTTTTTGACACTAAATAAAATATAACTTGTAGCGGTGTCACACAACACGTCTTTACAAATCGTAGGCCAAACGTAAAAAGGTAATTAAGTCTCTAGAACATTTCTTAACAAATTATGGATTGTTCTTTCAAATGTTTCGCAGCTTATTGCTATCGAGCCCTGTGGCAATAATTTAAATATCTGCGCCCAGCGGGTCATAGTATTTATTAGAAATATTTTAACGCCGGACGCGCGTCTTGGTGTAGGCGCACATTATAAAGTATTTTGTCAAATTTACACATGCTCTGTGATGCTTAATATCTTTACGAACTACAACCCGATGGCTATTCTTCTCTTTTATGACAAATATCTCATCTGCAAAGTATCGGAAATCTAATAATATTACAGCAGGCAACAGCAAAACTTTATCCATGAAGGCACTGACTGTCTTGCAGTGGGATAAATATATTAATAGTTATGGCGATTACTTTTGAAATATGCTTAGTTTTTTTTTTCTCTTCTGTCTCGTTTTCATTTCACTGCCCCTTATATAACTATTCATTCAGTAAGCTTCCATATCTTAGTGATATAAGAGTACCGATAGTACTGCGCACATCCACCTAATATTACTCATGTCATCTGTCTGTATTATTCGTGTTGTTTACATTGGTTTAACCCACCGATTTCAGTAAATTGAGAAGCTAACGCTGGAATACACACTTCGAAATGCTGAAGGGATCAGGAGTGAATTACAGGGAGCGAAAGGTTACCTACAACCTACACAGAAACCAGACTGCAGCTGTAAGAATCAAATATTACGAAAGGGAAGCGGTAGTTGAGACGGAAGTGAGACAGGGTTGTAGCCTCTCTCCGATGTTACTCTGTCTGGACGCTGAGCAAGCAGTAAAGGAAAAAAGGAGAAATTTGGAAAGGGTGTTAAATTTGAGGGAGAAGAAATAAAAACTTCGACATTTGCTCATGACATTGTAGTTCTGTCAGACGGCAAAGAACTTGAAAGAGCAGTTGAACGGAATGGATACTGTCCTTCAAAGATTATATAGATGGACTTTAACAAAAGTAAAATAAGGATAATGTAGTCCAGTTAAATCGGGCGATGCTGAGGGAATTAAATTACGAAACGACACTAATGGTAGTTGATGAGTTTTGGTATTTGGGAAGCAAAGTAATGGACGGTGGCCGATATAGAGAGGATATAAAATGCAGACTGCTAGTAGTTTGAAAAGCATTTACGAAGAAGAGAAATTTATCATCGATTATGGATTTTAGTGTTTCGAAATGTTTTCTGAAGGCATTTGTCCGGAGTGTAGCCTTACATGGAAGTGAAACGTGGCCCATAAGCACTTCGGACAAAAGAAGAATAGAAGCCGTTGGAATGTGGTGTTTCTGAATGTTGAAAGTAAGATGGGTAGATTGAGAAAGTAATGATAGTCCTGAATCGGATAAGGGAAACAATAACTTTATGGCTCATCTTGATTAAAAGAAGGAATCTCCTGCCAGGACCCTTCCGGCGGCGGCGACGGCGACGGCGGCGGCGGCGGCGGCGGGGGCGGGGGCGGAGGTGGGGGGAGGGAGGGGGGAGGGAGGGGGGAGGGAGAGAGAGAGAGAGAGAGAGAGAGAGAGAGAGAGAGAGAGAGGGAGGGAGGGAGGGGGGGATGTGACTAGAGAAAGACAAAGGCATGAGTACAGTATGAAGGTTCAGATGTTTGTAATAGGTTGCTTTAGTTACATGGAGATCAACAGGCTTCCACTAGATAAAGTAACGTGGAGAAAATGCATCAGACCGGTGTTGTTCGGACTTCGCCCATAAAACTGCTACGCCAAAGGGTAACGTACTAGTCGTTCACTTTGTGCTGTGTGTCAGTGTCAAATCAATACGAGTGTGTGAAAGACTTCAGAGGCCTGAAGCAGTTACTGTAGGAGAAGCGAATTTGTTAGTTTTCGCCAGCTGAACTACATGCCTAATCTTGCGCCTACCGTGCACCTTCCCCGACCCGCAGAGTTCTAGTAACTGCAGCTTCCATCAGCCGTGAGATGGCACTTCCTGCCGCCGCCACTGCAGTCGCAACTGTAGTGACCCACCGCACTCCTGCGATCATAATTGCTCCTGTGGTGCCATGTCTCCGGCACTATTATTTATTGCGCGCGGCAGTATCGCACTGCCGCCCACTGCTTCCGCCTTAGTCACTCACGGGATTGCGCCGTGCAGCAGATCTTCCTGATTATCGCAGGCGCCGCTTTGCATGTGCCGCTGCGACGGACGGCTTATCAGTGGCTTTTACCAGTAAGTTTACACGGAGAGCGTAGGGCCGCAGCGGATATGAAACACTCGTCGTCCCGTAGCAGATGTGAACCAGTGCGCAATAAAATACTCTACTGGCCATTAAAATTGCTGCACCACGAAGATGACGTGCTAAAGACGCGAAATTTAACCGACAGGAAGGTGATGCTGTGATATGCAAATGATTAGCTTTTCAGAGCATTCACACAAGGTTGGCGCCGTTGGCGACACATACAACGTGCTGACATGAGGAAAGTTTCCAACCGATTTATCACACGCAAACAGCAGTTGACCGGCGTTGCCTGGTGAAACGTTGTTGTGATGCCTTGTGTAAGGAGGAGAAATGCGTACCATCACGTTTCGGACTTTGATAAAGGTCGGATTGTAGCTTATCGTGATTGCGGTTTATCGTATCGCGACATTGCTGCTTGCGTTGGTCGAGATCCAACGACTGTTATCGGATTATGGAATCGGTGGGTTCAGGAGGGAAATACGGAACGCCGTGCTGGATCCCAACGGCCTCGTATCATTAGCAGTCGAAATGACAGGCATCTTATCCGCGTGGCTGTAACGGATCGTGCAGCCACGTCTCGATCCCTGAGTCAACAGAGGGGGACGTTTGCAAGACGACAACCATCTGCACGAACAGTTCGACGACGTTTGCAGCAGCATGGACTATCAGCTCGGAGACCATGGCTGCGGTTACCCTTGACGCTGCATCACAGACAGGAGCGCCTGCGATGGTGTACTCAACGACGAACCTGGGTGCACGAATGGCAAAACGTCATTTTTTCGGATGAATCCAGGTTCTGTTTACAGCATGATGATGGTCGCATCCGTGTTTGGCGACATCGCGGTGAACACACATTGGAAGCGTGTTTTCGTCATCGCCATACTGGCGTATCACCCGGCGTGATGATATGGGGTGCCATTGCTTACACGTCTCGGTCACCTCTTGTTCGCATTGACGGCACTTTGAACAGTGGACGTTAAATTTCAGATGTGTTACGACCCGTGGCTCTATCCTTCATTCGATCCCTGCGAAACCCTACATTTCAGCAGGATAATGCACGACCGCATGTTGCAGGTCCTGTACGGGCCTTTCTGGATACAGAAAATGTTCGACTGCTGGCCTGGCCAGCACATTCTTCAGATCTCTCACCAATTGAAAACTTCTGATCAATGGTGGCCGAGCAACTGGTTCGTCGCAATACGCCTGTCAATACTCTTGATGAACTGTAGTATCGTGTTAAAGCTGCATGGGCAGCTGTACCTGTACACGCCATCCAAGCTCTGTTTTACTCAATGCCCAGACGTGTGAAGGCCGTTATTACGGCCAGCGGTGGTTGTTCTGGGTACTGATTTCTCAGGATCTATGTTCAGAGATTGCGTGAAAATGTAATCACATGTCAGTTCTAGTATAATACATTTGTCCAATGAATACCCGTTTATCATCTGCATTTCTTCTTGGTGTAGCAATTTTAATGGCCAGTAGTGTATTTTGAGACACACATGTAAATATTCTTCTTCTAAACACTCTTTTTACGGGATCGGCTTTGTCTCAGCTGAATACTCCAGAAGAGTGTCTACTGCAGCGCCTACGTCTTTTATTCCTCTGCGGGATCTCATCTGTTTAGAATGGTCGTTTTCGTTCACACGTCAACGTCAAAATTGCGTTTGTTGAGCGACAGTGACAGGTGTGGCTTCCAAGCGGTGAAAGTAGATTAGTCTTTTTTACGAAAGAATCTAAATATAGAAACAAAATGTGGGAGCAAGCAATGACGATCGTTTATTAACCCTAAAACACTAAAGGGGGCAGGGTTACTACAGCATCTTAAATATTACGACTCCGTACTTTAATGCAAGGGAACTAATAATTTATAGTTTATGCTCTTGCTAATTGTAATTCTAAGGTCTCCAGTGGTATGTCACATACTAAATGCTCTATTTTGCACCCTATATTGAGAATACGAGATTGGCGGGAACCGTGAATTGGTACCAACTGTGCCGCGCGGGATTAGCCACCACCACCTAGAGAGGTGGTGGTGGATTACCGCCGGCCGAAGTGGCCGTGCGGTTAAAGGCGCTGCAGTCTGGAACCGCAAGACCGCTACGGTCGCAGGTTCGAATCCTGCCTCGGGCATGGATGTTTGTGATGTCCTTAGGTTAGTTAGGTTTAACTAGTTCTAAGTTCTAGGGGACTAATGACCTCAGCAGTTGAGTCCCATAATGCTCAGAGCCATTTTTTGGTGGATTACCGGAGCGGTCTAAGGCGCTGCAGTCATGGACTGTGCGGCTGGTCTCGGCGGAGGTTCGAGTCCTCCCTTGTGTGTGTGTGTGTGTGTGTGTGTGTGTGTGTGTGTGTGTGTGTGTGTGTGTGTGTGTGTGTGTCCTTAGGATAATTTAGGTTAAGTAGTGTGTAAACTTGGGGACTGATGACCTTAGCAGTTAAGTCCCATAAGATTTCACACAAATTTGGTACCAACTGCGATCGTAAATTGTACGAGGGTTAGTAATATAGGATTTAATGACCAGATCAGTTTCACAGTGGAAGGTCTTGTTAATGGTCGCGTGGTACATTCTTCACACTCTTGAGGATAGGAAAATTGTATTCAAACGTTTCAGAACACACATTTATTTGCTCGAGAAAATATGCACTTGCAAATCATCAAACAATTTATAGAACGCACTAAATAGCGCCTTTTTGCTTTATGCTATGCATCTTGTTTTCTTGCTAAGTGCCAATTGACGAGAAAAATAATTTTCAATGTTAATTAATTCTGACTTTTTTCACTGTTGAAATAATTTTCCTTAAAACATGTTTATTTATTTACGTTCTGACTTTTACATGGATTAGGCTTTTTTCTGTAAAACTTAAATATTATTTTTCTTTAAAATATTTCGTCTTTGTGGCAGAAAACTAGTAGGAAAAAATATCAGGGCTTTGTGTAATTTTGCAGTGTGTTACGAAAACAAAGCAAACAATAAAATGTTTGAGAGAAACGAAAGCATGAAATGCATTTCTATTATGAGAGTGAGTTCGGCAAGAATAGGATAACTTCGGATGTTAGCAGACGCTGCCATAGTCCCCTGTGTATGCGCATGCACAGAGTGCAGCATACTCGCAAATTTAGAACTCCACACTCTGCACAATGTATAGACCATTGGCGTCATACACACACATTCGCGTCGTGGTTGGTTGCTGATTTACAACACAGGCACGAAAGGCGCACGCACTTAGTGTAGTCGATTTTGACCAGAAAATCGCTCGCGTGAAATGAGCGTCAGGTTTTGTGTTGTCACTGAAATGGGTTAATAATATACTACGGAACTAAGTATTGCATGTGTAATTCCGACTAGCAGCGTTAAGACCTGTGCTACGTATGCGTAATGGCGAATCTCTCGCGTTACATATACAGGATGCGATTGTAAACTGGAAGTCTGTGCTGGCTGCAGCTATCTAGCGAGACAGTTTTGGAAAGTGTGCGCATGAGTGCGGTGCATCCGGACAGCGGGTTAGCGTCTGCTCAAGGACAAGGCCGCGTAGCGGCTGCCGGCCGTGGCGCCGCTACCGTACAGCCAGCGACCTTGCAGACGTCGCAGGCCGCGCCGCGCCGCTGAGGTCGCAGCTCTTCTCAAGGCTGTACAAATCTTGCCCAATTATCTTCCAGCTAAGGCGCTGCCAAAACGCGATGCAACTTTTGAATCCATTCGTAGACAGAGGTGTAGTAAGCATCTAGTGTGGGAGGAACTGTATCAGCAGATCAAAATCCCGTCTCCGAAATTTATAGTCTTGTTGCGAAAATAAGAGTCGTACAATCACGGAGTCCGGATAGTGTGTAAGAGTTCAATAAAGATATAATATATTCAAATTTTGTATCTATCGTAGCTAGTTCTTAAAAACATGCCCAAGGTGACTGTCATTCACCCAACTAAAGCTGGGAGTGAAGGGGTAGGGTGGTGGTCGTCGTCGCTTTGATGTAGTCCTCCAGAAGAGTATGGGCGTATTATTTGGAGGTTACGCATCCTAATTTAACAGATTTTCAAATAACTTACGAGAATGCAGCCGGACGACGTCGTCCTCGACCGCCGATATTTCGACAGCACACGCTGCCATTTTCAAGGCATAACTTAAGACGTCGGTCAGAGGTTATCGATACTGAAATTAATAATCAACCTTGGGGGGAGGGGGGGGATTCCAGGCAGAATTTAAACAAAAACCACCATCCCTATTTGAAAGGTTGCTTGCTAATTTAATTTCAACAGTTTCTTTAAGAACACTATCCCAATAGCCGGCAGGGGTGGCCGAGCGGTTCTAGGCGCTACAGTCTGGAACAGCGTGACCGCTACGGTCGGAGGTTCGAATCCTGCCTCGGGCATGGATGTGTGTGATGTCCTTAGGTTAGTTAGGTGTAAGTAGTTCTAAGTTCTAGGGGACTGATGACCTCAGAAGTTAAGTCCCATAGTGCTCAGAGCCATTTGAACTATTTTGAACTATGCCAATAGCTGGAAGTGCATGCCGGAATCTCCGTGTTACATTTCATAGGATGACCTGTGCCAAGACGATGATCAGCAATGGCGGATTTGCTCGACTGTTGTATGCGTGTGTGCCACTTATGCTCGCAAGGGAAACTCCCCATGGCATCCCCCCTTAGATATAGTGGTAAGATGACCCAGTGAATAGCCTGTCAAAAACTATACACCGTTCAAGCATGAAAACAGGAACAAGGTGTACTGAACTACGAAAAAAAGTAAAAACGATGAACGGTCCCAGCTAAAGACATTAAACAACAGCGAATTTCAAGAGCAACTGTGCCATAGGTGTGTGGTCACGGTGTAGGACTGCGAAGGGGGAGATCCCTGTTAAAGTCTACCTCGTGACCCTTTTATTTCTTTGTTTTTTCTCACAAAGTCGTGAACTATCCGCCTGTCTGACCTGCCGGTCTGACCTGCCTGTTAACAGTATTCAAACTTGTCAGTGTCATGGTGTGACATCGGTTCGCAACAGCGAGGTATAAGGAATGGACCTCTGGACGACTGTACCTCCTATTTGTTCTAAACAAGTACCTTATGTTTATGACTCGTGCGTTCCGTTTAGTAAGTTTTTACTCTTGAATTCCTGTGTTGTAACATAGTTTGCACCCAATTATTTGCTGTTCTCATTTCTGTGCAAGCTCTAGGCAGCATCTCACCTGTCCTCACTATTCATCATTTATTTGCACGAGTCATATTCTATAACCGATGTATAGTATAACAATCGCCAAACTACAGGAGGAGAACTGACCCATCATCGACTGGGCGGACAGTTCATAATTTTGTGAAAAGAAAAATGGGGCACGAGGGGGATTCGGACACTAATCTCACGTTTTGCAGTTAAACACCGTGACTAAACGACGACGACACCGTTGTTCCTTAAATTCGCTCCATGTTGACTGTCTTCAGCTGGGATCGTCCATTGTTTCTATTTTACTTTTTTACTAGTTTAGTACACCGTCTTCCTGTTTTCATGCTTGGACTGCTCAGTTTTTGACAGGCTACCCACTGAGTCATAGCACAAAACCTGGTGGGCGGGCGATGGGGTGTTCCCTTGTCAGTACATTCGTTCTCTACAGTCCTGACAGACCAATATGACACGCCACAACTCCAAGGAATACGGTAAACACCCACCTTACACAAACAAAGATCGTCCTTTACGGAACCTGAAAGTACCCTGATCTTAGATGGTTGTAAAAAAAAAAGTCATATGTACACAAAATACGACCAATCCTATTCGAAATATCTGTGTAAGCTAAAAAGGCCGTAGATTTGGGTGACACCTCGGTATTATCATCACTCACGCGGTTCATAGTTCGTCGATAGCGCAACGCACGCCTGATATGCCTTCCACTATAACCATTCTGATGAAAGATGACATAGAGATTGGCTAACTCAGCTGACAAACTCTCAGGGTCCCAGATGACATGGATCCTGTGAACCAAGGTACAAAGTACCACGTCACCTTGAGCTGGTTGGCGACAACTATCTGCGTGCAGGTATGTCAGTGTGAGTAAGCTTCCTATAAACAGCATTTCGCAACGTTCCATCAACCTACTTTACGACCAACACGCAAAGAAGGTAAGACAGCCATTCTTTTCCGCCTCCATCGGGAAACACACATTCAGGTGGATTGAATTCAGGTGTTCTGACAAGTTCAAATTCTCAGTTCCATGAGGCAGTTTGTTCGGGAGAGATCTCAGCTCTAACATA
Source organism: Schistocerca nitens (assembly GCF_023898315.1). Taxonomy (NCBI): domain Eukaryota; kingdom Metazoa; phylum Arthropoda; class Insecta; order Orthoptera; family Acrididae; genus Schistocerca; species Schistocerca nitens. Next base: position 637,487,222 of record NC_064616.1, on the reverse strand, counting down.
AGTTTGTTCTACTCGCTTTCCAGAAGCTCCAGTTTCTATAGGTAATGAGCGAGTGAGGTGGCGCAGTTGTCACGCACTGGACTTGCTTTCAAGAGGATGGGTGTCCAAATACCTGTCGGGCTATCCAGATGTTGGTTTTCCGTGGTTTCCCGAAATCACGCAAGGAAAATGCTGGGATCTTTCCTTGTAGAGGGCTATGCCATATTTACTTCCTCCGCCTCCGATTACCTCGTGGTCGACGGCAGTTAAACCCAAATGTTTCTTCTGTATCGCTGCAGATAATGCACAGACTGCCTCCGCGAAATGAACTGGTACACAACCAAGGTTTCTTCGCAACTTACTTTGTTTTCTTCGTAACTTACTTTGTTTTCTTCGTAACTTTTATTCCATGTTTTAACGAACTATTTGAAATTCTGACTGTATCTAAATTGTGCGAGGTTTCCATTCTTCCTTTTTGCGGTTGGCTTCCTCACACAACGCAAAGTGATGCATAATGTGTACTGAAAAGTAGACTTGAAAGCCGTAACTGCGTAATAAAGAAAGCATAGTGAATAGTCGAGGTTTTCACTAATTTTCTACCTTCTACCTTCTGCGGGGTTTCGATATGAAAACATAAAAGGAGTTGTCGTATGCCGGATGACTTAGTCTATTCTGTGAGGTCTCTCTAGACAGGAACACTGTTTCCGGGGGACGATGTGGCTGTGCTGTCCCAGCAGAATGACATTTAGTGTGTGGCGGGGCCGGGAGTGGACTCCACCTACCTGGAAATTCATTCACCCGCGGCTGGCCTTGGCTGTGACGTGTCGCCCGTCTGGCCACACTGGCCAGCGTGGCTGCAGCTGCCGCTGTTCCGTTCATGTTGTCCCGCTATGTATTGCTCCCCTCCCAGCCCCTTTATTTTTGGTATCAACTCGGCAACAAAACGTTACAAAAACGTGACAAACACTGTGAGAAAATGATTTACAGCATCACAAAACTATTTTTGTTTTCCGGGAAATGTGCAGAAAGTAAAGGCTACATTTTTAAGTGGAATCAACTTATTGATGGAATAGATACGCAGTGCAGCTGGATAGATGGTACTGTACAGGTCCCGTCGTTACTTAATTTGCTGGCTGGGACCAGTGAAAAATAAACTGGCTTTCACACATCCTGCGGACGCATGAAGGTAAATGCTTTGAAATGTAACCTATACTTCCACATTATGTACAAACTACTGGCTAAATTGAACAGTTTAAACTGGTTACAAGGACGGGCTGTAAATGTACAGAAATTTAAAACTGTGTATTTTGCCGAACATATGTAGCTTTCGACCACAGTTACAGAGTCGCAGCTGGAGCCTCAACTGCTAGTAACACTGCACGTGTAATGAAATGGAACAAAATGTATCTCCAATAGTGGATAAAACTAATGGTAGACCTTTTTTATAGGCAAGTTGCTAGGAAATGGCACTTCATCTACAAGAAAGAAAATTGGAGATCATATACTTGAAGACGGCGCAGATGTTCACTATTCCAATCGTATTGGTCTAAAAGGGGACGTAGAGTGTGTAAAAGGAATGGTAACACGATTGTCAGTGGTATTATTTATTTTCTGAAAAATGTAACATTGACTCTGATCGATCGAACTGGCAGCCACTCTACGAAAGACATCTAACTATAGGAAGATTTCAACGAATTAACTTTTAGAAAGAAGTCTAGAACTGTTAACCCCCTAAACAGCGCTCCCGCAGCAACGTTGTATAAACATTAGACTAATATGAAATAAAAACATACCTCCCTTGCTCCGACTGTGAATGGCACGGAGAAATTGTTTCCGGTCTGTTTCAAAATGGTTCAAATGGGTGGTGATGTAGAGAGACGCAACGAACGGTAAGACTATCATCCAGATCCTGGTTTGTGGTACCTGTAAATTATCTGAGGTAACGAGACTCTGAGAGTTATACGACTGACACATCTGACGATCATGAGCGATTGGATATCAGGGTTATGACAGTTACTGAAAATGTAGCGGTCGCACGGCACGAAGCAGCTTTGTTACATTGTTTTGATAATCTAAATTGTATGCGTTACAGCAGACATTTATTTAGCCAGACTATAACTGCAAAACGAGGAAGCAATAGTACAGCAACCACACTTAGCTTGAAGTTGAAACATGGAAGAAAATAGAGGACGGAGGACGTAAGTGAACGTAAAGGCATATCACAAAAACATTGAGTATTACACATTTCTTAAAATACACATGCGTTTGTCTTATATCGAAAGCAAGTGTGGAAGAAAGAAATACAATGCGTCTGATGCAAATACGGGATAAAAATAAATTTGGGAAATGATAAACACGCAATTTCAGCCACTATCTCACGACAGTAAATAAGTAAAGTAGTTACGGATTTACATGCCACCAGTGTTACCTGCTGTCTGCGTTAGCGACATGAGCTGGGAAAAATCCTCACTCAGCGGAAAAGTTGGAAGTAGTTGGGTTGGATTTCATTTCCAGTCCGGTCATCGGGTGGAAGCGGAAACGACGCGTTTTAGAAGGCAAAGATTTACAGCATAAAATGGTTCAAATGGCTCTGAGCACTATGGTACTTAACATCTAAGGTCATCAGTCCCCTAGAACTTGAAACTACTTAAACCTAACTAACCTAAGAACATCACACACATCCATGCCCGAGGCAGGATTCGAACCTGCGACCGTAGCGGTCGCGCGGTTCCAGACTGTAGCGCCTAGAACCGCTCGGCCACTCCGGCCGGCTTTTACAGCATAATCAGGAGAAAACAGTGTACTGTGTTTCTGTGTTTTGATGAGATGAACATGTACATCGCGAAATCGTACCTAAGCAGCCAGTCACGGCTTCAGCACATATGTTACGGACTGAACACGCAAACAAAAACATAAGACGTTTTAATAAAATTAAGGGCTACTGATGATGAAATAGATGTGCCAAAATATTTATGGCTAAAACAGTGAGGACAAACTTTGTTTAGCCAAAATAGGTTTTACCAATCAGTTTCGCAAACATGGCTACTACGTACATTAGGGCCTGTACGATGTACTTAAAACAGGTTTCTAGTAGAACTCAAAATTTTGATTGATAGATTCGAGATGGCAAATCTGAGTTGAAATCCTTTCTTGTGGCAAATTGCTTTTGTTCTGTAACGGAGTTCCGCTACAGTTTAGAGGCTTTTGTTGTAATGCGTTATATATTTGTATATATTATCGCAAATCATTTGGTTTCATATTTTTAATTATTGAGTTTTTATTTTAAACTATTTATCTGAATTTATGAATTACGTAGACTTGTTGCATGATCGTGTAACATTGGCTCTCATGGGCTTCAGGAATTTCAGGACTAATGATGAACAAACGGCGATAATAACATTCATTAAATCTCAAAGTAAGTTTCAAGAGGTTCTAAACTGATGTGTGTGTGTTTGAAGCTTATAGACGGTATATTTTCCCGGTTAGCGCGAATTTAAATATAGCCAGTTGCAGTGTTGCGTATGTCCTCCGATAGCGTTGTTGTGCGCTCGTGGAGACTGGGAAGTTTTCAATGCTTCCGTCGCCACAGGGTCGTACCGCGCTCACAACTCCTCACCCCCCTCCCCTCCCCTCCCCACCCCCACCACTAAGCCCCTCACACACTACCGCATCTTCAACGTCCACAGAACTTGGCGAGATGAGTATGGTCACAGGAAACACGTCACTTCTTTCCTCAGAAAACCGATGCCGACGTCCAAGACTTCAGATTGAGTAACAATTCTGGCAGCTTTCTGCGCCAGAAAGAGGCCTGCGGTTAGAGAATGGCCGACGCGTATGGAACTGCGTCGAACGTGTTTTCCATGCGCTGGAGCCAGCCCAAGCAAACACTGTAATTTCTTTCATGGTACACGCATTTTGGACGGAAAGCGTAGATTTGTTTTCCCGGGACAAACAAAATTATTTTTCAAGCGGAACTTTACGTGTCAGTTCGACAGAGCGGTCCCAAAACAGTCTAGTGCGATATTTGCTTCATCGCCATGAACTAAGTGACAGTAAAAGACTAAGAATAACGAGTACCCCAGCAGCGACTGTTTAGCGCTGCTACACGGCGGTAATAGCGCGGGCCGGGTGGTGCTCAGTCTGTCACGAAACATAATTAAACTATAATTTAGAGGAACTATTTATAAAGATTGTTTTACAATGGACGGGTGTACGTATATCTTGGTAATATTATGGCTAAAGAACCGTGCAATATGCGACATGGTAAGATTCTCCTCCACCGAAGTAAATGCCACCTTAACAGATGTCCCTTATTATTTTTCTTGTTTCTTAAAACTTCATTTGTGAAGTAGGTTTCTTGAGAAGGAAAAGGATTCCTATTCTCGCCATTCAGTAGCTAAACTGAATTGCTGGAGGTGATACAATGCTCAAAATGTACACTCTAAAAGTTACCCCGGTGTCTCATTGTACTCAATAAGGCACAGCTCGTATGCACTGTTAAGCCAAAGCGCTGGACAGTACCCGGCGCTTCTGGTTTGCGGAGCGTCAGCCGTTTGTATGGAAGTGTCCACTCAGCGGCGCGGTGCTTCTGGTGCGTGCTGCCATGTCCCGCTAACACGGCTGACCTACACCTACCAGGAAATGAGCTTCCGGGAGATGGGACATTTTACTTTTCCTTTTCCTGTGCGTAATTTGCTCTCAAAGATAATTAACAAAGACTGTGCGTGCAGGGCGCTGTTACGTAGTGGCTAGGACAACAGCATTTACCATGCAGCACACAAAGGCGCACTATGAAGTATAAGCTGCTAGATTGTTTTGAGGGAGAGGGAGACGTTATTTCCTGTATAACTGCTGTTCTGCTGTGTGGCACAACCATCTTCTTCGTAAAGAAACAATGAATACTGCTGCTAATTAATAAATAACATACTGCTTTAGTCTACGGTGACATAATTTGTAAATTTATGTGGCTCCACCTGACAACTGCAAGTACTAGTTACGATTAATTTGTTTTAATTTAGATTGGTGTGAGTTCATTTTAATGCATTACACAAAATTAAAACGTCAAGACCTTGAGCTTATGCAAATGAAAATAATGCTGCTCGTAACAGACGGTATTCGGCGTTGTCTTTCCTAATGTGTCATAGAATTGACGTGACGAAAACTGCCAAATACCCTCTCCACTGTAAGGCACGGAGGTTGTTACGAACTGTATTTTAGACCGTGATGAAAGAAACCATTCTGCATTAGCTGTAATCAATTCAGGGAAACCCCGGGGAAACCTAAATCTGGATGCTACATGGATTTAGATGCCACTTATTTCTAGTAAGTACATTAAACACGGCGTCCGCCCAAAAGAGTGGAACAAAAATGGAAATTTGTGGTAAGTACTATGGTCCCAAACTACAGAGGTCATCGGTCCCTAAATGGAACAGAGAGATCGCATGACCACCCGAACCTTGAAGAGACTGACTTGGATAAAGAAACCTGAAGCCGGCACCGTTGACTCTGACCTACGTACTGGCCCGATACATACATCTCCGTGAATTATTTCCCAGCTTTGGCATCAGTATTGCCTTCAGTGCCTCGATATTACCCTTCTACTTACTTTCGTCATCAGAACATGTTTCTGACGGACGACACTAACTACCCCTTGATCGAGGGACTGGTGACGTCCTGTTTCTTCCCTTAACCCCCAACCAGCCATCGCCACTGTTGAAAAGTTTTGTCTGCCGTTGTAGGAGCGTCACCTCCAGTGCTTAGACTCACGTGATCTGTGAGGATAGTCGCGTAAGAAAAATACAGCTTTCCTTGATACTTCAGCACAGCGACGTACACGGTGAACTATGTGCTGAATCAAACCCACCGGAACGTAACGAACAGATCTGAACCGAAGAAGTCACGTGCCACTTTACTCATAAAATTAGCCTTAGCCTTGTGTTCCACGGATGTAATACTCGTTAACCGGCGAAAAAGTTGTACTGGGTGTACCCGGTGCGTCGATGTCGCGTTAACGTTTTGGTTATTAGCTCTTCAGCGGAATTTGAATAGTAGATTTCTGAGAGAGCCGGATAAATAGCCGTTAGTTAGGGCTGTGTGGCATACGGCTGTGGTCAGGTGGCGGCATCGGGGTCGCTTTCACGGAGCGTGACCGGAACGGTGGTCGTCGCAGCCCGAATTAAGGCTCATGACGATACAGAACGTACCCAACTCTCCACAAGTATAGCTTGTGCCGCGATTACTGTGTTTGGCAGCTGCTACGCGTTTCCCAGTTACCCAATGTGCGTGAAGTTACCTGTTGTATGCAGCAATGCTGTCGTTATGGTCATTTCAAGATTCGTTGTTCCACTAATGTGACAATGGCGAGGAAGGTCATTTCAAACCAGTTTCTCTCACATCATTAATTTCTTCGGAAAACAAGCAATTGACTCACATACAGTATATATATATATATATATATATATATATATATATATATATATATATATATATTTGAAATTCAACATTGTAAGATGAGACGGGCAAACTTTGATATAAATTATTTTAAATCTGAAAACTAAATCTGCCGTAATTTTCGTCGATCCATTATGGATCGTGGGACGACGGCTGGCATGAACTTATTGATGCAATAATTTATCAACAGCCGTATGTATTGTAGAAATTTATTTTATGAACTTTTATGTGCTACCAGTTTCGGCATTACATTGATGCCATCTTCAGGCCCCATTCGTCATAGTCGTAAAATCGCTATACACGGAAGGAGCCATATAACTGGATCTGTGAACCAAATTTCTATGCAACAGCTCTTGGTGGCCAGGCAACACAGACCAAAAAAAAAAAAAAAAAAAAAAAGTGCCGTAATCCGTTAATTACAATAGACCATAAATGGCGTTGTTTACTTGTTTCACGTTGTTATAAAATTGAGCTAACCCGGAAGGAAGGAAGGAAGGAAGGAAGGAAGAAATGGAAGAAAGATTAGAATTTTTACTGTCGACAACGAGGTCATCAGAGGCGAGGCAGAAGCTCTGAATAGGGAAGTAAATCGGCAGAGTCCTTTTCAAAGGAATCGTCCCGTCACTTGTCTTCAGCGATTTAGAGAAATCGCGAAAAACAAAATTTTGGATCGCCGGACGGGAGTCTGAACTGTCGTCCTTTCGAATGAGAGTCCAGTATGCTTAGCACAGCGCCACCTTGCTCGGTTTAAGCCAACTCAGCATTCTTCTGGAGGAATCCTAAGGCTTGTACGTTTCGTCCAGAAGCTGGGGGAGGTATAATGTAAGCGTTATAACGTGAAACACAAATTTTCATTAATGAAACGGGTGGACGTTACTGGAAACTAGTTTCCAATAAGCTCTGTATAATAGTCTTAAAGTCTGGACTTGAATTTTCGTTTTTCGTGAAGTATGAAATAGTTGCTGCAACAAACAGGAAAGATGGCTTGTGCTCCTTAACGTAAGTTTGAAAGTGGACATATTTGATTGAATAATATTGAGGCATATTGTTCTTAATTGGAAAAGTACTAAAATTCTTTGTCTACACAGTAATAAACAGCTGGAGGTCTTCCCATTACACTGCGTTATGATTAAGAAGAAAATGCCAGATAAATCCAATTTATTTGTTTACATCGCCAAAGTCAATAAAGTATCATTTTATGATACAAATAATAGAATACGGTGACAATGCTATTGACACCTTTCGCCCCCTCATACCGAATGGACTGTAGCAGACAACAGTGCGACGTATAACCTGCTACGTAAAAAATACGAACTCCGTGTGGAGGCGGGCAACAAATAGTAATTCAGTAGACCTAAAGTGGCGCAAGTTTTTTCCTAATAGAACGTGGTGTCATTTTCCCTACTATTAGCAGCTCATTGACTTCTGCAAGCGTTCAAACCGGATAAGGAAAATATATAATGAAAACAGACATAACGCTATATCCTTTACAAGCGGCTGATAAGACAGCTCCGCAGATTACAACATGGTTTCACCTTGTATCAAGCATGCTAATTTTTCGCTGTTCTGGCACTACAGTTCTTGTCAAGTGCTTATAGTTCACTGGCTTTGACTCTGAGAGAAGTTCGTAGCGTGTTGTCGAGCTAGTCGAGAGTAAATATAGTTTCCACGGTGGGCACGTGGCAGGCCCCTGCTGTCCAGTATAGCTGGGAAGCAACTTGGGATGTCACTGAAGATACGACACGGTTCTGTCGTTACCCGGGAGTACACGGCACGTTGTAAACGACGGATGCACAGTGGTCTACCTTCACGCATAGCGCATACCCTCTGCCACACACAGAAGAAAGTTTCGCGTAGACACACATTTATTCGCACGACGGGAGTCTTGAGCAGGCCACCCTTGGGATACCAACCTTCAGAATGAGATTATAAATTAAAAATGAGCTGAAACGCTCTGTCGAAATATTTAGCTAAAACTTGACTCAACAGATAGGAAAAAAACCTGGCTCACAAATAGTTATCTGCTTCTGACATCCTTTCCAATTTTGAACCCAGTTAGTCTTACCATTAATATGTATACTTTTGTAGAAGTCTGTAAGGTCGATATCTACCGTTACAGAAGTGATACGCACACCCTTACTTAAAACCATGGGAGTGTCTAGGGTTGTATAGGCTATCGGTACAGTGGGTGACCATAAGTCCTACTGATAAATCGGTCAAGTACGTTTACTGAGATTTTCGAAATCTCCAGGAGCGCATTCCGGTGTAATTTGATGTTTACGTGTTATATACGTAATGCCTCTGAGGCGGACAGAAATGGGTTTTAAAGTTTCAGATAAGTCATTTTATTACTCATGTCATCCTGCGTCTGAAATATCGCGTTAAACAAATAATCAGGGTGACGTAATATCAGTACACAAAGTCCCATTTGCGACATATCCGTAAAGTGGCATTCGGAGCGTACGTGTAGAGCCTTGCAGAAACGTGTTAATTCCCTGTAAAATGATAAATTTGTTGCCTTGAGGTGTTCAGCAGCTAGAAACGTAAAACCTGGTTGAAATTTTCTCTAAATTCCTTCCGGTCGTTCACTTTAGAGCTGACGCGACTCAATTTTCTTTGTAAATTAAAGGCGATGATTCGGTTCCTAGCTGCCTGCTAAAATTACGCCGCGTAAATGCAGGAAGTATCATAACTTTCACGAGCTGTCGCAAATCTATGGAGGAGGTTACGTTATTCTTTTTTTATCATTACGCGCTTTAGTCCCGTTATCTCCCACAAAGTTGTACGAATCCCCGTAAGGCATGAACCAAACTGACGTCTTATTGGAAATACATGCTAATAACAGCGCTACCCTCATTTTCGTGGAAATGTAAATTTTCATAGGTTCCTTCGTTTACCTCTGCCAAAACGTCACTTCCTTAGCAAAAAGTTCCACCTGCCGAGTGGTTCAATTGACGCAACGAATTGAAAGAGCAGACTTCTGAAGCGGAAAACTGCAGTGAGGAGGAAATACCCAAGTTTTTTAGATTGGGATTTAAAACTCTGCATAACATGATTCTTGCTTGTAGCTTTTCATAACAAAAAGAAATACTAAGTTTCTGTTTAAAAAAATTGTGCCAAATAGCAGCCGCCATCTGAGGAAATAAAAACTTCATTATCGGATCTCTGTATTCACACATCAGTCTTAACATAAATGCCTGAAACCAGAATAAGAGATGATACTCAGATATAGAGATATTTCTAAGTAATATTGTATAGGGTCGTAATAATGCTTGCAATCACTCTGTGTATTCGTTAAGATGCATTGACTGAAAGTGGAAGCAGAACGTGATAGTGCTGTGACTATACACTGGACTCTTATTCGGGAGGAGTGTTATTCTCATCTTAGTGAGGCCAATATGATTAGGTTTCCAATTTAAGGCAATAGCTTGCATGATTCCTTGATGGTTACGTCCATTTATTTTATCAGCCTGGTTCGTCGTTTCGAATAACGTCATCCTTACTGGGAACTTACAATCTAATAATCCTTCCTTCCTTCCAAGACTAGGGAAATAAAACAGGCGTTCGTCAGCACGACTAGGCGCTCTAGCTGCGTTCTTTACGCTTTATTTACAGAAACGGAGTGGCCGAGCGGTTCTAGGCGCTACAGTCTGGAACCGCGGGACCACTACGGTCGCAGGTTCGAATCATGCCTCGAGCATGGATGTGTGTGATGGCCTTAGGTTAGTTAGGCTTAAGTAGTTGCAAGTTCTAGGGGACTGATGACCACAGATGTTAAGTCCCATAGTGCTCAGAGCCATTTGAACCATTTTGTCTTTCTTTAATCAATGTTCTAAGATAAGTCGTAAGGTCAGTATTGCATCACGTGTTCCTACATTTCCCCGGAATCCAGTAATCTTCCCCGAGGTCGGCTTCTATCAGTTTTTTTCATTCTTTTGTAATGAATTCATGTTATTTTGCAGCCATGACGTATTAAACTGATAGTTCGGTAATTTCTACACATTTCAGCACCTCTTTCTTTGGAATTATTACATTCTTCTTGAAATCTGAGGTTATTTCGCCTGTCACATCCATCTTGTACACTGCATGGAAGAATTTTGTCATGGCTGGCTCTCCCAAGGCTATCAGCAGTTACGACGGAATGTTGTCTACTCACGGGGTCTTGTTTAGAATTAAGTCTTTCTGTGCTCTGTAAAATTCTTCTCTCAGTATCACATCTCCTATCTCATCTTAATCTGTGTGTTCTTCCATTTCTACAACACTGCCTTAAACTTTATCTCCGTGGTACAGACCACCTATATACTCCTTCCACTTTGCGGCTTTACTTTCTTCTTAGGATTGATTTTTCGTCTGAGCTCTTGATATTAATACGGATACTTCTCTTTTCCTCCAAACGCCTCTTTCATCTTCCTATAGGTGGGATCTATCTTACCCCTAGTGAAATACACTTCTAAATACTACAGTTTGAAAAAGGCGGGAAACTCCAAGTTGTCAGAGGAATAAGGAAGCCAACTGAGATACGAATCCAATAAACCATAAATGTACGTGCAGAGCATGGTGTCGAAATGGCCCGATACTGGATTCATATTTGGCGCAATGACAGTTAAAATATTCGCGCGGCCAAGCAGATTTGTCTTCCGTAGTTTCCCGCAATAGCTTAAGGCAAATATTGGTTCGCTGCCCTTGAAAAGGATACAGCCGTTTTTCTTCCATGTACTGCCCCAACCCAAGCTTGTGCTCTGTCTCCAATGACGTTAAATGACAGTCTTCTTCTTTCTTTAGCTCTTCTTCCAAAAACGGACACAGAAAATAGAGATCGCACTTACCAAGACGTTACTGTTGCTCCACATGATCCCATTGCTGTTCGGTCTACAATACAGATGATTTATCCTGGTCAAAAATCCGGCCCATGTGATACACGATACCATACAGCGGAACGCTTTATCGGTAGTAAAATTTTCGCGATATACTGTAGTTTTGTATTTCAGTAGGGTAAGACCATGAGTTCACTGTTTCGGTATTAGCCTAGTTTGATTCCAGAATTTTTCTTGCTTTGAGTGACGTATGTGTGGGGAAATATGCCGTGTTCCACCCGTGTTGCTGTCCTCCATTCACCTCCCCCTATAACTTCGGCAGTGAGAATACATTGTGACGGAGGGCATGGGACCTCCTTTTTCCCGGCGTAATGCAGCCACTCGTCGGAACGTGGACTCAACAAGTCGTTGGAAATCCGCTGCACAAATACTAAGCCATGCTGCCTCTATAGCCGTCCATAATTGCGAAAGTGTTGCCGGTGCAGGATTTTGTGCACGAACTGACATCTCGGTTATGTCCCCTAAATGTTCGATAGGATTTATGATGGGTGATGTGGGTGGCCAAATCATTCGCTCGGATTGTCTAGAAGTTTTTCAAATCAGCCGTGAACAATTTTGTCTGGTTGATATGGCGCATTGTCATCCATAAAAATTCCATTAATTCCATTAATTGATGTAAATGGTCTCAAAGTAGCCGAAAATAACCATTTCCAGTCGATGATCGGTTGAGTTGGACCAGAGGAAGCAGTCCACACCATTATGGAGCCACCATCAGACCTCAATACCTTATTGAGGACTTAGGTCCATGGCTTCGTGGAGTCTGCGCCACACTCGAACCATACCATCAGCTCTTATCAAGTGAAATCGGGACTCACTGACCAGGCCAAGGTTTTCCAGTCTTCTAGGGTCCAACAAACATAGTTACTAGCCCATGAGATGCGCTGCAGGCGACGTCATGCTGTTAGCAAAGGTACTCGCGTTGGTCGTCTGCTGCCATAGCCCGTTAACGCCAAATTTCTCCGCACTGTCCCAACAGATTAGTTCGTCGTAGTGCCACAATGGTTTCTGCGGTTATTTCACGCAGTGCTACTTGTCTGTTAGCACTGACGTATTACGCAAACGCTGCTGCTCTCGGTCGTTACGTGAAGTCGTTCGGCTACTACGTTGTCTGTGGTGAGAGGTAATGCCTGAAATTTGGTATTCTTGACGCTGTGGATCTCAGAATATTGAATTCCCTAGCCATTTCCGAAATGGAATGTCCCATACGTCTAGCTCCAACTGTCAGTCTGTGTTCAGTCTGTTAATTCCCTTTGTGAGGTCATTAACACGTCGGAAACCTTTCCACATAAATAACCTGGGTACAAATGACAGCTCCGCCAATGCACTTCCCTTTTATGCCTTGTGTATGCGTTACAACCACCATCTGTATAGGTGCATATCGCCATCCCATGAATTTTGTCATCTCGGTTTATTATCAGGTGAAGCTATAATGTAAAAAAAAGGTACTGAAATTCAGCCGAATTAAGTCAAGCGATACTGGGGCAGTAAGACTACGAAATGACGATAAAAATAAATAAATTTTTATATTTGGTAAAATTAATAATGGCCGATGTGGAGGATATAAAACGCGGACTGGCTACAGCAAGGAACGAACATCTGAAAAAGAATGAGTTAACATGTAATATAATATTGTCTTAGGAAGTTCTTCCTGAAGGTTTGTTTCTGGAGCAGTACGTGGATGGTGGGGACGTTACTGGTGCAGCAAGATTTTGGCTCCGGCGTCGAGCAGTAGAGTGGTACTATGTGGGCATAAAGGCCATTCCAGTAAGGTGGCATAAGGCCTTCGCATTGAACGGAGATTTTGTGTAGTAACTGGAGTGGAAAATATTATGGTATATTGGTATCCTGAATAAAGCCAACCTGCTTTCAGGAAAAGTTGCATTCCTTATTGAATGCCCCTTGTATAAAGGGAGACCTAGGGATGAATACAGTAAGCAGGTTCAAATGCATGTGGCTTGGTTAGGATAGAGAAGCGTGGAGAACTGTCATACCAGTCTTCGGACTGAAGACCACTACAAAAACGAAAGAGCGTACCGCTTTCAGTAGGATTGCTCCTAATGGGGTGCTATCGTGTTTAACCCTCTATTTGAGTTTATCAGTAATACAGACGAGAAGAGTGAATTTCAGGATACTAATTTCGTTGAAAAATGAAATGATTTGGCGTACTGAATGACACAACTGCGACCTTTACGTCAGTCAGTTACGGAAGACTTGCTGCCGGCGGTCCCTTGCGAGAACCCGTCACGAGGTGGCCGAAGGAGCCTTGTCTGGCGGTGGTGAAAGGTTTGCGCAAAGTCAGTGGGCCGGCTGCACATCTGCAGGGCGGAGAACGGCACAGATTGCGGGGGCGGGGGCGGCGGTCGCCTTGCGAAACGCGACACGGCGCGCCGTCTGGAGATGGCTATCGCCAGGGACCACGCCCTGTCCGCAGTTCCTATAGCCCTGCCCAGTAATTCTCCAGTCATGTTGCTAACTCAATCCAGAAAATCGAGCCCTTAATCCATTTAATCGGTTGTTGTACCATTGTCATCTGTTAAGTCATTATTAGTGTGTCGGTGGTGGGTAAGTTTTCCTTCCTCAGGCGGAAGCTGTATATCTTGGAGAGCTCCTACAGGCGTCCCTTGGATTTAGTTCTAAAATCGTAATTTTTATGAATGTGGTATCTGTCCTTCAGGACATCTCCGAAAGAAGACACCACATGTATAACTAAGGCGATGACGGTCAGTGATCCTTTCAGTGCAGATGCACAACGGGTTCAAACTCGTACGGGAATCGGCGAGATGCCACGAGTAATGAGGCCAATGAGCAGGGGCACTGCGCCAGTAGTGTGTGGTAGAAGGTAAGAATGTGGGTATGACGGGAGGCGTGCTAGGGTAGACCGTGCAGTTGTGGTGACGACTGTGTTGAGATTTCGTACTGGTCAGCGCATTTGCCTAGTAAGCAAAAGACCTGGGTTCGAATCCCGGTCTGGCACAAGATTTTCAACTTGCCCCATTGATATAAATTTGTGGCCACTGCCAACTAATGTCTCTAATTTCGTCGTGCCTTAGTTTTTAACCGAGAGTACTCCAGTCGTGGCCTCAGTTGAATCAATACTTATATTTGAGCTAAACGCTGAGTCCTCACTACGGCGTGCTCGAACGATTCTTCTGGAAAAACAGACCCGGCACAAATCGATACAATCAAGCGATATGTAAATGTTACCTATAAACAGGGTTTAGGTTTTCGATCAGTATAGTGTAGAAACACTTCTTAAAAAAATAAAAAGTTCTAAAACCTGTGTGTAAATACAACATCTTATCAATAGTAATGCTGAACTGACCACTAGATTTCACGAGAGGTGGACCTGAATGTATCAAAGGAGGCAGGGAATATTGTGTTGTCTGTAAAGAATCAGTAAGAGGAGAATGGGTCGGCCAGGAGACCTCAGTTACTTCCAACGTTGACTATTCGTTGGATGTCACCAGAGTAATAAATCCATCCGTGACATTTGAACCCTTCTAAAGCTGGCCAGGTTGACTGTAGATGCTGTGATTATGAAGTGGAAAAGCGAAGGAACAACCACAGTTAAACCAAAACCAGACAGACCCCATGTACTGACGGACAAGAACCGTCGAGCTCCGCGGATGTTGGATGTAAAAAAAATCTCGCGAGCTCAGCAGGAGGAATCACTAGTGATTTCCATAGTGCTGCCAGCAGTCCAGGTAGCACAGTGACCGTGAGTATCCCGATTAAAAAGAACGTGGTAGAAATGTGTACTGCATACATTCGGAGACTGGCTGTACCAGCATGACAATGCATTCTCTCACAAAGCAGTATCTCTTGAGACAATGGATTGTGGACAGTAACCTTCCTGAAATGTGCTGACCTGCCTGGATTCACGACCTGAATCCAATGGGAAAACCTTTGTGACGGGTTAGTGCGTAGACTTTGCTCCAGACCTCAGCGTCCAGCATAACTATCTTCTCCGGTTCCGGCTCTGAAGGAAGAATGGGCTGCCATTCCTCCACAATTACAGTCATTGATACTTCATTGAAATTGACCGCAGCAGAGCTCAAGCGGTCATAAAGGGGAAGGGTTGACACATCTCATGTTAATGTGCAGCAGTGGGTGTCTGGATACTTGTGACCAGATGGCATACCTCGTAATAAAAGAGTGATTTAAGGTTCGACCTCTGTTACAGAACGATGCGGTGCCACAATACTCGGTTAGTATCTCTTACACGCCCTTCAATACGTAACTGTACAAAAGGCGTTAATTACCTAAATTTCTAAGCTAACTTCTTGCCTTCTCAGTCAACATATGTGACCGTATTGTTTTAGATTTACGTCAAGGTTCATCATCAGCCTAACATTTATTCCATAGTTTGAACAGGACAATCTGAAGAAAAAAGATATCTGTGCTCTCCTTGACAACTTTATTAATACCGTTGTGCTAATGTCCTTCCTTAGTGTTGCAGTGACGATTACTTTTCAGCACAATCGCCACAGTTACCCATAAAACACTCTCGTTTATTGTCTAAATATGCAAACCACGTGAAAATTAGTTTTTTGTCTACCTTATTGTCCTGAGTAAAACATTGAAATCGATACTTAGAGGCGATACGGATGAATCGCGGAGCTCGCCGATAGATTCGCAATGATACGTGCGCTACTCGTACGTCTGGCCACATCCCAATGGACGTTGTCCAGCCTCGACTGTGCTGACTGTTTATTTAACCTCTTTTCGTGTATCTTCTGGGTTCGGAGACAAACGTCGTAGATTCGGTTCCTTTCCTATTGAATTTGCCGATGGGGACGAGAGGAAGCGACGTTTCCCCCAGAAGAATAGCGCTTTTATTCGTATGTTTTCTATTTTCTGTGTTTCTGAATCTTTCTTACAATACGTACAAAGCAACAGATTAATCATTCTAGGAACAGCTATCTGCATCCCAACTTATTTCAGGCCACCTTCAGGAAAGTCAATAACTCTCATTTTCGCACGAGCCTTGTAGTGTCTAGGAAGCCTGCATACTCGGTTCGCTAGACAATCAATCAAACAAGTCGTATTAATGAGTTTTATTACAAAAAGAAGATTACAATACTTAACTTTGAATCACACAGATGTGTTGCAAGCAATCTTCTTCAGTATAAACAATCCCGAGTCTTTGCTACATAGTGTACAAGCGAAGTGTCTAGCGTTGACCCTGCTATCGAACTGGCTAATCTTGAAGCTGTTATTGAACTACGCCGTCAGCAGTCGGTCGCGGTGTTATGTCCTCTTCACATAGGGGCCGCTGCTATCGCGTTGTCGTCCTGGAGGGAGCTCCTTTCAGCGTGCGATTGGTTGACACCTCACAGCCTTCTCTTCCCTTACGTTCGCGACTGGCGTGCCGGCGCTTAACTTCACGCCATAACAAGCCTAATACGTGATCGGGTTGTCATTTGTCTCTGAGATTGGTTTTCCATTCGACGTCCTTCCAGCTGTTAGTGTGCTGTTGTCGCATCATATCGTTTCGTAGCGTTACCCCTAGATGTTTAATCTATATGACTGAAGAAATTAGTTAATTATGAACGCTACAATGGAACAATTAGGACTTTCTATCCCTGCTCTTCACGCTCGTAGTCTGTAATTACTCTGTATGTTTTTAAGGGTAGAAAACGCTCTGGCTGTAAGTTGCATGTTATTCGTTCTGGATTTCTTTAATTATCGGATATAATACTGCTTTATACAGAATAGAGTATTCAGCAACAGTATAAATGAGCTGCTCTCTGTGTAGATGTAGATATCCGTGCAGAATACGGAAAACAGTACGTCGTGTTGAGTGATCAGAGCGCTCAATTGCTGGCTAGCCACACAGACTTGCACTGTGTTACGCAGTCATTACGAACGTTTGGGCGCTGCTGGTGGTGTATCCGGGTTTTGCAGGAGCTGCGGCGGAGCGCTTTGTTAAGAGATCCGTTGGCTCGGGCGTGAGTCAGCGGCAGTTTGGTAACCAGTTGGGTAGAAGTGATCGAGCCAGCCGCGCGCGTGACTCACTTCCGCACACGCTGGCGTGCGGTCGGTCGTCTGCAACGCTTATCTGAAGCACGCGTGCAAATGTCTTAAAGATATGGTAGGTCATGTGCAGATTGAGAACCGTGCCTCCTCTCCCGCGAGAGTATCACTCTGCAAAATGCAGTTGAGAGTGCATGGAATTTGTCCGTCATACTGTACACACAATGTGGCCCAGACGGATAGCCGAGCGTGTCAAATCGCCGCCCCCGGATTACGGGGAGCCTGCCACTCATCGAATGCCCCTCGCGGATGGACGACGCGGCTGGTGAACCAGTCAGACAGGATGACATTTTTAGGTGGTTTCCTAGATCCATCTGGGTAAATAAGGGGTTGGTATCCACGACCCACCTGATATCACGATTATATGTATATATTCCGTCCGCGTTGCAGCTGTAGCGTCCGGAAGGGCATCCGGCCAATCAACTACCAAAGATTTTAAATTCTTCTGGGCATGCAGTGTTGTAAGGACATTACATGTATAGTAAGCCAAAACGCTGCTATTTTCATAGACTTTTTATAATTGCGGTATTTTCTGGATCTATAAGCTTATTTCGGCTCCACGGTCATTATCAATCTGCAAAGGTACGGAGTTGTTAGTGCATATCTATCTATCTGTAACTAATAACAATTTTGTATGTATCTGTCGTAGTAGTTACTTCCATAACACGTCTTTGACGTCGCTGTCCAATACATCGTTTTGCTATGTATCGTAGGTGTAGCGCAGACGAAATTGTTGTTCTCTACACATGTAACGTTTCAGCAGAGTAATCTGTTGCCAAGCGATATTTGCCAAGGTCTATTAAATATTTTCCGTAAGTTTCACAGCTGCAGTTTACAGTTAAGTCTAAGAGGTCACATGGTTACATAGTTGGCTTATTCATGTATGGAATTGAGTGTGGTAGCAGTAAATTCTTTGTTAGTGGCCGCTGGTGTTTTCTTCTAAATTTGTTTTATCCGTTACAGTGT
This sequence comes from Schistocerca nitens, assembly GCF_023898315.1. Taxonomy (NCBI): domain Eukaryota; kingdom Metazoa; phylum Arthropoda; class Insecta; order Orthoptera; family Acrididae; genus Schistocerca; species Schistocerca nitens. The sequence continues at coordinate 637,468,917 of NC_064616.1, read as the reverse complement.
TATATAATTTCAATGAAGTTGTCAATACAATTTTTGTGTTTCAGGTATGTTCTCGGTATCTAATTGTGAAATTTCTGCCCGTATGGCACACCACCTCAGAACAAGAATCCACTCTGGAAAAACGAAGCTACCAGTGCACACATGCTCAGGCGTACATAAAATTGTAATGGCTGCGAAAAATTCTGTGTAGGCCGAATTCAAAAATCAGATACCGAGAACATACTAGTAACAGTGACAGAAACCCATCCACAGTCTTGAGCCACACAAAAACTACAATGTCAACCAGATCGAAAATGCGATGCAAGTTCTGCACATAATACCAAAGGGTCATTAATGAACTTCCTAGAAGAAATAGAAACCTACGTACACACACTCAAATATCCAGACAAAATTCTTAACGAACAAGCAGATGTAAAACATAAAAATTATATTCACAACGTCTATTGAAATTGTAGAACACGATAACGGATAAAACAGATTTACAAGAAAAGACAACGCCAGCGAACTTCAGCAAAGAAGTTACTACTACTATCATCACCACACACAACTCTGTGGATGAATAAGCCAACAATGTAACCATGTAACATCGTTGACTTAGTTGTCAACTGAAGCTGTCAAACTTAAGAAAATATTAAAGAGATATTACCGAATATTGTTCAGCAACAAATTCCATTGCTGAGATATTACGTATCTAGAAATTAAAACTTTAGTCAACGCTACCCCTTCGATATGCCGCAATACAAAGTATTACACAGTGACAGCGTTAACAATGTGTTGTGGAAGTAGTACGGTACGTAAACGCACCTATAATTAGTTACGTAATGTGTGTGTGTGTGTGTGTGTGTGTGTGTGTGTGTGTGTGTGTGTGTGTGCGCGCATGCGCGGGCGCCGATAGCTTAATAATGGACGTGGAACCGAAATAAGATTAGAGCACCAAAAAAAAAAAAAAGTTACTGAAACGTCTTTCCTTCGGCAAACATTACCTTAGGTCATATAATCATGTAACAGCCGACTTGTAGAACTAACGGTAAAAGGAAGAACTGGAATTTAACGTTTTCTGTGGTTGGCATCAGGTCTTTGTGTGTAATGTAGAGCCCACTATAGAAATTTCGAGTTCATGGAAGTGAGGAAATTGTAAGCCCTGGAATTCTCAACAAAAATCAGTAATCGGAGAGTGTGTGAAGTTTCCCAAACCTTAGCAATTCATTTATATCTAGTCATAGTGTTAGATACGTACAGAATTGAGAGGGAACAGCAAGAAAAAGTAGGTTTACGCTGGTAGTAACAGCAGTCATCAAAGGAAACTGGCATACTTGCCCATCACCGAGCGAGGTGGCGCAGTGGTTAGCACACTGGACTCGCATTCGGGAGGACGACGGTTCAATCCCGTCTCCAGCCATCCTGATTTAGGTTTTCCGTGATTTCCCTAAATCGTTTCAGGCAAATGCCGGGATGGTTCCTTTGAAAGGGCACGGCCGATTTCCTTCCCCATCCTTCCCTAACCCGACCTTGCGCTCCGTCTCTAATGACCTCGTTGTCGACGGGACGTTAAACAACACTAACCTAACCATACTTGCGCGTCAGGGCAAAGGCTCGTCAAATGTCACTTCCGTCAGAGTGAGTGAGCGTCCTAGAGTAAAACAGTCGGATCCCCCTCACCGACTTACCAGTTTTATAACTTGCATATAGCTTTGTCTCAATGAATATGCGGAAAGAAAGGAGCTTTGCGCCCAACTGAACGACAGGCAATAGAGATAAACATTTAGAAACGTACTACAGTTGTTTATGCGTCTGGTGTGGCCAGGGTACAGTTATTTTGGAGGAACGTTGTTTCGATTTCACGAAGTCATCTCTACGTACTTTCGCTCCGCAGTTTCTCTAATCGTATTGCAGCGACTGTCGAGGTGGTTCCTTTCGTAATGACGTGATGCTATTTTGCACCCTCACTTGTTTCCTTCAGCTACTTTGTCAGTAATTTCGATAATGACGGCTTGTAGAGCTCCTCTACGGTTCCGAAGTACGGATCATGGCACACGCTGATACCTCTGAAGAATCTCCCACACTCAATGGGTTACTAATGACATTTCTACGTCGGCACATTATACCTGTCCGTTTTAGAGAACAATGTAGCGGCTATAAGAGAAAATTATTAAATGAAAAATGTGCATTTGGTGAATTAAAATGTTGTTTTATTGTATCATTCTTAAATCGTTCAGGGCATAAAGAAGGCCGCGTGAAACTTGACTTGCGTGTGAATTCCAAAAATTTCATAGCGATTCTGTTTGCAAAGAACATGAAGTAATAGTGCTCCGTAGTACTTCCCAGAAATCGCAGTGCGCCTTACATTTGCGGAAAGGGTACACCAATGCATAAGCGACACATGAATAGCAATCGGATTTCATTCTGTGGCAGCGAAAGGGGCCGTTGATAATTTCCGCAGTTTCTTTCGAAATTCATGCAGAAACGGGGCAAGTGCTGAACTACTACTCACCGTTAAAGGCGCAAACTAAGAGAAACGTGAACAGCCACTTAGATACGTATTCCGAGCGGAGTATTAGCGTTATTTTCAGATTGAGCTATGTGCAAAGTTATAGATTCGGTGAAGTAATTTGCCATCAGGAAACTTCATAGAGGGAAAGAACGTCTTTCCAAAATGTTAGATATTACTCGAAAGTTGAATTCGTAAATCACATGGACAAAAATGTTATGTGGGCAAGAAGACTTTGTCATCGTAGATATTTTTCACAAACAACATTGGGAAACTTTAAATAATTCAACGTAAAATTCAAGGGAATAAATATGTTTAAATCATCCGGGACAAAACATCTCGTTGGCTTCACCTCCGACTTTTGATCACGCCTACCCACTTGCGGACAGCGGACAAGTGCTTCTTCTCTCCTATGCACGTCTATATCCACAGCTGTTTTGTTCATGCGTTGTTCGATTGTGTGGAGGTCTTGAGCTGTCACTCGAAAGATTCTGTAATTTTGCTGAGGATTTATAGCCGCACATTGTCGCTCCTCTTCTCTCTCTCTCTCTCTCTCTCTCTCTCTCTCTCTCTCTCTCTCTCACACACACACACCACACGAAATCACAAATTAAGAAATGAACGCAAAAGACTCCAGTGTAGTACGCTAAGTCGTTTCAACTGGCATTACTTTTATCTGACATAAACTACAGTGGATTTGTTACACTCCCCCACTAAACTGAAGTTTCGAATGAATTCGATTTCCACGGTAGAGACCGGTCTTGGGTCTGATGTATCGCAGATTAGGTATCCGCAATTTGTTGAACAACGTAACGTCCTGATTTAATGCGTCTGGGCTACTCTTGTGACAGAAAAAGATAGGCTGCGAGGAAAAACACCAATTTCTAAACAAAAGGAAAATAGTTATTTACTTCTTACCTTCATGCTTAATCTAGACTAGTGTTAAGACTCCTCAAACCTGAACGTAAATTGTATACACACATTTTCTAGCTTTATACCGTTACATACAAATATGCTCTGTCTAAAAACATCAACAGGACAGTGCCGTTCATTAGTCTACAGTTAGTCAACTCCGTGCTGCATATTAGTCCTGTTAAGAAATGTTGTTCTCTGCAGTCCACAAATCTTGTCTACTAAGAGAATTTCTCCTTCTGGAAGAAATCCGTTTCGTAACGGAGAGAACTGTTTACTTCAGTGCTCTCACTAGTCCCAGCAAGTATGCGTATACAAGCAGACGGATCGGAGAAACTGAAAGACAGACGTCTTGGAAAAACGATAATATATCAGTGTTTTGTTGTGCTGTTAGAGAGTCCGCGCGTTGGTATGCACAACATACAGCAAGTGCAGTACGACGAATTGCTGGCAGCTACCGCTCAGCTTTCCTTGCAAATACCGACGTGAGGTATTTCGTTTGAGAGTATAAGACCAGTGAACCAGCTTAGTCACCAATTGGCGAGTAATAACATCTGTAAACCGATAAAATCCACTTTCCCAGGCAATTAATCAGTAATAAATGAACCATATGTGCCCATTTAGATACTTCGTGGTGTAGACAAAGGAAGACGTAATTTTTGTTAGCAAAGACATTATTTGGCAGGTTATGACACCCACCTGATTGGGAACCCAGAGGAGCATCAATATACAGCCGAAATGTGTACGAGTCAGCTTATAAGCTGCTGGGAATTACTGCTGGTGCAGTCCTTGTCCCATGTAAAAGAGCGCCTGAAAGTCCAAATTTGGTCTGGCTAAATAAAGACTACATAAATAAATGAAACTGCCTAAAATAAGAATGTTGACAGTGATCTCACAAGTGTCTTCTAATTTAATTGGGTGCCAGTGGACCACTATCAGTTATGCGACTGGATTGTGATGCCCTGACTGAAATATCACAGTTCTTACAACTTAACTGAATGTCATCGAGCGAAACAAAAGTGGTACCTGTAGTTCACCAAAGAAGCGTTATAGTCCATCTACTGTTCGCAATTGGTATAAACAGTTTAGGAGACGGTCTGAGCAGCATCTTAGGTTCTTTCTGATAGTGCTTTTGTTTACTGTCTAGTAACCTTGTCAGAAGATCAGTATGAGTTAGAAAATGATTTACACAAGATGTCCACTCGTACGTGGTGCGTAAAGTGGCAGTTGACCCTAAAGAATAAAGAGTTAATGTTCCTGCACATGAGTACTAACAAGAATGTGTTAAATTTCGATTACAGGATAAATCATACGAATTTAAAGGTTGTCGGTTCAGCTAAATACCTAGGGATTAAAATTACGAACAACTGGGAACCATCACTCAGTGTGGGGAAGGCGAACCAAAGACTGGGTTTTATTCGCAGAACCACACACACACACTGCAGAAGACCAGTTTGATATTCACTTGATTTTCTAACCGACTTCCTTATCACAGCTCTTATCTCCATAAGAATAACACAGGCGGAAGTTGCGCAAGTTTGATTTTTGTGAAACAAGGGACAGTAAAAATATATAGGCGCGCGCCAGTTGAAACGACTTAGCGTACTACACTGGAGTTTTTTGCGTTCATTTCTTAATTTGTGCTTTCGTGTGTGTGTGTGTGTGTGTGTGTGTGTGTGTGTGTGTGTGTGTGTGGTTCTGCGAATAAAACCACTACTAAAGAGACTGCCTACACTACTCTTGGCCGTTGGCTGCTAGCGTATTGCTGTGCAGTATGAGATCCTTACCGTATAACACTGACATAAGACATTTAATAAGTTCAAAGAACAACATCCTCATTTGAACCATTAAAACAAAGGCGTTTTTCGTTATGATGAGATCTGTTCACCAAAAATATTTTGTTGACCCTCTACCTATAAAAGAGGGAAGGAAAGAAGGAAGAAAGATTAGAGTTTACCGTCCTGTCAACACCAAAGTCATTAGACACATTACATCGGAAGAAACGACCATCGTGATAAATTTAAGCTCGCACATTTTCCTACGTGCTATTAGAGATCGGAACGGTGAAGAATCTGTCTGAAAGGTGTTCTGTGAACCCTCTGCCAAGCAGTTAAGTGTGAACTGTAGAGTAGCCGTGTAAATGTAGATGGTGCATGGTAATATTGTTTTTCTATTTAGCTAGACTAGACTTTGGCACCACGCCTCAGTGGCTTCAGCATTAATTTAAATTTCGCATCAAACTAGTTCAGTAAAAGCTGGCGATCTTGTAGGACAGACTTAAGCTGAAACTGTTGTGGATAAAACAAATTCGTAAACTTCTCAATATCAGATACATAACACATTGTTTGAATCTTGTGCTTTACTTACCAGGAAATGACACAGCTCGAACGGCTGCAAAGTGAATACAACGGTTTTAAAGTACGGTGATGTCTGCTCTATTATCTTTAAAACTACGTTTGTATATAAGGAACGATCAAAAAGGTTACTTTCGAAGGCCCTTGTGGAGCCAATCGGGCAAAATCGCCGTAAGCATTGAGGCAATCATTCCACCGACGCACCAGGTTGAAGATTCCCGTTTGGCGAAAGACCGTGTCCCGCTGCGTGAAGAAGCTCCTAGCTGCCTGCTGCATATCCTCGTCCGACAGGAATCTTCAACCCTTCAAGGCTTTCTAAGGACCGAAGGCGTTATAATCACGTGGGGAGAGATCAGAACTATAGGCGGGTGCTCGAATGCCTCCCACTACGGTTGGCGTAGCTTCTGCGTTACGGCATTTGCGGTATGGGGACGTGCGTTATCATGAAGCAGCAGCACCCCTTCACGAACCATTTCACAAGGGAGGTTTTCGACAGACATGTAGCCCCCATACACACTTCCTTTTCGGATGGATGTCTACCGTTGTTGGTCCTTCGGCAGCCAAGAAAAAAAATAACAGAACGTTGGTCCTGTTTGGTCGCATTTACTAATAACGTCGCCATAATTAACGTTTCCGCTCGGAAAGACACGAAAGCCACACGAATCCCTTGCTTACAGGCAAGTTCTTATTTACCCGCATCGGAGTCGCGCTACGTAGCATATACGCTGACTTATACCTCTAAAGCCGGCCAGTGTGGCCGTGCGGTTCTAAACGCGTCAGTTTGGAACCGCGTGACCGCTACGGTCGCAGGTTCGAATCCTGCTTCGGGCATGGATGTGTGTGATGTCCTTAGGTTAGTTAGGTTTAACTAGTTCTAAGTTCTAGGGGACTGATGACCTCAGTAGTTAAGTCCCATAGTGCTCAGAGCCATTTGAACCATTTTATACATCTAAGATTGGAATTTAAAAGCTATAAAGACTCTAGAAACACAACTCGCTGCAGGAAACAGTACCGTAACGGACAATTGTTAGCGGTAAGTGTACAGGAGACATGCACGAGTCATTAGTTGGCAAGAAGGTACACTTTTGCTTTAAACGCCGTAAGTTAACATATGCGATTCCCGCCAAGTCACATTTCCCAAAACAGAGGCTGCTATGTTGTCGTAGATTATTCCCCTGGCCGTCATCGAAGTGCGGATTTGGAGTTCCAGTGAAGCGATTGAAACACAACACAACGCAATGGAACTGAACAACAAGCGCACTTTACAGGGACAACGTGTAGACATGTTAAGTCATTCGCGGTGTATTATCACTGGAGCAGGCTAAGACCAAAATCCACAGTGGTGGCATTATCCAGATCACAAGATGCTCCAACCCGCTGTGCTTTCACCACTTCATTGAAATTCCACATCTGATCTTCGATAAGGAATAAAGGAAGTAGTACAACAAAGCAACTTCTATTCTAGGAAATATGGCTCTGGAAGTACTATGTGTTAACATACCTTGTCTCAAGCAAACGTTTAGCTTCTTACATCGCAATTGCGAATCTAATGGTCATGATTGTCTGTTACACTCGACTTCTGTAATCTTTAGAGTCGTTAACCTTCAAACATAGGTTTCGCACAAACGCAGTGTGTGCCAGAAAAATAACCATGATGGATAGCAGAACATACATACCACCATATTTTGAAATAATTAAATTGAGGTTTAGCTGTTGGAGCTGGGTACTTCGTTTGTTAGAGCAAGGACAGTACAGAAACCGTGTCGGCTCAAACTGAAGTGTGCTGTGAGTAAACTAATGCGATATACTGCTTCTAATTATTCAGCACCGTGGAATTAAGGTCAAAAACTTCGTTCGTCATCGCAATGAATGTATTACTGCATATGCGGTATCTGATCCTTACCAGATAGGATTGACTGAGGACACAGAAAAAGCTTCTTTTGTACATTGTCCAGTCACATGGTGATCCGCCAAAAGCCTGATCACAGAGAGACGTAAACGTTCTGGAATGTGGAGCCATGCCGCAGCCCTATCGAGGTGCTGCCACAGGTTCTGGATTGGGTTTAAATCCGGGGAGAACGGTGCCCAGGGGAGAACAATAAACTCATTCTGGTCATCGAACTACACACGTAGACTGCGAGCTCAGTGACACGTTGCGTTGTTCTACTGATAGATGCCTTCGTGCCGAGGAGGAAAAAAAAAACTGCTTGTGTGGATGGATAATGTCCCGAAGAATAGATGCGTACTTCCGTTGATCCACCCTTCCGACGACTGTTGCAGGGTGTTTACTTTGAGATGTTTCACGCCGTAAATGCCAACGGCCATCTGTATGATGCAGCATGAAATGTGATGCATATGAAAAAGCCACCATCGTCACTAAGTGAACATGCAGCTGCATTCGTCGCCGATGAAAAGCGGTGAAGATGAACATGGATGCATAAATCAGGTGCTTGCTGCGGAGGCCAATACACAGCAACGTTCGGTGAACGGTCGTTATGGAGACACGATTAATAGCCCCCCTTCGTTCATCTGCATTTTCAGTTGCTCAACAGTTGCACGTCTAGTCGCTCGTAGACATCTTCGCAGCCGTCGTTCATCCCTGTTACCTATGGCCAGTGGTGCACCACGGTTTCCTCGGCGCCTGTTTTGGACAAAATCATATTGCAATGCACGGTATAAGCTACTTTCACCATGGCGTCTAGCGAACAGTTTAAAGACTTGCTATTTCGGAAGTGCTTTCATCCTTGATCCGAAAGCTAAAGATCACGTCCTTTTGGACGTCAGGTAAATCGCTCCGTCTCCGCATTACGACAACGACTGCACTGTTTTCTACGTCCCCCGGCAAGCCTTATGTACGCTCCACTGCTAGTTCTGACACCTGCCGTCGGTGGGTGGCTATTACACGTTGACGTCAAACATAGGTGGTGGTTTCATTAATGTGACTGAACAGTGTATTATGGCGAAAACAGGAGAGTGTATGCGTCACTGACATGATACGCGGGATAGGGTGGCAATCATTAAAATACGTTTTTACCACACGGAGTTTACTTCCGTTTGATAAACGTATTGTTGAATGTGAAATATAAAAGTGCTATAGTTCCACCTATCGTAGCGGAAGATTTAAATAGTTACTAGGCACAAAGTCGCTTGAGAAAAGAACATACGTGGTGATGCTTCGTTGGCTGAGAGCATTACGTCAGAGGCGGCGGCGAGAGCTGCGGCGGTGTCGTGCTGCACGAAGCCATCAGCTGGAGGCGGTTTCCGGGCCACACGACGCCGCTCTTCCGCTATTGCTGATGAAACCAATCAGCAATTCCTCCTGGCATCATTGTAGAAGTCACGTAAATGATGACTATCTCAGATTACCTTGTTCCTCCTGCGCTAGCCCGCAGCCTGCGTGCAACGTTTAAACTCCGTTCATAAAGAAAAATTGTGTACAAACCAAAGTATGTGGGGAACCGACGTGATATAGGCGTCGGGAATGTACCATATTCCACAATAATTCGGGCAAACTTTTTTTAGGTACTGGTGTGCTGGAGCCCGAGAAATAATGCAGGCGAGTACTTAAAAAATATCCTGTTGTGGCAAAAAACGCATTAACAAGCGGCGACAGCGTCATTTGTTTCAGTGAAACTCCACTTCTGGCTAAAGCTGACAATTAGCGCACACTCTTTTTGTTTTAGAACAACTTCTGAAATACAAGACTATGACGAAAACTTCGGCAGGATGGAGGATACCGAAAAAGAAAGTGCACATAGAAATAATCGTTGTCAATCCTCAGTTTATCCAGAAGCAATAAATGCAAAAATTTCAAATTTGCGTGTATAAAATTTCCGTCCGCGCCAGCGGAGTCGGTCTGCTACAGTAAACTGTCTTTTAGAATAATAACAGCAGCTAACGAATTAAGAAGCTGTGAATATCAGCAGAAGATAATTATGAGCATCTACGTTAGAATCGTGTAAGAGCAGGCCGCCGTCGTAGTAATACGAAGTATTTCCATCTGGATGTGTTGCATGTCAAGCATGCCTGTGGGCAGAATGTCAGTTTCTGACCACTGTCCCCCCCCCCTCCCCCCCCCCCCCCGAAACTGGTATTTCGACTTTCATGAAATCGACGCAGGAATGCTTATAGGGATATGTTCCTTCCTCCTCACCCCTGCTCCTCCCCCACCCTCCTCGCTACACGTTAACGCAGATGGGATCGTGTCGTGTGTTGTTGACTGGACCACGTGGAAATTGTGATCAGGATGCCGGATGTTCGTACATCGAGAGGATGGCACCGGGAGGGTTGACCTCGGGTAGATGCATTTGCATGCAAATGCCCGGTAGTCAGTGATACTCTTCTCGGGCTCAGTGCTTACCCCACTGAACACGCTTTCGCGCGGACGGTGGTCAGATGTCCGTGTGGCCATTAAGATTTACGTGATTTTCCTAAATCGCTAGGGACAAATGTCGGGATGGTTCCTTTGAAAGGTGACGGCCGATTTCCTTTCCCAATCAGAGCTATTTCTGTCCCAAATGACCTCGTTGTCGACGAGACGATCTATCAACTTCGATCTTCCTTTTTTCTGAGAAGACGGAGGGGGCGGCGGCTGTTTGATGGTAAACCGTCAAGCCAAGTTGACAAGAGGAGCATCGCAAGTTATTTCGACGGTAGAGCCTAGGAAGTCAACCTGACAGTTTTATTGCGTCCATCATTTTCGGTAGTCTAAAAATAGCAGTGTGTTGAACTTTATTCTGTTGGTCCACTTAATTGTACAAGGCTTTTCTTAGACAATAGAATACACACGGTGTTTTACGCACTAAGTACTGGATCTCCTGCATACTAAAACACAATATTTACTGTCAGTGAGTTGCTAGCAAGTTCATTCATGTAAACGTAGAATAGCGACATGAATGAGCATGGTTACGTAAGCATTTCACGGAAACGCAAGTGACACGGGTTTCTGCGAAATCATTGCGTGGCTTCTTTACGAAGCGTCATGAGGCTGAGTAGACTGATATTGCACTTGTTGAATGCATTCGACAGCACCAAGAAAGAGACCGAAAGACAGGGCGGGCGTCACAGTTTAAACGAACAGGTGCCTTTATACAGAAGTGGTCATACGCAAGACTCGAAAAGGCTGAACTGATAACGCTAACGACACTCTTTTGTCTGATTAGCCCAAAGATACTGACTTTCCAGGAAAAAGTTCTAATTTAACAATCAATCTAAAAGATTCACACTGTTGCACACATTTGACGTGCACCATCAACATAATGGAGAGAATTTTGTCTTACTTTCGTTCCGGAATAGCGCTTCCATAAAAGGTACCGCAGATTGTTGGTTAAATAGTCAATATCATCAAAGTTATGACCACTTCCTCTAATTATCCACAATCTATCATAATTTTTCCGTTTCCCATTTTATGATGCCTTCTTCTCTGCCTTGGCCCTCACGTGAAACTTGAAGCATGTGAGGTTCGTTGGAGATCTTTATAAAATCTTCAGTGTGTCAGAAGGGTAATATTAATATCGGAAGACACAGGCACACGAACATATTAGGCACCTTCGGTCTTTCTCTTCAGTTTGAAATTTTAGTTGCGGGGGAAAAAGAGAGTAAGCATCTTGTATGTAACAGTTCTCGGGTGAGATTTTCAAGGTCACGTGATTCTTCTGGATATCACTAATGCAGCAATTAGCGTTGGTTAATGATAAAGAGCAGCAGGTTGGAGAATGTGAACTCTAAATGGCGAGCTTCAGCGGTCTTACTAAAAAGAAGAGTTTAGTCTTAAAACGGCCTACTGGTTCGTACATGCATACCAGATACATTAAGTTTAAAATAATTAACGGATAACAGGATTGCTGAGGAAGATTTTAACAGTTCTATAATGCCAAGAAAGCGAGTGCATGTATAAATATACGGATGTTTCACGTCTGAGAAATATTTATTTTCAACAATGACCTGGGTGGGCTATTTCCGGTCAGTCTATATCCGTCTCTGCGACGCCCGACAGAACTGATCTTCACTTCGTTCGCCACACCCGATGCCTCGCATTTGCGGCGCTCCCGTCAACTTTATCTTGCGTTCTACAATCGTTATATCACGCTTTTAGGACAGTTTCCATAGCTCTGTTCACTCTAGCCCATTTTTGGTGCTTTCAGGATATTTTGCTCCTGTATTTGTACTTAACTGTACGATATTTTTAGAATTTTTAACACTCTAGCTTATGTCTTACAAACTTCTGCTCATGAATGCACGAATAAGTTTACAAAATGCGCGAACGTGTAAGTATCACGTGTGCGTCTGGACCTATCACGGAGCTACAGCGAATACACTAGTGTCCAAAATTGAAGCAACAAGCCACTATTTCCCTGTCCTGTGTCTAAATCACGATATAATAATAAAACCTGTCAACAGATGACCGTACGATCGTGTCCTGCACGAAAGATGGCATTCCGGTCAACGGACAACCACGTCGACGAGGACATCAGGGCACCTATCAAACGGTATAGCGTTCGCCGGGTACTCCCACATCCACAGTTCCTGTGTACAGTGTCACAGACGGTGCAGTATGGCACAGAGAAGACGCCTGCCAAGCTCTCTGCGGTGGAAGGTCATGAGAAGAATGGAAGCACGACACTCGCAAACTAATGTGGCCCGATGGCTTAATGTGAATCGTTCGGTTGTTTTTCGGATGTGGCGACAGTTCAGAGAGATCGAAACTGTGTCCCGAAGACCAGAGAGGTGCCGATCACGTGTAACATCAGAGAGAGGACCGTTGTTTGGCTGTAAGGGCAAGACGGTGCCGCCTTAATACTGCACGGCAACTGGAATAGGAATTGCAGCATCCACTGGACGTGTTGTGGTGTAAAGAAGGCTTCGGCAGATTGGCCTTCACTGTCGGAGACCTGCTGCATGACAACCTCTGACATGTCTTCACAGAAGGGAGCCGTCAATATGCCACCTGGACGGTCGAACAGTGGGCCAATGCTCTTTTCACAGATGAGTCCCGATTTGGTCTGGCGAGTGAGCCACGACGGATTCACATCTGAAGGAACGTGAAACACGATCTAGGGGTCGAAACATTGTGGGAAGAGACTTATATCGAGGAGGATTTGTAACGGTGTTGTCAGGGATTTTGTTGACCACTCGAGCATCTCTCTATGGAAATCGTACGGTCAAATCGGCAAGGTTTAATTGCTGTCAGGTATCATGACGAGATCTTGGGACCTCATATGCGATTGTTGCGAGGTGCTCTGGGCCAAGGCTTCGATTTGCTGGACGATAATGCTCTACCTCGTAGAGCACGGGTGGTTGATGTTTTCCTGGAAACGAAGATACTGCACGCATGGCGTGGCCTACTCGCCCTCCCGATTTGAAACCCATAGGGCACGTCTTGGATGCAGTAGGGTCACGGGTTGCGTCACGTCAACATCCACCAACCACTCTCCACGATTTGCGAGCTGCGCTGCAGGAAGAATGGCGTTACTGCCTCAACATGAGACTTGATGTCATTCACAGCATGCCCCGTCGTTTGTCAGCCGTGTACTGCTGATGGAGGTGGTCACACCTGATACTGAGCGCTTTAACCAGTTGTCGGATTATGTGTAAATCCGTTACGTTGGAAAAAACGAAAAATATATTTGTCTACCGTTACACATGCTGCAGTTGTTTACGTTCTGTGTTTATATTGTTTCTGCTTTACTAACACCTGTTTCTACCGTTGTGTAGCAAAATAAACGTACCCTCTAAAATTTCGTTTTCTTTTAATTTTGGACACCAGTGTATAAATAAATATGCGTAACGTTGCAAAACGATACGAAATCGGACAACCACATAGCGATAGTGGTAGGGAAGGCGAATATTCGGTTTATTGGAAAAATTATAGGAAAGTATAGCTCATCTACAGAGTGGGGTAAATAAAAGTGGCCCAAAAAACAGAGTTCCAGGTTACAAAGAAACACAGCAGAGGAAAGGAAATACGGTATTAACCTGACTATAGATGATGTTGAAATTGACAACCATTCATCTCTTGGCACTTTTGGACCCTGGTCAGAAAGTTGCTGCAGGCGGATCGAAGCTGAACTGCTGGAATTGCTGCTGTCTCGTCCGAAATGTTCTGCTTTAGTTCTTGAAGACTATGAGGATTGTTGCGATACACCTTAGACCTGAGAACTCCCCACACAGCCGCGCGGGATTAGCCGAGCGGTCTCAGGCGCTGCAGTCACGGACTGTGCGGCTGATCCCGGCGGAGGTTCGAGTCCTCCCTCGGGCATGGGTGTGCGTGTTTGTCCTTAGGATAATTTAGGTTAAGTAATGTGTAAGCTTAGGGACTGATGACCTTAGCTGTTAAGTCCCATAAGATTTCACACATTTGAACATTTTTGAACTCCCCACACAAAGTAATCGCACACTAACAGATCAAGCGACCTGGGTGGGCAGCTAGGGCCGCAACCAGACTGGCCTCTGCTAACAATTGTCAGTCGTGAAGATGGTGTAAACGTGCTCCAAGGTTCGGTCGGCTGTATGGGCAGTTGCTCCATCCTGTTGGAAGTAGCTGTAGGTCTTCACTTCCTCCGTTAACGCTGCCACATATGGTTTCAAAGTGTTGCTCATGAAACGCGCTAAAGTCAGCGTCTGATGAAAGAAGATGGGACCAAAAATACGGCGTGCAGACATTGCACACCTTCTGATCATGCAATGATGTTTTGTGGAAGTTATTCGGATTCTCCGCTGCCCATAACCTGTGATCCAGAGAGTTGACATAAGCACTCAAGTGAAACCAGGCATAATCAGACATAAAGAACAGCCACTCACCAACCTGGAGGCGCTGAGGAGCATCTGCTGGTTTTAATGCATGAACTACACACACTCGGGAGGAATGCTTGTGCATGTCAAGTAGGAGTATTCGTCCGCACGATCGACGTGATATGCCGGTTTCGTGCGACAGACTTCTGCTTGATTTGGTAGGACTCTGAAGCTTTTCCTGGTGAACTGCAGCACATTTTCTGGTGTGCGGTCACGTTTCGGAATGTTTTTTGACTTGTTCAAAACAGATTCCGTCTGACGCCATTTGCGGACGAAGCGTTGCATGGTACTCTTTGCTGGCACTTTGACACCATTCAAGTTCTGAGCATAAAACTGACCAAAACTGACCACGCCGTTTCCACGACTTTGTCACGTAACTTTCCACAACGGACACACACTGCTCCACTGTGAATACCATCTTCCCCTTTACACTGCTCCACTCGCAATGACATAGCCCGCACTGCGTGTGGATCACATGGTGGGCGTACAAGTGGTGTGCGCGTCGCGCGGTATGATTATATGCATACATTCACGTGCAGTCATACCCACTCGTCCTGGTCACTTTTATTTCCTTATAGAACACTCGTGCGACCAATTCTTCAGCACTGCTAGATTATCTGGAATCCCCACCAGGTCGGATTAAAGGGAGATAGAATCAGTTCAGAGACGGGTTGCTAGATTTGTTACAGATAGGCTTGATCAGCACGCAAGTATTATGGAGATGCTTCGTGAGCTCAAGTGTGAATCCCTGGAGGCAAGACCACGGTCTTTTCGCGGAACACTATTGTGAAAATTTAGAGATCCGACATTTGATGCTGATTTGATTACAGAACGATTCTACTGCCGCCAACGCAGATATTGCGTAAGGACCACAAATTATGGCTAATACGGAGCACTAGACTTAGTTTTCCGTGCTTGATTTGCGAGTAGAACGGGGAAAGAAATGACTAGTAGTGGTACAAGGTACACTCAACTATTCACTGTTCGATGACTTGCCGAGTAAGTATGCCGATGTACATGAAATTCTTCACTATCCCGTATCGTAAATAGAGGCCTCATATACCCATCCTTTCCCACACTAGATGACGTAAGCGCACAATTCGTCGGATCCGCATATAAAGAAGTGGCTTCTAACTATTTATCAACGACGTACTGCTTTCAATTAAGTTGTAACGAAACCAATGAAGATATAATTTTTTCACATCATTTTAGGGATCTCTGCCGGAACGATTTGTAACGTCGATTTCGTGACAAAAATCTCCCGTAGTACTGGAATCGAGGGCTAATTGGTTGTACAATCACAAAAGTCTAGAAACAGTGACAGGTGAAAATCTTCAGAAAATGCGTTTCCCTATTCCTATCAGGACAAGCGTTAATTTTATACTGTTTATTAGATAAATCATGTCGGTTTATGAACCTCTTATAAGGATGAAGGACGCGGATGATGCAATCAGACAAAGACCCAGCTAAGCTATTTCTCCGCCATATTCTTTATGCTCGAAGTACTAGTCAAGCAAGGCATGCGGGACACCTGCGAAGGTGGCAGAGTAGGAGAGGGGTGCTAGAAGAAATGAAGCCGGGGGGGGGGGGGGGTCGTGTCGTGTGTCTTGTCATTAGCCCAGACGGGTTTCGAATTTGAGTATTGGTCTGACACACAGCTAAAGTCCGCTGCCAAGTTTCGGAATAGTGCACTCTCAGCTGCACAGTGAAAGATACATTCTGATCGCCTTACGGTGTTTCCACTCCGCCGATAACCACTGCTGGTTGTACCGTCTGGAGACTCGTGTGATTTACTAGCATCATAGCTCGTCAGTGCAAAAAAGATTAGAGGCATGATTTATGAAAACTAGAGAACAGTTAAGATGAAAAGTTGAGAGTGTGTTCTACATAGCTCTTATCTCCTCCCCACCCCCCCCCACCCCCCAGTGCCACTCTAGTGCAACGCCCAGAACGTTCATACAACCATATGAATCTGTCGAAAAAGCCCTTTTTTGGGATATTGCTCAACTCGCACTCATGTTAGCTTGAACGTCGGTTATGTGGTCAAAGCGTTGACCTTTAATATGAATTACTGCCCTTTATCATTTTGTGATAGGTTCGTGCTGATAAATCTCTTCACCCGTGGTGATCTTTTTCAGAAAAGAATTGGTTGCGTTTCACATTTTAATAAAGTTGCAACAGGCGCCCACCTATCGTTGGTTTTGTTCGGGGGTCAGTGTGCGGGACAAACGTTTTACGCAGTTACCTCGTACTCAAAACGTTCTGGTGAATATCACGAGCACTGATTTAGATATGTCACTCGTTTGGATTTGTGACACATTTCAAGACCTTTTTGGGCGTTTGTGCATCATGGGTCCTTCCAGACAGATGAACGTGCAGGGAGGAGGCGGACTGTATGTACACCAGAATTGGAGGATCAGGATCTACAGGATATTGTGACGAACCCTAGCACCAGCTCCGGGCAAGTGGCCCGCCAACAAGGTGTGAACAAAAATACTAATATATGTATTCTGCATGACAACCGCTAATATCCCTGTCACCTGAAGAGTGCAAGGATTATCAGCAGCGGATTTCCCTGTGCGGGAAGGACTTTGTTGATAGTTTTTGCACCAGACCCTCACAATTATGACATTTGTCATCAGCCCTCTTTACCAGAAATGGCATCATGGATTTGCGTAATCGGCGTCTGTGGGCTACAGACAATTTTCGGAGAATGGTTGAGGCGTAGTATCAGCATCTGTGTGTGGCCAGGGATTCTTGGCGATTACATACTTGGACCGGTTATTATTCCACAACGTCTCGACGGAGTGAAGTACCTGGACTTCCTGCGGACTACTCTGCTTGCGCTGCTTGAGAATGTGCCTTTGGAAATAAAACAGGTTATGTGGTTTCAGCATGACGATGCACCACCCCACTTACGCATTACAGTTCGCCGACACCTAATAATCTTTCCCGGACGTTGGATAGGACTCGGAGGGCCTGTAGCATGGCCTACTTGATCACCGCGCTCAAACTCCCTGGAGTTTGAAACTTCCTGGCAGATTAAAAACGTGTGCCGGACCGAGACTCGAACTCGGGACCTTTGCCTTTCGCGGGCAAGTGCTCTACCAACTGAGCTACTCAAACCTGACTCACGCCCCGTCCTCAAAGCTTTACTTCTGCCACTATCTCGTCTCCTACCTTCCAAACTGTACGGAAGCTCTCCTGCGAACCTTGTAAAACTAGCACTCGTGAAAGAAAGGATATTGAGGAGACATGGCTTAGCCACAGCCTGGGGGATGTTTCCAGAATGAGATTTTTCACTCTGCAGCGGAGTGTGCGCTGATATGAAATTTCCTGGCAGATTAAAACTGTGTGCCGGACTGTGTCCTCGGAGTTTCCCTCCGGGGCATATGAAAAACGTTGGGTATGCTGAACAGATACTGATGAGGAAACGCTGTTGAAGGGTCTGTACGACGCCTGTGATGCTATGCGGAGAGAGGGCCGAACGTGCTAAAGTGTGCGCCAATAAATGGTGCGACGTGTGAACACGTGCATTGCAGCCCACGATGGCCACTTTGAACATCTGTTGTGACGTGAATGCGATGCAGTTCTGTGCTGTGTTCTGGGACGATTTGCTGTCGTAGCATTCACACCGTCAATTTCCGGACACATGTTCATAAGGACCTTTTTGCCTCCATTTCCAATCAGGAATCCGTCCCTGCAGTTCGTCGTTTTCATTAATGTTCGCTCTGTATGTAGTACTGCTGCCTGTCTTTCGGGTTTAGTACTAACACTTACGCAAAGTGTGTAGCCGAGCTAGAACTTCCTGCAACGTGGCTGTTGTGTAAGTATTGTGCAATATTTTTCCTCGTGTGTGTTCGCAAATGCAATATTGAGCTCTTATAAAATTACAGCAAAAAGTACAATCGCAACAGGATTTTATGGTGTACATCTGCAAAAACACATGAAGGGATAGAGATCAAAGTATTGTTACTCTGTTTTTTAAAGTATGTTTATCAATAACGACAATTAGAACCTTAAAGCTAAAATCTGTCGACGTACAGGAAGAAAGACAACTCCCAGGCAGTGCCTCTTCTGTAAAGAAAAAGAAAATATAAGAACAGGTGCTGCATTCTTCCACAACCGCTAGCAAGAACAATTAATATCCTTTCATTGTTCTGGGTAAAATTAACAAATATTACATGCATAAAGCATTAGAGATTTCTTTTCTTATTCCCGTTATTTTTGTCTTGTTTTTTTCACTTCCTCTCTTCATTTACAGTCGTCTCTTGTTTCTCCTCAATGTTATCGCCATTATTAGACTGTCAGATTTATTCAGATTTCTGCTCCTCTGTGTAGTGTCTTGTAACTCATAATTTCGATGCGTTGAACAAGCCTCGACTTCGACGGAAAGGACGGGTGACATTTGGGAGTGTAATTATTTTTTGACATAAATGGTCGACTGAATCGTTGTTCTGTGTTTTCAATGTGAAATTACTATTCTGTATAAATGACTGTTGCGGTTACCAAATACAACGTGATTCAGAAACAAGGACAGAATCGATGTACCGGGTATTGTGATCCAGGTGCATCTATCCAAGCTGAGGGAGCAACAGTGTTAGAGGAAATCTTCTATCACACTGCGAGGAATCTCATAAGTGACACTCCTCTTATTTGGATTTATTTTGTGTAGTGATGATGTTGCGTATTTTTATTGTTGCAAGCTAAACTTTCATTCCTGTTTCATTTACTTATCCAAAATTAGCTTAATTTATAACCACGGAAGATATCTAAGTAAAGTTACGTGATAGTCATTAATGTACATGACCAAGCTACAGTCGAAGCTGACTAGTGTCTACAAAAGCTGTCAGCTACAACATTCAGTGCAGCCATCATATAGCGGTAGGGTACTCCGGTGCACGATGTAGCGCATGAATCTCATCAACACACAAACAAAGACCGTAGCACTGTCTTTTCAGACGATGGCCGGCGTGTTGTATCACAGGGTTCCGTCCAGGACTGTAGATGCATAATAAAACGTCATTGTACTTCCATCGCAATCGTCGAATACTCAGGTTTTAGTGACACCCTCTGAAATATGCTATATGTATCGATGATGTGGGAGACTTAGGTCCTGATACATCCTATTCTCAGAGAGAGAGAGAGAGAGAGAGAGAGAGAGAGAGAGAGAGAGAGAGAGAGAGAGAGAGAGAGAGAGAGAGAGGGGGGGGGGAGGAGGAGGATGGGGGGATATCTATTGATAGTAGAAGAGAAGACACGTCATGGGATGGTTGCGCTGAGGTCTTCTATATATAAATGCACGTTTGCGTGCGCTCTGGGTGTGAAGGCTGCGCTACTTTCGCCACACGTTCTCCTCGCCGCGAGAGCCCTGCTGGTACGCTTGAGTAACGTGATTGTCGGCTGCAAGCGGACTTAACGTGGCTAATAACACGCTTGTGGCCTCCCTGGGGCAGCAATTCGTCGCAAACCAGTTCGCCATGCCAAGTGCCCTGTCAGACGATTGTTCCTGTTGTTCCGCGTGTTATGACGGGGGTATGGCTATACTTAGGTCGTCAGCTGGCCTATTGTTGCCGTTAATTTGATACGGAAAACATTAACAAGAAAATAGTGTTGCTGCTCCAGTGTTCAGGGTCTTCGTACGTCTGCGCTAAGAAACAGGCGGATAGCTGCTTACTTGAAAGAAAGGGGAAAGAGGGTGATTAATAAAGGCATGGCTATGCCACGCACGGGTTAGTGAAATACGGGATATGACTGTAGATGAAGATACACGCGCAATTAGGTGACAAGCTAAAACTTGCGTCTAAAGCAAAAATGGGTATATTTTGTATTTAGCAAATCATGTAGGTAAAACCTTACAAAAAGACACTGAGTTGCCGAAACATTATAGCCACCCGCTTAATCGTTTGTTTGACCGTCTTTGGAACGAAATAAATTACGAATTCTGCGTATTAAGGTTCCTACGGTTTGTTGGTAGGTTTCTGGAGGTATGTGGCATTACTTGTTTGCGCACAAGTCATGTAATTCACGTAAATAACGGGCCGCTGATTCGCGTACGAGGTGATGGAGCCTGATAGCGACCCAGACGGGTTCCATAAGATTAACACCAGGCGAATCTGGTCGCAGAGTCGTCACCGTGAGTTCATTTAATGCTTCTCAAATCACTGTAGCACGGTTCTGGCTCCGAGACACGGACAATTGTAATGCTGAAAGGTGACATCGCCGTCTGGGAGACATAAAGCATAAAGAGATGCAGGTGGTTCGCAGTCGTCAGCGTGTCTTCGACTACAACAGGTCCGTCCCGTACCCACTGCAATCGTAACTGACGATGTCGTTGGGACAACATGTGAACACGGAGGGTGGTGTGCTGCGTAGCTCCATCTTCAACAGTGTACGATAAGTGTGCCCCAAAACACTTGTGCGTGCACCAGCATTGTACTCTTTTCGCAGAGATGCCACAGATCAGTCAGTCCTACTTTACAGAGCAGACAAGCCTCCGTATCCCACGTTCTGTGAAGAGTCGTGGTCGTCCAACCATCTAGCGCCTAGTGGTAGTTTCACTGTCCTTCCTCTTTGCGTAACTGCTCACGACAGTAGCCCGTGAACATTCGACCAGCTTCGCTTTTTCGAGACACTCGTTCACAGGCTCTGCGTAATAATAATCTTCCCTTTGTCGAAGTCACTTATTTCAATGGATTTCCTCATTTGCAGCCCATCTCTTTCGTAGGGTGATCTCCCGCCGTGTCTGCTCTGCTTACATACTTTTGTTACTGCGTTACATGCACGCAACGCCACCAGGCGCTATCCAACGCCGCTGCGAGCAGTAAAAAAAGGTTGTTTTGGCTGATCGGTGTATCTCTGGCACTCAGTGTGTAGTGCTACCATGTTTCCAATAACCGAAACCCGCTTCGCAACTGCGAAAACTAAGAACATAGGTGAGAAATTGATTCAAATCCTGGGCCGGCCGTTCTGAATTTTTTGTGGTTTACCCCAATGGCGTCAAGCGAATACCAAGGTGATATGTCCAGTCAGGTTACGACCGAGGAATCACCCCTTGTGGTCTAAAGCCAAGGAAGACAAAGGTTGTAATGCCGAAAGACTTAAAAACTTTCCCCTTACACAGTAAAAATGCTAATGCCTTCCATAGTGATGGAAGGCGAGGAACGCAGACACGTGACGAGTCCAGTTTTATAGTCAGCGGTGCAGAAATCATCGACACAGAGTAACTAGCTGTACGCATTTGCATGGTCTGCTAAGGTAGAGCTGAGATGAATCTTGCCTTAGTCATCCATTAGAACGGAGCTACCACTCAGATATATTGGAAACTACAGCTCTGAACTACGATTTAACTGCACACATTACATATTAACAAACGTTGCGAGAGCCGAACGAAGTGAAATTCGTAAAAATACCGACGTTTTGGGACTGACCTGGAATCGAAAGTAGGATCTCTGGAACCATAGTCCAGCACGTAACCACTGAGCCACGAACACAGTCTTTTTTTGTGTCGACAGACACATATTGCGTTGCTAATTGATTTACATGGTCTTACTATTTATGTTCAACACGTGTGCAGTTGTCATAGCAGTGTAGGCACATATACGGGACATCAAAATTTAATAAGATTTCAATAGATGCTGCTATTCAAGCTTGGATAGCATTTTTATAACAGATGTCCAGTCATTATTGTCAAATATCGAACTCCATCACTTACCTGTTCACTGCAAATAGTTCGAATTTCCATGTCGTACTCGTCCAAAACAACTGTTACGGAAGCAGTATCGATTCTGAGTACTCAAATCACCGATATTCTCCTTAACCTAACATACAGATCGAAAAAATTACTTCGAACTTCAGCAGTGTGAGAGAGCTAACTAATACTTTTCTATTTCTTTCTTTTCAACTTCTATTTGTGCAAAACGAAATACATTCTTTCGTTGTGTTACTAGCCTGCGAACTGACGACTGCAAATTGATCCACAAAATTTTGCTGATTTGAGATTGTTTACACGACACACATGGTTTTTCTTGCTAACCTAAAATAAACAGTTTTATAGATTGTGTCCTAATAGTAACACACAATTTGTAGGAGTATGGTTTCGTGAATGAGCTCTTTGTTTCGTGCGTGAACTACACCGCCCTGAAGGTCTCTCTCAATAAATTGGAGTCTTAACATGTTCCCGGCAGATATTCGTAGATGAGTGAGATTGACTCCAGTGCGTGACTACTGATCACGTAGTGAAAGGAAATAGAACCTCTTCGTCTACTCGCGCCCTCCTCAATTGCGCACCATCTGGTCAAGATCAATGATCGAAACATAGTGAAACCAGTGGAGAAATCATGCTATCGGGACACAGACCAACATACTTCTCTTTAAAAGGCTCTGAATTAAAAAATGTACCAGCTGCCTCATTCTGCCTTCCACAGCATCCTTAAAAATTTTCCCAAAAATTTTGGCATGCGAACGTATTCGCGACTTTTTAACACGCAACTCACCTTACTCTCACAAGACATCCTAACTGTAACTCGCCGACACCCACCACTTCATCGTTGTGAGTAGCTCATACCCATCCGCTCTCATTTGCCCACTCTCACTCATTCACTGAGCCCAACTCTCTCTCTCTCTCTCTCTCTCTCTCTCTCTCTCTCTCTCTCTCTCTCACACACTCACTGTCTGCTGTCTCACAGCCTCACCCGCTAGCAATGTCTCCTTCGCTCTTTTTGTACCACAACCACTGTCTATTATCTTCCAGTGTTTATTACTTTACCCGTCTCATCCCCACTGCCACTGCCTCCTCCTCTCTCAGCATAATAAAAACGCTAATACGTTTGTATGCCAAAATTTTTGGGCAGATTTTTGAAGGTACTGAGGAAGGTAGACTGGGGCAGTCAGTACACGACTTTCCAGTGTCTCTTTTAATAAACAGGAGCATATTCGCCTTTTTTGTGCTCCGATAGAAGCATTTTTCCGCTGGTTCCCTTCTTTCTCCTACAACAGCAGAGCATATAATTCATACAGAAATAACTTTATGGGTTACTAAAATTCTGATAGTTTATTTAGGTGAAACTGAAATAACACAACTAATTTTACAACCTCAGACCGGATTTTACGGGGACAGAAATTTTGCATGTGTCTCAGTACACCTCGGGGTTCCTAGAAGCTTTCTGATAATAATGAAGACACTTGACAGCATATTTCTCTGTGCTATGTCACACAGCGCCTCGCTTTGAGCATTACACATGTATTTTGCGAGTACAAGTAGGGTAACTTTGAACACCTGTGCTTGGAAAAGACTAAGGTTATCAGGAAAATTTTCATCATTGTTAGAGATAGGACCTTAGAAATATGTCGTAGAAGTTACAGCCTTTTGCTGTGCAGTCGTCTTGGAATCTGTGGCTCGGTTTCGGTACCCAAAGACCATATTTTTCGTTTTATCTCAGGAACCATCCATGAACTAAATAGTGCCTACGTAAATCCCTGAAGGTGCACCGTAGACCACATCTAATGCAAAAAAGAACCACTCTATTTGCTCCATATCCCTAAGCTGGAGGAAGTGTGTGTTGTTCAAACTTTGGCCCTGTACTGTAGGATAGTTACAACAACACGGTCGTTCTGTTGGGTACACAGTGTCCCTAGCCCAAGGGCTACCCAAAACGCTTCACCCGATCTTGCAATTACAAATAGAATCAGAGGTATGAGCCCCGGCGCGGCGTTTTGAAACATTGATAACGCCCGCTGTCCCAGGCGTACCTATCATTTGAAATTGTCTGTTGCTGTCAGTCGTTGCGCGATAGCTAATGCGCACTGTGTACTGTTAGCACATGTCAAGTGAATTCCTTCCCCACGCGTGGAACTGTGTTTGTTTCCTTCATCAATCCGACATGGGAATTTTTGTTCGGTAATGTCGTTAGAGAAGGAAAGTGCTAATTGGATGTAGTAGTGCAGGTCTTGATAGAGGGTGGTGGTAGCTGAAGATCTGTGACAGTTCGGTACTGGGAGTTTGGAAGCTTTCATCATGCAGGGCAAGGCTCACGGTGGTGTCGCTCGGCAGTCGCTAATACGTTTGATAAACAAGGAACGTAACCCGCGCGTTGCGCAGTCCTGCGTACCCAGGCGCACCGCCGGCTGTAGGGCCAGTTTTTACAGTCTCCCCTCTCCCTCCCGCCTTTCCTCCTCCCCCTAACATTTTTACTTGTATTTCTCCTCTTTGGTCTGTCGTGACAACTGACGGGGCTGGATCACACAGCTTGTATTATGGCCCTGGAGTTGGTTGCACCACGACAGGCGCAGTAGCAGACCAATAGTAATGTCGATGACAGCAGTGAGCAGATAGAGGCAGTTTTAAGAACGTCTGGTGAAATGCAAGTAGGTTCGAGAAGAAGATTTCACTTCGATGAAACGAATGTCGATACGGCTGTTGTCACAGCGTCGAACGCGCTGCCAGACTGAGATTCATTGGAAGAATCCTAAGGAAATGCAATCCGAAAACAAAGGAAGTAGGTTACAGTACGCTTGTTCGCCCACTGCTTAAATACTGCTCAGAAGTGTGGGATCCGTACCAGATAGGATTGATAGAAGAGATAGAGAAGATCCAGCGGAGAGCAGCGCGCTTCGTTACAGGATCATTTAGTAATCGCGAAAGCGTTACGCAGATGACAGATAAACTCCAGTGGAAGACTCTGCAGGAGAGACGCTCAGTAGCTCGGTACGGGCTTTTGTTAAAGTTTCGAGAACATACCTTCACCGAGGAGTCAAGCAGTATATTGCTCCCTCCTACGTATATCTCGCAAAGAGACCATGAGGATAAAATCAGAGAGATTAGAGCCCACACAGATGCATACCGACAATCCTTGTTTCCACGAACAATACGAGACTGGAATAGAAGGAAGAACCGATAGAGGTACTCAAGGTACCCTCCGCCACACATCGTCAGGTGGCTTGCGGAGTATGGATGTAGATGTAGAAGTAACCTGAACTAAATCAGCTGGCCCGAGCGAGACGCTTCGGGTTTGCCATTCTTAGTTAAGCTCCCCGATGTCACTCAGATGAGTGCTGAAGCGATACTTACGCCGAGCAACTTCAGATTCTTTCGATCCTCTCATACTAAAACACGTAACAAGTTCGTTGGAGAGGCCATTTTCTGCAGCAGCTATATGAACTGTCACGTTAACTGAGTCTTCCGTCGGTTCTTGGTAGAACAACATTATAACAAATTAATAGGGCTAGTTTGCTTTTGTTCTACAGTATTACTTTTATTGTGTTAACCGCTTTTCGGCTTCCAAGGCCATCTTCAGACATTTTACTAACTTGTAAGCCGAAAATCTATTAGCACAATAAAAATAATAGTGTATAACAAAAGCGAACTAGCGCTTTTCATTTATATGAACTTTCGTTTATAAGCAAAATGCCATTTTCGTGCTGCGGTATTGGTATATTCAGAGATGCGCTTTGCATTTCATGCGAAAGGCATATTCTGTATGATTGGTTTTTTTTTCTTTTACCTGTATTAATCGTAGCCGGCCGCTGCGGCCGAGCGGTTCTAGGCGCTTCACTCCGGAACCGCGCTGCTGCTACGGTCGTAGGTTCGAATCCTGCATTGGGCATGGATGTGTCTGATGTCTTTAGGTTAGTTAGGTTTAAGTAGTTCGAAGTCTAGGGGACTGATGGCCTCAGATGTTAAGTCCCGTAGTGCTCAGAGCCATTTGAACCATTTTTTAATCGTATATTTAAAATGGTTCACGTCTTATTTGCATAAATGAAAATTTGACGCATACTGACAATGGAAGCTTTCGTATTCGTGCTGTTTCAGAGCTTGTTCTGTCCGTACTATGTGGTAGGAAAACTTCACTGATGATGAGCTAATCATTTAAAATGGTTGTCTTTTGATGGCATCTACACAACTATTGTTTATTATTAGAACGTATAGAACAAGGCGAGGGAGGGAGAGGGAATAACATATTTGTCAGAGGGACTTTTTGTTACGACAATAGTTCAGTGAACTTAAAGGATAGGATAGGGGAGGGAGTTGTAGAAATGTGGAACCGTCACTGCTTTAAGTGAGCAGGGACGGTGGGTGTTTCGAGAAATGTAATGAGGGTAAAGATCATTTGATGGGATCCAGGGGGCAGTGAGGGGAAAGGGGATATTTTGATCACCACCACTGGAGATTTTGTGCTGTTTATTTCTGTCAACGTAAAAAGTGAGTTGTCACGTGCATTAGTCATTTAAAAGTTTCTGCTTTGGTTTGGTGTACTTGAAAAGTTCCTTATAAAGTGATGTGTTTTTTGTTTCATTCTTACGATTTTCATGTCTTCCCATCTAGTGGTCGGCTTGTGATTATCTTCTCCAAGGTTTTCTGAAAATGTAGAGGGATTCGTCCTATATTTCCAGGTTCTCATGTTTCTATTTCTTTGCCCCACATACTTCGCGCCACGTGTGTTCTATTGTAACAGGTACATTATTGCTTTCTACAACATTTGTTCCTCTCGTTAGGTATAAAGTTTTTCTGGATTGAACTGTTACAGTCGCTATTTTATGTATCATCTTATTAAAATTTGATTTAGTGAGTTTAAATAATTAAGACATGAATTGTCAAAATCAGTGATTCATAGATGTAAAAAAGAAGAAAAAACCTTGTCTCTTAGTCCAGAGCACAGTTCAATGTGCCTTCAGCAGTAAAGATGAAATAAGTCTGCGAAAAATACTAATACTGCAGCAAGAAGGAAAAGCCATTTTATATAAACGAATTTAAAACAAACTTGGAACAGTTCACAATGGTTCCGGCCTGGATCTCGAAATCAGGTCTTCGTAAGACTATTGCAGAACCATTTCTTGTCTTGCAGGATTGCTAACTAAGCAAGGTATGTAAAGACATTTCTGCAGAGTTCGGTAGGAAGGAAGAGGTAATTACTGGCTGAAGCTTTGAATAGGGCCGTGATGTGTTCGAAGGGGGAGAGGTGGGAGGGAGGGGCCTCTTCAGACATGCTCGTTCCCCACGAAAGCAAAGGTCCCGATTAGTCGTGGTTAGCACACAGTTTTAAACCTCGTTTTATTACAGCGTGCACCTCGCTGCAGACTGACAGATTTAGTCTTGAGTACTCTGTTATCGATTTTCCTGTGCACGCTACATTAGACTATAAAAATAACAGCAGCATTTAATGCAGATGACTGACAAGTCTTTAAGGAAAGGTTAAAATAACCGTTATTTGCCTTCAATGATGTTGCTGTTTTACTGCCATGTTTTTATTGCCGCTCACCTTAATGTATACAAAGTATTCCACGTCTTACTTAGAGCCGAAATTTTTTTCTGTGTGTCCGCCATTGCACTGCGAAAGGTTTTCATCTGTTTATTGCTTCATTAAAGCGCGAAGTTGGAGACGACAGCTCTCTGTCGTATTATATACCGAGTTAAAAATCATTCGACGCAATGCGTAAAAGAAGAAAACTTCTCACAGACCGTTTTCGGTACCTTTTTCTTATGGATAGATAGGATAACAAAGGACTCAAGGAAGGATTCACTTTTGTAGTGATGGCACGCAAGAAATTCCATGCTTAATTTGGGGCTGCTTCCGACAAGACGAATGGAGCAGGGTTCACCTGTATGTGAACCCAGTCGCCAAGCAGCGTCGCGGTTTGCAGTCTTACTACCAGTCAGACCGACGCATGAATCATCCAGCTTCGATGAAGGCTGCGCTTCTTGGAACGTAACTCATCAAGGAGTTTGAGTATCAGTGTGTATATTAGCCACCTTTCTTCCTGCGATAGGTTTTTTTGTTTTTGATGGGAAGTGCTTGTTTCAGTAATAGGTTACTCCAGTGTTCGTATTTACCTGTAAGGAGCAGTCAAATGAAAACGAGACAGAGGGAAGAAATGTAACCTGTTCATTATTTTAAAAGTAATCGGTACAACTGTCAATACATTCATCCCACTGTGAGACAAGGCGGTTAATCCCTTCACGGAAAATGTTTGCGATTGCTTAAGGAAGCAGCCTTGTGATATTATTTTAATCTGAACGAGGAACCGATGACCTCTTTTAAACCAGCCAACCAACCCACCCACATCCTGTATCATCTCAGTGACTCGCTCTCCCCTATTTCTCTATAATACAAAACGTTGCCCTTCTTTGAACTTTATCGATGTACTCCGTTAATACTTTTATATGGTAAGGATCCAACACCGCGCAGCAATCCTCAGACGGGACGAGCAAGTGTAGTGTAGGCAGTCTCTTTAGTAGATCTGTTGCATCTTCTAAATGTTCTATCAATAAATTGCAGTCTTTGGTTCGCCTTCGCCCAAACTTTTTCTAAGAGTCCTTTCCAGTTTAACTTGTTTATAATTGTAAATCCTAGATATTTAGATTTGACTGATTTATCGTGTAACCGAAGTTATACGGATTCCTTTTAGCACTAATGTCAATGACCTCAACTTTCCGTTATTTAGGGTCAATGCCAATTTTCGCACCATAAAGATATCTTTCGTGCCGGCCGGGGTGGCCGGGCGGTTCTAGGCACTACAGTCTGGAACAGCGCGACCGCTACGGTCGCAGGTTCGAATCCTGCCTCGGGCATGGATGTGTGTGATGTCGTTAGGTTAGTTAGGTTTAAGTAGTTCTGAGTTCTAGGGGACTGATGACCTCAGAAGTTAAGTCCTATAGTGCTCAGAGCCATTTTAACCATTTGATATCTTTTGTAAGTCATTTTACAATTTGTTTCGAGCTTCTTATGACGTTATTCGACGATAAACGACAGCATCATCTGCAAACAACCTAAGATGATTGCTCAGAGTGTCTCTTAAATCGTTTATATAGGTAAGGAACAGAAGAGGACCTACAACATTACTTTGGCGAACGCCAGAAATCGTTCTTTTACTTTAATGACTTTGTCTATTACTACGAACTGTGGCCTCTGACAGGAAGTCAGTCGCATAACTGAGACGGTATTCTATAAATATGCAATTTGGTTACAAGCTGCTTGTGAGGTACAGTGTCAAAAGCCTTCTGGAAATCTAGAAATGCGGAATCAGTTTGAAATCTCCTGTCCGTAGCACTCAGCACTCAACACTTTATCTGAGTAAAGAGCTAGTTGTGTTTAACAAGAATTGTATTTTCTAAATCAGTGTTGCCTGTGTGTAAATAGAGCGAACATTATGAACTACCTCGAAGAGAACGAACACACTATGAAAATACTGCTGCATATCGACATTAATGATATGGGCCTTTAATGTAGTGGATTATTCCTATTTACTTTCTTGAATATTGGTGTCACCTGGGCAACTTTCCAGTCTTCGTGTAGGGATCTTTCGTCTAGCGAGCGGTTGTATATGATTAAGTATGGAGCTATTGCATCAGCATGCTCTGAATGGAAACTAATTGGTATACAGATCGGGCCGAAAGAATTGCTTTTATTAAATGATTAAAGTTGCTTCATTACTCTGAGCATACCTCCTCCTCCTCCTCCTCCTCCTCCTCCTCCTCCTCCTCCTCCTCCTCCTCCTCCTCATTTTCCGTGACTATTGGGTCGGCATTGTTGTATGGGTTGAGGCAATGTTAGTGACAGTTGGCGGCAGAACGCCCTTCCCTATGCCGCCCCTCTACCCCTGTCATTCGGGACGGTACCATGTCTGCGTCTGGAGTAAATCTCATGTTCGAGTGAGGACGTGTCCTAAATTTTGTCTAGCCTATATCTCAGGCGGAACGTGGATACTAGCCAGGCGTTAACCTAGTTGTAGGTGGGAAACCGCCAAAAAGCACATCCACTCTGGCCGACTTATTAGCCCGCCTCGTTGATCCGGGGCTGTCTTGCCTCCCCCAATTACGTTAGTGGCAGGTTAATGCGCTCGGCTTTCCGGGCGATTTTTAGGGCATAATACCTGATCATAGAGATTCACGTATTAAAATGTCACTAGCACAACTGCTTGAAGAAACAGCAGATTAATTAGTTGATTGATTGGCGGAAACTCAAGAGGGTTTTGAAGAACGGACGACTGTAAGACACTACATACACCATAACTCAAAATAGAGACAATGGCAGACGTACAGATACCTCAGGGGAGCAGTGTCAAGAGACAGAGATCAATGCAGGCGTCAGACAGGGAGGGGTTAATCGGCAATTTTGTTCGCCACAGTGCTGGATGAAATAAGTGAAGTGTGGAGAATAACAAAGAAATGAACATATCAGACGAACCTTGGCGATCAGACCACTACCAGGACACACATGGATTGTCTACCTTCTTCAGACAGCAAGTTCACTGATAGGAGATGGGGGGAAACATAGTATGTTAGTTTGAATAAAATAGCTACAAGTATAGTATACCTTAGAACATGGCTGAAGATACTGTAGGTGGAAACACCGGACGGGAACGTGAACGAATGTAAATCCGTGATTGAATGTGTAGCGGGGAGAAAGAAAAGCAATGAGCTGAGACGAATGGATGTAGAAGATAACGGTTTGTTTGATGACTTGTGAAGTGGACAATAAAAACAGTGTAGAAATTTAACGAGAAACTACACAACAGTGACGCACATGGTTGTAAGACCGGCTGAGATGAAAAAGCTTCGAAGAGAGGGCGTTGAGCAATTAGAGTAAGAAGTTTAAAGACAAAAGAGTTGTGCTAGCCTCAGTGGAAGATAGATACCCTGACGAAAGTATCAGCAAAAATCATATTGAGAATACTGGCTGGTCTTGTGATGAGGGTGGAAACAGATAGGATGACCAAATTGGTCTGGGAGACAGCCCGCAGAAAGAAAGAAAAAAGGCAGAAGCCATGTGGAGTATGATAAACACTGTGACAACTGGAGTTTGATGTCATTGAAGGTGGAAAGATAGTCAGGAAATGTATACACCCCAGCCTTTATGAAAGTAAAACTCTTCAAGCCGAAGCGTGGTTTATACGCCGCAGATCTTTACTGCGCGAACTCCATTGGAGGAAGTATGCCCTCGGTTTCCTCAGACCATTGAATTGATTTCATCTACCGAGCCAGTTACGTACGTGGGAACTTGCTGTTTACCGTGGAGTGCGAACGACGGTAGAGATCAGCATTTTTCGCAAACAGATATCATTGAGTTGAAAGAACCGATAAGCGAGCCCAGGACGGCCTGAAGCTCGAACCTCGGATCCTTTTAGTTCTTGTCAACGTAACCACACCCAACCTTTATATCCGACATCGACTTACATACGGGATATCTCACCTATAGCGGAGAAACAAGAGACTGAAGATTTCAGAACCAGCACAGAAAGATATCAATGATGTTTGGAGTCGAGGAGGAGAAATCCGAAACCACGAACGGCAGTCCATAGTTTAGGGACTGCAACGAAAGAATAAAACATTTCAGTCAGCAAATTTTATTCTGAAACTGATTACCGTATCAGCGTATAATGACAGTGTTGACTTGAGGTACGAAAAAGTTGGATAAATTACCGTAGACAGTTGTCCTGGAAACTAAGTGCCAGACTCGTTAAGTTATCGGTATCATTCATTCGCAGATGGAACTGGGAACATAGTGGGAAAGCTACACCCTGCATGCGTTATATCGTGTGCTATTCGTTGTAACGGCAATATCATGACGCGTTGGTCAGCTACGTTTCTTAGAGGTGCACAAGACACACTCTGAAGAACTGTCAGCGAACGGCGTTTGCAGCCCGGTCTCTGTCTCTGTCTTGTCGAAGTAGCGATTAGAAACCCTGTATGTCAGATAGCTTATCATGGAGAGCAGGTTACAAAAATTTTGGCTTATCAGAAACGTACAGGGACATCTTTAAGCTGATACGTGCCTTACTTTTCAAACTTTTTCGGCAGTAAATATTGCTCTTTAATTCCAGTTTGCAATTTCTTGCTTAACTGGTTAATATTACTCCCACAGTTTACAATCATCTCATCGCATTATCTTTAACATCACCCTTTCAAACAAAACATTTCTACTGATTTCTTTTAGCAGGCCCGCAAAATTCACTAAAATATTGTCTCGTAAAGAAGTTACCCTTCCGGGCGAGACAGAGGAGACTGACATTTCTTGCCTTTGCAAATGCGAGTGTACTTCAAGATACTGAAACTGCTTAAAAAGATACTGACGTCACCTATATCCATTACGTGCAAACATTAGCTTCATTCTCAACAGCCTTATTCAACACAGAAGCTCTCGGTCGAGCTCCTGAAGACTCTGCACCTCAGTCTATGGATGGCAAAAAGTTTTTTTTTCTTTTTGTAACTGCGGCGTTGATCTTAATTGTGACGTTTTCCTTGTTCCAGGGGCGATGGCAGCGAGGGACCCATCAGCGCGTAAAGTGCGCAGATAGCCACGCATAAAGGTACGAATCAAGGCTTGACTGCATTCTCCTTTGGAACCTGTTCGTCATCACACGTTAGTGTCCTGTTTTCCGATCTTCAGCTGTGTCCTTACTCCGTGTCAAGAGGTTCGCAACATTAACTCAGTGGACTGGAGGAGCAGTTTATTACTGTCGTTTTTTAGCTACGGCGGCTGGTAAAACCGGCGGAGCTCCTGCGCAGCTTGCAGCACCAGTCTGGTGTCTCTAGTGTTACACGGCATTTTACGCTGCAGCATACATGCACGTCTGTAGTGAACTGCCACAAAGCTGAAAGATTTTAACGAATCTTCGCGCACTGTAAAGACACAGTTGAAGATCAAAAGTAAATGCACAGCAATTAGTTCCGTAGTAATACAAACAGTCCTGTCTTTCCTGTATCGAGATAATCACGGTGCTATGCAGGAACTTTACATTATTTTGTTGCGTCGTACGTTCTGTATTAGTACATTTCTGTGCACTGATGAACACTGTAGTGAATAGTAGTAACAGATTAGGGAATCCAATATTAAAGATCCACAGTGTCAAGAGTGTATCGAAGATACGAAACTTTCGGGACATTTACGAATCTCAGCATAGATAAAAGTTAGCGTCTTAAATTTTGGTAGCACAAGAGCATATGCTGCTGCTATAAATAAACATTAAGCTTAAAAATCCACCTAAAGTTTTAAAGATATTCCATTTCTTGTTGTGGTTGAGCGAATTTAACATCAATTCAGACGTAGAACCGAAGAAATTGACAAATTCAGTCATGTGGACCAGTGAGACCTAAGACACACCACTACACTGAAGTGACAAGTCATGGGATACCGACATGCACATATACTGACGGCGATAGTATCACGTACACAAGATAAAAAGGGCAGTACGTTGGAGGAGCTGTCCTTCGTACTCAGTTGATTTGCGTGGAAAGGTTTCAGACGTAAATACGGTCTCAAGACGAGAATTGACACTCAAAGAGGAATGGTAGTTGGAGCTACATGCGTGGGATATTCCATTTCGGAAATAGGGAATTCAATATTCAATATCCACAGGGTCAATAATGTATCCAGGATACTAAATTTCAGCCTTTTCTTCTCACCACGGGTAACGCCGTGGCTGATGGTCTTCACTTAACGACCGAGAGTAGTGGCGTTTGTGTAGAGCTGTCAGTGCTATCAGACAAACAACACTACTTGAAATAACCGCAGAAATCAATGTGAGACGTACGAAGAACATATCCGTTGTGACAGGGCAGCGAAACACGGCGTTAATAGGCTATGGCAGCAGACGACCGATGCGAGTGTCTTTACTAAAAGCGCGACATCGACTGCAACGCCTCTCCTGAGCTTATGACTAAATCTTTTGGACCTTAGAAGAATGGAAAACCGTGGTCTGCTCAGAAGAGTCTCGGTTTCAATCGGTAAGAACTGATGCTGGCGTTAGTGTGTGGCGCAGGACCCACGATGCCGTTGACCCAAGTTGTCAAGAAGGCACTGCGCAAGCTGGTGGTGGCTCCATAATAGTGTGGGCTGTGTTTACACGAAAATGACGGGATCCTCTGGTCCAACTGAACCGCTCATTGACTGGAAATCGTTCGTTCGGCTACTTATGGACTATTTGCAGCGATTCATTGACTTCATTTTCCCAAACAACGATGGAACTATTATGGTTGACAGTGCGTCAGGTCACTAGGCCAGTAATTGTTTACAACTGGTTAGAAGAACGTTCTCGACAATTCGAAAGAGTGATTTGGCCTCCCAGGTCACCCGACACGAATCCCATCGAACATACGAGACATAATCAAGAGGTGAGTTCGTGCACAAAATCTTGCACCGACAACACTTTTTCAGCTGCGGACGGCTGTGTAGGCAGCATGGCTCAATATTTCCGTAGTGGACATCCAAAGACTTGTTGAACCCATGCCACGTCCAGTTGCTGCACTACGCCGGGAAAAACGAGGTATCCCATGACTTTAGTCACGTACGTGCATCGATGGTTTAATGTAGCTACTTCTATTACTGCTGTTGATAGGTAGCTATCCACCTCAACCTGAATGTGGGCTTAAACGTCTTAATGCTTTGAGGCATGGTCTTATAGGATGGGTGTTACGCGCTTGCAAGTTTAATGCAAGATATGATTAAAAGAAAAGGAGGAATAAAGATACCTCATGCGACGTACGAGATGATTATTTCCCGTACTGGTAGCCTGAAGTTGCATACGCCAGTGTGTAGTATCTTTTATTCCGAAACCAGTATAATAGCAGTGGTTAGCACACTGGACTCGCATTCGGAAGGACGACGGTTCAGTCCCGCTTCCTGCCATCCTGATTTAGGTTTTCAGCAATAATGAAGTCGAGCCTTCAAGATTTACGTCGCCTTTCTGCGTCCCTGTCACGCTTTGACAAGTGACTTACCCTGTGAGTTTCAAATCTATTTACTGTCGCTCTTCTGTCGGTCTCACTAATGTTCATGGAAAGCACATTGACAGTCAGATGAAGGACATCCG
Organism: Schistocerca nitens; assembly: GCF_023898315.1. Taxonomy (NCBI): domain Eukaryota; kingdom Metazoa; phylum Arthropoda; class Insecta; order Orthoptera; family Acrididae; genus Schistocerca; species Schistocerca nitens. Next base: position 637,433,568 of record NC_064616.1, on the reverse strand, counting down.
TATCTCGATGATTCCTGAAATTTTCATTTCAGCCCTTGCAGCATTGCACGAAGAACGTGTCCATCAAATAGCATTCCCTCCTCCCTTCTTATTTCAGAAGAATCTTGAGTGGTGATGTCAAGATTGTAAGATTCTGGGGAAGGAAGAGCCGTAAGCTGTAGCTCCACGCAAGTCGTTTGGTGCACGCAAGAGTGAAAGCTGAAGAGAGTTGACGGTTCCGCTACTCGCTAACATAATGTACAAACTAAATTTCTTGGCGAGGACGCAGGGAATAAAGAGCTGCGCGTACCTACGTCTTGCGACAGCATTACTGTGCAGAGAAAGGAATACGGTACTGCAGAGGCCGCAACACTAAACTCAATTCTATAGCTGAAAATGGCATTGGGGCGGTTGTTACAGTAGTGGTACCCATTTGGTTTCCCACGATCACTGTTAGCAGAGATGCGCAACTGTTGACAGTTGGAGGCTCTTACTGAAGACGTGTGGACGATTGGCTCTCGATATATGTTACAAATGAGGATTATTTAGTCTCAAGTGATCTTTAGAAGATAGTGTAAGATTTCAGGAAGTCACTCCACAGGGTAATCATCATCAGCCTTCCAATCAAGAACCATCTTCTTTGACAGTGTACAGAAACCACCCCCATCCTCTTCCCTCATTCCCTTTTTTAATCTCTGGTCCCCCAATGTAACAGACCACAGAGATAGAGATTAGCGTGGACACACAAACATCGCCTCTAGAGCGTGGAAAAATGTGTTCGATCGGCCGCGGTACATGGTGGTAAGCGCTAATGTCAGGGTACGGTTTCTTCGAAAAACACGTAAACCCTTGCATATACAACTTGCCAAATGGGCAGCATTCAGGCATTGTTAGTCTCAAGTGGAGGATGTTTACATGGGATAAAATAGTGCCCTTGATGAGTCCAACCCGCCATCATGTCTGAGTGGCGAATGATACAGGAAGCTATCTTCCGGTCGTGAGCATAATTTTTTTTTTTTCATCCCTTCAGAGAACTGGTTCCAGAATGTGTCAGGAAGGCTTGTCATTTTCAGCCAGGTGTCCGGATACTTTTGATCGCATAGTGTATTTATAACTGCCAAATAATAATGAAATTGATTCTTAGTTCTTATTTTCTCATTGTGCAGACGGTTGTCATTAAATACTTTTGTCTATTTACGTTCTTATTTATGCTCACGCTTTGTATGTCCCGAAATAACATAAAATCCAAATATCTTTTTACGTTCAAATGTTTGGTCTCTTGTGGCACAATAGTGGTAAACATATCAAAGCCTAGTGCAGTCTTCGCAATGTGTAACAAAACGAAGCAAGCAATGAAATAAAGATTAAGACTGGCCTAAAGAACGTGTTCTTAAACAGTCCCAGTTTCACAAGTAATACGGGCGTACCTGACCCACTCGCGACGTGTTTGGTGGCTGATTTACACGACGGCGAGTGCCGCGCACCACTACGAGCAGTCGATTTTGAGCAGAAAGCAGGGCTACCAACCGTCCAGTGTTACAAGGAATTTCCTGTATTTTAGAGTTCAAAACTATCCCCTATGGGCCTTGCACGAAAGACTAAAATGTCGTATTTAAAAATATTTCGCTAATTTGTGTTATTCGTGTAACTCATTTGCCGAAATTGTATCAACCTTGGGCCTATATGTCGCTGATTGGTATTTACACATGAATTTGTCTTAAAATACGTATATCGGTATCACTTTCTAGTAAATCACATTATTTATTATTAGACAGTACATTTGTTTTCATTTGTCTAAGTCAATAGTAAAAGTAACTAAAATCTAGGTATATCTCTGCAGTTTGGAAACTTTAGACAACAAAGAACGATGCTTTATTTAAATGAGTCAATACTTACTGGAGTTCCGAAACTTCGGCAATTACCTGTAGTCAGTAGACTTAAGCGATTGACACTGAAAATTACTTGTTTGTTTATGAATACAAATGGCTCTGAGCACTATGCGACTTAACTTCTGATATCATCAGTCGCCTAGAACTTAGAACTAATTAAACCTAACTAACCTAAGGACATCACACACAGCCATGCCCGAGGCAGGATTCGAACCTGCGACCGTAGCGGTCGCTCGGTTCCAGACTGGAGCGCCACAACCGCACGGCCACTCCGGCCGACTTTATGAATACAATTAACATCGAAGTAATGACGTCTGATTCATTCACCAAGCAAGATAAACGGCCATGTTTTAGGAGGACGGGAAAAGAAATACCCTGCGCATGTCAATACTACTTCGTTCAATACGATATGCCTAAGCTGTAAATGAGGTATAATTGCGCACGAGAGAAAGCGATTTGAAACCACATTCACCCACATATCTGCACAAAAATGTATTTAGGTAATATAGTGCCAGTGAAAAGAGTAATAATCAAAGTTACTTTGCTGTTTACGTTAATTTAGTGTAATTTTCCTAGCTACTACATTGTGCATGTCATTCCCTTTATAAAACAACTACTAGGGGTAAAAGTTTAGAATTACCATTGGTATCCTTTTAATGGGCGTTGTAGAAGTTCGAAACCCTACCAATAAGTCGCTTGTGTATAGCCGGCTGCGGGAGGACCCTGAAGACAGTTATGTTGGTGTTCGGATGTCGGGTGTCCTCATCAGCGCCCAAGCATCCTAATCAGGTTTTCGTCATTTCCCTAAATAACTTACAGCAGAATGGAGTGATGGTTCCTTCAGTGTGCCAATCGGCCTTGTCCTCCTGACTAACCTCCCAATTACCAACGTCGTCGTGATTAAATGGGCTGCTTCTTTACTCGGACTTTTTCCTTGTGTAGCCGTTTCCATCTGCAACGAGAAACGCTCCTACTATCTCTGCTTTGCATTTCCCGCGTTAGTCGGCTTAATGAGACACTATGTATACACAATTATGCGTGGCAAGCGGAGCGCGATGTGCGCTTAATAAATCGGGGCGGCCCGTGTGGGCGGCGGCGCCGATCGGCGCAGCACTGCGCACGGTCGATGACCTGCCAAGGGCAGGCGCAGCCTCCTCCGGCGTCTGCAGCGCCGCAAAAAGACGGCAATGGCGCTGCCCGGTCGGCCACTGGCTGTCCACATCGAAAACGTGTCGGCGTCTCAATTCGTAGATTGGGTGCGCCACCTATGTTGTAAAAGTGTAACTAAAGCAGAGGCGAGATGTTGCGCTCGCGTATTATGTCTGTATCTGTACTATGCGAATCGCTATAAAGTGTGTAACAGAGGATTCATTGTGCCCACGTAAGGAGCACACTCGAACTTACAACTTTTGTATTCTTATCCTCTCAATATTTTTTCGCTGTGTTTCTTTTACGTTCTTCTGCCCATCCTGAATTTTGTCGGGTATATTTCACAGAAAATTTGTGTTCGTGAATTAGGGTTTCGAATTTTGTTTAGTTTGAAGGATTTCTTCACGAATAACAATTTCTTTCTTTAGGTCTTCAACATCATCCGTTAGCCACTGGCTATGGTTTTCGATAGATAAGGCTAAGATTAGAATTTTCATTATGAACGTATTGTCCGTTCTGCATAGCTGACCGTAAAACTATAATCATCGTTTCCTGATTGTATCTGATTTTTGCTGTAACTTGTAGATCTTCTGTGATTCCTGTTTCTTCCAAATTCGAGTTTTGGTTATAGTTTTTCTGAGAATTTTCCTTCGTCTTTCAATGCTTTGTAATGGGACCTGCCTCCAATTATCATAGTTTCAAGCGTGTAAAGAGCATTAGTTTCAACACATGGGTTTACAAAGTCGTAATTTCCCTTTTTTGATGATCAGTTTTGCTATAGTTTTTTGCTTTATCTGTTCCAGGTGACACTGTATTATCTTTATAGTTATTCCCACGTCCTTAAATTTGTTCGCTTCAGAGATTTTCCCGAATATGGTAATCAAAGATTGATAGTTGAAATTAGATTTGGTCGCTCCCACACTGTGCGTCTGCCGACAGGGAATCTGGAGCCCAGTTTTTGAGCTGTTTCATAGTTTCTGCACAGATTAGCTTGCTTTTGGTCTGTTAATGGAGAAGATTGAAATGTAATCTATAAATGCTACATAATGAAGGTGAATTTTCTTTTGGTGACTTCTGCAGGTGTTTGTACCGTTAGTTTAATCTCTTTTCCCCGAACTAAACTTACAGTGACTGTGATAACTATCCCTTTGTGTGACACCTGTTTTGATTTAGGACGTTGCATTCACGGGTGGAGCATCGGAAGGAAAACCGCTTGTGCGCCTCTGTGAGAGTTATTTGCGTATTTTGTCTGAAAGATCTGTACACAATCAATACGTAGGCCGAAGATGATTTGTTGTTCCCTGACACACAGCTCTTGCAGTTTAGTACAAAGCTCGCGCGATATGTAAATCTTCTTTTAGGTATTTACCAGTTAAGATTTCTCAGAAAGCTCTTTAACCACATAAACAAGCCTCTGAAAGTATAACGTTCTCTTGGGTATGTTGCCAGTTTTTTTACTTTTTAGTTTTTTAAGATAACATTCCACAGAATACCTGCGTGAGAGTAGTAAATCATCCTCGGAAAAATGAGAGCTTACAAACCTTCAATGAAAAGTTTTTGGACACAGTCTCTTTTTGTAGAATGGCTGCTGTTTTCCCAGTATCGTGACAAGAAATAAAAGTGCCAGTTGATTTACCAGCAGTTGAGCCTATGCAGCCATTCCACTTCATCTCCACACTTCGTGGTTCCCAATGAGTTGTAAGGCATAACTGATTCTAGCTGTACTTCACAATCTTGTAGTCAAAGATAGCACGCTATTGTGTTTCGTTAAGTGTGTACCTTGCATTTCTCTACATTAAGACTTAGTTGTCGGTCCTTACACTAGACATATTGTTTCGAGGTCTGATTGGATATTTGTAAAATCATCATGGTATAGAATTTCCTCATAGACAATCTGCGAAAAGTCGGATATTGCAAATTGTACTCTCCGTTACGTTACTAACGTATAACAAACTAAGACTTCCAAAGATTTACGATTCTTTTCTTTCTCCTATGGTTGATTAAAGTGAGTTTTGGAGAATGACAGCGTTCTCCGGTAGACTCACTTAGTAAAAATAGCGTAGTAGTAGGACACTGGCCGCTCAGTTGGGAGGACGGTGTTCGGTTTCCCGCGCTACTATGCACATTTGGATTTTGAGTTGTTTCACTAAACCGCAAATGGTCCGATGGTGTCACTGAAAAAGACACAGCCGAAATCCTTCCCCCGTCGGTGCTTTTGTTCCATCTCTGTTGGATGTTAAATCCTAATCTCGCTTTTTTGTGGCCACACCACTCACTGTCATGACAGGTGTCATCACGTCTCCGTGGCGGTTTATCTGCGAGGACGTGACGCCAGCAACGTACTTAACCCGCTAATTTGTGAACGGCCCACACGAACGTCGAACTGTGAGGGTAAAATTGCCCATCAACTTCCACTATTCTCGCGACGCGGGGTACGTGCGCTGTCTTACGTGCGTGGCGTCTATGGAACGCGAGAGAGAGTAATGCAGGAGAGGTGAGAGAACAGAATGCTTAATCTGACACAATGTAAACGTTGTTACAGCTTTTGGGGTCCTCCACCCTCAGATTTTTACAAATCAGTGAAAAATCATAGTTATTTGTCGAAGGTGCTGAAAATAGCGGAATTGTAAGCTACATGACATGGTATAAACAAGCATAGGAGCATAGTTCCGGACATATGATTTATTCAGATGTGACTTTCATGAAGCAAATGAAATGGATGTAGTAGTTGGTACAGTTTGCTTACGCCACGCAGCAATACAGCACAAACGGTAATCCACGACGGTGTTAATGATAGTGTCTTTGTAGTCCATGAGAATCGGATCGTGTTATTCTTGTGAAGCTCCTCTCAACTCGACTACGCCCCTGTCAAAAGTCTACAAGCAACAACACATACCCTAACTTTTGTGTGTTTTGTTTGAGGCTTTCCCGACGTTGTAACTGCTTAAAAGGCACAGTCGCACTTTAAGGGGCACGTAGAAATATTTTGCAGCGAAGACTATATCATCTGACACTACGTTCGTGAACCCTTCAACCTTCTTCTATACGATTCAAATCAGACAATGGAGATGACAGCTCCATACGCTGAGTAGATTACTGTGGAAGATACTCGTTGAAGATATGTATGCTTCGTGGTCGAACGTTGTCTTACAGGATGAAATGACCTACTTTAGCGGCAAAAGGACTTGAAATATCAAAGATACCATGTCTGTAGACAAGTTGTAACGTGGCTATCCGTGCCTGAACCTTCTGAACACCGTGCCTGTGTATGTAAACTATTGCTACAGTCAGCGAATAGATGGCGCGACAGGAATCGATAAAGTTGTTCGCAACAACTAGCGTCCTACTACTAACAGGTTGGTATCTTCAAATTACAAATGACTCTAGTGGACTGCATCACACCCGTTGTGCGTGTAGTAGTTCTGTGTTGCACCGTTCTTTGAAGAATGTATTAAACAGTTTCGTACACGTAAGGTAGACAACCATCACAAAGGTTTCAGGAAGTGAATCCCCTGCCAAAGTAGGTGGTGTGGCAGAGCAATAATCCTACAATAGAATCAACGGCTGCAATACACGGAATAAAATAACAATAATTTAATATAAGGATATATATCACAAAATAGATAATCAACTTTAGCTTTGTGAGAAGCGTGGCACTGACGAACCTGATCTAACCCAAACACAGATTATTTCCGACTAAAGTTCGGAGCGCGCTTCGCTTAAGTTCGGAGCGCGCTTCGCTTAAGTTCGGAGCGCGCTTCGCTTAAGTTCGGAGCGCGCTTCGCTTAAGTTCGGAGCGCGCTTCGCTTAAGTTCGGAGCGCGCTTCGCTTAAGTTCGGAGCGCGCTTCGCTTAAGTTCGGAGCGCGCTTCGCTTAAGTTCGGACTCTCAAATAGTAAACGAGTTATCCATCACGCAAGAAATGTTAGATAATCTGCATAACTGTATGACGGCTAGACTGGTCGCCACTACAGATAACTGTAGGCATCTGGTGACTATTGCGCATTTGACTGCTATAGTGTGTTGGCCGAGTGTTAGTGTGCAGTTGCTTGAATCTTACACTCGACGTATCAATGTCAATTTGGTGGATGCATCAAATAGTTTCGGGTTTCAGCGCACTGTCGAGGCAGACGTAACTATTGGCCGAAGCATGGCCTATTTGAAAGTCCTAGAGCGGAAGCACAAACTGGTGAGGTGACTGCCTATACCATGTATGAGGCACCACTCTGTTACTGCGTGGTTTATGGCGCAGATAAGGCTATGTACCGTGTCTGGCGGAGAGACAGCATAAACTCCATCCAGCTGTTCTTTATTCATTGTCGTTTCAATGAGCTCTCTCGTCATCTACACAAATTAATATATTGGAAACTGTTGCAAAATGCACGTGTGTCCAGAAAGAAAAGTTTCTGCCTAATAGTTGTCGGAGCTTGCATTGAAGCTTTTTTATTTTTATTTTTTATGTACCTCTCATTCTCAACCCCATAGTGCCCTTTGAAGAGACTGGTTCTTATCAGGAGGCGTGGGAGTGGAGCAGAACGTGTCCCAGTTCAGAAAATGTGGGAGGAGATTTCCAGTTGTAGCACTTACACATGTGACAACCAAGGGAAACTTCCCGGAAACGTTGATCGGAACGTTGATCGGAACCAGGATGTACAGGGTGATTCACAAAAACGTTTACAAACTGACATGACACACAGGACACACAACTAGGATTAGTAATCGCATAGGAACCGGGGGTCACAAACGCCACGAGAGGGCACTAAAGTGCCTTAAGGGCGGGCGTCGTCAGATACTTTTTAATTGGACTGTACGTTCTCCCGGATTGACTAGATAGTCGCACGTATCTCGTATTGCTGCGAGAGGTTCTGCTGGACAGGCTGAATGATGTTCTCATGCCTATTCGTCGCTGCATTCGAGTTCAGCACGACGGAACTCCCGCGCATTTCAGCAGACAAGTGAGGCCACCTCCCTAGACAACCCCCTGCGGGTCCGGGGTAAGAATAGGCCCGAGGTATTCCTCCCTGTCGTAAGAGGCGACTAAAAGGAGTTTCAACCGTTTCGGCCTTCCATGTGATGGTCCCCCTTGAGGTTTGACCTCCATTTTTCAAAATTCTACAGAAGTACGAGCCTTTTGAGGAAGGACGCCTTACGTGGTGTATCGCTGGTCCTTCGTGCACTAAGACCTTGGCACTCAGCATTGTAACGGCGTTGTAACCATACCCACTATTCCTCAAATTGGGCCTAAACGCCTGATGGGTTGTAAAAGTTACGCCCATAGTGCGTCCCCATATGCACCTACGATCATGATGGACTTTCCATGGCACCCGAAATCCAGCACGGTAGCCAGCCCGTTGTGGTGGGGTCGTCATGTACCCTCTAGGTTGTAGCCCCCTGACAACACAGGGATCGTACTGCCGATACCTGAGCTGCACCCTCCCCACGTCGGCCAAGGAGTAGATGCCCGTCTCCTTGGGGCATCAGGACTCCCGGCAACGGTCATCCTGCCAGGTGGCCCTTGCTGAGGCTGGGTGGCGCCCGTGGGGAGAGCCCCTGGTCGGAGTGGGTGGTATCGGGGCGGACGTTTCGCAGATGAAACGTCAACATGTAACAGGTCGCTCTGCGGCCGAGTCTTTTAAAAACAAAGGTACTGTCTCTGGTTCTGGTTCTCCTGCCCTTTCCCCCTTGGCCACTCCCTGGGAGGAAGGACAGGCCCGCCGGCTAGGGGCGAAGTACTTCCCCCGCTGTTTGGTCTGTTCTCGGACCGATGGGGGGACGTTCGCCACCTCCAAGCCCATGTTCTTTGTTCAGCACATCGAGGACATCTTCGGGGAGAGCGAGGATCTCAGTAAAATGCGTTCGGGGTCCGTTCTTATAAAGACAACCTCCGCCACACAGTCGGCGGCGCTCCAGGCGTGCGACCGACTAGGGGACATCCCAGTGTCCATTGTCCCGCATCGGGCACTGAATAGGACGCAGGGGGTTATTTTTCATCGGGACCTCCTGCTGCAATCTGATGAGGAGCTCAGGGCCAACCTGGAACGCCGAGGCGTGCATTTCGTCCGGCGAGTACAGCGCGGCCCCAAAGACCGTCGCATCGACACCGGGGCCTTTATCCTCGCCTTCGAGGGGGACGTTCTCCCGGAGAAGGTAAAGGTGATGTGCTACCGGTGCGACGTACGACCTTACGTCCCGCCTCCTATGCGCTGCTTTCTGTGTTTGCGCTTTGGGCACATGTCGTCCCGGTGTGAGGCTGAGCCCCTTTGTGGCGATTGTGGACGTCCTCTTCGTGAGGAACATACATGCACCCCACCACCTCGGTGCGTTAATTGTCCTGGCACCCCACTCGCCTAGATCTTTAGACTGCCCCGCGTATCAGTAGGAGAAGAAGATTCAAGAACTCAAATCTTTGGATCGTCTCTCTTATTCTGAGGCCAGGAAGAAGTATGACCGCCTCCATCCCGTGACGTTGACAACTTCGTTTGACTCGGTCGTGTCCACTCCTTCCACAGTATCCTCACCCCAATCCTGTCCCCTCTCCACCTCCTCCCCCCATCCGGGGTCTATGCCTCCAGTTCCCAAATCCCTCCGTTCCAAATCCTCCTACCCCGCGGCCCCCGCCGCCTGAGAAGCGATCCTCTTCTCAGGCGTCCATCGGGGAAACGTTGTGGACCCGGCTTCCGAGGTCCGGAGTTCCGAAACGGACCCCGCGCGTGAGGACCTTCTTCGGGTCCAGCCCACCATCCCTGTGCCTCCTCGGACTTCCAAGAAGGCCTCCAAGAATAAATCTTTATCCTCCTCTCCACCCCGGCGTGTTTCGTCTGACGCTCCATCCGTGAGTCGCTGCTCCCGGCCGTCCTCAGTTTCGCCGGGACGCTCTGCTGCCAGGCACTCAGCTGGCCTCTCGTCGGCGAAGGATGTTGCCCCTCCTACGCAACCCGGGACAGCGGCCGCAGCTGGCGACGACTCGATGGAACATGATCCGCCTCCCACCGGTTGTAGCGTTGTTCCCTCGACACCTGGCCCTCCGCGGCTGTCGAGGTGACCAGCTCTTCACCCGTCTCGTTCCCTCTCTTTTTTGACTAGGGATGGTCTTGTTCCATTGGAACATCAGAGGTATTCGATCTAATCGGGAGGAATTAAGACTGCTCCTCCGCCTGCACTGTCCACTTGTCTTTGGTCTCCAGGAAACCAAGTTGCGCCCAACTGATCGTATTGCCTTTACCCACTATACCTCGGAGCGGTATGACCTCACCCCTGTGGACGGTATTCCAGCTCATGATGGGGTCATGTTGCTCGTTCGAGACGATGTCTATTACCATCCCATCCCATTGACTACCCCACTCCAAGCAATAGCTGTCCGTATTACTCTTTCTGCCTTTACTTTGTCCGTTTGTACCGTCTACACTCCATCGTCATCCGCAGTTAGTCGGGCTCACATGATGCACCTGATTGTTCAGCTTCCTCCGCCGTTTTTATTGTTTGGCGATTTCAATGCCCATCATCCCCTTTGGGGCTCTCCTGCATCCTGTCAAAGAGGCTCCCTCTTGGCGGATGTCTTCAACCATCTCAATCTTGTCTGCCTCAATACTGGCGCCCCGACTTTCCTCTCGGACTCTACTCATACCTACTCCCACTTGGACCTTTCGATCTGTTCTACCACTCTTGCCCGTCGGTTCGAGTGGTATGTCCTTTCTGACACCTATTCGAGCGACCACTGCCCCTGTGTCGTTCGTCTTCTGCACCACACTCCATCCCCACGTCCTTCGAGCTGGAACATACCGAAAGCTGACTGGGGACTTTACTCCTCCCTGGCGACCTTTCCGGACCACGATTTTCTCAGTTGTGACAGTCGGGTCGAATACCTCACGGCTGTTATCATCAATGCTGCCGAACGTTCCATTCCTCATAGTACCTCTTCTTCACGTCGCGTTTCCGTCCCCTGGTGGAATTAGGCTTGTAGAGACGCTATCCGTGCTCGACGACGTGCCTTATGCACCTTTCGCCGCCATCCTACGTTGGGGAATTGTATGGGATACAAACGACTCCGAGCGCAATGCCGTAGAGCCATCAAAGACAGCAAAAAAGCTTGTTGGGCCTCTTTCACCAGCTCCTTTAACACTTTTACTCCCTCTTCTGTCGTTTGGGGTGGCCTGCGCCGGCTGTCGGGCATTAAGGCCAACTCCTCGGTACCTGGCCTGACTTCAGGTAATGAGGTCCTTGTTGATCCTATGGCTGTCTCCAACGCCTTCTGCCGCTTTTTCGCGGAGGTTTCAAGCTCCGCCCATTACCACCCTGCCTTCCTTCCCAGGAAAGAGGCAGAACAGGCTCGGCGACCTTCCTTCCACTCACTGAATCTGGAAAATTATAATGCCCCCTGTACTATGCCGGAACTCGAACGTGCGCTTGCGCTGTCCCGGTCCTCCGGGGCCAGATGCCATTCACGTTCAGATGCTGGCACACCTTTCTCCGGCGGGCAAAAGCTTCCTTCTTCGTACCTACAATCGCGTCTGGACCGAAGGTCAGGTCCCCATGCGTTGGCGTGACGCCGTCCTTGTTCCTATACCCAAACCTGGGAAGGATAGACACCTTCCTTCTAGTTACCGCCCCATTTCTCTTACAAGCTGTGTCTGTAAGGTGATGGAGCGCATGGTTAACGCTCGGTTAGTTTGGATTCTTGAATCTCGACGGCTACTTACCACTGTTCAGTGCGGCTTTCGTCGCCGCCGCTCCGCTGTTGACCACCTTGTGACCTTGTCGATATTCATCATGAACAACTTTTTGCGAAAGCGCCAAACGGTAGCCGTGTTCTTCGATTTGGAGAAGGCTTATGATACCTGTTGGAGAAGAGGTATCCTCCGCACTATGCACAGGTGGGGTCTACGCGGTCGCCTGCCCCTTTTTATTGATTGCTTTTTAACAGATCGAAAGTTTAGGGTACGTGTAGGTTCCGTATTGTCCGACGTCTTCCTCCAGGAGAACGGAGTGCCTCAGGGCTCCGTCTTGAGCGTAGCCCTTTTTGCCATAGCGATCAATCCAATTATGGATTGCATTCCACCTAATGTCTCAGGCTCTCTTTTTGTCGATGACTTCGCGATCTACTGCAGTGCCCAGATAACATGCCTCCTGGAGCGCTGCCTTCAGCGTTGTCTAGACAGCCTATACTCATGGAGCGTGGCAAATGGCTTCCGGTTCTCTGAAGAGAAGACGGTTTGTATCAACTTTTGACGATATGAAGCGTTCCTTCCGCCATCCTTACATCTCGGTCCCGTTGTTCTCCCATTCGTGGAAACAACTAAGTTTCTAGGGCTCACACTGGACAGGAAACTTTGTTGGTCTCCGCACGTCTCTTATTTGGCTGCCCGTTGTACACGTTCCCTTAATGTCCTCAGAGTTCTTAGTGGTTCATCTTGGGGAGCGGATCGCACTGTCCATAGTCCGGTCGAAGCTGGATTATGGGAGCTTCGTCTACTCGTCTACTCGTCTGCTCGGCCATCCCTCTTACGCCGTCTCAACTCCATCCACCATCGGGGGTTACGTCTTGCGACCGGAGCCTTCTACACTAGTCCCGTCGAGAGTCTTTATGCTGAAGCTGCCGAATTACCATTGACCTACAGGCGCGACGTACTGCTGTGTCGGTATGCCTGCCGGCTGTTGTCAATGCCCGACTACCCCTCTTATCAGTCCTTCTTCGCCGATTCTGTCGACCGTCAGTACGGGTTGTATGTGTCTGCCCTGCTGTCCCCTGGAGTCCGCTTCCGTCGCCTGCTTCGACAATTGGATTTTGCCCTCCCTACCACCTTCAGAGAGGGTGTGAGCCCGACACCACCTTGGCTCCAGGCTCCGGTTCATATTTATCTCGACCTCAGCTCGCTCCCGAAGGAGGGTACTCCGGCTGCAGTGTATTGCTCACGGTTTGTCGAACTTCGTGCGCGACTTGCCAGTCACCCCTTTATTTACACCGATGGCTCCAAAACTGACGATGGTGTCGGCTGCGCCTTTGTCGTCGGGGCCGTCACCTTTAAATACCGGCTCCTCGTCCAATGTTCCAGCTTTACGGCCGAGCTTTTTGCTCTCCATCAGGCCGTTCAGTACGCCCGCCGCCACCGCCATTCATCGTATGTACTCTGCTCTGACTCACTCAGTGCTCTTCAGAGCCTTGGAGCTCCCTTTCCGGTCCATCCCTTGGTGCAACGGATCCAGCAGTCCCTCCATTCTTTCGCTGATGATGGCTCTCCTGTCAGCTTTCTGTGGGTTCACGGACATGTAGGAGTGCCTGGGAATGAAGCTGCTGATGCTGCAGCCAGGGCTGCAGTCCTCCTGCCTCGGCCAGCCTCCCATTGTGCCCCGTCATCTGATGTTAGTGGGGTTGTTTGTAAGAGGCTTGTGTCGTTGTGGTGGGATACTTGGTCATCCCTTCAAGGAAACAAGCTCCGGGCAGTAAAACCGTTCCCAACTGCTTGGACAACCTCCTCCCGACCATCTCGGCGAGAAGAGGTCCTTCTGACCAGGTTGCGGATTGGGCATTGCCGGTTTAGCCACCGCTACATGCTCTCCGGTGACCCAGCCCCGCAGTGCCCTTGTGGTCAAGCATTAACAGTGCGCCATGTTTTATTGTCGTGTCGCCGCTTTAGTCAATCTCGTGTTGTCCTGCCTCTGCCATCTACTTTACCGGATATTTTAGCTGATGACGCTCGAGCAGCTGCTCGTGTTCTTCGTTTTCTAACTTTGACTGGCTTGTCCAAAGACATCTAACTCTTTTACTTATTTTATCTGCACCTTTGTAAGGACTTTCTGGCCCTCCCCCCCTCCCCTTGAATTTTACTAGATTCTATGTGCTCTAACAATTGACTGGGCGCTAATGACCTCAGTAGTTGAGCGCCCTTAAACCCCACCAAAAAAAAAATAAAAATAAAAAAAATCCCTAGACAACCTCTCCCGGCCGCTGGATTGGTCGCAGTGTGCCAGTCGCATGGTCACCACGATCACGCGATCTGCCCCCCCCCCCCCCCAGAAATTTTTTTCCTGTGGAGGTATTTGAAGGGCCTTATGTATGAAACAGCTGTTGCATCGCCGGAGGACCTAGTGGGCAGGATTGTTGCTGCAGCAGGCAGTCTTCGAGACAGCGTCGATGTCAGGCGTGTCTCGATGCATCTGGAACAAACTTTGAACATTTGCAGTAGTGAGCGTCCATTTGCAGCATGTGACTAAATAACTGCAACGCCATTTAGTAGCCCCGGATGGCCTTTGCTATCTCCGGTTCCTGTGTGATTACTAATCCTTGTTGTAAGCCCGATGTGCCATGTCAGTACGTAAACGTTTTTTCCAGTCTCCCTGTATAGTACTAAGGAACTGTTCCGATACCGACTACCTGTTGCAGGATGACTACCTAATGCCTTCCAGAGGCAACAAAAGTTCGATTTTTAATTTTTCGTGTAATTATTGACTGAATTTAAAAATTGAAAATGCTGTCACAATTAAGTGGTATAATATTATTTTCAAAGAGTTAACATAATAAGAAAAGTATCACGGTTAGAAACTGTTTGAGGCGGCGTAACTGACTGTGCACAAATACCCGGATTTTATTCATCCAGTATTTGGGAATGAGAGCTCGTAGCGACTTGCAACGAACTTTACACACAATTTCAAACCTTTACGAAACTTTCTCCGCTTGAAATCCCCACGAAATGATAACCGAAACAAAAAATTCGCTTACTACATTTCGTTGTTCATGCAGTAAAACGGCAGCATGTGGCATGACGTTATAATTTATTTCTGCTTTACTACTAACTCTATTCGATACACAGTATGCCGACAGTATCCACGTAAACCACTGAATGTATCTGCAAAATTCTATAATCTTGTGACCCACATTTCAGGAGATACGACGCCATAAACATTGGTATGCGTGATAACTTAGCTTGTACTTAGAAAGGAGCGCAAATTACGCAGACTATATTAATGGGGGATGTAAAGTGTAAGGCAAAAGAGCTGTATTTTAACGGAAAAATATAATAAAATATGCAGGATTAATATTTTGCCAGAAACTTGAATTTTTAATTTTTAATTTTCTTTTTTATAAAAATCCGTAACTCAAATTCTAAACAGTGACAAGACCACTGAACTACAGTTATTAATTTATGGTACGAATTGTATGATTAACAGAGTTTTTAATTTTGCACATCCAAAATTAACTTTTTCTACAATCATCTAAAAATCAGAATGTAATTGCAGGATCTCGTATTTTTTAGTCCCAGGAGACAGCAGCACATTACGAACAGTTCCTGAAGATTTCATAGCATTAGCGCATATACTTCTTGAGGCAAGGCTTCTAATAACGAAAAAAAAAAAAAAAGAAAAGAGAGGAAATGAGGTTCAAAGATTTTCTTCTCATACTTCTACATGTAATAAACTTACCTCAATTTTAAAATCCTCCTTACTTACACTCCTCATGCTCTCATGCTCCAGGTTTCTCTTCTCTCCACTTAGAATCTGCCTAGCCTATATTTGCAAGTAAGACACTGATCTGTTAGCTTATTTGACCTTGATCCTTCGATGGTGTAAAATGCTTTTGTTGTAAACACACAAAGATCTGTACCAACTTCAGCACTTCACTTCTGCCATTATCTCCGTTATTGTGACCTAAAACTGCATCATAGACACCATTTTGAGTACTTCATGTCCACAGAATGTCCTTTTTGAGCATCTAATGCAAATTAAATTATTGAGGCTTTCATTTCAATTTTGTGTCTTTCCGTGAAGACACTTCCCCCAATAAATCAGGATTTGCAAGAAACCTGAATGTGGGCTTAATTGCATTCATAACAGGTTCACTGGATAGTTTGAGGGGGGGGGGGGGAGGGGGAATGCCCACACAGCACGCCTCATTGCCTCTAAATTATGTGTGGTTTTCCTGATAGCTCTCCCATAAAATAACTAAAGAGATAGTGGTTTCCCATCCTCAAGTACTTCACTTTTCTTCTCCTTCAGCAAGCGACGAAGCCTACCACGAAGCTTCTTTTGGATGTGCTCAAATATTCCAACTTTTCTATTGTGGTATTGTAGAGATTTTTATCTGTTACAGCTTTGAACGAAGAAGAGTCCCCATCACCAAGGCATTTAATATATCTAGCACCATACTGGTCGTCAGGTCTGGAGAACATCCTCACAACTGTAGCAGCCTCCATGCCCCCACTTGAGCCACTATAATTTTTAGAGCATGCTACTGCATGCTTTTCTTGCCACAGTTTCTCACTGTCTTTATTGTTGGACATTTTCCTTGTTGCACACTGGTGGCAGTATTTAGACATAATTTCTATATATAAAACCATACCTGAGTCAATACCAATAATAGGTGCAACTCCGTACAAAGATGTGTGACCCCCTTTTCATCCACGTCTCATCTACAGATACACAGAGGTCAGTAACATTTGTAGGAGATTCACGGTCATGAATATCTACACCAGGAACTTTTTTTTTATTTCCACCAATTCCTCCACTGCTTTCTTCATAGAAACTACGGCAGTATCGCATACAGCATCAGAGATTTCTTTATTTATTTTTTCAAACCTTGCACAAGGTGGAGACGTGTTCAGAAAACCACACAATAAATTACCTCCTTCACTGCCTCGTCTAGGCATCTCAGAGCATATGATAACCTAAAATTGCTTTCATAGGTACCAGTGTCAGCTTTTTGGAGGAGGAAAATGAAAATTCATAGCCACACGATCTACAAATTAAAATCACAAGCTATTCCCTATCTTCTTTCGTCAACAACAATCATGCAATTTTTGCAGCTAACACATGAACATGAAAACTTTATAGTCTGTCAGAGAAGCTCTAAATAACTAAGTCTGAATCCCTTGAAATCCATATCATCATTCACGCACCTGTACAATTCTCCTGTCCCAAGTTTAGATGCTGAAGCCGAGAGCTTATGTTCGTCATTTCGAGCTGCTTCCACTTTTTTTGTTGGTAAACAGATTTCCATGAAACCCCAGTTCCCTAAACAGTTTTCCCACCACCCATTATGCATAAATCTCGACTTCCTCGTAAAGGTTTGCAAATTCAACCTTCCACCTACTAATATGTGTTGGTATTGTCAAAACTTAAATAAACCACACGCAAGGAAGTTTTCAGGCAAAGATACAGTCACCCAGAGATATAGATGTCAGCCAAAGATGTCGAAAGAAAATAACCTTCACTCTGACAAAAATTCCGCTGAAGCAAGCAGTTTCCCAAATGTCGGAAAATGTGGGAGTGGCCGCCAGTGTAGAGTTCAACAGTTCAATAATTTAAAGACATTTCTAAAGCTGCTATCACGATAAAATTTACACAAAACATAGATTGAACTGTGCAGATCAAGAAAATAATATTTCTGAAAAATCGGTTTTTTTTGGGACCAAAATCCAATACATCTCCCCCTTAATCCATTCTTTGATAATTAGAGCACGTAGCGACGTCAAACAGACTTTAAGCGCAATTCGGATCTTTCGCGCTTACATGCTTAGTGTCAGATATTTAACACACAAACTCATTTGTAAAGGAATTAGGCGTTCTGAAGCCGTTTTGTTAATGGAAGTCACATTCTTTCAAGAATCGGGAGTTTTCTGGTAGATAGGCGTTTATATTGGTGAATAACTACTTCTCGCACAAGTAAAATAACTGAAGTTCCTTCAGCGTGCTGCAAACAGAATGAAAAGATCTACAACCAATTAGCAGCAGACTTGGACTGTACCAGGATGCCAACCAGCGTCTGCAGCCGAAGTACCCATTATCGCAGGGAAGATTTCTTGCAGCCTACGGCGAAGTACTTTCACCACTCAGTTACGGAGCAGGAAGAATGTAGCGAGCGGACGCTTCTTACATTGCAGCTAAAAAGCTGAGAGGTTGGCGAGGAAACACCGTATCATCAAATTGCACCCAGTCTACGTCGCAATAAAATTAAGTCACAAAGCTGTACACAAACAGTCCACAGGTTAAGCTAGGGCTCAGAGATGAAGAAACGCAGATAGACCCCGAGAATAGGATCGACGTGCATGGTTGAGGATCACTCCTCAAGCGAGAAATGCGAAGTAATAGGCTCTGAATCCCAGTCAGTTAATCGACGTTTCGTGCTTTCTCGTTCTGTTTTGGATGATTATCGTTACAACCAACTACTTCTTACGTTATCCATAATCTGGATTAGAAATTCATCTGCAATATTCTCGCGCTTTGTGAGACGTTAAAACTGTTATTTTTTCGATTTCGAATTAATGTAGAATGTTTGTGAGATTCGCATATCGCCTACTCAGTGGTGAGTCTCCGTGCCACCACTGACAGAAAGATCTGGACAGCACCTAAACTTTACTATGCAAAACCGGAGCTCGATTTCGACAGTGACTCCGGCGATTTGTCGCAATTCTTGCTTAAATTCCTAATGTCTTCTACCTTTCTTCAGGAATTGCCGAGAATTTAAACGATCATAGGAATCACTTAGGTGCCAATGAAAACTGCACGTAACAAACGGAAACTGAGTGGTTCTGAGAAGCTTAGAATGGCGGAAGACGTGACCTTGTATACTGTTAATTTCTAAGGAGAAATTCTAAGTAGTAGATACTTTTATAGTATCTTCAAATACTTCGTGTGTAAATCCCAGCTGAACTTATTGTCACGATCAACTGCTGGAGAATCAAGATGTTGCCCGTTTTAGCCCTCTGCACTTCAAACGTGTAATCTAGTTTTGCGACAAGTATGTGAAAGTTATCCTATCCACCAGATACGTGCATATCGTATGACGCTTCCGCCTTCTTGTAGAACTTATTCCATAATCACCTTAGAACAATTAAATTTCGGTAACTGACTTCATTAAAATACTGTTTGAACATCAGTTTGGAGTAACTGATAGAATAGTTTTTAGTGTACAGCTAAATATGATCCTGAAGGCATTAGAGCAAATGAAATTTTACCGAGGGGAGTAGTTTGCGTATTCAGTCCTGTAGTGTCGACCAGCACATAGAATAGCAAAATATATAAAGGATGGCCTTCTGCAGCAAAAGTAGAAGGATGTGCAATCCTGGCGGATGCAACGGCACATATAAAATTTCAGGAACGGGCCAATTGCTGCACAGTATTCAAAGTTAAATAGTGTGTCATTTCGCTTAAGTATTCACCTTGATGTTGTCAGGTCATATTTCAACGATTAAGTCTCCTCTAAATTTTTTAACACTCCCAACCTGACGTTAAGTTTTAATTTTCAAAGATGCACTTCATAAGCTGCGTGCATGTCGTGTCTAGAGATGTGCAAGCTATTTTGAAACATTCTGTACGCACATTTTTTTATAGATTGTAAAATAGAATGCTGCTTTTTCGAAAACATACTTTATCATAATTGAAACGCATCTGAATTACTCACACAGTGAAGACTCCATGCTATGCGTCCTCGAGAGGAACGTTGTTTAAAGGAAGAAACGACTCAAAACGACGAACCGTTCCGTAATATTGTTTCTTTCCCGTTTTAAAAGGAAAAATTACATGACGGAGGGAGGAAGAGCGGTGCCGGGCTGGGGTTTATAGGCTAGAGACTGACGCAGAAATGTCCAGGGCGAGATTCCCCAAGAATGCTGATTTTTAGCTCATGCGTGAACGTACGTACTTGGGTTCGCGCGCGTTGAACCAATTAAGCTCAATGGTCACGAAGGAGAGAACTGACGAAATGCCAAATACAGAATGCTCGATGATTTGCAGTCAAACACTACAGCTTTTAAAAAGTTGTCGCACGGAAATGTTTCCATTTAGATCGTATGGTTGGTAGACTAAATGCGATGTTCATCATTACAGTGGAGGACATTTCTTTATGAATGGTCCACATCGTTAAAATTTGTAGCAGTATTGTAATTAAAAGACGTAGTGTATCATTCATTGAAGTATACCAAGGAACCGGAAAATCCGTTCACAAAAATTTGTTACACTTAAAACTAAGAGGTCAGGAAACAGGCCTGATAAATAAATAGCCCAATCAAGGAAGACCAAAAAATGACGACTGGGAGAGAAAAATTAATATAGTCGTTAATCTTTGTACAGTAATAGGGAGGGGATGGGGTGTGGTCATGAACGATGTACTAAAATTGCTGACTGGTGTGGGCGAGGAGGGGAGGGTAGGCATGTAAAGGTCACTTTTTAGAATTTACACGAATATCTCGAGGAGCCGGGCTTCTATCTAAAATATTTCCCAGTAAAAGATTAAACTAAATTAAATTTCCTACAAAAAGGTCCTATTCATTTTTTCTCTGATATGAATAGTTTCTGCAATACAGTGGATGGCAAAGCACAGATTATTAATAGTGTCTTAATTATATAAAATTTGTGTTCATTGTTAAATGATGTAATTTAGAAAAAAATATTAAAACTTTATACCACGTCTGAGTGCAATAGAACAGGAGGAAGGGATGAATTGTGCACTGGGAGTGTAACAGGATAGAAAGGCTGGGGTGGAATTCAGGAGCGTGAGGGAAGGTAGGTCGCCGGGTTAACGTTCTGCACTTCCCTCCTCCATAGCTGTACAAAATGGAGAGCGAGCAGGCGATTCCCCGTTCTCTGTATCGCAGT
Organism: Schistocerca nitens; assembly: GCF_023898315.1. Taxonomy (NCBI): domain Eukaryota; kingdom Metazoa; phylum Arthropoda; class Insecta; order Orthoptera; family Acrididae; genus Schistocerca; species Schistocerca nitens. Next base: position 637,412,969 of record NC_064616.1, on the reverse strand, counting down.
ACGTCACAAATAGTAACTGCTGAGTATTTCACGAAGTTACACAAACAGTCCCGCAGCTCGCCTTATCAGTCACTGGCGTCGCAGTGAGCACACTCTAGGTTTGGGGTTTGGGAATGCTTATTTTCCACAAAGTGCATTAACACTAAATTGAACACAGATACGAGTTTCTAATAATACAAAAGCAAGAAAAGCATATGGGCAGATTCAGCGCAAATCTCTACTCACTGCTGTAGAATGCTACAAGGGAAATTTCTTTTTAGTCATCTCGTATCACAGTTGTAGCTTTCTTCCAGGAAGGAAGACGTCCTCCTCCACAATTGCTGGTCGCTTTTCAGTTTAGTCTCTCTCATTTCCTGTCTAGTTCTCTTACGAAAGTAGACAAAAGAACTTCACTGAGCTCGTATTTATACTGTGGAGGCATTTCCCGTTTATTCAATACTTGTTTAAAATTAAGTGTGCTTTAATAAAATCCGTTCCTATAAACAATGATAGATAAGTGGTTAAATGTGGTGGTGGTGGTGGTGGTGGTGGTGGTGGTGGTGGTGGTGGTGGTGGTGGTGGTGTCAGTGACGTATGTAGTGTTGGTGGAAAGGGACTGAATTAGTAGAAGTGGCATCTTGCTGCCGTCTGCCGTTGACAGCATGTTGTAAAGCTACGTAAGTGTTGTAGTCACATAGTGGTGAACTAATAAATGACCAGAAATTTACTGCATTTCTTTCGCTATTAAATGTGTTGCTGGTAGACTGCATAAATCTGTTCTATTCAGGAATTGCTGTCACTTGCAGAACGGGTTGCACCGAGTGGAGCCACTTACCACACACCCACAGTATATCTTGCATGGTGGGTGTCAATATGTCTGATGGAATAGGACTGATAATGTTCAAATCTAGAACAGTAATTTGCTGTAACGCAGTGCTTGATTTGGGTTGAAATATTTGACGTTACATAATACCTAGGTGACATATTTCTATTACAGAGGGAGCGAATTGAAGCCCCTGAGCCTGAGCCTCCTCAGATGTTGGAGAGTGCTGAGGATGGTGTGATGCGTTTCATACGCTAAAGCTGCGAAAAGCGTTCCATCCATTGATAACGGAGACAGTGGAGAAGACATTGTCGAATAAATATTGACATCAGTTTCTTCAGTGTGGTAGAACTACTTAAACGTAACTAACCTAAGGACATCACACACATCCATGCCCGAGGCACGATTCGAACCTGCGACCGTAGCGGTCGCGCGGTTCCAGACTGTAGCGCCTAGAACCGCTCGGCCACTCCGGCCGGCAGTGTGGTAGACAGTTTTTAGCTGCAGCTATTGAGTTTTTCATATGATAGCTCAATTTTATTTATTTCTCCGAGCGAAAAGAACACTAAAACGCAGTATAACTGAAAACTATGTATAATATAATTTTAATTACAGAGAATTTCACACTAGTTTTGCACATTTTCGTCTCTGTTCTCAACTTGAGGGCTTCCAGGTCCTCTATTGGAGATGGCAGCCCGATGATAGCTTTTCCTTTGAAACTTCCTGGCAGATTAAAACTGTGTGACGGACCGAGACTCGAACTCGGGACCTTTGCGTTTCGCGGGCAAGTGCTCTAGTGGTAGAGCGCTTGCCCGCGAAAGGCAAAGGTCCCGAGTTCGAGTCTAGGTCCGTCACACAGTTTTAATCTGCCAGGAAGTTTCATATCAGCGCGCACACTCCTCTGCAGAGTGAAAATCTTACTCTGGGAGCTTCTCCTTTGCTAACCATAATCCTGTAGGAGATTTCGTTCTCCACAACTCAGGTCGTCGGGCTTGTGCTGAATTCGGCATTGGTGGTGTTGTAAGTTGGAAGCTTTTTCTGGATTTCAGTCGTGATTGACAGGCTTGAGTTTTGGACAATGGATGCTATGTACCTGTTTCGTCCTTATTTTCCATTCTCTGCTGCTACTTGTCTTATTACATATGGGGGTACTATGTCCATGGTTGAAAAGACGTTATTTGACTGGGATTTGTCTAAGGCAGCCGATGACTACGCGCCCTGTCTCATGAAGAGCCATATCAACTTGGTTAGTATGTGCAGAGGTCTTCCAGACTGGTGCGGAGCACAGAGGAATGCTGGACGAAATGCTGGTCTGCATTCCCTACGTGTTGTCAGTTTGCGGATAGAACTGCGTCTTGTGCATACCTTTTGTATGCTGTCTACAGTGTCCTTGTAGGTTAAGTCACGATCCAACTTTAACCCTCAGATTGCTATGTGGGGTCCAGCTTGACCCCATTGTTAAACCTTTTAGTTTTCGTGAGTGGAATATCTAATTTAGAACTTCGGAATTTTTGTAATATGTTACAAATTTAATCAGCTTTATTACCGTAAGTGTTCCGCAAAGTGTTCAATAAACTGGAATCCCTCATACCAGTTGGTGTTTCATAATATTTTCTGCACCTTGAGAATTTTGTGTTGGTTGCCTTGTGTTTCTGTTATTCTAGCAGGCATTGTTGACTGCCTTGTATTGTTTAGTTATTCTGGCATGCATTGTTAGTTTCAAAATGTGTGGAGACAGTTCAGGACTCTCCTAGCGTGTGCTGTAAGGTGCAGCCATGTTGAAATGGAAAGGTGAAACTTCTCATTTAGAAAATCCAGGGGGCCGCGCGGGATTAGCCGAGCGGTCTATGGCGCTGCAGTCATGGACTGTGCGGCTGATGCCGGCGGAGGTTCGAGTCCTCCCTCGTGTGTGTGTGTGTGTGTGTGTGTGTGTGTGTGTTCGTTTGTTTGTTTGTCCTTAGGATAATTTAGGTTCAAAAAATGGCTCTGAGCACTATGGGACTTAACATCTATGGTCATCAGTCCCCTAGAACTTAGAACTACTTAAACCTAACTAACCTAAGGACAGCACACAACACCCAGCCATCACTACTTTTTTAGGTTAAGTAGTATGTAAGCTTAGGGACTGATGACCTTAGCAGTTAAGTCCCATAAGATTTCACACACATTTGAACATTTGAGAAAATCCAGGTATTTAGAGAACGTTGTGCAAATAATAAATGACAGCAATGACGAGGATGAATATGATATGAATGGTGAAAGATCGGATTCATAGAATGAGAATGCTTTAGAAGGAGAAAGGAAGAACTCCAGACATACAATAATGTGGAAATGACAGTGAAGATAAGTGACGGCGACAGAGAACACAACAGTGTTGAGTGCCTCTTTGCTAAAAGTGGTATGGTATGATCGTCTGACCCGACAAAGACAACTTGACGGACTGCGCCTCCTGGTTTGACCTTCTCGTTTCAAGGTGTTTAATTCGTGGAAGACATTTTGAGGAAGAGGAGTAGGTGATTCACACAGTGAAGCACTGGCTCCGCAACCAAGCAAGGATTCGTACCGACACGACATACACGCTCTCGTTTCGCGCTGGAGGAAGGCCATAGAACGGGATGGAGATAATGTGGAAAAATAGGGTGTTTAGATAAAATACCATTTCTTCGTGTGTGTAATTCTAATTATGTTTGATAAAGAATTGTGGAAGAAAAACATGTGGTATTACTTTCTGGGCAACCCTCGTATTATGGAAGACGAGAAACCCTATATGGGAAACATTCTATTGACCTTGGAGACATATTCTTCTAGAACTAGGAAAGGAACTGGTAATTTCAAACGTGAAGAAGAGGATACGAACTCCAGTCGGCCTATACAGAAGCTATTAGAAATCTGATCTTGGAAGAGAAGACTGCAGAGGTTGCAGGAGGACCACTGAAACTAAAAGGCCGATGTCATTTATGTCCAAGAAAAAATGACTGAAAAAGTAGAACAAAGTGTGAGAATTGCAAGAAATGGATTTGCGATACCCTTACCGTATAGTAGTGTGTCTTAGATGTTACACTTAGTGAGCATCAGTCGCAAAAACACTTCAACGTTAGTCGCAGTACATCATAAGTGTGTTCAAATGCAGTTGTCAATCCCAGTGAAAAATAAATAAATCAAGTGGAAATATTAAAAAATAAAACATTCCTAGATCTAATGGTGTAATGCTGAAAAAAATATTGTAGATTGTAATTCGGTTGTTTGTTTGACAATACAAGTTTTGAGGTACAGTGTTCGTAAAAAAATGTTAAGACATCGGAACTGTTGTTCTAAAAGATCTTATTTGTTCTCAGTAGAACATAAGATGATGATATTGTGTAAATTCGAGTTTTCAGCCTAGGGTCCATTAGGACGTATATCTGGTTTAAGGAGGTACAAACGCTTAGCAGTCTGAAGGTTAACCCTAGTTATTGGAATTGGACACAGTGATTCAGATGGTGTCCTGTCTAGGTGATCTTCAGCTTTCTTCTTTCCTCTTGCATGCGTAGGTTGAAGGAAACACACACACACACACACACACACACACACACACACACACACACACACACACACACACTTTTATCCGGATTTAGTTTGAAGTTGTCAAAGGTAGAGAGCAAGTTCTTACAGAGCAGATGTTAGTTTGGATTCTACTGCTTCAAATGTCGCTATCTGCGTAGCGACAGTTGTCATCTGCAAAAAGGGCCGGGTTCCAGTGTTAAGTGGCTGACCATTGGTATGTACAGTATGTTATATAATACTGGAGCTCTGGGAAAGCCATTCTTCTGCGTTCTCCGACGCTTCTTGTCATTTATAGTGACAAAAATCGACTGTCCTGCAGCAAACACTGAATAAACTACGTCAGTCGGTAGTCCTTAGTAGTTGTGTACAGATTCTTCGTTAGTTTCTCATGATTCACGGTATCATAAGCAGCCGTAAGATCGATAAAAGCAACTGCCGTAATCTTTCTTTCATACCCTTCCTCGATGTGCAGGATTAAATTAATTACCTGATTAGTACATGATTTCCAAGTCTGAAACCAGACTGTTCTTTAATGATTTTCCTGTCGACAGACTCAGAAATTCGATTCAAAATAATTCTCTCCAGAACTTTAAACAGATGCCGCAGAAGTGATAGTCCGAAGTTGTTGAGGTTATTCTGTTCTTTGACAGGTTTAAGCAATGCCACGACTTCAGCCTTGCGCCAGATCTTCGGGATTATCATTCTAACGACACAAGTGTTCATCCTGTTCAGGTTCCAGATGATTGTTATGGGGCCAAAGTTATTTATTTCTTCTGTTCTCATGTTATCTAAATCTCCAACTTTTACCTTTCATCCGATGAATACCAGTTCTCAGATTATCATCCGTGAATTGAGTGCTAAGGTAACCATTCTCCTCCTCCCATCCTTAGAGTTTTGATACTTTCGTTCTTTTTGTGGTTTTGAAATTCAACAGCAGTTGGTGTGCAGTTTTTTCAGGGATGTCTTTGCTCATTCCTGAGGATGAAACTGCAGGATCACCGTTAAGGGTGTTCAATAATTTACAGACTTGTCGACTACTACGTTTCGTTTCCGAACTTCCGAGGAGATTACGCAATTTTTCTGTTCGTGGTATTAATATGGCTTGAATAAGTTGCTCTCCTGTTTCTTTAGTTTTTCCTCAGTATGGATCAGTTTCCAGAAGCTGTTAATATTCATATGTTTTAAGCAGCTCTTCTCTTTTGCGTCCTGGAATGTGCTTGTGAGAGATGCACTTAACTAGCTCAACAGTCTCCTGATTGTCATGATTTATTCGTCCAAATAGACCCCACCGACCTTTTTTGAAGTTGGTCTGTTTTCTGAATACAGCATTTTTAGGTTTAACAACTGCTTCTACAGTACATACAAGAGCTCGGTGTTGTGTTCTTGGGAAAGATTCTGCAACATACTTCTTCATTCGGTGAGCAATATGTTCGGAATCAAAAATATTAACTGGGTTGTAGCCCCCACCTCCATCGTCTACAGCTAAAGGAATAGGGCAACCCTGGGTCATGTATTAGCTTTAAATCCATGCATTCCGCCCAGTCTTCTAGGTTTTTGCCATTTGTGTGTGTCTCCTTACATTCTCATGATGTATTATGACAATTGAAGTCACCAATTACCAGTTTTGGTGGCTGAGAGTCAAAACTACAAGTTCCCGTAAATTTTTATTCCTTATTTGGTGGCTTGTGATAGCGGAAGTTTTAATTTCTACTGTTAGGATTTCGATGTTGTCTAAGGAAAGTTTCATTCCATTCACCCTCGGTCGACGTAAGATGTAACATACGTGAATTGTGAATGAATCTTGTACTGTGAAGCGAAATGTGTGCTGTCGGCAGCATGACTTTCTGCGAAAGTAAAGGTACCGGGTTCGAGTCTCGGTCGGATGTGCAATTGTAATGTCATAGAATACCTTCTATAAATCGTGTCAAAATACGAATATGTACTACGAATTCGCTCTGATACGGTATCGATGTTTTTTAATACCCTCTGCAGCTTACTGAGAGGATATCCTTCATTCAGTTGGACATCTGTTTGAGACAAGTTGCCTTCACACTGTCTGTGCAATTCTTAATGAATCTCAGCTGTATCCTCCTGGAAGCCTGACACTGGCAGGAAAGCTGTGCTCCACGCGCCGAGTGCTCGGCTGCCTCACTGGAGAAGTAGTAGGCGACTTACGGACGTCATCCTGTTTCCCAGCCAGCCTCTACCTTACTACCTGACCTCACAGCGCTACTTTTTAACTGACAGACTGCAGCATGTTCTTTCAACTGGAGAATCCTCTACTTAAAAGGTTAGATTGTCCGTCAACCAGTTTATGAGGCGACTATTGACCTTAATATATTAACAAAGTGATCTTTTAATATTAGTCACACCCAGACTTAGGACAAATGATGCAGCTGCGTGCGTAAATTTTATTCAACAACATGTAATAATATACAGTGCGATATGAAGACATCAGCCTGCTGCAAACAGAGATTAGGTCGAAGGAACGGAGGGAAGATTTGGGTTTATTTAACATCTCTCCCGACGAAGAGAGCAGAACAGACGAATTACAAGCTCGAATGAAAGAACGCGGGGAAGGAAACCAGCCGCATCATTTTTAAACGTACGTATTGGCATTTTCATTTATTGAGTTAGAGGAATCTCGGGAAAACTAAAAGTGGATCTTCGTACGCCACTCGTTGCGAATGTTTACCCAGCTATCTCAACCAATGCGCCACCTCAGATGGTGCACTAGGTCGGTGGAAGAAAGACGGGTGAAAGAAATCGTCGTTGGGCACACGGGTGTTTTTTTTGTCCTCTTCTTTAGGGCCATCTGCATAATGTCAGATAATGAAATGATTATTAGAAAGATGCATAAGAATAGCTACTTGTAATAATTAATCTTTGTTAACGGCAGAATGCTTCAGCATTTATCACCATTGTCAAGTATCTGCGAATACAATCTTACTGCATTATCAAATGTTAACGGACGTTTTGGTCACTTCGTATTTTTCGCATCTCCTTTGCTTTGAGTAACAATTTGTAGGTGAAACTACCATAGTCCTCTGGAGTTTATTACCTATCAGTCTTCTTCTATTCCATATGAATTTTCCGTAGACACGTCATCATTGGAATCTGGAATGTGTCTTATAATTTCGAAGACAAGCTGGTTTGAGATTTCTGTGAGCACCATTGCATTTCAGACGCTTAAGAGGCGCTTCTTCGTAGTTTCATGTGTGTTCTTGTCGTTTCAATACGATTCTTATGTCACTGAACTGTTGAACTACCCCTGTCCCATTGCTCAACGGTTTAGCAACCCGGGAAGATGTAACGGCTTCCCGATCGAATTAGCAATCCATAGAACATGGGTAGGCCTTATTGTGCTTGCAGATTTCGTGCTCAAGTGTTTCATCCCATCTGCTTTGCCTGATCTGCGCATCAAACGGTGGGGCTGTCTTCTTCACGTCAGTCACAGAAGTAAGATTTCATTATTTTTCTGCTTACAACCTAAACATCTGCATGCCAGGGCACAAAACGAGTTCCGGTTGGAAAAAGGCAGTTTTCTTTACAAGCATAGATGTCTCGCTTTGCCTTTGCTTTTGTAGTTTTCCCTCCTATTAGAAAAGAATTACTTCTTCCTGTTTTCGCCCAAGTTTTAACAGTATTCTGCTGTTCGCCGAAGAATTGTTTTAACTGCCATAGAGGCAACGAAAGAACATCTGTAATAGTAAACTAGCTTTTGACAGATGAAGCATACTGAATATTCCATCAAAGGTTAAATTTGTCTGAAATAAATGTTACGCAAATTCCACTCGCATTGTGTTCGTATATAAATTTTCCTTTTCTTGTATAACGCCCATTACGAGGATAGAAATTTCTCAAAATAAGTGGTACAAATTATAAATTTGTTACAGCATTTATTTTGCTTGACTTTAACTACTGAAATGGCAAAAACTCGAAAATAATTTGGGCTGAAGTGTTTGCAAGATTCATTTTGAAAACAGTTTATCATGTGTCAAGTTCCTATAACATAATTAACCCTAAAGGATCGTTCTAACGACAGTAGTATTTGCTCCAGTAAACTTATGTCGCCCGTAAAACTCAGTCGCTTTTGAATATGTGCAACGTTTAAAATTAGTGTGGCAGGCCTCCTTATAAGCTGCCAACTATTTACAAAGAAATTTTATACATTGCACTTACAGTCAACTGTTCCTTATTCTGCGAACGCAATATTGTTTCCATAGCATCTTCTCGCTTGTAGAAAACCGAATGACCTGCTTTTGGCAGTGAGCGTTGAATATTCGAGAAGCAGGACGATAGAAGGCAGACTGAAAGAGCAGCAGAACACTCCTTTTGAGCCGCGTGTTTCCAGTGCAGACTGGCTACACACTGAACAGCCAGGTTTAGAGATCAGTGCGGCTACGCAAATGTGTTTTTCGTAGTGATCCTGGACAAGGTTAAATGAATGCCGAAGCGGGTCGTACAAAGAAATGGTGACGCTGTCGACACTGCTTAAAGTCTAAAGTTTCTACAAATTGTAGAAAAACTAATGACGCATCGTTCCTCGTCTACGTGATCATCATGCAAGCACGGCGCACACTGGAGTGTAGCAGCTTAACTCAGTACACATATTTTAACGTAAAAATACCATCGTCGGATAGGCCGCTCGCTGCTTAATCGCATTATGGATCCCCCCCCCCCCTCTCTCTCTCTCTCTCTCTCTCTCTCTCTCTCTCTCTCTCTCTTTGACGTGACACTTAGTGGCCTTGTCTTGGAGATTCACTGGCACCTCCAGTTAAGTGAGAGGCCATTTCCAGCGAAGGCCTTACCATAGGTTATTTTACATGCTTGGAGATCGCTGCAGTTAACGGTCCAGGAGATCAGAGAAAGAAAGGTTTTGCTGCTACTTGGAGAGTGAGCAGGCCGCTAAACTGGCAAACCGCTGACTGGACCTGCGGCTCGGGCTGTTGTAACAGCCACGCAACTTGCGCCCACTCTCGCTTCACGCCGTTAGCTGGCCCACGCTCCCTACCAAACTGTGTCGCGCTTCACCTCCTTCCAGTTACTTCCTTATTCTTCTCCAGACTCGCTCAGCGCATATGCATCCCACGAAAGTAGCAATTAAAATTCCGTTTATACAGGGGACACCTTACGACAAATTGAATTACGAGGTAACGGTCACGTTGAAGTGGTAACGCGTCTGTAGCCTTCCCAAATTCCGTGGTGTCGTGCGCGTGGCAAGTGAGCCCGGTTTCAGATCTCGGAACTACATATGCATGTGAAACGGTCAAGGCGCTAGGTCTCGGCGCATAACGATGATAGTCATGTGCTTACCTCGATCGCGACAAGATCACATCTGAGTGCATTGTCTGCTGCTGCAGCCAGGCTCAAATAGCGTGATCACACCCGTGCTGATGACTTGAGTCGAAACAGCTGATAAAGTCTACAGTGGAGATGCTGGCACTGTCTAGAAATACGTCCTAGCTGTGAAACGCAGAAATCACTGTACCGACAGACTTAGACAATAAACCGCTGGTCGACGAACGCACACATTAGCTTTTACGCAGCTATACTGTCAGTGGACTTCCACTATCGGCTCTCTCTCTCTCTCTCTCTCTCTCTCTCTCTCTCTCTCTTTTTCTTCTTCTTCATCTACATATACATGATTACTCTGCTATTCACAATAAAATGCCTGGAAGAGGGTTCAATGAACCACCTTCAAGCTGTCACTCTACCGTTCCACTCTTGAACGGCGCGCGGGAAAAACGAGCACTTAAATTTTTCTGTGCGAGCTCTGACTTCTCTTTCTTTTATCGTGATGATCATTTCTCCATATGTAGGTAGGTGCCAACAGAATCTGTTCGCAGTCGGATGAGAAAACTGGTGATTGAAATTTCATGAGAAGGTCCCGTAACAACGACAAACGCCTTTGTTTTAACGATTGCCACTCCAATTCACGTATCATGTCTGTGGCACTATCTCCCCTACTTCGTGATAATACGAAACGAGCTGCCCTTCTTTGTACTTCTACGACGTCATCCGTCAGTCCCATCTGATGCGGATCCCACACCGCACAGCAATACTCCAGAATAGGGCGGACAGGCGTGGTGTAAGCAGTCTCTTTAGTAGACCTGTTGCACCTTCAAAGTGTTCTGCCAAGGAATCGCAGTCTTTGGTTGTCTCTACCCACATTATCTATATGGTCGTTCCAATTTATGGTATTTGTAATTGTAATCCCTAAGTATTTGGTTGAATTTACAGCCTTCAGATTTGTGCGACTCATCGCGTAATCGAAATTTAGCGGATTTATTTTAGTACTCCTTGGGGAACGCCGGACATTATTTCTGTTTTAGTCGATGACTTTCCGTCTATTACTACGAACTCTGACTTTTCTGACAGGAAATCACGAATCCAGTCGCACAACTGAGGCGATATTCCATAGGCACGCAATTCGGTTAGAAGGGGCGCGCGCGCGCTTTTGTGTGTGTGTGTGTGTGTGTGTGTGTGTGTGTGTGTGTGTGTGTGTGTGTGTGTGTGTGTTTGTTTTTCAGAAGGGTCTTAATCTTCCATTCGTCAGCTCATTTGTAGCCGTAGGCTTGTCAGTATTACCGTGCTGCTATAGGGACGCAGCGCAAACTTAAATGACGATGGCTAGATGAAAAATTTAAACCCTAGCCTCGGGAATGAGTCTCGTGCATTAGTTACTGCGAAACGGGACATATGGGACAGATGTTCACACACGTGTGTATTAGGAAAGACTGGTCCGTTATAGGTCTATTGAAAAAGGTCATGGCCGATGTTCTTTCCCATCATTATCAAATCCGAGTTCGTGATAGGTCTCCAATGACCTCTTCATAGAAAAGACGTCATACCTAATCTTTCTTCCTTCTTAATTACTTCGTCTACGTCCTGTTATGCACAGCGTCGCCATTCATGAACACGCTATTCAGAGCCTGTGCGGTGCATGCTTTAAATCTTGGAGACGTGAGGAAAGCGTAAAACTACATTCTTATTACACTTCGCATCTATTAACGTTAGGTAACAGTGACCTCAAACGCATAAGCGTAACAGTATTATTTGCCTTGAATACCACATACTAGCGGAATAGGAAACGCTGGGTAAGGATTGAATACGAGGCAGTATGCAGTTCCTAATACAACGCTGGTGTTAAACTCATGCTCGATAAGGAAAATAAAGTCTTGTCATTTTTTTACGTATTGTGTATCGTTGTAAAAGGGCCGCAGATTAGTCAGCTGTTCAGAGATCTGTCCTCCTCTAGTAATTCACAGCAGTTTTTGCTTATGTTCAGAGAAAAACTGTCAGTTGACAGCTGTCGTCAACTGATGACTTTTGCTGGCGAAGGAAGATATAATAAAGCTGACATCTTGGGTTGTCGGGTGTTCTGCCGGATATCAGCGTCGTACTTGCACGATATTTCGGTCACGTAGCTCGTAACCTTCATCAGGTGCGACCTGAGACTGCTCCTCGAGTGGACCTGGTCCAGTATTTATGCCTATGGCCTTCCCCCTCCACCAACGGCTGCAGGCGCTTCCTCTGTGGTCCGCGCCCATTCCCTGCGACCTGCTGGAGCGCGGCTGCTCCGTGCCTCAAAACATGTCCTACCAACCGATCCCTTCTTCTAGTCAAGTTGTGCCACAAACTTCTCTTCTCCCCAATCCTATTCAATACCTCCTCATTAGTTACGTGATCTACCCACCTTATCTTCAGCATTCTTCTGTAGTACCACATTTCGAAAGCTTCTAGTCTCTTCTTGTCCAAACTATTTATCGTCCATGTTTCACTTCCATACATGGCTACACTCCATACAAATACTTTCAGAAACGACTTCCTGACACTTAAATCTATACTCGATGTTAACAAATTTCTCTTCTTCAGAAACGATTTCCTTGCCATTGCCAGTCTACATTTTATATCCTCTCTACTTTGACCATCATCAGTTATTTTACTCCCTAAATACCAAAACTCCTTTACTACTTTAAGTGTATCATTTCCTAATCTAATCCCCTCAGCATCACCCGATTTAGTTTGACTACATTCCATTATCCTCGTTTTGCTTTTGCTGATGTTCATCTTATATCCTCCTTTCAAGACACTGTCCATTCCGTTCAACTGCTCTTCCAAGTCCTTTGCTGTCTCTGACAGAATTACAATGTCATCGGCGAACCTCAAAGTTTTTACTTCTTCTCCATGAATTTTAATACCTACTCCGAATTTATCTTTTGTTTCCTTTACTGCTTGCTCAATATACAGATTGAATAACATCGGGGAGAGGCTACAACCCTGTCTCACTCCTTTCCCAACCACTGCTTCCCTTTCATGCCCCTCGACTCTTACAACTGCCATCTGGTTTCTGTACAAATTGTAAATAGCCTTTCGCTCCTTGTATTTTACCCCTGCCACCTTCAGAATTTGAAAGAGGGTATTCCAGTTACCGTTGTCAAAAGCTTTCTCTAAGTCTACAAATGCTAGAAACGTAGGATTGCCTTTTCTTAATCTTTCTTCTAAGATAAGTCGTAAGGTTAGTATTGCCTCACGTGTTCCAACATTTCTACGGAATCCAAACTGATCTTCCCCGAGGTCCGCTTCTACCAGTTTTTCCATTCGTCTGTAAAGAATTCGCGTTAGTATTTTGCAGCTGTGACTTATTAAACTGATAGTTCGGTAATTTTCACATCTGTCAACACCTGCTTTCTTTGGGATTGGAATTATTATATTCTTCTTGAAGTCTGTGGGTATTTCGCCTTTCTCATACATCTTGCTCACCAGATGGTAGAGTTTTGTCATGACTGGCTCTCCCAAGGCCATCAGTAGTTCTAATGGAATGTTGTCTACTCCCGGAGCCTTGTTTCGACTCAGGTCTTTCAGTGCTCTGTCAAACTCTTCACGCAGTATCTTATCTCCCATTTCATCTTCATCTACATCCTCTTCCATTTCCATAATATTGTCCTCAAGTGCATCGCCCTTGTATAAACCCTCTATATACTCCTTCCACCTTCCTGCCTTCCCTTCTTTGCTTAGAACTGGGTTGCCATCTGAGCTCTTGATATTAATACAAGTGGTTCTCTTCTCTCCAAAGGTCTCTTTAATTTTCCTGTAGGCAGTATCTATCTTACCCCTAGTGAGACAAGCCTCTACATCCTTACATTTGTCCTCTAGCCATCCCTGCTTAGCCATTGTGCACTTCCTGTCGATCTCATTTTTTGAGACGTTTGTATTCCTTCTTGCCTGCTTCATTTACTGCATTTTTATATTTTCTCCTTTCATCAATTAAATTCAATAGTTCTTCTGTTACCCAAGGATTTCTACTAGACGTCGTCTTTTTACCTACTTGATCCTCTGCTGGCTTCACTACTTCATCCCTCAAAGCTACCCATTCTTCTTCTACTGTATTTCTTTCCCCCATTCCTGTCAATTGTTCCCTTATGCTCTCCCTGAAACTCTCTACAACCTCTGGTTCTTTCAGTTTATCCAGGTCCCATCTCCTTAAATTCCCACCTTTTTGCAGTTTCTTCAGTTTCAATCTGCAGTTCATAACCAATAGATTGTGGTCAGAATCCACATCTGCCCCTGGAAATGTCTTACAATTTAAAACCTGGTTCCTAAATCCCTGTCTTACCATTATATAATCTATCTGATACCTTTTAGTATCTCCAGGATTCTTCCAGGTATACAACCTTCTTTTATGATTCTTGAACCAAGTGTTAGCTATGATTAAGTTATGCTCTGTGCAAAATTCTACAAGGCGGCTTCCTCTTTCATTTCTTCCCCCCAATCCATATTCACCTACTATGTTTCCTTCTCTCCCTTTTCCTACTGACGAATTCCAGTCACCCATGACTATTAAATTTTCGTCTCCCTTCACCACCTGAATAATTTCTTTTATCTCGTCATACATTTCATCAATTTCTTCATCTGCAGAGCTAGTTGGCATATAAACCTGTACTACTGTAGTAGGCATGGGCTTTGTGTCTATCTTGGCCACAATAATGCGTTCACTATGCTGTTTGCTGTTGCTTACTTTTAGACAAAACATTTGACCGTTTTTGTTTAAAAATTATTTTCGAATCTTGTTCAGAATGTATGAAGTATAATATAATTAAATATCGATCGGTTTTCTATTATTAGTAAGAGTATATAGATTAAGAGAAACCAGACAAGTTTCAGTTTGTTGTGATTCGACATTTATTGCAAAACTTGACCTTACTATCATCAGTTGGATATCCCCTTTTGTACATTCTCACTCTTCGTTTGGCTATGAAAATTAGGACAACAATCAGTTTTATTTTATTTCTAGGAGCCTTTAAACAAATTGAGTGTATAGACTATTCGTATGTCAACCGGAAATATGATTTAAACAAGAAGCTTAATTTATTAATACTGATGCCTTGGATCGCTTCATTAGTTGTATTCATTGCCTGTTAATTATTCAGAGCTCTCGTTGTTCCGCGTGCCTATTCTCTTCGTTATAAAGACTGTGCATTTCAGAAACCACAAACGCAACTTGTTACCGTAAGAGCTGGCATGTGGCAAAGTAAAACTGAAGCCGTAGTTATTTTATAGTTTTTGTAGCAAGGAAATAACTGTATTGTCTCGTAGGAGAGCCACCTCATTTCATTTTAAAGACAAATTTTCTTTTTATAGTATTACGACAGTAAAATACAGAATGGGTAATGAATTATAATAAAGTCTATGTAAGGAATTAGCTCTTTGAGCTGTAGAAGTGCGTGGTTTCGTGCTTTATTTTTTGAGTGATCGCTAGTTGTAAGTCGTGGATGTTGGATGTTGAATGGTGTACGGGACGGGGGGAAGGGGCGTCAAAGTGGTGGTCCTCGGGAGAAATTTCGGGAGTTATTAATGTGGCAACCTGCCTCAGAGAAGTACCCTGTGGGAGAGAACCGCCACATTATGCTCACCGGAAGATTCTCATGTAAGCAGGAAGCGCAGATTTCAGTGCAGGTTTTGGGAGATAAGTTGGAATGACTCTGCAGTGATTCTGTGACTTTGTCATGGTCGGCGAGCTTACAGTGGTCAAGGTGCCTGGTACAGTCCGCTCTACCAGATTTGTAAAACAATTTTCCAAAAAGAAAATTAGTAAACTATGGCTTAGTAATTATTGTACCCGTTTTCTTGGATCACTCCTGTTGATAAATCAGTGTTTTGCAAGTAAATTCAGATGCACAAGGGTTATTTGAGAAGTAAGGAACGATCGGCCGCGGAATAGAAACCACACTGTAAACAAAAATTTGTGACATTTAGCCACGCCTTCCACCTGCTCCTGTACATAGTCGCCGCTACGACTTAATCTGCCGTAGCGTTACGCAAACTTTCCAATACCCTCGTCATAGAAGGCAGCCTTCTGTGCTTTCCGACAATTTTCTACGCTGGACTGCAGCTCGTTGTCTGTGCCAAAATGTTGTCTTCATAGGCAGCGGTTCATCTGAGCACAGATAAAAATCAGAGGGAGCCAAATCAGGGCTGTGTGGTGGGTAATCAAAAACTTACCATCGAAAACGTTGCAGGAACGTCCTCATTGCCCTTGCAGTGTGCGGCCGAGAACTGTCATGGCGAAGGAAATGCACGACATTTTGCCAGCCGAAGTGGCCAAGCGGTTCTAGCCGCTACAGTCTGGAACCGCGTGACCGCTACGGTCGCAGGTTCGAATCCTGCCTCGGGCATGGATGTGTGTGATGTCCTTAGGTTCGTTAGGTTTAAGTAGTTCTAAGTTCTAGGGGACTGATGACCTCAGCAGTTAAGTCCCATAGTGCTCAGAGCCATCTGAACCATCTGCACGACATTTGTCACGTGGGGTCGCATGAAATCAGGTGAAATCTTCCGGCAGGCGCCCATACTTCGAGGCACCTTTATGCGCTCACTATGCACTCAGGTCTGTGAAGAGCGACGTGACGCTATCTATGGGCATCCTAGAGACACTGCCAAACACATCTGTGCAAAACTTCATCGGATTTTCACTGTGGTTTCCATTTCACCACCAATCGTTCCTTACTTTCCGAATAGCCCTCGTATTTCGTTATAATTTCTGCTTCTGATTAGCAATGATATCCCCTGTTTTTCAAAAATCAACTTCTAACTTTTTTTGTGGTCACCAAGTCGTGACGAAAGTTTCCTGCTTATGTATTCCGATGTCCGTGATGCCTAAAACTACTTTAAATTATACCTAATTTGCTTTTGGTCAGTTTTGCGAGAGGAATGGAAACGGATCTTCATGAGCTCACTTGTAATTAGTTCCCCATCATAGTCGAGACTAGATTTGATTTCGTATGGGCGTTTTCTCCTACTATTTAGATAGGGAACAATGGCGTATTATCCGTCCGCTTTCTCTTTGCATGGCGAATGGGAGAAGGAAATCAAATCCTGCGATTGTGGTCCGGGAAGCAGTATCTGGAGGAGAGGAGTCGCCCCATCTTGGTCAAGAAATGTGTAGCAAAGGAAATAGGACACGTGGAGAATACTTGGGACTATAGGTATACATACAACCGTAGTTTTGCATCAGTCCTTTATTTCGAAATTCATGGGACAGAAAACAAAAGTTGGCTCTGAGCCGTGTGTAATATATTCATTTGCAATGTGTCCAGATCACCAAATAAAAAACAAGTATTTTGATCACGAAAACAATCGTTTCCTATTTGGGGGGGGAGGAGAGGGTGGGAAGGTAGTTGTTTCGTAGCACTCGTGAGCACGTCCCCTCGATTGGATCGAGGCCCACGAGAAAGATAGGCTGCGGCGCCTTCGTCACAGCACGAGACACTAGGTCTCAAGAGTGTCAGCAGGTGCTCCGGTTGGGGGGAAGGGGGGAGAGAGAGAGAGAGAGAGAGAGAGAGAGAGAGAGAGAGAGAGAATAAGTCTTAACTACGCTTTCAAATGCATGCAAGCTCTCGATAGCACACTACAAAGTTAAGACTTACAGTTCCGTTGACATATTGTTTTGCCGTGGGCTCTGCACGGAGCCTACCGCTCGCGAAGTTTGGTGGACATACCGACTACTGTAACGTCACAAGTTCGTTGCGGGGCCCGTATGTTTCGTGGGCCACAGATAGGATTCATGCTTGAATCATTGTGGAATGCCATCGATGAGACCATAAAGTCAGCTCTGGTCCAAATTCTCCCATTCTACAATGGTGATTGTGCGTAAGTCGCACACAGTACGTGATCGTTGTCAGCGTCAGAAAACGCCTCATTTCAGTTTCATCCAACACACGCCCGTTTGGGGTTGTGTCCGGCTAGCAGGCAGGACACTCCATTCTGGTGATCATAACACGCTGAAGGAACTTGTTCAAGAGAACAGCATCATGACCACGAGAATCAACCATCAAACTGAAATTGCCACCGAAATGTTGGTGATACAGTCCCATTGTTGGTTGCAGGGTCTCGTTCCTGTACCGTAGAGCAGTGAGATTGCTCTCAAGAACCTCGGGAGGTCTATGGTGGCTCCGTGTAATGCCAACCCATATGTGGCACACAATGTTCGCGGCGTTAGATATTATGGGGTTGTCTCCAAACAAGTTGTCTGCCATTATCAAGGTACAAACAGGTCAGAATTAAGACTGCCACTTCTGGTGCGTCCATTCAGAATGGTTTCTTTCCTATATGTAACGGAGTCCGTGGTGGTGTTGTGTACGACATGACATTGCCATGGTAATCAGGAATGGTGATACGCATTCGTCAAATCGTCTCCTAACAGTCTGGTGCGATACATGGCGTTCTGTAGTCTCCTGGAACGCAGAATTCTGTTCTGGGGCACTCAGCCCACAGTTTCTTCGATTAAAAAGTCCTAGATTTCTCTCATCGTGTGCACCTCTCGAATGTGGACGGCCTGTGTTGTGTAAGTCCTCAACACTGCCTGTCAACTGTAACCGATCCCATGTCCTCAAAAAGTTACTTTGACTCCGGTGCACACGCCGTGCAGCTTCCTTGGTTAACAAGCCTTCTTCACGTAACCTGATGATGCACATTGTCCTCTGTGCCATGTTGCATGTTCACTGTAATGTTCCACAGACGCATCTAATGCGTTCTTACTGGTGCATTACTTTCAACTGAAATGTTGTAATCCATTAGAGTGCTGCCATCTGCTCGTTGGTAGTGCACATGGTAACTCTGTGTATAGTATTTTATCCGTCCTCAACAACTGTAGTCATATATAATGAAATAATAAGCAACCAGTTGCGTAAAAGAAATTAAATTTCTTTATCGCTTTCGGGCACTTCGTGCTTTTCTTCAGAAGTTTTTACCTATCGCATTATTTGCAAATGTCAGCAATAAGGCGCGTACAACAAAATGTCATGTGGTTCTAGTCACTATGACACTTCGAACAACATGAATGGCATTTTGCTGTATGCACCTTATTGCTGACACTCGCAAATAATGCGATAGGTAAAACCTTCTGAAGAAGAGCACTAAGTGCCCGAAACCGGTAAAGAAATTAAATTTCTTTTATGCAATTGGCTGCTTACTATTTCATTATAACTGTATGTTCACAAACTGCCAGGAGCGACCTTCCGATCGATTCAGGACCAGTCACAATAGCAACACAAGTACGCGACATATCGGGGTGAAGCAAAACTTTTGTTGATGGGTGAATGTAGGTGTCTACTTAGTGAATGTTTCATGTAATGAAAATCGCAATTGCCTTACAAACTCTTGCGCGAATAGTTGGATGTATTGTCAGTCAATTCCGTGCTATCCACTGTGTGTTGGGGGCAGCCAAGGATGCCACAGAGATACTTTTTCATCAAGGTACTAATGGAAATGTTTTTTTTTGTTGTTTGTTCCTCCGACCTATTACGAACCATCAAATTCTCTCTGTACCATGTGGGCAATCGTGAGGAGTGTTCGTAGAGTGGAATGTTTGTGCTATGGAGGAGTGGTGGTGAAAACTAGAGTGTGAAACTCCGTGTCTGCAATTAGATTACTCTGACAGCACCAGATATCCCGCAGATTGTACAGGTACCATCTGTTTGAAGATGGCTCATACTGAACAGTGCAACACGCCTTCCCTCTGACACTTCAGAGAGAATTTCCGTTTCGTAGTAGTACTTTAATGTGCCTTCTATACAGTTAAACACTCGATAGTGGCTTAAAAAGCCGAAGCTAATTGTGGAATCAAAGAGAAATCTAAATAAATAAACCCTAAGTGGGAAAAATCCCGCCTAACTTTATTACCTTGTGTAATTTGTAGCCGGCCGCTGTGGTCGAGCGGTTTCAGTCCGGAACCGCGCGACTGCGACAGTCGCAGGTTCGAATCCTACCTCGGGCATGGATGTGTGTGATGTCCTTATGTTACTTAGGTTTAAGTAGTTCTAAGTCTAGGGGACTGATGACCTCAGATGTTAAGTCCCATAGTGCTCGGAGCCATTTTTGTAATTTGTACTCTTGTCACCGTATTACACATGGCAACGTTCCCATGCCAGTGCATGCTTGCAGTGTAGTGCAAGCTGAGATAAATTCCCATCCATATCAATGTGTGTGTAGAGAGAGAGAGATGAGAGATGAGAACCTAATTGCAACTTCGAAAACAGATACTTGCTTGGAGGCTTGACGACAGTTCTTTGGTTTACGAAATCATTTTAGGTCAGACTAAAACGCTGTCACTTAGTCACACACCTTGTATGCAATAGTGAAAAAATCTGTCTACAATACGTTTTGAGATCTAAACCGTGAGATATTCTTATATGGTCATGCACCCAACCCACTCTTAATCCCCTCCTCCTCCCCCCCCCTTCTCTCTCTTTTTTTTTTTCTTTCAATAAGTGACTAGTCTACTCGGCAGATTGGTCTTTGACCTCCCGACACTAGTGCCAACTGCCGTGGGACAATCGTCTATTCCGTCTTAAGTTTTCCCCGCATCTGTCCCATCAGCTGCATTTAGCTCTGATCGCCAACACTTTTTTTCTGACGTGATGCATATATGTATTGAACTGACTTCGAATTTAGTAACAAAGCGCGTCTGATAGTGTCTAGGGTTTCATGTACAAGATTGATTAATTAGCACGAATGAATTAAATTTCCTACTAAACGGAAATATTGACACCAACCTTTCTTTGCTCGTCTACGCTCAATGAACATTAAATGTTGAATTGCTAAAATGAAAACTGTTTTGTGGTTATGAATGCGCTCGTTGGTAGTGGACTTGACACAGTTTTCCTCTATATGATGAACGCACCTTTGCGGACAGGAAATGGAAGTTTCAATGAGTTTCTTAGAGAGAGAGAAAGAGAGAGAGAGAGAGAGAGAGAGAGAGAGAGTGTGTGTGTGTGTGTGTTCCAGTGTTCGTGCATATCACTTCGCCATTTCAAACTCTTATCGACGAGTATAGAGATATTCTGTAGTTCTGGGTAGGCCATCAAAGAAACTATGAAAATGCGTTTTCTGGCACATTAACACTCTGCCAGACATTCACTCGAACTCCGGCCTTGTCTTCAGCGAGGACTTCGAGGTAGAGTAAAATTAGATTCTAGAAACAAAGAAAATTTGTTAATAGATGCATAAAAACACATTTAAAATATTTCAGGCTGCTACGGTGGTGAAGAGCTGAATCGCGTAATGGATCACTCGTAGATCAGGCTAGAAGGCTTCAGGGAATGCGTTCGTTAACATTGTCAAGTACGTGACTTTCATTCCTGTTCTTCAAAACTGATATTTTCCTTTTCATAATCAATTCCATGCATCCTCTTTCACAAAACTTCGAGGCCTATGTTCAAAACTGTGCCGAGAAATATGCTTAAATCTCACGTAATAACTACGAAGTTAAAATTAGAGGAAGTCGGACTCGTCGTAAGAGTATCGATACTCTTTCTTCTTGCGTAGCGTATGCGGCTGGCGTCGGAAGGTGGTAGGGTGGGATCAGGTAAATATACTGTCACACACAGTACGATCGGTTTCGGAGTATAGAAGCAGACCTATTTATACTCACACTGTCGTCAACGGAATTTTAAAACATTAAAAGAAACGCTACGGGTGCGCTATATATGGGTAGTTTCCTTATTTTTCATTATGCCTAGTGAAGGTCATTTAGAGCTTAAAGTTGTATTATTTATGCTTGTGGAATCGCCATTTAACTCTGCGATTTTGCAATCTTTCTGAGATACACTACTACATTCAGAAAAAATTGTTAAGGATAGAAACGAAAAACAAATATTAGTTTGCCTTCGTGGTGAGCGGGACCGTGTGATACACGAATGAACAGTTTAGTGTGCGTCCGTATGATAAGAACGAAAAGTGATACCTTGTCACATACTTTTAGCAATTCGATCCAACGTGATTCACGTCACGCCTGTTCAGAAGCCATGTCCTTAGCGTAGCACGTGGGTTGCGCGGGCGAGACAAGCTTGCCCAAGTTGGAGGGCAGAGTTGGCACTGCTCGTTAAAGTTGACACGTCACTTGGCCATCGTCCCAAGGTGCCCCACGAATGTCGATGGCTGCTATAGGTCAAAAGCCGGAGTGTCCTGCGTGCACGCAACAGACCAGTTCCGAGCGCGCACGTCTCTCATCCTGTTGCTTTTGCGGAGCCTGTTATGGGCAATTAAATATATCGATGACTGATTCTGTACTCACTGGCAGGTACTAACCGTGGTCTTCGTTACAATCTACTATTACACTGACCCGTACTTACTGAGAAGGAAAGTCATACTACTATGTTCCACTGAAGTAATGCGAAGTTTCGAGCATTAGCACTGTCTAAGAATTTTAACTTGAATAACTCGAAGCACTGAACAGAATTAAATTCTTGATTTTAAAGACACGTTATGACGAGAGTCTTTCAGATGGTTATTACAGGCTTATCTGACGTCATGTTTCGGTCTTGCCATTATGTGATGCCCTGAGATGCCACGTTATTTTGTAAAAGTCACCGAGCGCCCTACTAGATTGTTTCTCCGTTGTTTCCCTAGGTCGCTTAAGGTGGCAAATGGGGGAATGGTACCTCTGAAAATAATGCAGCCTACTCCTTTCCGCATCCTTCCCCGTTCTAAGCTTTGCTAAGTCTCTGACGAACTCAGTGTCGTCAAACTATAATCTTTCTTCTACAAGTTAGAAGAAAAATAAACTGATAAAATAGTAATGTACTTGGCAGATGTATTTCAGTTACATGAGTCGTGAGTGGAAAAAACATTCTGGAATGACGAAATCGTCGCATATTACGATCGCGAATTTGCAAAATGTAGGCAAATTCTTTACGTTTGTACTTTTAATTGTTCTGCACATCTCATTTAAGTCAGACATAATACACGCCGGCCAGAGTGGCCGAGCGGTTCTAGGCGCTTCAGTCTGGAACCGGGCGACCGCTACGGTCGCAGGTTCGAATCCTGCCTCGGGCATGGATGTGTGTGATGTCGTTAGGTTAGTTAGGTTTAAGTAGTTCTAAGTCTAGGGGACTGATGACCTACAACATTCTCACTGGTAATGGTTCTCTCTCTCCGCTGTCAGTACGTAGGTGGAATTATGTTTGAAGTTCTAAGGTGGTGAGGTGACCATTTTCGTGTACAAGGCTTGCGAAGCAGTTTGTACCATGTTGAGATGTGCGTAGCTAAGTAACTGCTAAGTACATGACATACCGGGCTGTCGCACTAATTAGCAGAGCTTAGTTTTGTGTTCGAAAAAGGTAATTTTACGTTAATTAAGAAACAAATTGCGGAAGAAGATGGTTAAAGTCAACAGAAAAGGATTTTAGAGCAAGCAAGAAACGTTCCCTGTGCTGTAAATGAATCCCATGTCAAGCAATAACTTGTGAAACCGTAAAACGAAGCACTTGAATTGCTCCGATTAACTGAATCTTCAAACTACTGCCATAATTCAACCTCAGGTCCGTTAATAAATTGTGGAAATACCTTCTGAAATAGTCCAGAATAATTTTTATGTGACGTAAATATCCTACAGGAACTAAGACGTAAAGGCCTTGTCATTTCATTCTTATTAGTATAAAACAGTAAGGCTGACAGATGAGCACTTACTGCTGAAACCCTAATTGTTCTTTCTTATAGTCTGGAAATGCGAATCCCTAAGCTCCCTCCGCGGAGAAAGAGGCGATCTTCTTACTCTGCGCTTAAACGGTTTATTATATCAACAGGCTCCCAATGGGTCTTTTGCGATATAAATTATAGAGTGCAGCAATCAGTGAACCTGTTTTAGATTTTATTACCCAAATCCAGATTTCGGCTAGTAGTTAGCCATTCTCAATGCACTATTTTCTATTCTCAATGCATGTAAGTCTCTGCTGTTCGGGCGTCAGTCACAGTTCTTTGAATACTACTGAGTATTACCCAAAGAACTGTGACTGGCGCCCGAACAACAGGAACTTACATGCATTGAGAATGGCTAGCTACCAGCCGAAATCTGGATTTGCCTAATAAAATATAAAAAAGGACGACTGATTGCTACACTCTATAATTTGTCAGTCACATAACAGTCGCAGAGTGCACCCACTTTCCGAATGGAAGGTAACCTGCTGGTCTTGTGCGAGCTTAGGACAGATACTGCCAGAAAAAAAGAATTAAACATAATCTTTCAGTCGAAATGAAGATTATTACGCATAGAGTACTAGCTCAGTCGAACGACGGCAGAGATGGAAATGGCCCATTTCTTTGCTGAAGGAACAATCCCACTGAAGCGATTTTAAGGAAATCGCGTATCTAAATCAGGATAAACGGTCGATACGTTCCTCGAGATTCAATTGCAGTTTCTTTAACCTGAGCACCACCAACGTTGGTGAACAGCTGGTCGTTGAGTGCTTTCTGATTACAGTCAGTAACTCGGAGACTAAGAGTCTGAGTGGGTGGTGGCCATCCATTCGACTGGCTCGCCGTGAATGCACATCCGATGTCATGTCCGGATTGGTCACGACAATCTGGCCCATGGCTACATCAGACGGGAAGTTGTCCCATCCCTTATCCTGTTCAGTGTGTTTCACTGCTACATGCCGAGCTTCGCAGCTGGCAGACTCCCTGAAACCCTGGCAGCTAATACCCAGGCGGGGAATCAGTTCTTAAGTTTTATCCACCGGAATGGATACTTATACGTGAAGCCTTCGTTGCCTGCTGGCTGCCTGGGTCGCCTCCTGCCGCACTCTTTGCCTTGAGAGTAGAATTGTAAAACTACCGTAGGCTACGGCAGTGTCCCTAGTAGCTATGGTGGCTTAAGGAAGGTCGTACCCACGTTATCTTTACGTTAGGTGTGTTGCATACCTCGTGGGCGTTACCTCATAACGATCGCTCTCTCTGCGTACGCGATCAGTGTAGTACTAGATTTCTCTATAAACCGGAAGCGGTGAGCCGTCTCGAAAGAGCGAGGATATATAAAGGGCTGGGTAACTTACAGAACATTTCTGTTCTATATGGTTATCATCCTGTGTGTTACTTAAAAGTAACTTTGCTATAAGTTACAAAATTTAAATTGTCGATGTTTAATTCAGGTTTTATTCGAACATTATTGGTTTGTAACGTGAAACCGAGGGATTTTATCATATTGTGCTAGAAGACGCACTTTCCTCAACAAAAGGAAAAATTAAAAAAAAATCCGGAAAACAAAATGCATCAAATATCGGTTCACTAATTCGTCGAACCTTTATAAAACATTTTTCTTTTGTTCATAAACAACTTTCGCATGTATCAGTAATAACAGCAAACTCCTGCCTTTGGTCGAGATGGAGAATGCTCTGTTGACTACAAAATAACAATAATTATATGCAACTTCCTGGCAGATTAAAACTGTGTGCCCGATCGAGACTCGAACTCGGGCCCTTTGCCTTTCGCGGGCAAGTGCTCTACCATCTGAGCTACCGAAGCACGACTCACGCCCGGTACTCACAGCTTTACTTCTGCCAGTATCTCGTCTCCTACCTTCAAAACAGCGCACACTCCGCTGCAGAGTGAAAATCTCATTCTGGAAATAATTATATGCATTTTTCTTGCATTTAAGCTGTACTTGGATCAAAAGGCGCTTTGGTTACATAAAGGCGCAAAAGTGGCGCGATCAGCTAATTGTTATTACTTGCAAAATGCAATTTATATTCTGTAAGGATATAAAATAAACAATGGACTAACACTGAAGGACATGGGGCCCTAATTACGTGCAAAACTAACAAACAAACAAAAAAACAAACAAATCGTCGGCTCCCAGTTTCTCTCTTACACATTCGTTTCTTTCCCTACCAATACTACTAGTAATCCAACCATTTAATTCGTAATTCATGTAGTGTACCAAGAGTACCGAACAGTAATTCTGATAAAACGCAACTGTATCTGGGAGGCTTCTGGTTGTCTCTGGACGAAGTGCTGTTTTTTTTATGTTGTACTGCTCCTATTATTAGATGGCGATCTGTCGAATCTGTTGAGAGATACAGTTCGTGTGGGGGTGGAAGATGGAGGGGGGGAAGGCTGGTTGTGTGCGAGCACCGCATGACAAACCCCGCCGGCTTGCAATCGCTTCTGGCTGACGTCTACCCCAACTTATTATCTTCTATCCCCCGACACTTTTAATGCTTTAATCTTAAGCTTATAGCTGCCCTATGCTAGAGTCCTTTAACTATCCTTATTTGTGATTTAAAAGCAAATGGATTTCTTCCATATTTCCGACATTCACAGAATGGAAGGAACGACCACCATATTACTTTGGTACCTTAAAACCTCTCACATCCATCCATCGATTATACACTCCTGGAAATTGAAATAAGAACACCGTGAATTCATTGTCCCAGGAAGGGGAAACTTTATTGACACATTCCTGGGGTCAGATACATCACATGATCACACTGACAGAACCACAGGCACATAGACACAGGCAACAGAGCATGCACAATGTCGGCACTAGTACAGTGTATATCCACCTTTCGCAGAAATGCAGGCTGCTATTCTCCCATGGAGACGATCGTAGAGATGCTGGATGTAGTCCTGTGGAACGGCTTGCCATGCCATTTCCACCTGGCGCCTCAGTTGGACCAGCGTTCGTGCTGGACGTGCAGACCGCGTGAGACGACGCTTCATCCAGTCCCAAACATGCTCAATGGGGGACAGATCCGGAGATCTTGCTGGCCAGGGTAGTTGACTTACACCTTCTAGAGCACGTTGGGTGGCACGGGTTACATGCGGACGTGCATTGTCCTGTTGGAACAGCAAGTTCCCTTGCCGGTCTAGGAATGGTAGAACGATGGGTTCGATGACGGTTTGGATGTACCGTGCACTATTCAGTGTCCCCTCGACGATCACCAGTGGTGTACGGCCAGTGTAGGAGATCGCTCCCCACACCATGATGCCGGGTGTTGGCCCTGTGTGCCTCGGTCGTATGTAGTCCTGATTGTGGCGCTCACCTGCACGGCGCCAAACACGCATACGACCATCATTGGCACCAAGGCAGAAGCGACTCTCATCGCTGAAGACGACACGTCTCCATTCGTCCCTCCATTCACGCCTGTCGCGACACCACTGGAGGCGGGCTGCACGATGTTGGGGCGTGAGCGGAAGACGGCCTAACGGTGTGCGGGACCGTAGCCCAGCTTCATGGAGACGGTTGCGAATGGTCCTCGCCGATACCCCAGGAGCAACAGTGTCCCTAATTTGGTGGGAAGTGGCGGTGCGGTCCCCTACGGCACTGCGTAGGATCCTACGGTCTTGGCGTGCATCCGTGCGTCGCTGCGGTCCGGTCCCAGGTCGACGGGCACGTGCACCTTCCGCCGACCACTGGCGACAACATCGATGTACTGTGGAGACCTCACGCCCCACGTGTTGAGCAATTCGGCGGTACGTCCACCCGGCCTCCCGCATGCCCACTATACGCCCTCGCTCAAAGTCCGTCAACTGCACATACGGTTCACGTCCACGCTGTCGCGGCATGCTACCAGTGTTAAAGACTGCGATGGAGCTCCGTATGCCACGGCAAACTGGCTGACACTGACGGCGACGGTGCACAAATGCTGCGCAGCTAGCGCCATTCGACGGCCAACACCGCGGTTCCTGGTGTGTCCGCTGTGCCGTGCGTGTGATCATTGCTTGTACAGCCCTCTCGCAGTGTCCGGAGCAAGTATGGTGGGTCTGACACACCGGTGTCAATGCGTTCTTTTTTCCATTTCCAGGAGTGTAGTTCAGATGGTACATGTACAATAGTACACGTCATAGAGTAATTAGATGAGGTAGTACCGAATAGAATTTAGAAGAAACAGCTTCACAAAAAGCAAGGGCTTTGAGACTACACATCCTCAGTCGTTAAGGATTCGTCAGTTTGCTGATGGAGGGAACTGGGTGGGTAAAAATTGTAGGATGGCACCAGGGCCTGGCTGCTGTAAACTGTTTCAAAGGTATGTGGGATGTGGGATGCGATAGTTACACAGAGACGAAGAGCCTCGCACGGGATAGACTAGCGTGGAGAGCAGCATCAAACCAATGTTAAAATTGAAATAACAGCAATGACAGCAGCAGGTGAAGTGGATACAGTAAAACTTGACAGAAGAGAGTGGCATCTTCTGCCAGCCAGACGTCTTCCTGTAATTCATTGTTAAATTGTGTGCTTACATAATATTTCGGTACTATCGTGACTAGTCTGAGCCATGTGTGTCCTTATCGTGCCTTCTCGCAAGGTCGTTATCGCTCCATCCACCAGAAATTGCTAGTTTCCGACGGGGCCAAAGTACTGTTCACAGTGCATGCTGATGCTTAACGTGGGAGGCCTCACACAATTGTCTTGAAATGAACACACGTGTAGTGTAGTGGTAGTTGTCTTGGAGAGACAAATTTAATGTAATTTCAAACCTTGACATCCATTTTGGTTCTATGGATGAGTTATTCTTTGCAGATATGTACTGACTAACCTCATGCGAATCATTTTTCCCCTTCACACTAAGGAATGAAGTTCATTTTACTGCAGTATATATCGGTGTAACTGGTTTTCCAACTGGAGTAAAATGTGTATAGTTAGTTAGTTGTGTCAGTTAATATTCTGAACTGCTGTTCATGTCACTTCTAAGTGTTTAAATGACGAACACAAAGATGACCGCATTAAAAAGTCTAATCGTAGGAGCACTTACGAAAATTGTGATTAGAGAATTGAGATCACCCATTTGTTGCACTGACAGAATATGATTACAGCAAGCAAGAAACAGTGTTTTCAAGGCAAATTTTAAGGCTAATGTGACATCTGCCAATGATCAACGTTCTTGTAAACACGTAAAGTTTCTACAAAACGATGTAATTATTAGTTCCTCGGATTTATCTCCAGTGCAGTTCTTTCGAAAGAAAGTATCTTGCGGTAGTAGCAGACTGATGTCGATTTCATTTGCACTCAGTTTATCGTCGAGAACATTTTCATTTGTCTTTGTCAGTCGGCAATTCCGAGCGATGTAGTGCAGTAGCAAGACACCGAACTCGCATTCGAGGGGACTGAGGTCCAGCCATCCCATTTAGGTCTCCGATGTTCCCGTAAACTACGTTCATAAGATTGATGATATTCATAAATTTTTTGTTACATTGTACCTGTTTGAATATTCATTTACTTTTATTTTCTTTACTTTTACGTGGCCGTGTTGGTCTAGAGGCTCCGCCTCTGGAGTTTCAGGTTCAATCCCAAATAGGTGTAGGGAATTTTCCCTCCTTCCAGGATGGCCCCAGGTCCACTCAGCCTCCTTTCAAATGAGTACTGGGGATCGATTCTGGGGGTAAAAAGGCGACCAGGGAGATCGACCCGCCGGCCGGAGTGGCCGAGCGGTTCTATGCGCTTCAGTCTGGAACCGCGCGACCGCTACGGTCGCAGGTTCGAATCCTGCCTCGGGCATGGATGTGTGTGATGTCCTTAGGTTAGTTAGATTTAAGTAGTTCTAAGTTCTAGGGGACTGATGGCCTCAGATGTTAAGTCCCATAGTGCTCAGAGCCATTTGAACCATTTTTTGAGATGGCCCCGCCACCCACCCACTCCTAGTGTTGCATTGAAGAAAGCCCGCACTCTATCTGCAGTCAGGCGAATAGCTACAGGCTTCACCTCTACTTTACCTTTTCACTTTTACCCTGTATACATCGCGTGTGCGCGCACGCATTTTTCTCAGTTGACTTTACTCCTCGTACATAATATACGTTCATTATTTGATCACTACTATTACACTGTCCAGTCATATTGTCACCACCCGCCAATGGACTAAATAACCACCTTTTGCAACGCGGACTTCCGTGAGACGTGCAGGAAGTGTGTCATTGAGGTTGCGGAAGGAAGCGACAGGAATGTCGAGCCATGCCGACTTCTTTGAGGATCCATGGCGCAAACAGCCTGATCACGTGGTTCCACTGATTCTCCATTCGGTTTAAATACGGGGAGTTCGGCGGTCAGGGGAGTACTATAAATTCACCCGGGTGCTCTTCGAACCGCCCACGTACACTGCGTGCTGTGTGACACGTTGGATTGTCGTGCTGGTAGATGGCATCGTGCCGAGGAAAAACAAACTGCATGTAGGGGTGGACATGGTCTCAAGGATAGATGTAACTTGTGTTGATCTATTGTGCTTTCCACAATGACTGCATCACCCACGGAATGCGACTAAAGCATTCCCCAGACAATAACGTGTCCTCCTTGTTCACTTTCAGACGTTTCACGACGTACGCACCAACGACCGTCTGTCTGATGGAGCGTAAAACGTGATTAATCTGTCACCACTCCGTGGACGTCCAGTTGCGCTATTGGCGTGCAAATTCATCACCGATGAACTAAAAATCTCCCGAAGAGCGAATGTGTTGTGAAGCGAGCTTGGTAGAATAATTTTTACCGTTCGTAACTAGGACGAGGTGGAGTCTGTGTGTGAGTTACTTGAATCGAAGACCACGGAGCGTGTTAAACGACTTTCATATGGAGGGGGGGGGGGGGGAGGGAGGAGAGACAGACAGACCTGTTTGACGGGAGTGAGTGGCGACAGAGCCAAAACGGAACAACTTTGCCACGTCTGTATATTCCTCTGAGATTACCGTTATTGGGCTCACAAAATTTCTCTGTTACAGTCCCTAACTCGTTCATTTTCTTTTCCGAAACATTCTACTATTCTTTATCGCTTGAGACACGGCAGAAAAACGTTGAACAAATGAGTCAGTAAGGTCTCTCTCTCTCTCTCTCTCTCTCTCTCTCTCTCTCTCTCTGTGTGTGTGTGTGTGTGTGTGTGTGTGTGTGTGTGTGTGTGTGTGTGTGTGTGTGTGTGTGTGTTATTTGTAGAGCTATGATGTTCAGTACAAGGAGCTCTTATATCCCGCTTGTATGGATGTTACCTATAACTGCACTTCCATACTACATTTATTGTGCTGTACAATCCTGCTGATGGCCTATGACTGAAACGAATTGTAAATAAAAATATTGATATAGCAGTTTCAGGTTTAGGTAATTTGAAGATGTCATTTCAGAAACAATAAAATGTGTGTGGAATCTTATGGGACTTAACTTCTAAGGTCATCAGTCCCTAAGCTTACGCACTACTTAATCTAAATTATCCTAAGGACAAACACACACACACACCCATGCCCAAGGGAGGACTCGAACCTCCCCGGGACCAGCCGCACAGTCCACGACTGCAGCGCCAAAGACCGCTCGGCTAATCCCGCGCGGCTCATTTCAGAAACAGTTGAGAACAATGAACAAGAGTCTGCAAATAGTATTCGAACATTTTGAACAAAATTTCTCTATACAAATGATGGGTTTGACGAAACTAGAGGAAATATCCATGAAGGAGATAAACTTCTATCGAGCATACATAAAATTTTGACATTACCGGTGATATGTCGCGTCGCTATGTCTTTAGGTAGTTGCAGGCATAAAACAAGAGTGGAGCGAAACGTGTATTTCAATATATGTGGACAAAGATTCTATCGTTCATTCACTCGACATTTTTGAAACAAACATCGGATCAGTCTTTTCTTAAAGATGCTTTCTTAGTATGCTGAGGTTATCGTTATTCTCATTCTGCTACTCATCACTTTCGTCTTTTTCTATTTTACCCTCAGTTTACACTGTTTAATCAAAAGTATCCGGTCACCCCTATATATTACGTAATTGACCACGAGAAGTCGTGATAGGCGGACCAACCAATATGAAAGGAGAGAAGCAATAACAGCAGACTGGTTCGATCAGGAGAGCACAGTGATTTCGAACGGTGACTATTCATTGGATGTCACCTGAGTAACATACACATCAGGGACATTTTCATCCTTCTGTAGCTGTCCTGGCTGATTGTCGATAATGCGATTGCGAAGTGGAAACGTGAAGGAATAACCCCAGGTAAGCTACGACCAGGCAGACCTCGTGTACTGACTGACTGGGACCGTCGAGCATTGCGGAGTGTGGTTGTACAAAGTCGCGTGAAGCCAACGGAAGTTCCTAAGTTGTACCAGCAGTCCAGGAAGAAAGTTGAAGAGAACGGGATATGATGGTCGGGTAGCTCCTCATAAACCACACGTTTCTGCAGTCAGTGCTACTAAACGTTTGCGGTGGTCTAAAGAGCTACGTCACTGGGCAGTGGATGACTGGAAACGAGTGATTTGTAGCGGTAAATCACGCTGTATCCTGTGGCAATGCGATGGAAGGGTGTGGGTTTGTGGAATGTCATCGTACTTAGTGCCAACAGTAAAGTATGGAGGAGGTGGCGTTACGGTATCTGGGTGTTGTTCGTTATTAATGTGCGATCCCCTTACTGTGCTTAAGAAACCGCTAAATGTGGAAGGATGTGAACATATTTTACGGCATTGGGTCCTCTGTACATCAGAGGAATAGTTCGGAGCCGATGATTGTATCAGCATGACAATGCACCGTTTCATAAACCAGCCTCTGTGGGCGATAGTTTGTGGGCAATAACATTCCCGAAACGGACTGGCCCGACCAAAATTTATTGGTACAGCTTTAGAATGTCTTAGAGCGTCTACTTCGCACAAGAGCCAAATGTCCAAAATCACTATCTTCTCGGGTTTCGGCTCTTAGGGAAGAACGGGCTCCCACTCCTCCACAGACATAGACACCTCTTCGAAAGCTTCCCCATCAGCGTTCACGCCCTCGTAAAGGCGAGTGAGGGACCCAGTCCATATAAATGCCAGCTAATATGTAACCGGATACTTCAGAAAATATAGTATGCATTCTGTGCTTATTTCAATAAAAGTATTGTAATTGTTCCTCACTATCTCTGGGGATATCGATGTCACTGGCAAATTTTATCATTGATATCCTATCATTCGGAGTTTTAATTTCACTTCTGAACTTCATTATTTTCCTCATTACTGTTTCGATGTACAGTTTGAGCTTTAGGTCAGAAAGACAGCTTCTGTCTTTCGCCCCCGTCTGGAAAGTTCTTCCATGGTCTTCATTTGTTTTTTGTTTCCTCTTGTCTCTTTTAAATGTTACTTAGTATTCATCTTTCCCTATAGGATATACCAGTTATTCCTACAAACATCATGCCCCACTTAACATTGTCGAACGCTTCGTCTAGGTCGACAAATCCTATGAAAGGATCTTGATATTCCGTAAGTTTTGCTTCCATCATATAGCTTGACCATGACTCAACCTGTAGACAAACCGACTGTCATGTTACAGACCCTCCATTTTCTTTTACATTATTCTGTAAATTAGTCTTGCAGTGACCTGATTGCATAAACTGTTAGGCAGATTACACGATATTTTTCGCATTCATATGCTTTTAATATCTAAGATATTGTGTGGCTGATATTTTTCTGAAAGTTAGATATACGGTTCCAGTTTCATAGATTCTAAAAATGAAATTAATTAATCCTTCAGTGGCCACCTCCCTCAAGGAATAGAAATTCCGAAGGAAAGTTTTCTATCCCTTGTGCCTTTTTTGTTCGCTAGTCTTCCAGAGATACGTCCAACTATGGTTTTGATGCTGGATCTGTAACGTCTTCCAAATAGACACTAATTTCTTCTTCTGTAACCCCATGAGACATTTCCTCTCCTTGTATAGCTCTTCGATGTGCTCTTTCCACCTGTTCTATATCTATCTATCTATCTATCTATATATATATATATATCTCCTCTCCCCCCTGCGTTTGATAGTGAAATTTCCGTTGATTCTTTTGAATGCTGAATGTGCCCTTTCTTTTTCGAATTCAGTTTTGCTTCAGTCATATTGCTGTTATTTTCTTCACCACTTTTGAAAAATTTGTGACCACATAGCAGAAGTAATGAAGGAATTCTGCTGCCTTGGAAGCAAAATGAAGTATGACGGACGAAGCTAGATTGATATCGGAAGCAAACTACTAGCACAAGCAAAGAGGACGTTCCTAGCTAAAATAATTATATCACTAAAATATGCATTAATTTGCGGAAAACATTTCTGAGAATGTGCACTTAAAAGCACAAATACTGGCCGGCGGAAATAACAGCCAGAGTTAGTTCGTACAACACTGATGAGAGTGAACTGCAAGATGCCATATTTTTCTGTTTATCTTGGGAAAAATGCAGACGAGGAAATATTACTTTAAAAATTATAGAAAACTGATCTTCTCAGTATTCCAGATCTGTTCCATGAAGGCACAAAGTATTTCCTCCAAATATGCTGTTATTATCTATAGATATCGTGCATGTTAACTGAATAGAAAAAAAATCTTGTAAGTGTTCACTTTAGCTGAATAAACAACGTGAACGCTTTGTATGAAAGTTTTCCGTAAGACACATATTCTTGTTGTTCAATAATTAGCTGCATATGAAGCCCTCCATTTCACTATATGAAACATATTTTTTTAAGATGTGCAGTTAATTTCCCACAGAAGAGGGACCGTGATTTTGGATGTAAGTCAGTTAGTCACTAATGGCGGGGAACGGCGTCACTGGAGTCCTATTGAAAACGTATGGGAACGGCGAAACGGACCATGCGAGAAAAGTTTCCTGACGCTGCGCCAAGAACATTTGATGATTTCTGGGGGTGTTAGCAGAAAATGATATATTACTCTCCTCATAGACTCTATTCCTCTCAGAATGCGGGCTGTCATTGAAATTGAAGGGCCTTAGACGGGATATTAAGTGGTAAGGAAGCCTCATGGTGTGCCCTTTTGACGGCCGAAAATATGTTAATGAGAACCGTGAACGGTGTATTCTATTATTTCTTGATTTTTACAGATTACTCTAATGAAGTAACATAAAAAATTGGACTATCTGGATACGAACCAATCCTTGTCGCAAAGCAGTTGCTTACTAGACTGCAGACTATGGTACTGAGCTACGCAAGCATTATGATGCAGTTGCCGACATTTAGATACTCCTTACTGCTCTTGACTCCACATCATGAAACCAAATCTTTACTAGGTCTGCAGTGCTACGAGTGACGTATTTCGAGAGTACGTCTTGACGCTAAGTGTCAAACAGTTGTCGAACCGACTACAACCACAACTGAAAGTGCTCTTTACCTTTGAGCAGCTGTGTACCCCCCTGTAATATGACAGGCTCCTGCATAATACGACGGGAAATTCAAATTTGAGCCACGACCTTTTTCTGCTGTCAAGTGTACATATGAAGAACAACATTGTTTGGAGTGAATCACGGACAGTGTTAAAACCGGAAAAGAGAATATAACGGTTTGAGAGGTGGTGTTGCAGAAGGTCGCTGAAAATTATGTGGACTAATAAGAAGTGAGGCGGTCCTCCGCGGAACAGGCGATGAAAGAATTGTGTGAAAACGCTGACCAGAAGTCTGGACAGGGTGGTCGGGTATGTGTCGAGACATCAGGGGAGAATTTCAGCGGTACTAGAGGGAGCTGTAGAGGGCAAAACTGTAGGGGAAGATATCCAACAAATCATCGACGACGTTGGATGTATGTGCCACTCTGACCTCTGCAGCAGGGAGGAATTCGTGGCGGGTCGTATCGAAAGTTCATTTCATTGCGCAGCTTTAATTTAAAGAAAGGTGTCAACCGAAATAATATCGAGCGACTGCATTAAACCCTTGCAATGTAATTCTGAAGAACGCCCATGTACATTAAATTCGGGTTTTGGATGTCACTGCCTACTTGTATGACACCCCTTTCTCTCGATGAACGTCTATTCTGCAGTGGTGTAACCTTAGCCCTCTGCAGTGGCACCTCACCGCGGTAGCTGTTACGACAGAGAAAACACAGATGCTCACAAATTTATTTGAATGCAGTTATTTTAATTTGCCGCGAAGCAGAGATTTATTTATGAAACTGCTTAAATACATAACGGTATTGAATAGAACAATGGACGCGAAGTTGTTGATAGAGTAGAGTCTACCGATGGTAGGCAGTAAACATTGCGTAGCTTACTTTCGCTACGACTAAAAGTATTTTGCACAATTAGTGCAGTCTTTTGCTATGACCTTCAAAGCATTCTGTGTGAAGAAAAAAAGAGAAATTATATAGTTCCACAAACCGACTTCATCTTTCTTGCCCATGGAGAGGCTGTCGGCTTAGTCCGGGCAAAAAGCTACCTTCTCATCTGTCTTGGATGTCTTGTGCCTCAACGTCCTTGAGGTCTGCGTTGCAAAACTTGTTTGGTCAGTTTGTTTGTTCGACGTGTACTTTCCGATGACGTTTATAGTGTTTCATTTTAGCCTCAAAATTGAAAATGCATAACTTCTGCTTTGTTTGTGTAGTGGATATGATCTGTCTAGGTACGTCTTGTTATAAGCCTTGAAGTATCATTCTTGCTTATCAACAATTATGAGTCAAGTAATGTCATCCCTGCTGGTTCAATTTTTAGTTTTTCTTCTTTACTAAATGCTTATCAGTTATTTCAGTAGAAGTGGACAGATATGGCCAATACTTCAAAAAATTTCAGTGTAGTTTATGATTTTTTTCCTTGATAGTTCTGTAAATGGCCCCCCAGTTCTGCTGAAATATTTTAGATTTACCCCTTCATTGTAAGACCTTAGGGAGCCGAAATACGTAAATGTTCGCCTGGTGTATTATCTTTAACGTAACTGTACCTTTACATTTCAAAATAACTTTAGTTTTGGTCACTGAGATTTTTAAATTGTAGTTTTCTGCTATTAACAGTAACAGAGAGCGTCTTTTTGGAAATTATCATCCGTCTGCATAAGGATAACCTGGCCACCAGGAAACAAAGTAGTGCGTAAACCTGTTAGCCCGCTTTAAAATTTTGATTTTATTTCCAATAGTAAAGAACTATGTCAGTATAAATTACTTATTGATATAGAGTTTTGTACCCCCTGCGGGTTCGGGGGTAAGTATAGGCCCGCGGTATTCCTGCCTGTCGTAAGAGGCGACTAAAAGGAGTCTCAAACGTTTCGGCCTTCTGTGATGGTCCCCTCTTGGGTTTAACCTCCTTTTTTCCAAATTTCCGTTGTTAGTGCGTGCCATTTGGGGAAGGACGCCTTACGTGGTGTTTTTCTATTGGTCCATCATGCACCACCATCTTGCATGTTACCTATTGTGTGGGGGGGATTACACCCAACATCTTCTGGGTTGTCTCCTTCTCGTCTTGTGCGCAATCCTCTTCTTAGCGCCCACGACAACTGTGGACCCTTTCAACACCTAAAATCTAGCGCGGTAGCCAGTCCGTTGTGGTGGGGTCGTCATGTACCCTCTTGGTGGTAGCCCCCTGACCACGCAGGGATCGCACTACAGATGCCAGAGCTGTTTCCTCCCCATGCATGCCAAGGAGTATGTGCCCATCTTGTCTGGGGCACGGGGACTCCAGGCAACGGGATATCGGCCAGGTACCCGTTGCTTTGGCTGGGTGGCGCCCTTGGGGAGAGCCCTCGTTCGGAGTAGGTGGCATCTGGGCGGATGTGGCGCAATGAAGCGCAATAAATCACACCAAGCTGGTGGTCGCACGGCCACCAGCGTCTCGAAGCGAGGCAGAGTAGACTTTGATGCTGCGCAATATGACCCTCAGTCGTTCCCCTCGTTGGCTGCGCCATGGGAGGGACATAGATCTAGTGCCAAGTGGGAGCCTTATGTACCACAATACCTTGTCTGCAGCAGGACTGGTGGTGACTCCTTTCTTACGACGAAGCCTCTGTTTTTTGTGGAACACCTGGAGGATAAGTTTGGGGAAGTGGCGGGGTTGTCTAAAATGAGGAATGGGTCCATCCTCCTCAAGACGTCTTCCCCAGCA
Source organism: Schistocerca nitens (assembly GCF_023898315.1). Taxonomy (NCBI): domain Eukaryota; kingdom Metazoa; phylum Arthropoda; class Insecta; order Orthoptera; family Acrididae; genus Schistocerca; species Schistocerca nitens. The sequence continues at coordinate 637,375,567 of NC_064616.1, read as the reverse complement.
CAGTCACGAGCGTTGCTCTTGTGTGATAAGCTGGGTGACGTCGCGGTTACCGTCACTCCCCACTGTAGCTTAAATATGGTCCAGGGGATTATTTACCATCGTGACCTCTTGTTACAATCCGATGACGAGCTGAGAGCTGACTTGGAACGACGTGGTGTACATTTTGTCCGTCGTGTACATAGAGGACCCAAGACTAACAGGGTGGCCACCGGTGCCTTTATCTTGGCCTTCGAGGGTGATGTCTTGCCCGAGAAGGTCAAGGTAATGGTTTACCGTTGTGACGTCAAGCTATACGTCCCTCCCCCGATGCGGTGCTTCCAGTGCTGGAAGTTTGGGCACATGTCCTCCTGTTGCCCATCCAGCGCCACATGTCGAGATTGTGGACGCCCCTCTAATCCCGATTCTCCATGTGCACTTCCACCTGTATGTGTCAACTGTGGGGAGCACCACTCTCCATGCTCGCCGGATTGCCCCGTTCTTCATAAGGAGTGGAAGATAATGGAATTTAAGACCCTAGACCGGCTTACTTATCGAGAGGCAAAACTGAAATTTGAAAGGTTGTATCCTGCTTCCCTTTGCCCATCTTATGCTGCAGCCACGTTATCGTCGCCCTCTCGAGCGACGGTTGTCGCCTCATCTGTGCCGCCTTCAGTGGGCCCTCGGGGCCGTGCATCTCTGTCTGCCCCCCTCGTGTCTGGGGGCAAGCCTTCCTCTGTTGCCCCCTTAGCGGTTGGGGGCAAACCCTCTTCTGTCGCTCCCCCCACGCTTACTTCGAGGGTGAGATCTCCTCCAAAACCGGGGGGCTCGATCCCTCCCCCTCCTTCCCCGCCGGCGTTGCCTCTGCCGGTTCCTCTCTCGCGGAAGGGGTCCCTCGCAGCTCCCCCTTCTTTCTTCTCCTACCCAGCCGGATGTCAGCCAGTGGCTGAAGGTTCCGCCACCTGCTGGTCGTAGGGCTTCTGCATCGTCGTCAGCCTCCGATGCTCCTTCAGAGAAGCTCTCCCAGCCCTCTCACCCTAAGGGCCGACGCGAGGAGAAGGAGCGGAATGTGTCCAAGAAGAAGGACGTTCCGGTGGTTTCAGTACTGCCTGCTGTACATAGTCCTGGCTCCGGGGATGAGGTGGAGATCCTCGCCTCTGCCGCGGATCTCGCCCTCACGGAACCCTTGGGGGCCTTTCCTATGGACACAGCTGACTCTCCCCCGGTGGCGGCATTTGTCTCTGAGGCGCCGTCTGCCTCTTAGTCGCATTCACGCCCTCCCAGTCCCTTCCTGCTTCCATTCTCCAGTGGAACTGCGGCGGTTATTTCCGCCACCTGCCTGAGCTCCGGATGCTTCTGAGTGTTTCCCCTGTTCTCTGCATTGCTCTGCAGGAAACTTGGTTTCCTGCAATGCGGACCCCCGCCCTTCGCGGTTATCGGGGAGACTATAAGAACCGTGCTGCCTGTCAACGAGCGTCAGGTGGGGTTTGCCTCTTTGTTCACCACTCTGTCTGTAGCTCAGCAGTACCCCTTTTCGCCTTTAGAGGCTGTCGCTGTCAGGGTTGAGCTCTCGCCGGCTATTACTTGTTTGCTCTGTTTACATTCCTCCGGATGGGGAGCTCCCCCGACATGTCTTGGCTGCGCTGCTGGCTCAACTCCCGCCACCATTGCTGCTTCTGGGCGATTTCAATGCCCACAACCCTCTATGGGGTGGGACTGTCTCCAATGACCGTGGTCGGGCCGTGGAGCATTTGTTGGCTCAGCTCGACCTTAGCCTCTTGAACACCGGTGCTCCCACGCATTTCAGTGTGGCCCATGGCTCGTTCTCGGCCATCGATCTCTCTCTTTGCAGCCCTGGACTTGTCCCATCCCTCCACTGGAGGGTGCATCCTGACCTGTGTGGTAGTGACCATTTTCCCATCTATTTTTCACTGCCCCAGTGTAATTCTTCTGGGCGCCTGCCCCGCTGGGCTCTCCACAGGGCTGACTGGCCGGCTTTTACTTCCGCTGAAACCATTGAGTCTCTCCCATAGGGTGACATTGACGAGGTGGTCAGTGTCTTAACCACGTCAATTATTTCGGCGGCCGAGGCTGCCATCCCCCGCTCTTCTGGACTCCCTCGGAGGAAGGCTGTACCCTGGTGGTCGCCGGAGATTGCTGAGGCTATTCGCGACCGTAGGCTGGCTCTCCAGCGTCATAGGCGGCACCCGTCTCTAGAGACCCTCATCGCCTTTAAGAGGCTCCGTGCCTTGGCCCGTCGTCTTATTGCACGGCGTAAGCAGGAGTGCTGGGAGAGGTACGTCTCATCCCTGGGCTCCCGTGTCTCCCCCTCGCTCGTGTGGTCCCGGATTTATGGATACCAGACCCCTATGGGTGTCCCTGGGATCTCCCTGGACGGCGCTGTCTGCACGGACGCTGCCGCCATTGCTGAACACCTTGCTGCGCACTTTGCTAAGAGCTCTGCGACTGCAACTTATCCCCTCGCCTTTCGCTCTCTCAAGGAGCGGGCCGAGCAGACGCCATTATCATTCCACACGCGTCGTTCTGAAAAATACAATGCTCCTTTCAGCGAGAGGGAATTCCTCGCTGCCCTCGCCGATTGCCCTGATACAGCACCAGGACCAGACTGCATCCACGCGCAGATGCTGAAGCATCTCTCCAGGGACTGCCAGAGACACATCCTCACCATCTTTAACCGCATTTGGAGCGCGGGCGTTTTCCCGTCGCAATGGCGAGAGGGTGTTATTGTCCCCATCTTGAAACCCGGTGCGGACCCATTGGCGGTGGACAGCTATCGTCCCATTACCCTCACCAACGTTTTGTGCAAATTGCTCGAACGTATGGTGGGGCGGCGTTTGTGTTGGGTCCTTGAGTCTTGCGGTCTCCTCGCTCCATCCCAGGGCGGCTTCCGTCGGGGCCGGTCTGCAGCGGACAATTTGGTGCAGCTGGAATCTGCTATCCGTACGGCCTTTGCCCGACGTCAGCATCTCGTTGCTGTCTTTTTTGATCTGCGGAAGGCGTATGACACCACATGGAGGCATCACATCCTTGCTACGTTGCATGAGTGGGGTCTTCGTGGTCAGCTCCCGGCTTTTCCTCAAACCTTTTTATTGCGCAGCTCTTTCCGGGTGCACGTGGGTGCCGCCTCTAGTTCATCTTATATACAGGAAAATGGGGTCCCGCAGGGCTCGGTGTTGAGCGTCTCCCTATTTCTAGTGGCCATTAATGGTCTGGCTGCAGCCGTGGGGTCGTCGGTGTCTCCTTCTTTGTATGCCGACGACTTCTGCATCTCATTTAGCTCCACGACTACGGGAGTCGCCGAACGCAGGCTGCAAGTAGCTGTTCGCAAGGCGGCATCATGGGCTCTGACTCCTGGTTTTCAGTTCTCTGCAGCCAAGACTCGAGTTATGCACTTCTGCAGGCGTCGGACGGTCCACCCTCATCCTGAACTTTACCTCGACGGCCACCTGCTTGAAGTGGTGGACACTTGCCGCTTCTTAGGACTTGTGTTTGATGCCCGGCTCACATGGGTTGCTCATATTACTCAGCTGAAGCAGAAGTGCTGGCGGCACCTCAACGCCCTCCGCTGCCTGAGCCACACATCTTGGGGTGCGGATCGCTGCACGCTGTTGCGATTATACAGAGCCCTTGTGCAGTCCAGGCTTGATTATGGGAGCCTGGCCTATGGGTCTGCATCACCCTCAGTGTTGAAGTTTTTAGACCCCATACATCGCTGTGGGGTTCGGCTTGCAACTGGCGCTTTTCGTACGAGCCCCGTGGATAGTCTACTGGTGGAGGCCGGGGTTCCCCCGCTGCGGATTCGCCGCCATAGACTGCTCGCCGACTATACTGTCCACGTGCATTGCTCGCCAGGCCATCCCAATTGTCACCTGCTTTTCCCTGCCATGGTCCTCCATCTGCCCGAACAGCGACCTCGGTCTGGGCTTTCCATAGCTGTCCGCGCCCAGTCCCTGCTGTCGGAACTGGGGTCATTCCCTCTTCTGCCTCCCTTCCGGGTCCGTGCACCTACGCCTCCCTGGTGTTTGCCCCAGCCGTCCGTCCGTCTGGACTTGGCACAGGGACCCAAGGACTCGGTCCCGCCTGTGGCCCTCCGTCGCCGTTTTCTTGCGCTCCTCGCCTCATTTCCGGGCTGTGAGACTGTCTACACTGATGGTTTCCTGGTCGATGGTCGCACTGCCTACGCTTTTGCTCACGCTGCCCATGTTGAACAGCGCTCCTTGCCGGCTGGCTGCAGTATTTTTACTGCAGAGCTGGTGGCCATATTGCGCGCTCTTGAGCATATGCGTTCCTGCTCAGGTACGTCCATCGTCATCTGCAGTGACTCCCTGAGCAGCCTCCAGGCCATCGACCGCTGCTATCCCTCTTCTCCTCTGGTGTCCTCTATTCGGGAGTCTGTTTCCACCATTACCCGCTCTGGTCGTTCGGTGGTCTTTGTTTGGACGCCAGGTCACGTTGGCATCCCGGGGAACGAACGTGTCGACAGGCTGGCCAAAGGGGCGATCGACGCCCCAGCTTTGGAGATCGGCCTCCCAGCTCGAGATCAGCAGTTGGTGTTGCGCCGTAAGGTGATTGGGATGTGGGCTGCTGAGTGGCGTGGTCTGACATCCCTGAATAAACTGCGGGCTGTTAAGGAGACGACCGATGTGTGGCGCTCCTCCCTGCGGGCCTCTCGCAGGGACTCTGTAATCCTGTGTCGGCTCCGCATCGGCCATACCTACCTGACGCACGGCCATCTTTTTCGTCAGGAGGATGGCTCCGCATCGGCCATACCTACCTGACGCACGGCCATCTTTTTCGTCAGGAGGATCCCCCCGTGTCGGTGTGGGTCCCGGCTGACGGTCGCCCACATTTTGTTGGAGTGTCCCCGACTGCGCACCCTCCGGCAATCTTTTAATCTCCCGGGCACTTTGCCTTTGGTTTTATGCGACGATGCCTCCATGGCTGACGATGTTTTAAATTTTATTCGTGGTAGTCCTTTTTATGGTTCCATTTAGGGAGGTCCTGCACCTTTCCCTTTCTGTGTCTCTTGTCCTCGAGTCTCTCATATTTGGTTGTAGATTTTAGTGTGTCGTAAGTTGGTTGACTCTTTCCCTTTTTTTGTTCTCGTGGTCAGTCAACCAGTCTCCGGCCATCTTTTTTTCTTCTGTTTCTTTCTGTCTGGTGTTTATCTGTACTCGTCTTGTCTGTCGTGTTCGTTGCCTAATTAGTGTTCTTTTAGTGCCTGGGGGGGGGGGGAGTCTCCTTCCCCTTGGGGTTTTACCTGCTCCGCGAATTTATGTCTCGCCTGTTTTTGGAATGGGGGACTGATGACCTTAGCTGTTTTGTCCCCCTTAATCATCCCAACAACCACCACCACCACCTATAGAGTTTTGTTGTTTCTACTGTGAATGCCACGCAAAAAATTCGAAGGTTCATCGTTAAACCTTGACTCGATCCTAAGATTTTTTTAGTTGCTTATCGCTTTTTTACCTACGGCAATTTCTATATGTGAAACATTCAAAGTTGCACCGTAGTTCGGAGTAAGAGTCTGCGTTAAACTGTAGACCTCCCTAGACTGGCTGGGTAAATCCGTTCGAAGGTTGGAGGAAGGCAATGGCGTGCCACCTTCGATGGGACCATGCGGTTTTCAAACCATCATCCTTATGAAGACAGCTTTACATTTAATGTCAAAGGGTGAAGACTTCAGAATTCTTATTTCTAACGGCACGTGCTCAATAGTTATTGAAATAAGTTTGGCAAGTGGCTGGCGAGCGCGTTATTTGCGCACAGATGTGCGGAAGATGCTCAACAGGTGTCCGTGTAACACTTAATACGTATTATCGTCTTGTCACAGGGCCACCGTGGTGCGCTCAAGGTATCATAATATGAAGCCTAGAGGTTTCAATAATTCAGTAAAGAGCTGTCTAGTCATTATATGATACGAATTTCATCTATATTAAAACTCTCGTATACGTTGCCTGACGAAAAAAGTAAAAACAAAAATCCGATAGGTGGGGAGGGGGAAAGAAACGAAGCTTCACGGGTTGAAAGGGCGTATAATGATACTACAGTGATTACGAAATAGTCAAATTTACAAAGAACGTGGCAGCACGGACCGACATATCAGTATGACGTTGCACCCCCTTCTGGAGTGGGTGCATGCACGAATTCTGTTGGTATAAGGGTCTCAAAAAGCCTCCGTATCGTCTCCTGGGGCAAGTTGGCCCACAGCTGTCGTAATTGGTTCTCTATTGGGTACCGGCAATAGGACGGAGTTAATGTCGGATTTCGGAAATGGTCCCACGTATGTTCTGTCCGGGACAGATCTGGGGATCTTTTTGACCCCAAGAATACCTAAATATCAGGCAGTCAGTACATAGAGACAAGTGCTATGTGTGGACGAGTATTGTCCTGTTGAAAACTAGCACCACTATACTGTCGTAGGAGAGATAATACATTCTCTAAGTCATCTGATTTTTTACGAACTCTAAAATTTAACAGTAGATCTCTCCGTAATGCACAACGCCTCTCATGTGCCCACAGCAGTTGGATAACAACTTAATGACGTGAGGCGAAACACGCTGCTTATCATTTGATTTTCTGTATCTCCTGTACGAATCCAGTCTGCTAAAGAAAGGAACAAGACCCACGTTAAATTCTCAAAAACCGATCGAACGAACTGTTTAAAAGCTACCACTTTCGAGGATGAATCTGCATTTCCTGCAACTAGTACTGTATTCCACTTTAGGTCAATACGGACGTATACTCCAAAGTATCTCACAGTTTCAACTGTGTGTAATGATTGCTCACCAAACATGGAAATTAACAATAATGGATAATTTTCCTATTTATATGCAATACGATAAATTTATGTTGAGGACAAGCGGCCAGCTACTACACCTAGCGCCAATCCTTTTCAGGCCTTCCTGCATTTTGAAAAAAATTCCTTGCTTCCTGATATAAAAACAGAAATTTCTCTGAGAGGCGTACACCCACTGTTTGAGAAACCGACACAAATGCAAAACAACTCAAATTTCTTCACTCACAGTCGACAGGTATGACCTCCTTTCCCCTCTATTTCCCAGTTGTGAATTTTTCTTTTAATATGCTCCCAGTTATAGTGACTAAGGGTTTTAGAAGAAACGTTTCTCAGACACATTAATACACAAGCGGGGATGCTACCGCATTCATCAAAAAATTTTAACATTAGGAAACCGAATTATCAACAAAGTTGAGTAAAAATCTGAATGAATGATCATATTACTCGTTTTTGTAGTAACAGCATTAACGTAGCTTAGAACTGTCTGTTTAAAGACAATTCATTCGATGGCCACAACATTCACAAGTGAGCAAAGTAATACTTTGTTCACTAATAGCTAGCTTGATGTATATTGTAACATATTGTCGAAAAAGTTGACTCGAACGCAACGTTTGCGCCCTTCAGTCAGATTCGAAGAGATCTGCGTTACGACTATTAACAAACCGTGCAACGAATTATATATGAGAAACCGAGAAAGAGAACGAACACTATTATCTGTTGCTGTCTTCACATTACTGTAATATGGCTTCTGAAATTATCAATTTCAATAAGTCGTTTTAAGATGTATTGACACTCTTAAAAATTACTGTTTCGGTATCTATTGAGGTCTTGCCGGTGAATAATGATATAAAATAACTGCGTCGTTGTATACAAATCATATTCTATTAACAATACGGAAGACAGAGTTCTGCAGTGTGCATGCCAATTTGGCGAATGTTGCCATGATGGTTCGGCAAGATCAGGGTAAACTGTCAAAAATGAGAAGACGTTGTTAACGGTGCAAAATCTAAGGCTCTGAAAGTTACTTCGGGAGTACCTCAAGACAGTATTATAGAAGCCGCTACGGTTTACACTTAGGTGACAAAAGTCATGATATACCTTATAATATCGTGTTGGACTTCCTTTTGCGCAGCATACTGCAGCAACTCGACGTGGCATGGACTCAAGTCGTTGGAAGTCGGCTGCAGAAATATTGAGCCATCATCTATAACCGTCCACAGCTGCGACAGTGTTACCAGCGCAGGATTCTGTGCACTAACTGCCCTCTCGATTATGCCCCATATATGTTCGAATGGGATTCATGTCGGGTGATTGGGTGGCAAAGTCGTTCGCTCGAATTGCCGAGAATGTTCCTAAATCCAACCTCGGACAATTGTGGTCCAGTGACATCTACATCTACATCCAGTCTCGTATTGTTCGTGGAAAGAAAGATTGTCGGTACTCCTCTGTGTGGGCTTTAATCTCTCTATTTTCCTCACGGTCTCTTCGAGTGATATACGTAGGAGGGAGCAATATACTGCTTGACTTCTCGGTGTATGTATGTTCTCGAAACTTCAACAAAAGCCTGTACCGAGCTACTGAGCGTCTCTCTTGCAGAGTCTTCCACTGGAGTTTATCTATCATCTCCATTACACTTTTGCGATTACTAAATGATCCTGTAACGAAGCGCGCTGCTCTCCGTTGGATCTTCTCTCTCTCTCTCTCTCTCTCTCTCTCTCTCTCTCTCTCTCTCTCTTCTATCACCCCTATCTGGTACAGATCCCACGCCGGAGAGCAGTATTCAAGCAGTGGGCGAACAAGTGTACTGTAACCTAGGATTCTTCCACTGAACCTGTCTGGCATCTGATTTACCGACGATTAATTTTATATGGTCATTCGATTTTAAATCACTTCTAATGCCTACTCCAAGATAATGGTGTATTGTCATCCATAAAAATTCTATCGTTGCTTGGGAACATGACATCCATGAATGGCTGCAAATAGCTTCGAAGTAACCAAACATAACCATTCCCTTGAACCAGAGGACGCAGTCCATTCCATGTCAACACAGCCCACACCATTACGGAGCCTTGGGCTCGTGGGGTGTGCACCTCACTCGAACCATACCATCAGCTCTTAAGAACTGAAATCAGGACTCATCTGAAAAGGCCACGGTTTCCCAGTCGTCTAGGGTCCAACCGGTATGGTTACGAGGCCAGGAGAGGCGCTGCAGGCACTCGAGTCGGTCGTCTGCTGCCATAGCCCATTAACGCCAGATTTAGCCGCACCTTCCTGCAGGAAAACTTGTAGAGGATCGACAATTAGCGCAGGGACTGGCAGTTGACTCCGAACGTAAATAAATGTAATGTATTGCGCACAAACAGACGAAGAGATCCACCGCAGCTACATTATACCATTGTCGGCAAACACTGCAGACGGAAACTACCGTAAAATATCTGAGAGTAACCATCCGGAATGATATGAAGTGGAATGACAGTATGAAACAACTAAGTACGAAAATCAGATGTCAAGTTGAGATTCACGGCGAGAATCTTGAGGAAATGTAATTTATCCACTAAAGAAGTGGCTTTAAAAAAATAAAAAATAAACTTGCAACACCGATTCTTGAGTTTTACCAGTCTGGGACTCTTCCCAAGTAGGGTTAATAAGAGATCGAGATCATCCTACATAGGGCAGCGTGTTTCGTCATCAGATCCCTTCGTCGGCGCAGCAGCGTTACGGTGACGCTGACAAGCTCCAGTGGCTGACGCTACAAAAGAGGCGGCGTGCATCACAGAAGTTTGCTATTCGTAAATCGTGAGCTTGTGCTCCAAAACGTCGGGCACCATATTACTTTCTCCCTCATACATCTCCCGGTGTGACAACGATGAAAAAATCAGAAATTAGATCTAGTACGGAGCTTCACCGAGGATAATTTTCCGCACTCGTCGTTCGTGAACGGAACTGAAAAAGGAGAGAAAAAAAGAGACACGGGTGGTATCGGCAGTGTCCGCTTGCGGAATACAGTTGAGGATAAAGAAGTAGAGCCTGTGTTGGTGACTTCCTTCTCACAGGGATTTTCTCACCCACGGGAGAAAGTAAGCCAACAATGGCGTTAAGCGACTATTGCGGATTCTGCGCAGAGCTGTGAGTTGTCGCGTATCGTGGCCGCGTGTGCGCAAGTATAAATAATGAAAGCACCTTCGCCCCGGCGCATAGCCGTCGCCGGTTGTTTAACGTCCGCGGCATGCACGAGCGCGGCCTGCCGCCGCGTGGGACGAGCGCACATGCGTGGCGTATCGCGAGACGGCGCGTAATCAGATGCGTGCTCGTCTGGCGGCTCTCTTATCTTACACTTCCCACTGCATTCTTCGCGCCAGAAGGCGGCGGAGAACACACGGGAGTCAGTTAAGGTGCTCCTGACTGCTTGCACGTCCATCTGCATCCTCAGATCACTTGTCTGCACGCCGGATTTCTATCATGTATGTATGTATGTATGTATGTATGTATGTTTCACTGATTTGTGGAAGCTGGTCACGAAAAGAATTTATGTGTAAGATTCCCTGTAGAAGTCGTCTGCCCCATTATAGTTAAGCTTCGACTGTAAATCTATGCAAGATTAGCCATTAGATGGGGTAGGATGTTCCAGACACCGGGTAACTGCTGTTTGAGTGTGTGTGTGTGTGTGTGTGTGTGTGTGTGTGTGTGTGTGTGTGGGTGGTGCTTTCATTGTTACCTTGTGTATTGAAAAGTCATAAAATTCAGTCAGTGTAATCAAAGGAGAGTCGTCTGAGTGGGGAGAAATCACGTACGGGGTTGCCCAAGGTTCGCTCTTAGTTCCGCTATTTTTCCTCATATATGTAAGCGATCTTGCAGCCAACATACAATAGGCAGAATTAGTTTTTTTTCCTGATGAATCAATCGAAGCATACATACAGCAACAGAAGAAATTGTAAACAATTTTCTGAAAAGTATCATCGACTGGTTTTCTGCGAATGTTTGGAAAAGACGCAGCCTACGGATTTCCGCACATCTAGAGGTACTACACCAATGATAAGTGTAAGACATGGTGGCGGAATAGTAAATAGGGTGAAAACTTCAAAAATTTTGGGTGTCCAAATTGATTAGAATTCAAACTGGAAGAAGCATATTTTGAAACGCCTAAAAAAATTTCATACAGTCACACTTGAATTTAAAATTGTGGCAAATCTTGCGGAGAGACAAACAAGTAAGTTGACATATTTTGCATATATTCATTTAATAATCTCATAAGAATGAATGTTCTGCGGTAACTCATTTTTAAAAAAGGAAGTCTTCATTCGGCTGGTCCCGGCGGAGGTTAGTCCTCCCTCGGGCATGGGTGTGTGTGTTTGTCCTTAGGATAATTTAGGTTAAGTAGTGTGTAAGCTTAAGGACTGATGACCTTAGCAATTAGGTCCCATAAGATTTCACACACACATTTGAACATTTTTTTTTTGAAGTCTTCATTGCTCAAAAACATGCTGTAAGAACAATACGTGCTCACCCACGTCTTGTAGACATCTCTGTATGAAATCAGGAATTATGATTACTGCTTCATTGCGGGTTTATTCCTACATGAAGTTCGTTGCAAATAAAACACTGCTGTTCGACAGGAAAAAAGATGTATATAACTACAATAGCAGAAGAAAAATGACATTCAGTACTCTACATTAAGCCTGTCTTCAGCACAAAAAGAAGTGCACAATGCTACAACCGTAATTTTTGCTCATTTACCCATTGATATAAAATATCCGACAAAGTAAAATTTGAAAAAAAAACTAAAAAGTTTCTCCTTGAGAAATACGTCTATTTCGTAGAATAATTTGTGCTATTGTAACGTGGAAAAGGTGCTTGTTAGGAATTACTGACTCGCGTCTATAAATTTTTAAAAAATGGTCAGTGTGTAGCCATATTTAAAAATTAATTTCTTATTTGACAGTAAAATGACTCATTCCACACCATTACGATTTAACGTGCAAATGATGCGTGAAACATGACTGACAAACAAAGCACCCTAACCGTATGCAATTGTATTAGTGAAACTGCAGGTGTTAAGAGGCATTGTCCTCTTAGCTCTCGTACTTTCATGCTAAAGGGCTATATAACAGTTGATTTGTTGAAATGACTCGTGCAACGTGCCTTAAACGTTCGATCCTGCAAACTATCCTCGCTCCCATTAACCTTTTTGCCACTCTCGTAGAATCATTATTTATTCGCTGCTTTCTCACAAACAGCCACTGTAGACTACTGTTATTTTGGCTGGTCGGGCCAGATTATACTCTGTACACCTGCTTTTCCCCTGAAGACTCTTGGAGGCAACCAGTGTATGCCCTTTCAAGCATCAGGGCTAATTCCTTACCCTCATCCGCGTGTGGCCCGTTGTTATCTGATTTGAAGACAACAGGTGACTATACATACCCCCCCCCCCCCCCCTTACACACACACACACACACACACACACACACACACACACACACACACACACACTCTTAATTAAAAAAGGGGTACAGCTACCCTGATTCAACAACATTGGTGTCTTCTTTTCTTCACTATTCAAAACATTTGCTTTCTTAAGAGACTGCTGTGTGATCTGTTTCTCCAAGCCGCTGCACATCGCCCAGAAATCTTCCTGTTTGGCCGTACCAGATCGCAAGACTTAAGTGTGATCACACAGTGCAGGCTTTCATGGCCGGTGACAAATGTTTTGTGAGCATCCGGTCGTCGACTTTATGCCCCTAATATTTCATCTGCTGCTGCGGCGGACATCCTTGGTGGCTATAAAGATGAAGTTTTTTAATTTTCAAACTAAACATCTTAATAGCCTCTGGAGATGTCTCCCGCAGAAGATGAAACGTTAGGTAAACTGGCTCTGAGCACTATGGGACTCAACTTCTGAGGTCATTAGTCCCCTAGAACTTAGAACTAGTTAAACCTAACTAACCTACGGACATCACAAACATCCATGCCCGAGGCAGGATTCGAACCTGCGACCGTAGCGGTCTTGCGGTTCCAGACTGCAGCGCCTTTAACCGCACGGCCACTTCGGCCGGCCGTTAGGTAAAGAAACGTGGCTTCGACCACAGCTTAATGTCCGTAAAAGCAGGGTCACCAAGTAGGCTAACTAAAGGCCTGGAAGGCCTAAGATGATACCATCTACGGAACCAACTGCAGTCACAAAACAACTCCATTTTGCTCATTCGATTCCCGCAACAGGCATGAATCCATATGGCTTCATGTTACATGCACAGGATCCCTGTTTGAGCACTACTGCTACTTCAAATACTTGGGTGTTACCCTGGGCAGGATCCTGACGTGAAAGTATCACTGTGCCAACATCAAAGTGAAAGTTAGTGACATAAACATTATCCTCGGCAAAAGCTTAAGTTCAAATTCGGGTGCAGCCACAAAAGTGGTAAAAAGCACAAAAAACAGTTTTCTAATTCCGCCAGCTCGGATTTGTATAAATCCGCTCACGCTAATAAATTTTCTCACTGTCAACGAAACATGAAAGCTCATCACCGATTTTCTTCTTATTTCCGCAGAGAAGACATGCTACCTGGCTGGAACCACTCTACCTGCAATTTGAAGGAAACAAAAGACTTTAGAGAGAGAATGAGATCCTCTGCGTCCTAACACCACCCTCCGTAAGGCCTTCGACTGGCTCCTCACACTAAAATCAAGGAATAGCTCCCTCGTAGCTACAGGGGACCACGAACGCCAAATTCAGCCTTAAAGAGATATGTAGTCAATTACAAAGACCCTTCAGTGGATGGAACCATCATAACAGCTAGCCTCCTGTCCTTCGGAAGAATTGCCCGTCGGTCATCAAAAAACTAAAAAGTCTGGATATCCGTTAACAGTTTGCGGACAGAAACCAGCAGATCCAAAACTGTCCTCAATATATTGTATCCTTTGCAATAGTTGTGGTGTCCAGACAGCCCAGTACTTGTGTTCCTGCCCTAATCCTCCCCCCCCCCCCCCACCCCCACCCGCAGTGCAACATCGAGGATCTCATGTCAGCAACTAGCGATGCGTTTGACGTCGACTGCTTGTTGGATAAAGTAACCTAACTAATCTCTTCTGTTTTTTACATATTTCTTGCCTTCCTTTTTTCTGATTGCTGTCTTATTCCCGTAACTTGTGCAGCTTTTATGCTTTAAAGTTTTAATCTCAATCTTCTTGCATTGATAATATAATATTGACAATTTTCATTTTTACTTGTTCATTCAATTAGGGTATGTTCGTAGAACATCACATGAACTAATTACATATAAATAGTTTACAATCGGAAAACTAAATCTACATATAAAACGTATGGGTAATATGAAAAGAAAATTATGGATATAAAAGTACATAGAATATATAAAGCCACAAAATATACAGAAACTCGACTGAAGCTGAAAGTCCACATTGATGTTACATTCTACCGCCTTTTCTGTGGCGTGCAGGAATTCGGAGCGGTCACCAGTGAAGGCTGTCAGTGGGCAGACTGCAACTATATGTTTTACGGTTTCTTATCAGCTCTACAATCGCACTTGCGAGAAAGTATTTTTTTCTGTCCAAACAACAAATCAGCACATTTACCACAGTTAGTTCGTATTCTATTTAGGGTTGATCAGTTTTTGCGAGGCTTGTCGAATCCGGGCGTTGTGATGGTGAGTCAAGGGATATTATGAAAGGCATATAGGGTGTCTATTTGGTTCACTCCTCTTTCCAGCGATCAACTAAGCTGAATACATTTCCAAATTTTTTTCGCTCTTTTAAGGGTGGATGTCTGGATTGCAATTTGGTTTTCTCATTGACTGTGTTGTCTTTGTAGATTTGTGGAAAATGATTGTTCATCTTTTTGAGTTCTCAGAGTTATTTCGCTCGTCGCAGATGGGGAGCAGCTATATTGCTTAGTCCGGGTATCTAGAGGGTTGGGTCGCCTTTATTGTGGCTGTAATAAGGTGCATAGTACGATTTAGTTGGACGCCGATGTGGCTAGTGAGAGTATTGTTAGCTAAAGCAGTGGACTGTATTCGCTGCCGGATAGACTGGACCTAAAAATAAAGTTCGCAGTGTGGCCTCTGAAGACACCCATAAGTGCCGGCAAGTTTCTGCATGATGTTGCGAGTTCTAAGTTTGGCAGCAACATTTGACAGATGATTCTTGAAGCTCAGTGATCTATGTGGAGCGACACCTAGATATTTTGGATGTCGATGTAGGGCAATAGTTTGTTCTCAAAGTAAATACTGAGTCTCCTGTTGGCTAATTTTTTGTTGAGGTGGGATGCAGAGACTTCTGTTTTTGTGGCAGTGGGTTGAAAGCTAATGGCGAAAGTATTTCCCAATAATTTTAAAGTTCTACCAGAGCCCAGTCGTCGGCATATCCAAAATTCCATGAGCTGGTTTCGGACGTATTAGCTATAAAAAGGCTTAATAACAGCGGAAGTAGAAAAAATCCCTGTGGAAGGCCGTTGTTAAGTTTCATATGCTCTTCAACCTGTTACCGAAGATCGCTTGGAAACCTCTGCTAGAAAGCACAGCACTGACCAGTTTGTTCGTAGTTTTGCATTGGATCACTTTCATAACCTTTAATAATATGCAGCTGTAACGTCGATAAATGCAGCTCAGATTTTCAATTGCTTATGGTAGGCTGATGCTGTGATCATTCTTTATGAGAAAACTTGATAAGAGTAGCTGCAGTGAGGCCGAAATCCCTCCTGTTCAATGGGGATATGATACGCTTAAGTATAACAGGGTTCACCCTGTTACAGAGTAAGCTTTCAAAAAATATGTAAATCATGCTGAGCAGTTAAATTGTGTATAGTTTTGGGGAATCATTTGTTTCTCTTGTTTTTAATATTGCGATGATATATGGCTTCCTTGAGTGTTTGGGGATCATTGGCTATCTGCAAGAGATCTGTGAAAAACCTAAAAAAGCCACTTTCTAGTAAGAGGAATACAGTATGGATTCTATACAAGCTAGGGACTTCCCTTATTTCATTTGCTGAAGAGCCGCTGAATGGAACCGAGTAGTTGGTTTCTGTGTTGCAGGCTGCCTTGACGGTCTTTCATTTTTTTAAAAAAAGTCAGTGAAAAACAGTCTAGATCGCGATGGTACTTTATTAAAATGACCGGTTTAGGCCATCTTCAGGCAGCACCATCAGCTGAAGTTGATAGTACGTTTGAACAGACAATTGACCTCAGTCGCTGAAACGGCTCACAGCAGCGACTGAGGTCAGCTG
Organism: Schistocerca nitens; assembly: GCF_023898315.1. Classification (NCBI taxonomy): domain Eukaryota; kingdom Metazoa; phylum Arthropoda; class Insecta; order Orthoptera; family Acrididae; genus Schistocerca; species Schistocerca nitens. The sequence continues at coordinate 637,359,542 of NC_064616.1, read as the reverse complement.
GCTGTTCTACGCACTGTCAACTTCAGCTGATGGTGCTGTTTGAAGATGGCCTAAGCATAGGACGAAATCGGTCATTTTAATAAAATACCATCGCGATCTAGACTGATTTTTCACTCATTGTATATAGTTTACAATTTCCGGAAAGTGTTACCAAATTTTTTTATCTTTTTTCTTATTCTTGTTGGGTAGAGATGGATGTTTAACTACTGTTTTGGCGAGGTAGCAACGGGAGGCTTGTAGACGTTAACGATGGTGACGTAGCCAATATTCAGTTACTTCATGAATATGATCAATAGAAATGGCAATAAGACGCATTTTCAATATTTGATCCCAATTGTGTGTCTACGCCATAAGGTTGGTTGTATGTGGCACCCAACAAATCAAAGCCAGATGTTTTGCCCTTTCATGTGTTTTCTTCGTATTCAGCGTGTCTCCCTTCTGGCGACCAGGCCTCTATCTTTGTACTTAAAATTTTTCGTAGAATTTAACATTTAGCTGTACTTATTTTCTCTAAGAGGATCCGAGCTTCCTAATAATATGGTCCTTACGAAATTCGTTAGCTGAAATCGTGTCGTGATATGTGACGTAAGTGCCAGGAGATATCAAAGATGGATTGAGGCCAGTTGTGCTAGTTCATTTAGTGCTGTCCGGGTTAGACGTGCAGTAGTCTACTACGAAAGCGAACTGCTGTCAATCATAAATAGCTCTACACAGACGAAGATCGAGGAAGAAATTTCTTGCGTGGCCACTTCAGCTGACTTGCAGCATTAGATTGCTGAGTGTTCTTTTTCGACTAATGTGTTGCGTTATGTGATACCTCGCATGTATCGGCATTTCTTTGTATCGTAGGATAGAAATAATGCTTGCTGCCTGTTAAAAGTGACTCATTCTGTGTTTTATGTAAAGACAGTGAACTATGCAACGTTAAATTCAAAGAAATTGTTTTGAATCAAACTACTTCATTCTACAGTTATGGCTCATAATTGTGATATTAACGCTCGTATGGGGGAATGGAATGTGAAACTTTCGGGCTGGGACACGGTACGGCGGTTCTCTGCTTATTTGACAGTAGGTTGGACGAGTTTCTAAGAACTGGAGAATCCAGTAGGCGTGCGGAATTGGACTCCAGTATGTTAAAACACTGGCCCAAGATAATGAATCTGTCGAGGGTCCTGTGTCTGTAGTGGGGACAAAGACGGAGCTGGGTGATTTGCATAACAGAACTTAATTGTGCCCGCTACCTGCTGCTAACATAAACCCTACTGAAAACCTGTAGACGGATACAGGAGGAAGCCTCGTCGACGATGTGGGTTTTAGAGAAAGAGCAGGAGCTAGGTCTGGAGAAGTAAATCAGCCTAATGGAAGGAAAACTGAAGATGCGTAACAGACGTAACCGTAATTCAGGAGGACTTTCGGAACTTCGCTTTATTTTCCTGTGATGCTGTGCCACAACATAAGCTATTTTTCCCCATTTTGTAGAATCGCTTCTTGGCAAAATGGAGAAGGTAATTGATGCCGAAAGTATTTGTAGAAGCAATAAACAGGCGAAGAAACGACGCGCAATGAAACGCCAAAGTATGTTATTAAATAATATTATGTCTTCGCTATGTTAATTCCGTATTCCATACTTCTGAAGTAAGGCGTAAAATGTGGTTGGAGATGCGCGAATGAATGCCATACTTTAAATCTGGGGTGTCCTTAGCTCGTTAAAGTAAATTTCATCTCGGGCCGTACTGTCTGTGTGAAACAAAGGTAAAGGTGCACTGTGGTTCAGTTGTCACGTTAAACTGTAGGTCACTCTGTTTTCGTTAATCGTACCTCATCTGAAAGGAAAGCAAGGCCGGGTCACGTTCAGTAACACGACGTGTAGTAACGAGATGTGACATCAGACTCTTCACATTATCTGCTTTACAAAGGAAGACACAATATTCTCGCAAGATGAGATTACACACGTTCATTCGCGTTTCACCCAGCTGATCGGCACATTGAGCCATCAAGACATCAAGCTAGTGATTGCGACAACCTGAAATTTTGCCCCAATTTTTTTCCATGACCACACTTCATACCCACTTTATAACTACAGGACTACTGAAAATCATTCATTCCTTTCTCAAAGTTCTATATTTTCCAAGTTATTACGTGTACAAATACGATTGATGAACGAATAGAACCGAAAGCACAGAGTTTGCCTTGTGCCCACCAATTGGACGTTATGATTGCACTGCTTTGACAAAATAGCGACAAAACAAGAAAAGAGTAGTGGCTAGCACACTGGACTCGCATTCGAGAGGACGACGGTTCAGTCCCGCGTCCGGCCATCCTGATTTAGGTTTTCCGTGATTTCCCTAAATCGCTCCAGGCAAATGCCGGGATGGTTCCTTTGAAAGGGCACGGCCGACTTCCTTCCCCGTCCTTCCCTAATCCGATGAGATCGATGACCTCGCTGTCTGGTCTCCTCCCCCAAAGAACCCAACATTTAAAAGCGCACCGTCTGCAGCCCGTACAAGAATTAAAACCGGAAGGTTATGGCCGGTGCCTACAATTTTGCATCACAGTACAGGAGCAGTTGAGGATGAACATTTCCCCTTTATTCAGTGACGAAGCAACTTTCAATTTATCTGGAAAGGTTGTATTGTATGTTAACCGGGGACCTAGAAACGACGGAGAGGCTCGTCCACTTCACCCCTCCGCCGCCCCGCCCCACACCGAACCCAGGGTTATTGTGCGGTAAGGCCCCCGGTGGACCCCCCAGGGAACGTCTCTCACCAGACGGGTGTAACCCCTATGTTTGCGTAGCAGAGTATATGTTGGTGTACGCGTACGTGGAGAACTTGTTTGCGCAGCAATCGCCGATATAGTTTAACTGAGGCGGAATAAGGGGAATCAGCCTGCATTCGCCGAGGCAGATGGAAAACCGCCTAAAAACCATCCACAGACTGGCCGGTTCACCGGACGTCGACACAAATCCGCCGGGTGCATTCGTGCCGGGGACCAGGCGCTCCTTCCCGCCCGGAAAGCCGTGCGTTAGACCGCGCGGCCAAACGGGCGGGTCTGGAAAGGTTAATCACCACAATGTGAAAGAGTGGGGAACTGAAAATTCGCATTGAATTGTGGCGCATGAAAGAGATTCGCCGAAGGTCACGATTTTTTGTACACTGTCACAGACGAAGCTGCATGGGCCGTTTGTCTTCTGGGAGAAGACTGTGACGGGTATTTCTCACCTTAATATGTTTCAGTTGTTTCCACAACTGGCTCCTGGTTCAGAGAATTTCATCCACTTATTGGAGCATCGATGTTGGTCGCTACCCAAACGACTAAGTTGAGAATCGCTCGATTGGGCGTAGTGGTAAAAAGATAACCGTTTTGTTCCTTTTGTTGCCCCACCCCATCCCTCTTCTCATCGTCAGACCGTAGGCATTGTGACTTGGACCGTGTTCACATACCCCGACTGCCAAGAACACTGGAACAGCTCTGAGAACGCATCAGTGGTGGTGTGGTGACCATTCATAAGGTGTTGCTACATCGCTATGCATGCGACAGCATGCGTAGCTAATGTTCCAAAATCCCGCACATAAAGACAGGATATCCCCGTGCTTATAAATAGAATTCTAATGTTGGTGGTAGGGTCAAGTGTTCCGGATAGCCGTTTGGCTACGGACCATTTGTATACCCTACAGAAGGATCGTCTTAGTGTCCTATCCTATAGTAAAGGTTCGAAGTGTGAATATTGAACACTTTCTCCTGCTTAGGCAAATGCAGCAAATCGGTTGATTCTATTTGCATTTGATGTGGTGTGCGGTGGACTTGATGGAAATTATGGAGGCAGCGTTAGTTCATGGGCAGTTCCTCGGAAAAAACCCACAAAAAGGGTAGTTTTGCTATATTTTCGCCGTCACCAGCGGACCAAAGCCCAGCCGAAGACTCTACGACGGCTGTGCACAGAAAATGACTGAAATTTTTATGATATACTCCTGAGATCCAGATCTCAAACAACGTTGAAAATTTTCTTCATATCTTAATCAGTTCCCGAGATACAGGAGTTCAAAGTTACTCTGTTCGTATACGTTAAACATGCACGTAAAATCAGGTGTGAGGAGAAAACACACTTCATAAAGTGACTGAGAACAACATGTTGTAATACTGAAGCACATGCAAAATTGTTTTGCATGTGAAATTAGTCCTGCGTTATTTCAATTTCACATAAGTAAACTATCTAAATTCTACTCAGGAATACATTTCTTTTCCAATTACTTACATGCTCTGCTGCAGGAGGGAAAATAGGAACCAGCGGAAAAATGCTCCTATTGGAGCACAAAAGATGCGAACATGTTCCTGTTTATTTGAAAGATTCTGGCTGAAAAGTAGGGTACCAGCTGCCTCATTCTACCTTCAACACCTTCAAAAATTTTCCCAAATATTTTTGACATACTGACATATTTACACCTCTTTATGCTGTGCGAGCAGACAGTGACAGTGACAGTGACAAAGACAGAGAGACAGGAAAAAGTAATAAACAGTGGAATATAGTAGACAGTGGTTGTGGTATAGAAACAGCGAAGGAGATAATGGCAGTGAAAGACAAAAAGAACACAATGGCTGCTACGGTCGCAGGTTCGAATCCTGCCTCGGGCATGGATGTGTGTGATGTCCTTAGGTTAGTTAGGTTTAATTAGTTCTAAGTTCTAGGGAACTGATGACCACAGATGTTAAGTCCCATAGTGCTCAGAACCATTTGAACCATTTTTTGAACACAATGGCAATGGAACATAATTGACAGTGACAGAACAGTACTAGGAAAAGAGTGAAGGTGGTTGCGCCAGAGAGGGGTGAGGGGGGGGGGGAGAAAGAGTAAGTGGCAGATGGTGAGAGCTAGTAATAATGTGTGTGTCTATGAGAATCGACAACAAGGAAGAGATACAGCAGCAGTAGGAAAGAACGAATTACATATTAGCAGCAACAGACAGTAAGAGGAGACAGAGGGACGAGACGTAGTAGTAGTAGTAGTAGTAGTAGTAGTAACGGAGGAGTCTGTGGCTGTAACACAGGAGACAATGTCAGAGATACGCAGAGGGATAATGACAACGAATATGGATGGATGGATGGATGGATGGATGGATGGATGGATGGATGGATGGATGGATGAGTGAGTGAGAAAGGGCAGTTAAGAGTGGATGGCTATGAACGACTTACAGCGATGGACTAGTGGGTGTGACAGAGTTACAGTTAAGGGATTTTGTGGACGTTTGAGGTGAGAAAAAAAGCGAGTATGTTTGCATGTCACGATTTTTGAATATTTTTAAAGGTGCCGAGGAACTTAGAATGAGGCAGTTGGCATCTCCACTTTTCAGTCTGTCTTCCAATAAACATGAACATAATCACACATTTCGTGCTCCGATAGCAGCATTTTTTTCTTTCCGCTGGTAACGTATGGAACGAACTTGACTATTGCTTGAACGTGTCGTGTGTGTGATCGGAGAAGCACTCACAGATCATTTGTAGAGTGCGAAATACAAATGTGGTTAGTTTCCGGTTTCATTCATGCATCAGTCGTATTCGTAGATGTGTAATACCTTCGAAATAGAATGGCTCATTTACAACAGCCCGTGCTTTCCTCCCACTGGGTGCAGAGGTTACGCTTTTACTTTATAGGCCTTTTACAAGTATGTCTGTTGGGAACTGGGGACCGATGACCTCGATGTTTAGCCCCCATCAAACCCCAAAACAAACCAACCAACCAACCTGTGCTTTCCGCTTGAAGAAAGCGTATATCCTGCAGATTACGTCTCCCGCTTACTTCTGCAGAATTTATCACTTACCACCACAATCAGCAACGACACCTCGCAACAAATGGAACCGAAATTCACTAAACAACTCGCTACCATCACGTTTAATACTTGCATTAGCTACGGCATTCACAGCACAGCGCTCAGAACATAGTGAACGCTCGTTGGCTGTTGGAGCATACGTGACGTACACTGTGTGATCAAAAGTATCCGGACACCTGGCTGAAAATTAGTTTCGTGGCGCCCTCCATCGGTAATGCTGGAATTCAATATGGTGTTGGCCCACCCTTAGCCTTCATGACAGCTTCCACTCTCGCAGGCATACGTTCAGTCAGGTGCTGGAAGGTTTCTTGGGGAATGGCAGCCCATTCTTCACGGAGAGCTGCACTGAGGAGAGTTATCAACGTCGTTCGGAGAGGCCTGGCACGAAGTCAGCGTTCTAAAACATCCCAAAAGTGTTCTGTAGGATTCAGTCAGGACTCTGTGCAGGCCAGTCCATTAAACAGATCTTATTGTCGTGTAACCACTCCGCCACAGGCCGTGCATACTGAACAGGTGATCGATCGTTTTGAAAGATGCAGTCGCCATCCCCGAATTGCTCTTCAACAGTGGGAAGCAAGAAGGTGCTTAAAACATCACTGTAGGTCTGTGCTGTGATAGTGCCACGCAAAACAAGGGGTACAAGCTCCCTCCACGAGAAACACGACCACACCATAAAACCACCGCCTCCGAATTTTACTGTTGGCACTACACACGCTGGCAGATGACGTTCGCCGCGCGTAGTGGCCGCATGGTTTGAGGTGCCATGTCATGGATTGCGCGGCCCCTCCCGCCGGAGATTCGCGTCCTCCCTCGGGCATGTGTGTGTGTGTGTGTGTGTGTGGGGGGGGGGGGTATAGCAAAAGTTAGTTTAAGGTAGTTTAAGTAGTGTGTAAGTCTGTAAGTCTAGGGACCGGTGACCTCAGCAGTTTGGTCTCTTAGGAATTCACACACATTTGATCATTTTTTTAGGTGACGTTCACTGGGCATTCGCCATAGCCACATCTTGCCATCGGATCGCCACATTGTGTACCGTGATTCGTCACTCCACACAACGTTTTTCCACTGTTCAATCGTTCAATCTTTACGCTCCTTACATCAAGCGAGGCGTCGTTTGGCATTTACCGGCGTGATGTGTGGGTTATGAGCAGCCGCTCGACCATGAAATCTGTTTTCTCTCCTCCCGCCTAACTGTCACAGTTCTTGCAGTGGATCCGGATGCAGTTTGGAATTCCTGTGTGATGGTCTGGATAGATGTCTGCCTATTACGCGTTACGACCCTCTTCAACTATCGGCGGTCTCTGTCAGTCAACAAACGAGGTCGGCCTGCACGCTTTTGTGCCGTACGTGGCCCTTCACTTTTCCACTTCACAAACACATCGGAAACAGTGGACCTAGGGATGTTTAGGGATGTGAAAATCTCGCGTACAGACGTATGAGCCAAGTGACGCCCAATCACCTGACCACGATCAAAGTCCGTGAGTTCAGCGGAGCACCCCATTCTGCTCTGACGATATCTAATGACTACTGAGGTCCCTGATATGGAGTACCTGGTAATAGGTGGTAGCACAGTGCACCTAAAATGAAAAACGTGTGTTTTTGGGGGTGTCCGGATACTTTTGATCACATAGTGTAGGTGTGCAGAACAAGCCTAAACTCAACCGCCAACGTTCGTGACTCCAACTGTAGCTTGAAAGATGATTCGAGCTCTCGCGAAGCCCTTCCTTTGCTTGTATTCTGCAAGGCTGACATAAACATGTCTGTACTCTTGACACCCTCAGTGATAATTTTTGTTGTTTACTTCTGCCATAACGTATCTCTGAGCCTTAAACGCTATAGCCCTTGCAATGCATATCATTCTGCAAGAACTTGCTAACTAGACAGCTGGTCTTACTGTTTCTTAGTTTAGTACCCATGACAATTATTCAGTTATAAATTTTTCCTTCGCAGCCGGCTATAAAAATGTTTCTGAATACAAGTGGAAGAATTTTAATCTACCATTCGCAGTCTTACATAAATCAGCAACCAAACACAAGAAGTAACGCAAATAATTTCCTTTGTGACGTTGTCAGAAGAAGTGACTAAATGTGATCAGAGGTTTTCTCGGCGTGATTCATGGTGAGCTTCCGGGTCTTCTGCCGAGTTGTTAACATTGTATGCACAATATTTCGATTACCGTCCCATTCGTCTTCGTGAGGTACCTCTAGTTTCGCTGTTGTGTGTTCATGCTGCCTGGTCTCCTACCAGACTCTGAGCTATAGTTGGTCTCGAGCCACTAATTATAGCCGAGTTCGATTCTCGTCTCCTACTAAGTTCTTTGAGGCTCTTTTGTTTTTCAGAGCTCGCAGTGATATTCTGTGAAACGCAATTTCTCTCAGCGTTTTCCTTCCTCCGGTGCATGTAATGCTCGGCGAGATCCTTATAAACTGAGTGACAGACCCGAAGTGAAACCTCCGCCCCCGTTTATTAATTTCCCTGACGCCTTTATTTCGAGACACTTCTTAATTATGCTGGCCCATAAACTTGGCGTTTGCACCACCATACTGGCTTCATCCTATTTGAGTTCGTGACTGGATTCTAGGCAGAGCGATACACACCCGTATTTCGAAGACCTAGATCAGTTGTAGTCAACCTGGTCCCTACCGCCCACTGGTAGGCGTTCCAGCTTTCAAGGTGGGCGGCAGACGGCATGGATTTTAAACACATTTTCATTAGCGTTCCATAAAATTTGGATATAAATTATTTGTTAAGTAATTATTATTATATGCTGTAATTTACTGTAACTCTGCTTTATAAATTTCCCTACCATATAAATCCCCATTGCTGTGGAACTGATGAGCAGTTGGAAAATTTTAATACTAGCAAAGGTACAAAAGTGTGCGGTAGGTAAAAGCGCTTGACCACCCCAGACCTAGATAGTCTCTAGCGTTGCAAAGAAGACTTTTGATCTTAAAAGTTAGCTGAAGGGAGTGAAATACACTGGATGTCATGCTACAGTAGGAGTCTGCAGATCTCTCCGGATATTGTGCCAGCATAATGTAGATATGCGATTTTTGGTTTATCTTCCTCGGTCTCTGTCTCAGAAACGTGAAGATTTCCTGGAACATTTAAACGCTGTCTATAGCAATGTAAAACCCACCATCGAACTTGAAAAAGAGCCACGTACATTTCCTCGACGTATTAAGAGAAGAACGAATTCCCGAGTCACTGTGTATATAGAAAACATTCGCACACTGACCTCTGTCTCAATGCCTCGAGTCACCACTATCGGTCACAAAGAAATTGAATGCTAAATACTGCGTTCATAGAGCTCGAACACTTCCAGACAAGGAGAGTCTCGCAAATGAATTAAATAACCTAAAAATAGTGTTCCGATGGAATAACTGCTCGTACTGTTAAACTGAGAGGGTGTTGGAGTCAAAATCAAGAACGGTTGAGAAATAGGCTGAGACAGAGACCGAGGAAGAGAAGCCAAAAATGGCTTACCTACCTTATTCTGGCCCAACATTCCGAAAAGATCAGTTGACTTCTATAGGAAACATGACGCCCCATGTATTTTGCTCCCTTCAGCAAAAATAAAAGCGTTCTTTGTAATGTTGCAGACGAAGTAGGTCTCGACAACCGGTTGTGGCCGGCCGCGGTGGTCTCGCGGTTCTAGGCTCTGTCCGGAACCGCGCGACTGATACGGTCGCAGGTTCGAATCCTGCCTCGGGCATGGATGTGTGTGATGTCCCTAGGTTAGTTAGGTTTAAGTAGTTCTAATTTCTAGGGGATTGATGACCTCAGAAGTTTAGTCCCATAGTGCTCAGAGCCATTTGCACCATTTTTGAAAAAACTACTCGACACAACACCGTGAAGCACACCATTAACTGACTAGGTGTAAAATCTTAGCGGTCGCTCTTCTAAACTTCGTTAAGGTGCAATTTTCAGTGCCAAAACTTAAAACTGTTGCTTTACAGAAATCGCAATTATCAATCTGTTATGCTAAACATAAATTCCACCATTGACGCTGTTCCTAACCATAATTTTGTACTCCCAGTTAAATGTCCGAGTATTCCGTATAGTTACTTAGGTATATGGTGCATCCTCTATTTTTGTAGTCGTGTAATACATCGTGTACCCCTGTTTCTGTGTACTAAAATGCATGTTGCATTGCTAGATTTTTCCGATGATTGACAGTTTGTGAAAGAAATCCCGAAAAGTTTTTTTCAGAAAAAGGAGGGTTATTTGTGCTTCGCATTTTTTTGGATACTGGTCCATAGCATACAGAAAGAGGAGCGATAAATAAACTCTCAGAACCGAATACAGCTTCTCTACTAACAGCTATTAGTCAAGTCAGCGATGATTGTCCAGTAAAATTGCACTTTTGTAATCCTCATTTAGGTAAATCTTTCGTTTTTATGTTCACTTTTATAGCTTTCCGTTGTAGGAAGATTTGCGAAAAGTGCTTCCGGAAAACAGTAATTAAAACGTAATGTGAATACTTAGTTAAAGGACCCTGCTTGCAAAATGCTGTAAATATCGCTGTTGGGTGTTTCTTCGTACCTGGGAGACCCTTCAGTGGTAGCACTAAACCCACTGGGGAGAAACGGGGAAACAGTTATTTCACAATAATACCATGCTTCAGCTGCATCATTATTATATGTGTAGGAAAGAGTTAATATGGTAATTAGTCCCGCTACATTCGCTGATGGTGCGCAGGAAGAAAGTGTCGCTATACCTCTGCGTAAGCCTGTACTTCTGTAATGATGCTGCCATTGTCATTATGTGTGTACCAGAAAATAATAATTCTTGTAATAGTGAAAGAAATCTGCGCGTAACTTAAAGGCACGCCCTTAAAATTCAAATAGTCTCTCGTACCATCTTCCATCGAAGTTAAATATTTTTCTGGCGACCTCGGTTTGACAATGCAATCAACAAATAAATCATGCAGCCCTTCCCTGGGTCTTTACTTTCTTCCGCCAGTCTAAGCTCGGTAAAGGCTCCTCACCAACGAGTAATAAAAAAAGAAACGGTTGGAGGCGATAGTCTTCTAAGCTACCACCTTCGTGGATTGGTTAATCTTAAGATTCTGTCAATGAATGTGTGTACCATTTTCTTTTCGAAAGAGAAGTGGTTGTTCCATGTTAAGTCAAACCCGATGGATATTACGAGATATTTGACAGCCATGGAGGAATCCAGTGATGAAAGAAATTTCAACTCAGCGCCCCTCCCCCCACCCCCACCCCCAGTCCCCTTGCTAATTGGTAATTGCGGCCATCTTCTCAACACCCCCACCCCCCACCCCCATCCCCCGGGTTCCCAAACTGCAGTTCGAATGGAGACCTAATTTACCTTGTAGACAAGTTCTCTTACGCACTTAACTTTACCTTAACTTGTATATTGTTTTTTGCAGATGGCGGAGTTCAAAATCCTAAATTTTCACGTAAATGTAAATTCACTTCGGCTTATGTCCTAATTTTTTTTAATTCGACGAAGGTTTTCAAAGTTGACTATTCTAACACTAAATCATATATTCATAATATGGACGATGTTAATGTTAAATTTGATTTTTTTTTCCACATCAAATGTCATCTTATCGATACTTCTAGAAAATGTGTTATTACTCACTGTAATTGATTTCATCCTGGTACACATACGTCAGGCCTCGGCATATTAATGGTAATTGATGGTAATAAATTTATACGACTCTTCCCCATGTTGCGCTATTAATAATGAGATTTTATAGGAGATCTTTGTCAGCACTGAGAATTAAACTTCTCAGACTTCGGTTTTAATGCTTGAAAAATGATTTCCCACATCGTCAGAGTGCAAATTTCCAAACTGATCAATTAGTCTGTAAAACATCATAGCTTCATTTCAAAATGTCTTTCAGGAACCGAGGTGAACTGATAGTTGTCCATTTTAGGCGAATCCGTGTTTTAATTCCAATATTGTCAACATTACCTTTTCTAAGGTATTTTGAGAAAAGTGGTTGCAAAATACTCCGGTTGTTTGGTTAACTAGACGCTGTAGATTTCCACAGTGCTCAGCCGAATATAGACGCAGCGTACAACAACATAGTTTCATCAGTCTTAATATTGACTCTTCCCCGCTGCTAAATAGGTGGTCAGTTTCAACAGGGTTCGTGGAACTCCAGTGTCGGCGCTTTGCCTTGGTCAAACTTGTCCACTTCGTGCACGCGTACTAACCCAAAGACATTCCAGTGGATTGTGGTAGTTACTTAAATTCACCTCCATTCTTTCTGTCAGTAATAGAAAGAGCAGTCAAACATAAGACACTCCCTTTTCGGTACAAGCCTCATCATCCCCTCCCCACTCCGGTTATCCCTTTCATTCCACCGTCCTTTCAAGACTTCAAGGCTGTCATCTTCTCCCGTTCGACAACGAAGGCTTAGCCCTACGGGCTGTCAGATGATCTTCCCTTCTTTCGTGTCGTTTCTGGTGTCCATCTGAAACACACGAAAAAAGTTAGGTTAATATGTTACAAGAACATGTTACCCTGTCAGCGAGGTATGACCACCTGGTAGCTTAATGGGGGTGCATTCTTGGGTGCAGGGTGGAGACGTCTCTTCCGCAACTCCCTACATTTCCTTTGGAAATCGTCGATCGATCACCTACACTTCTCCCGGATGTGAGGTATTCCGGTTACCTGTGTGAGTTCCGCCGTCAGGAAATCCAGTGGTAGGTGCAGAGTGAGTTTGAGATCGCGATTTTGTAACCTCTGGAAGTAGTCGATAAGTGTGTATGAGGCGGGTTTCCTCGCACGACAGCTGCTTAATACAAAGATCTGTTGCCATCCTGTATATACTACAGTCGTGTAGGATGTGTTCGCATCCTTACACATTTAGCGTTTCCTTAAGCCCAGTAATGGGACCACACCCAAACAACGAAAAAAAAGATAAAAAACCCATGCTGTAACTCGACCTCCTCTGAACTTCACTGTTGGCACTACACGTGATGGCAGTTAACGTTCTCCATGCATTTGTCAAACGTTGGTTGACATTGCCTACAGAAATATGTGGCTTGTGACAAGCTGTTCGACCATTCTACCTCATCCTTTTTAACTCCCTGTACACAGTCACAGCGGCAGCTAGACTGCTGGTAGAACTCTGGAACTCCAGAGTGATTCCTTCATCTGATTTCATGTGTCCCTTTTCTCTCCTTCTTGCAATCACCCTCCGCATTTCTCAACGGTCGCTGTACAACAGTACATCTGCCTGGCTCTTGGTTTAGCTGTGATTGTTACTTTTCATTTCCACTTCAGAATAAAATCACCAACTTTCGGCTTGGACAGCTTCAGAAGGGTTGATATGTTCCTCATGGATTTGTTATTCAGATGACATCCAACGCCTAGTCCACGTTCAAAGTGATTAAGCTCTCTTGGCCAACCCATTCTGATGTTTCTGCTTCTTTACTGACGCCACAATACTCCCCGCCTCTCCATAATGGCGTGCACGCCTCTCGTGACATGTAGTGATCAGTTCTGCATTACAGTGTAGTGTCCAGATGTTTTGCATCATATAATGTAACTGGTGACACCGTCGCACCTCTTCTTTCCACTATGTCTCCGACGTGCTGGCGCTGTGATAGATGCCTGCCGAGCAACTCTCTCCTCGTCAAGTACACTACTGGCCATTAAAATTGCTACAGCACGACGATGACGTGCTACATACGCGAAATTTAATCGACAGGAATAAGATGCTGTGATATGGAAATGATTAGCTTTTCAGAGCATTCACACAAGGTTGGCGCCGGTGGCGACACCTACAAGGTGCTGACATGAGGAAAGTTTCCAACCGATTTCTCATACACAAACAGCAGTTGACAGGCGTTGTCTGGTGAAACGTTGTTCTGATGCCTCGTGTAAGGAGGAGAAATGCGTACCATCACGTTTCCGACTTTGATAAAGGTCGGATTGTAGCCTGTCGCGATTGCGGTTTATCGTATCGCGACTTTGCTGCTCGCGTTGGTCCAGATCCAATGACTGTTAGCAGAATATGGAATCGGTGGGTTCAGGAGGGTAATACGGAACGCCGTGCAGGATCCCAACGGCCTCGTATCATTAGCAGTCGAAATGACAGGCATGTTATCCGCGTGGCTGTAACGGATCGTGCAGCCACGTCTCGATCCCTGAGTCAACAGATGGGGACGTTTGCAAGACGACAACCATCTGCACGAACAGTTCGACGACGTTTGCAGCAGCATGGACTACCAGCTCGGAGACCATCCATGGCTGCGGTTACCCTTGACCCTGCATCACAGACAGGAGCGCCTGCGATGGTGTACTCAGCGACGAACCTGGGTGCACGAATGGCAAAACGTCATTTTTTCGGATGAATCCAGGTTCTGTTTACAGCATCATGATGGTCACATCTGTGTTTGGCGACATCGCGGTGAACACACATTGGAAGCGTGTTTTCGTCATCGCCATACTGGCGTATCACCCGGCGTGATGATATGGGGTGCCATTGGTTACACGTCTCGGTCACCTCTTGTTCGCATTGACGGCACTTTGAACAGTGGACGTTAAATTTCAGATGTGTTACGACCCGTGGCTCTATCCTTCATTCGATCCCTGCGAAACCCTACATTTCAGCAGGATAATGCACGACCGCATGTTGCAGGTCCTGTACGGGCCTTTCTGGATACAGAAAATGTTAGAATGCTGCCTTGGCCAGAACATTCTCCAGATATCTCACTAATTGAAAACGTCTGGTCAATGGTGGCCGAGCAACTGGCTCGTCACAATATGCCAGTCACTACTCTTGATCAACTGTGGTATCGCGTCGAAGCTGCATGGGCAGCTGTACCTGTACACGCCATCCAAGCTCTGTTTGGCCGCCGAAGTGGTCGAGCGGTTCTAGGTGCTACAGTCTGGAACCGCGCGACCGCTACGGTCGCAGGTTCGAATCCTGCCTCGGACAGGGATGTGTGTGCTGTCGTTAGGTTAGTTAGGTTGAAATAGTTCTACGTTCTAGCGGACTGATGACCTCAGCAGTTATGTCCCATAGTGCTCAGAGCCATTTGAACCATTTTGAACCAAGGTGTGACTCAACGCCCAGGCGTATCAAGGCCGTTACTACGGCCAGAGGTGGTTGTTCTGGGTACTGATTTCTCAGAATGTATGCACTCAAATTGCGTGAAAATGTAGTCACATGTCTGTTCTAGTATAATATATTTTTCCAATGAATACCCGTTTATCATCTGCATTTCTTCTTGGTGTAGCAATTTTAATGGCCAGTAGTATAGATAATGCTCACGTAGAGAACCACGGGAGTAACCAGAACTTATCGCCTGTTTCTTTTCCTAATGGTGTGATTTTTTTGGTTGCCGGCAGGCGCTATGAAGTCGATGTGGGCGTGCCGGTCGGTGCGGCGGCTGGTGGTGGCGCTGGTGGCGTGGGGCCTGGCGCTGGTGGCGGTGCTGCAGCTGACGTCGGACGCGGGCGGCGCCTCGCGGCCCGTGCTGTCGGGGCCCAGCCGGCTGCTGCTGCACAAGATGGCGGACGCGCGCACGGCGCGCTCGGAGCTCACCACGCAGCTCAACGCCACGGCCGACCAGCTGGACGCGCTCGTCAGCCTCGAGCCGCTCGTCGACAAGTCGGCCGCCTGGTCCGAGGCGCGCATCGTCCAGGAGGTGCAGCGCCAGATCCCCAGCCTACCCATCGCCTACTGGAACCGCCACAAGAACAAAGCCATGTACTACAAGAACGAGAGCTGCGCCAAGTTCCCCAGTATCTTCGAGCTCGAGTTCAACAACGTGTACTGGCAGACGCTGCAGACGAGCAACGGTAGCTTCCAGCTGTACGGTGCCTATTACGACGTGCGCAGGTTCAGCAGGATTGGCCCGGCCGTCCGTATCCTCGGAATGATAAACAGGATCGAGCCCACCGTCAAGACTTACTGCCAGTTCTGGTTCGAGTCTCAGAAGGAGCCAGTGTTCGTCAAGACTCTGGAGTACAAGTACGTATGGTACAGGAAGTGGGGCAATTACAAACAAGGCATCTACCAGCCGTACTTAATAGCGTGCCAAATTCCTCACAAGTTCCACAAGGAGGTGCCCGCCTCCGTATCCCTCGTCGAGAAGTTGTGCGATACCGCCACGAACAACCTGAGGGTCATCTACGACCGGCCGGAGAAGAAGAAAGACTTCGCAGTCTGCGTCAAGGGCCTGGACTTCCTTCACGAGGACCTGTCGGTCAGGCTAGTGGAGTGGATCGAACTGTTGGGCATCTTGGGTGCGGACAAGATCTTCTTCTACGAGCTGCAAGTGCACCCCAACATCAGCAAAGTGCTGCGTTATTACGAGAAGCAGGGTCGCGTTAGCGTCACGCCGCTGACGCTGCCCGGCGGCCAGCCCAATGTGCCCGGCTTCCAGCACATGTATCTGGTGCGCAAGGTGAACCACAAGCGCCAGAACGAGCTGATTCCCTACAACGACTGTCTGTACAAGAACTTGTATACGTACAAGTACATAGCGTTGCTGGACGTGGACGAAGTCATCATGCCCATCAACACTGGCTCGTGGAGAGAACTCATGGACATCGTCGAGCGCAAGTCATTAGAAATCAGAAACGAGACGAGGGCGTCCTACAACGTCAGGAATGTGTACTTCCTGGACGACCTGATCCACAATCACGGCTGGTTCAAGAACATTCCGAAGTACATGCACATGCTGCAGCACGTGTACCGCAGCAAGAACTTCACGAAGCCGAACCAGTACGTGAAGTGCTTCCACAACCCGGAGCGCGCGCTCACGCTGCACAACCACTTCCCGCTGGCGTGCCTCGCTTCCGGCTGCACCTCCTACTCCATAGACACTGCCGACGCGCAGCTGCAGCACTACAGGGCCGACTGCGTCAAGACCCTGAAGAAGACTTGCACCGAGTACCGGAAGAACAGTGTCATCGACACTACTATTTGGAAATACAAAGACAAGCTGATCCGTAGAGCTACCGAGACCCTGAGGAATCTCGGTTTCTTCGACATTGGCAGCAACAGTATTAAGTAATTCTGTTAAGTCTGCGTATAATTTATTTTTCCGCGATGAAATATTTTGCGTATGGAGTGAACGCAGTGTGTTTGCGTGCGAACTTGAGTTGTTTTTTGACTTTCCTCTCTGATGCTCCAAGCGCGACGTTTTTGTCCTACCCGAAGTGGCGCACTGCGCACTGTCATGTACTTAAGTGAACTTGTGTTCGTGTGCGACTAACTTTTTTCGTTTTCCTGCAAAAGATTGTGGACTGAGATTGATTCCTATTTATCGACGGCAGTGTGAAAGCAGCTTATTTTTTCGCTCGCATTTACATGCGAGAAACGCATTTATTTTTCTTCTTCGTTGAATAAAGTCGATTAAATAAACGATGTATTTTTTTCTCTTGTGAAATAAAAGCTCAGCAGCTTGCAGTAACAATTTTCTAATACTTTTTGTAATCTCAGTAACAGATTCCCTTGTTGCTTCATTACCAATAGAAATTACCTCCTCACTCAGTACTTCCTGAGTCCAAAGTTTTACATGTTGAGGACATGAAATTGTTACAGTACTGCTAAAGCATTAATAAAATACACACAGAGATTAACAACAAACAATCAGTTACAGAGGAAATTCAATAAAATACAGACGGAAAGCAGTAACAATAAAAATATAGGGTTTAACATGTAAACAAGAATTTATGAAATATAGAAAGGAGACAGACCAGTATGCTACAGCTGTAATAGTGCTGCAGATGTTTTCTTTGATGAAAATCGGACTTCGTGTTTCTGAATTTTTGGCATTATTTGCTAACGTAGGCCTACTGTTAATTTTTCGAATACTTCGATGTTACATCACACTGTTTTTCTCTTTCTTTAAACATGACTTAGTACAACAAAACAGCGAGAAAATAATTTAGCAGCTAATTTATATGCTACTTACAAGGCACAGCGATTAAGATACACTACACGTTTTCGGCATGTCAGAGGTTGAAATACTGTTCTATTCTTAGGTTTCGTTCGCTGTATGAGATTTTGTTGATGATAAAAGGCTAGGTTAGCGGCATTTCTGCCCAGTTTTTATCTAGGTCTTGTAAGAAAAATGAAAGCAAGAGTGCTAAAACGCCTTAAATGCATTTACAAATTGCAATAATTGCCGTATTGTATGTTAGAATATTAGGTTTCCCGTTCATATTCCGCAGAGTTAGCTGGTCACGATTGTAAAATATAGGTTCTATGAATAAAAAGAAAAACCGTCCACAGCTCATTCTAATTTTGTTGACGAATTTCTTGATTTGAATCATCATCAGACTCCAGAAATGCCCTCCATTTTAAGTTATGATTTTGTTAGGAATCGGAATTCGTCCCAAAGTTCTCACTGGATTTTAATGTTTTGGACGACTGGCTGCTTTCTGATCTCTGATAGCAATAAGAGTGGTCAGCCAGCTATGTTCATCTGGGGAAAGCTTTTGCCTTTATCCAACAAATTTTCATTTCCTGAAGCAGTGGTCTTCTGTTAAATTTATCACAATTTTATTTAAATGTGAGTCCGTGTTCATGTGTGTGCTTTGTGACACGCACGTTTACGCATAATTTGGTTAGTTTTATTATACTAATGATTTTAATAATTTACAAAAGAATAGTTTTCTTCAGCCACATTTTTGTTCCAGTGTTCATTGACACGAAGCGTCACGGTAGCATGCTGCATCGTCAGATGCCTGACTATTATTTATAATTCAATTATTATATTACACATTCCTGTGAAGTGCACAAGAATTTTGCTGGTTGTGCCTGCGAGGTTATGTTCCGAGACATTATTGTTCTTGCCCAGAAATATGAATTTTAGTTTACACGATTTTCGTGCGTTGTATTACGTAAATAATGTCGAAGATATTTTTGCTTAGATGTAATGGGAATATATCCTCACCTGGCGCTCGCGCACACAACACTATCATTTCATTTCACAATTTCTCCTAATGTTCTTCGCAGTTGTGTGGCTAGTGCATGCCAAAGATTCAACTGCTGAGACAATACTGTGGCTACAGATATTTCTGTAAAAGTATGTCTACATAATTGTACTTATCCAACGTGGTTTTCAGTGTTCTTTTCAAAAAGATATTTTCTCATTATTAATAGGACAGGTACTCTTAAGCATCTATACTGTTAATTGTACAAGCATTCTCTAAAACCGAAATTTGCTCCCAATGACATCTTAAACATGCAAAGCAAAAAGAATGACATAGGCCCGCTATGATAAGACTCCGTCAGAGGTGCGCGATGTGACAATAGGCACAGTTGACAGAGGTTTGTACGGTTGTCCCTGGACCGCACGTCTACAGCGTCCTACCATTATCCAGGTTTACACGTCGGCTGGCTGGCGCATGATTGCGACTTCCTAGCTCCATCGAGAGGCAGGTGGGAGGTTAGTGCTAAGACCCTTCAGCTCTCTCTCTCTCTCTCTCTCTCTCTCTCTCTCTCTCTCTCTCTCTGCGCGCCAGAGCGTCAAATCAGCGACCTGTTTGCAAGTTTTCAGTTTATCCTCAATTTGCGTCATTTTAAAATTATTGACCTCTTTCCTTGCTCCCCATTTGTTCCTCTCACTGTCGTCGTCGTCGTCAGTCCTAAGACTAGCTTGATGCAGCTCTCCACACTATTCTACTCAGTGCAAGCCTCTTCATCATCGCGTAACTACTGCGTCCTACATCTATTTAAATCTATTTATTGTAGGCAGACATTGGTCTCTCCCCATAATTTACATCCCTCATGTTTCCCTCCAATGCTACAAGTAAACTGACGATTCCTAGGTGCCTTAAGATGTGTCCTCTGGACTGGTCCATTCTTTTAGTCGTATTGTGCCATAACTTCCTTTTCTTTCCAATTAGATTCAGTACCTCCTCGTCAATTACCTTATCTTCCCATCTGCTCTTACACATCTTGTAGTAGCATCACCTTTCAAAAGCTTCTATTTTCTTCTTGTCTGAAAATACCTTCAGAAAAGACTTCACTACTGAAATTTATGTTCTTAAAATTTTCATTTTATGAAGAGCTTTCCTTGGCTTCGCCAGTCTGTATTTTATATCCCCTTCACTTCAGCTATCAACGGCTGCTTTTATGCACAAACAGCAAAACTCCCTTAATATTTCTAGTGTCTCATTCCTAAACTAACTTCTTCAGCAATTCGTGACTGATTAAATTACATTTCATTACCTTCGTTCTACTTTCGTTGATATTTCTCTTGTAACCTCTTTCAAAGGCACTAGACATCCGTTCAACCGTTCTTCAGAGTACTTTGTCTTCTCTGAAAGAATTACAATGTCGTCAGCAAACCTAAAGGTTTTAACTTCTTCTCCCTGTACATAAATCCGTTTCCAAATTTTTCTGCTTCCTTTGCTGATTGCTCAATGAACAGATGGAATAACATAACGGATAGGTTACAACCCTGCCTCACTTCCTTCTCAAATACTATTTCCCGTTCATGTCTTTAGACTGTGACAGCTACAATCTGATTCTTGTACTTGATGTAGATACTCTTACACTTCCTAAATTTTATCTCTGCTGTCTTCAGAATTCCAGTGTGTGTATTCCAGTCAACGTTGTCAAAATTTTTCTCTGCATCGACAAATGCTATAAACAAAGGTTTGTCTTTCTTTCTTCAATCTATCCTCTACGCGACAAGTAAGATGAACCAGGACTCCGCCGACAAACTCTGAGACGTGGAAGTGGGAACCAAAACTAGAAAAAAATCCAGTTACCATGGGCCCTAGAACGCATACCTTAAAGAGCTACGAGCACTTGTTCAGAAGAGAGATGTCTCGCAGTAGCAAATATGTAGTGCTGAGAACTTTTTAAGTATACACTTTGGAGCCCACGTTTACTGGACATTTTTGTTCTTGTTTTAGACCATACTAAAACCTCTGAAAGTTTGTCGGTGGTGTTCTGGTTCACCCAATTTATCATTGGACATGACTTCTGAATCACCACGTATATTCCATCCACCTTTTAGCCTTCCCTTCTTTGCTTGGTACCTGCTTGCCATGTGATCTATTAAGATTCATAGAGGTGCCCCTCTCTTTTCCAAAGACTTCTTTAATTTTCCTACAGGTGGCATCTACGTTTTTTACAGTCATGCATGTTTCTAAAACTTCACATTCTTCCTCTAGCGACAGCTACTTAATCACTTCGCACTTCGTCAGTCTCATTTGGTTCACTTGCTGTAGTTTTATATTTTCTCCTTTCGTCAGATAAATTAAATATCTCCTGTGTTATCCAAGGATTTTTACTGACAAGGGGACAGCGCCTACCCGTCATTAGATTTCGTCCAAATAACGCCACGTACACCTTTAACACCGCCCAAGTAATTTCGTGTAATCGTACCAGACAGCGCTTGTTGGGCGTATGGATCTGTACTGTGATGCCAACCAGAACAAGGTATTAAAACTTCTCAATCATCCTTCATCTCAACGTCAAGCACGCCATTGTGCCAAGCAACTGAACGGTTGCTGTTATATTAAGGTAAGCGTTATTGGTTGTTTTTGCCGCTGTATTAATGACTAACTATATAAAACTATACATTTCTGTGATCAGTCAAGGTCTTCTTTAAGGTTACAAAACTTAATTCATAAGAGTTATTTGTAATACACAGGGTGAATCACTAACTATTGCCACCAAGAACCACTCGGAAAGTATGATAGGAGCTGAAAAGTTTGTGGGACAAAAGTTGCATGGGACTATGGGGGCCATAATATGACGTTGGTTTTTTGTTGCTAGGTGGGGTCGCTTCAGAGATATGAACGCCAATTTTTTTTAATGAGATGCTGCAGTTCGATATTTATTTTCTGATAACGGCTATCGAAAGGAATCCAATGATATGTAACAGTAAGGTCTTTGAAGGTCAACGAAGGTCACAAACAAGAATCAGCTGAGGAAATTGTAAATAATGTCTTTCAGAAAATTATTAAGCTGTTCTCTGTAAATAGAGCTGTGGCCGAGCTGTTCTAGGCGTTTCAGTCCGGAACCGCGCTGCTGCTGCGGTCGCAGGTTCGAATCCTGCCTCGGGCATGGATGTGTCTGATGTTCTTAGGTTAGTTAGGTTTAAGTAGTTCTAAGTCTAGGGGACTGATGATCTCAGATGTTCAGTCCCATAGTGCTTAGAGCCATCTGAACCATTTCTGCAAATACTCTCACTAAATTTTAAGAAGAGACAGTATATAAAAGTCTATACAGAAATGGCATAACACCATTGATAAACATACACTTTGAACATAAGTCTGTTGCTAACGCAGAAATTCAAAATTTCTGGATATGTGCATTGATGAGAAATTGAATTGGCAGAAAGACATCGACGATCTGCTGAAACGGTTAGGTTCACCTACTTATGCTATTATGGTTATTGCAAATTTTGATGACAACCATATCAGTAAATTGGCCTACTGTGCCTATTTCCTTTCACTACTTCCGCATGGCATCACATTTTGGGGTAATTCATCATTAAGAGAAAAAGTATTAATTGCACAAAAGCGTGTAATCAGAATAATAGCTGGAGACCACCCAAGATTACCTTGTAGACATTTATTTAAGGAACTCGGGATATTCACAGTACCTTCGCAATACATACATTATTCACTTACGAAATTTGTTATTAATTACCTGTCCCAATTCAAAAATAATAGCGAAGTGCATAGCTACAACACTAGAAGAAAGGATGGTATTTACTATTCTGGGTTAAATCTGATTTTGGCACAGAAAGGGGTGAATTATGCTGCCACACAAGAATCTCTCGTCATCTGCCAAATAGCATTAAAAGTCTGACAGCCAACTAACATTTAAAAACAAACACAAAGAATTTCAGAATGACATTTCCTTCAACTCAATAGATGAATTTTTAGATATGAAGTAGTAACTGCACACAAAATAATAAATTTTTTAAAGAAAACTTGTGTTAAACTGACACGTTCGACATCATTACGAAATGTCGTATACATGATCTATGGAGCACTATTCATGTAATGTAACGAGGGGTGGGAATGCTGTGAACTGACTTGCCCTCCTACTTGAGACAGCAGTAGAGCACGCTCGGTTGGCTTTAGCAATGATTGAGAGGGGAAAGTGGTGGGGGACCGGCTCCTTTCCAGGCTTCGATACACTTTTGCGCCACGAATGTAATTCATTCTAATAAGGGCAATTACAAGCGTGGCAATTACTGTTAGTTTATTAGCAATAGTTACACCACTGCTGGCAAAACATGTTTGCTCTAGCTGGAAACTGCTGCATAGTGGATAAACTCATTAGATACTACTAGCAGGTTGTGGCAGTATGGAGAACACTGACGGATTATCTTCCCGTCCCACGAATTTGTGTGACTTCGACTCCATGCCTGATCACTCCTCGCACACTATACGCAAATCGGCGGTCGCGCCATTCGAGTATCTGACTGTTCCGTACGTTAATTTCAAAAAAAATATATCCAAGGACTCTTTGTCTTTACTATTATTTCACGCTGTTCTGATTAGTACTGAACCAGGTTTGTTTTCAAATTAAAATACCGTACCACAAATTTTACTTCAATATTTTAACACTTCATGCACACATCTTATGAATGGTATTTATGTAATCTATAGAAATATTCGTTGACAAATGTAGCAGAGCCATTACTATCAACAATAGTATCCTGATAATGAAAGAAGTTCATTGCGGTTGAAAGGTATGACCAAACGTGTTACTTGGGTCCAGTTGTGCTTATATACACGGATGATGCAGGTACGAAATGAAACAAGAAATACATGCAAGCTAGCTAAAGCGAAATAGCTGCAAGAAAAACGTGAAGAATTCGAGACAAGAATGGTAGGCAGAAAACAGATTAGTTGATTAATCAAAACAAAGAACTTCCGAATAATTTAAAATAAAAAATGTAAATATCGACTGCAAAAGGAATTAAATTATTAAACGCGAAAGAGAGAGCGGATAGCTGGACCGTGTACATAACGTGCCTCTTAAGAGGGTGAGGAATTTTCTGCTAACGTGGTAAAAAAAGACGTGTGTAGATTTGGAGCACTGTAGGAAATTCAGTATTAGGTTGACAGATTTTTGGCAAGACTGTGATCAAACAATTCAGAAGGGTTCATTTAGAATGTCTAAGATCATAATGGGAAAATTGCAAACAAACGTTCATTAATGAGCAGAATATGTGAGACTTGGGAGATACCATCGACCTTTCCAAAGAATGTCATCCACACAATCCCGAAGATAAGAACGGCAAATACATACATGCAAAAACTGTCATAAAATCGGCTTAACAGTGCGTGAATCAAAGTTGCTAACCAGAAAAATATTAAATATGAAATTGAGGCTCTGTTAAATGACAGAACGGATTTTTGAAAGGTAACAACAGCAGAGATGCGGTAACGCTTGATGGTGGAAACAAGGTGAAAGTAAAATCAAAACACAACGAAAGTGTTTGACAATGCAAATTGGTGCAAGATATTTGAAATTCACACAAAACAGGAGTACTCTGTCGGGAAAGATTGGAGCTATTCTATATGTCCAACAACAAAAAGAGAACAACAACAGTGAAAGACCGAGGAGGGGCTCGAATTAGAAACGGCATAAAGCAAGGATGCAGCCAACCCCGGTACTGTTCAACCTATAAATGGAAGAAACAATGAAAGAAATAAAGGTTCGAAATTGGAAATAAAATTTGGGGTGAAACGATACCAACGATAACATTCGGTGGCATCGTTATCCTTTGTGAAAACGAAAATGATTTGCATGACCTGTTAAATGAAAAGGAGAATCTATAAACCAGAGAGCGTGGATGGGAGGGTAAACTAAAGAAAGGTTAAAGTTTTCAGCAGCAATAGCAATGAGACTGGCGACAAAGTGAACATCTAAATTAGGGACCTCGTGCTAAATGAAGTGAAAGAATGCCATCTTGGAAGAAAACAACGCATGATTGACGAAATATGGAGGACATGAGAAGCAGACTAATACAGTCCAAGACCGCATCCTTCTCCAAAATAAGTCTGCGAGTATCAAACATGTAATTAGAGAAAGAAATTTGTATGAATGTACGTGCGGAGCGCAATGTTGTATGGAAGTGAATCATGGACTCGCGAAAAACGGACTAGAAGAAAGTTCGCAGCTTTTGAGATGTGGTGTTGCAGAAGAACGCTGAAAAGTAAGCTGAGGGCAAAAATTGTAATGGGAGAACAGATCCGGAAATATGATGATGAGCCGCATCAAACTAGTTAGGAGACAGATAACCAAATAAAGAAATAATCAGGAGAGTGATATGAAAAAAATAACGGAAAGAGGAACAGGATAAACAGGATACAGGAGTCTTATATACACTCCTGGAAATTGAAATAAGAACACCGTGAATTCATTGTCCCAGGAAGGGGAAACTTTGACACATTCCTGGGGTCAGATACATCACATGATCACACTGACAGAACCACAGGCACATAGACACAGGCAACAGAGCATGCACAATGTCGGCACTAGTACAGTGTATATCCACCTTTCGCAGCAATGCAGGCTGCTATTCTCCCATGGAGACGATCGTACAGATGCTGGATGTAGTCCTGTGGAACGGCTTGCCATGCCATTTCCACCTGACGCCTCAGTTGGACCAGCGTTCGTGCTGGACGTGCAGACTGCGTGAGACGACGCTTCATCCAGTCCCAAACATGCTCAATGGGGGACAGATCCGGAGATCTTGCTGGCCAGGGTAGTTGACTTACACCTTCTAGAGCACGTTGGGTGGCACGGGACACATGCGGACGTGCATTGTCCTGTTGGAACAGCAAGTTCCCTTGCCGGTCTAGGAACGGTAGAACGATGGGTTCGATGACGGTTTGGATGTACCGTGCACTATTCAGTGTCCCCTCGACGATCACCAGTGGTGTACGGCCAGTGTAGGAGATCGCTCCCCACACCATGATGCCGGGTGTTGGCCCTGTGTGCCTCGGTCGTATGCAGTCCTGATTGTGGCGCTCACCTGCACGGCGCCAAACACGCATACGACCATCATTGGCACCAAGGCAGAAGCGACTCTCATCGCTGAAGACGACACGTCTCCATTCGTCCCTCCATTCACACCTGTCGCGACGATGCACGATGTTGGGGCGTGAGCGTGAGCGGAAGACAGCCTAACGGTGTGCGGGACCGTAGCCCAGCTTCATGGAGACGGTTGCGAATGGTCCTCGCCGATACCCCAGGAGCAACAGTGTCCCTAATTTGCTGGGAAGTGGCGGTGCGGTCCCCTACGGCACTGCGTAGGATCCTACGGTCTTGGCGTGCATCCGTGCGTCGCTGCGGTCCGGTCCCAGGTCGACGGGCACGTGCACCTTCCGCCGACCACTGGCGACAACATCGATGTACTGTGGAGACCTCACGCCCCACGTGTTGAGCAATTCGGCGGTACGTCCACCCGGCCTCCCGCATGCCCACTATACTCCCTCGCTCAAAGTCCGTCAACTGCACATACGGTTCACGTCCACGCTGTCGCGGCATGCTACCAGTGTTAAAGACTGCGATGGAGCTCCGTATGCCACGGCAAACTGGCTGACACTGACGGCGGCGGTGCACAAATGCTGCGCAGCTAGCGCCATTCGACGGCCAACACCGCGGTTCCTGGTGTGTCCGCTGTGCCGTGCGTGTGATCATTGCTTGTACAGCCCTCTCGCAGTGTCCGGAGCAAGTATGGTGGGTCTGACACACCGGTGTCAATGTGTTCTTTTTTCCATTTCCAGGAGTGTAGAATCAAACCTAATTACAGATGTTAGGTGTAACGGGCTCGGTGGTGAATGACTCTTTACAAATTCCGTAAATAATTTATCCACTTTAGCTCTGCAGAGTTTTTTCTGGAGAAACTTGCCATGATAGATAACTAGATAGAGAATACACGAAAGATGAAGCGTGAATAGCAAATTTGCATACTTTTCTCAGATACTGAGCTGAGTACCACATCTTCGTCTCACAGACAAGTCACACACAGTTAAATCTTCGACACGCAGAGAAATTTTTATGCGACCTATATATACAAGGTTCCCCAGAAGGAATAGCCAGTATTCAGGGATATTACAGGAACGATCATTTGAAGCAAAAACTTTGCATGGACATAGGTCGTATTCCGAATTGTTTCCGAGGCAGCAGACATTTAATGTATATTCCTGTTTTATTCAATATATTGTCAGCTTGATACGTACACCAATGTACAACAGTTACTAAAACATGCGTTCTACAAATAATCATTTGAAAAAGATGTGTTTTTAACACATTAACTTCTAAACATTACCGTACACGTCACATTACAAATAGGGCACAGTTAACACCAAATTTTCGAATATCTCGCCACCAATTTCAACACATTTGTGCACTCTATATAGAAATTATGTTGCTTGTCTGAGTGCCTCTGCACATTCCCTAACGAGAGCAGCAGCGTCCATGATGCGACCAAGCAGTTAATCTCTTGTGTTCATCTTTCGTTTGTACACCTCCGAATTCAACCAGCCCCATAAACGAAAATCTAATGGTGTAAGGTCTGGCGATCTTTGCCAGCTAATTGTACGTCGACGATCAGTGCAGCAATTAGCGTAAATGCAGTTGAGGTGTTCCCTCACAAGTGTGGTAAAATTTGGAAAAGCTCCTTCATGCTGCAAATACACTATGTGATCAAAAGTATCCGGACAGCCCCAGAAAATACGTTTTTCATATTAGGTGCACTCTGTTGCCAGGTACTCCATATCAGCGACCTCAATAGTCATTAGACATCATGAGATAGGATGGGAAGCTCCGCGGAACTCACGGACTTCGGACATGGCCAGGTGACTGGGTGTCACTTGTGTCATACGTCTGCAGGCGAGATTTCCGCACTCGTAAACATCCCTAGCTCCACTGTTTCCTATGTGATAGTGAAGTGGAAACGTGCAGGGACACGTAGAGTACAAAAGGGTGCAGATACCTCGTCTGCTGACTGGCAGAAACTGCCGACAGTTGAAGCTGGTCGTAATGTGTAATAGGCAGACATCTATCTAGACCATCACACAGGAATTCCGGACTGCATCACGATCCCCTTCAAGTACTAGGACAGTTAGGCGGAGGTGAGAACTAGGATTTCATGGTCGAGCGGCTGCTCACAAGCCACACATCACGCCACTAAATGCCAAACGGCGCATCGCTTGATGTAGGGAGCGTAAACATTGGACGATTGTCCGCCCCCAGTAGCTTTAGTGGTCAGCGCGACAGAATGTCAATCCTAAGGGCCCGGGTACGATTCCCGGCTGGGTTGGAGATTTTCTCCGCTCAGGGACTCGGTGCTGTGTTGCCCTAATCATCATCATTTCATCTCCATCGACGGGCATGTCGCCGAAGTAGCGTCAAATCGAAAGACTTGCATCCGGTGAACGGTCTGCCGATGGGAGGCACTAGTCACACGACATTTACATTTTACTTGTTGACTGAACAGTGGAAATACGTTGTGTGGAGTGACGAATCACGGTACACAAAGTGGCGATCTGATGGCAGGGTGTGGGTATGGCGAATGCCCGATGAACGTCATCTGCCAGTGTCTGTAGTGCTGACAGCAAAATTCGGAGGCGGTGGTGTTATGGTGTGGTCGTGTTTTTCATGGAGGCGGCTTGCACACGTTGTTGTTTTTGCGTGGCACTATCACAGCACAGGCCTACATTAATGTTTTAAGCATCTTCTTGCTTCCCACTGTTGAAGAGCAATTCGGGGATGGCGATCGAATCTTTAAACACGATCGAGCACCTGTTCATAATACACGGCCTGTGGCGCAGTGGTTACACGACAATAACATCCCTGTAATGGGCTGGCCTGCACAGAATCCTCACCTGAATACTATAGAACACCTTTGGGATGTTTTTGAACGCAGACTTCGTGCCAGGCCTCACCGAGCGACATCGATACCTCTGCTCAGTGCAGTACTCCGTCAAGAATGGGCTGCCATTCCCCAAGAAACCTTCCAGCACCTGACTGAACGTATGCCTGCGAGAGTGGAAGCTGTCATGAAGGCTAAGGGTGGACCAACACCACATTGAATTCCAGCATTACCGATGGAGGGAGCCACGAACTTGTAATTCATTTTCAGCCAGATGTCCAGATACTTTTCATCACATAGTGTACATTGCAGTCCGCAGGGCCAAAGGAACGTCGTCAGGATGTTCAAAAAACGGATTTTCAACAAATAATGCAAGGTAATTCTGTCTCGCCATTCGCTCTCATAAAATGACTGGACCTATCAACGCGTTACCGATCATGCCGCACCAAACACTGATCGGAAAACTAACTTGGAAATCGGTTTCCACTGTGGAGTGTGGATTTTCCTGCGACCATCACTGATAATTACGTGTGCTGTTGATTACATTCCATGTAAACGTGGATTCATCAGTAAGTAGTGTTAATGGAAGAAAACGATGATTGTACTTTAAACAGTGACAAAATTTAAGTCGTGTTGCATTGTCACCAATGTGAAGATTGTGGACACTTTCTCTGAAGTAAAGTTCACCATACACGTGTTCGTGAAACATCGCTACGTGGAGAAAGTCGCCATCTTCTCGTAGTAAAACTACGCTGCATCATTCTGACAATGCGTTGCTGTTACTTCACAGGTTCTTGCGCTACACGTTCAGAAGGAAACTTAGAAAAGTAACTGTTTCATGCTATATGCTGCGAACTCTGGTAATCACTCTAGGATCAAAAATTCGACCTGTCTGAAAGCGCCGTCAGTATTCTTCGACAGCAGCAGGAGCATTATCATAGCTGAAGCTGATATGCATACTCTTCATTGGTGTAGATGTTCGGCATATTAACCAGCGAGTGTGCAAACACTGTCAACCGGACATTGCACGTCCAATTCGACAACATTTGACATTTTCTGTTTTCTATTCTATGATGTACTTTGGCTTTTACTAAACATTTTGGTACACACTGAGGTCATAAAAGTCATGGCTTAGCGATATGCTCATATAAAGACGGCGGTAGTATCGCGTACGCAAGGTATAAAAGGGCAATGCTTTGGCGGAGCTGTACTCAGGTAACTTATATGGAAAAGTTTCCGACGTGATTATGGCCGCACGAGGAGCATAAAAACAGACTTTTAAGGCGGATTCGTAGTCAGAGCTACACTGATGGCACATTTAATTTTGGAAATCGTTACAGAATTCGATATTCCGTGACCCACAGTTTTAAAAGTTTGCTAAAAACACCAAATTTCAGTCATTACCGCTCACCACGGAAAACGCATTGGCCAACGACCTTAACGACCGAGAACAGCAGCGTTTGCGTAGAGTTGTCAGCGCTAACAGAAAAGCAACAATGCGTCAGATGACCGCAGAAATTAGAGACGTACGGCGAACGTACCCCTTAGGACAGTGTGGCGAAATTTGGCGTTAATGGGTTATGGCAGCAGACGACTGACAGGATAGCCTTTGTTAACAGCACAACATTGGTCGCGTTGCGTCTGCCGGGCTCGTGACCATATCGATTGGACTCTAGACGACTGGAAAACAGTGACCTAGTTACATGAGTACTGATTTCAGTGCCAATGGTAGGGTTCGAGTGTGGTGCAGACCCCACAAAGCCATGACACCAAGTTGTCAAAAAGGCACTGTGCAAGCTGTTGGTGGCTCCATAACAGGTTGTGTTTACATGGAATGGACTAGATCCTCAGTTTCAATTGAACCATCATTGACTGGAAATGGTCATGTTTGGAAATTTGGAGACCATTTGCAGCCATTCATGGACTTCTAGACAAAGCACTATGTCACCGGGCGCCGGCCGCTGTGGCCGAGTGGTTCTAGGCGCTTCAGTCTGGAACCGCGCGACCGCTACAGTCGCAGGTTCGAATCCTGCCTCGGACATAGATGTGTGTGATGTCCTTAAGTTAGATAGGTTTAAGTAGCTCTAAGTTCTAGGGAGCTAATGACCTCAGATGTTAAGTCCCATAGTGCTCAGAGCTATTTGAAATATTTGTCACCGGGCCACAATTGTTCGCAATTGGTTTCAAGAACATTCTGGACTCTCTGAGTGTATGCTTTGGCCACCGAGTTAGCCCGACATGACTCCTACAAACATTTATCGGACATAATCAAATGGTCAATTTGTGTACAAAAATTGTACACCAGCAACGCTTTTGAAATTACGGGCGTATACAGAGGCAGCATGGCACAATATTTCTGCATGAGACTTCCAACGACTTGTTGAGTCCATCCCAAGTCTAGTTGCTGCACTACGCCGGGCAGGAGGTTGTCGGACACGATATTAGGAGGTATCCCACGACTTTCGTCGCCTCAGTGTATCATACACTAAAAACAGACAATTTTAAGAGCTTCAAATAATATTTTGAAAGTTGACATGTAACACAGCTTTCACCATTCACGTTCACTGCCACAGTTACACAGTCATATTTTAAGAACTGCACAGTCAAGAAGGCTGTGAATTGCCTTGTTCCGTGCCTAATGTTACGTCTCAGAAGTTGGCATTACGAATAAACAAATCAGTCCTTCGTTTGTGGCACTAGTTTTGCTTGAAAGTAGTAGGATAGCCAGCGATTTGTATTGGGCGCTTGCCTATATTTCTTTTTTATACACATATAAAACAACTAAGCGTAAAAGCATGTCTGCCACAGTGTTCCGCTATTGTCTGCTTTCCCTTTGACTTTAGGCCGGCCGGCCGGAGTGGCCATGCGGTTCTCGGCGCTACAGTCTGGAGTCGAGCGACCGCTACGGTCGCAGGTTCGAATCCTGCCTCGGGCATGGATGTGTGTGATGTCCTTAGGTTAGTTAGGTTTAATTAGTTCTAAGTTCTAGGCGATTGATGGTGACCTCAGAAGTTAAGTCGCATAGTGCTCAGAGCCATTTGAACTTTAGGCTGTCCCCACGCCGTTCGTAAGTTCTGTAGACATGATCTGATTCATCTTGACCACTTTCTGGATTAAACTAACATATTACGAAGGTTGTCCAGAAAGTAATGCACCGCACTTTTCTTTCCTCAGTGAAACAAGTAAATGAGGATTGATTTTCTCGGCCAATGGCGTCATTGGATGCGGTATGGAGGAGCGCTAGGTCCGCAGTCCACTCTCCCGGCCGTTGTCACTTTTCCTGACCTAGAGCCGCTATTGCGCGCCGAAGTAACTCCTCAATTGTCACCAGAAGGCTGTGTACACACCGTTCCACTCGTTCCACCACGGAAAAATCCATGGCAATAGCGGGAATCGGACCTGGGTCTTTCGCATGGCTTTTACCCACGCACACCCGTCCGCTATAGAGGCGGACTATGCAATAGGTCACAGTAGAAAGCACCCTAATACTGTAAATTGTATCATCATCTCTAGTCTCAGTAGTAGCCTAAACACGACAAATAAAAGAAATCACGTTCCTTCGGGTGTGCCATATTCAGCTGAAATCACTCATTGATGGTTCAAATGGCTCTGAGCACTATGGGACTCAACATCTTAGGTCATAAGTCCCCTAGAACTTAGAACTACTTAAACCTAACTAACCTAAGGACATCACACACACCCATGCCCGAGGCAGGATTCGAACCTGCGACCGTAGCAGTCCCGCGGTTCCGGACTGCAGCGCCAGAACCGCTAGACCACCGCGGCCGGCCACTCATTGATGATTAGAATCCGTAGAGCTACCGTATTGCGGGAATGTTGACTGCTTCGTTTCACTTGCTATTCCAAATAGTCCCGGACGTTTTATGGTATTAAGATAGGTTGGCTTAGCAGGTCTGTCGAAGTGTGACAGAATGCCTAAAGTGTACATCAAACCAGGAACGTAAGTGTACGACCATTTGAACACAAATGTTGACATCTTCCATGACAGGAGTGTTCACAGCATGCTCACCATAAATATCTATATTACTAAGCGACCATCTTGGAACCCATTATCAGTTTCAGGTTGCCTATCTAACGGCTGCCAGGGCCAAAAAATTTTTTTCAATATTTTGCGAAATTATTGACCGAATTTAAAAATTTTAAACCGTTTGCTAATGTACTCATCAAGAAGTACACTGAAGCTTCAAAGAAACTGGTATAGGCATGCGTACTCAAGTACAGAGGTATGTAAACAGGCAGAATATAGCGCTGCGGTCGGCAACGCCTATATGAAACAACAAGTGTCTGGTGCAGTTGTTAGTTCGGTTACTGCTGCTGCAATGGCAGGTTATCAAGATTTAAGTGAGTTTCAACGTGGTGTTACAGTCGGCGCACGAGCGAAGGACACAACATCTTCGAGGTAGCGATGAAGTGGGGTTTTCCCCGTACGACCATTTCACGACTGTACCGTGAATATCAGGAATCCGGTAATACGTCGAATCTCCGACATCGCTGCGGCCAGAAGAAGATCCTGCAAGAACGGGACCAACGACGACTGAAGAGAATCGTCCAATGTGACAGAAGTGCAACCCTTCCACATATTGTTGCAGATTTCAATGCTGAGCCATCAGCAAGTGTCAACGTTCGAATTATTCAACTAAACTTTATCGATATGGACTTCCGGAGCTGAAGGCACAGTTGTGTGCCCTTGATGACTACAGGACACAAAACTTTATGCCTCGCCTAGGTCCGCCAGCCCCGACATTGGACTGTTGATGACTGGAAATATGTTGCCTGGTCGGACGAGTCTCGTTTCAAATTGTATCGAGCGGATGGACGTGTACGAGTATGAAAACAACTTCATGACTCCGTGAACCCTGCATGTCAGCAGGGGACTGCTCAAGCTGGTGGAGGCTCTGTAATGGTGTGGGGCGTGTGCAGTTGGAGTGATACGGGACCCGTGATACGTCTAGATACGACTCTGACAGCTGACACGTACGTAAGCATTCTGTCTGATCACCTGCATCCATTCATGTCCATTGTGCATTCCGATGGACTTAGGCAATTCCAGCAGGACTATGTGACACCCCACACTTCCAGAATTGCTACACAGTGGCTCCAGGAAGACTCCTCTGAGTTTAAACACTTCCGCTGGTCACAAAACTCCCCAAACATGAACATTATCTCTGGTATGCCTGCAGGACGCATGATGTCAATTCTCTCCAGCACTACTTCAGACATTAGTCGAGTCCATGACACGTCGTGTTGCGGCACTTCTGCGTGCTCGATGGTGCCCTACACGATATTAGGCAGATGTACCAGTTTCTGTGGCTCTTCAGTGTGTAATCCTATGTTAAAAGTTTAACACATTCAGACAAGTACTACAGTTAGAAACAGCCTGTTTGTTTTGACATAGCGTAACTGAAGGCGTACAAATACCCGGACTCTGTTCGTCCACTATTTGACAATGATAGCACTCTGCGAGTTCCAACAACCTTTACACATTGTTTAGAAACGTTACGAAACTTTTTCTCGTTGGCACCCCCCACAACATGATGAGAGAGAAAATGTTTATAGCTTACTACATTTTGACTGTTCACGCAGATATGACGTTTTAATTTATTACAACAGTTCGGTAATTTAAAGAACCAGGGGTTTACTGGTCTGAAAGGAAAGACAATACTTAGTCACCGTTTTGAAATAAAAATCGTGGTTCAGGGTCAGGTAACCTGTGTGAATGAGACACACTCACGGTACGAAAAACATCCACAAAACATCATACAACCATCTTCGGCCTGAACCATACCCTTCACACACTGCGAGTTGAACACCTCACTAGGCCACGTTTTCACTCGATGCTTCGCATGAGGCAAAATCAGAACTCGTCGAACCACAGTAACCGTGTCCAGCCAGCTACTGTGCAGTTTCTGTGTTGTTTGAGCGAAATGTCCATAGCACGCAGCTGCCTGAGCAATGTTCGCTCGGAAGATGGTTGAGGTGGACCTGCATTCAGTGACAGCAACAATTCGTGTCGGGTGTGAAACCAGTTGTCATTTGCATGGCGTGATCCGTGTATGAGGTCATTGTCTTCTAGCATCCTTTAACGACCATTGTTCTTATGCCATGTTACAACGTTGCTAGTGCTACACTATTCCTTGAAGACGCGTTTGACAGTCCTTGTTTATATACCACCGTTGATACACCAAAAAATTGGGCAACCTCTCTCACGGTATTTTCATCATCAATGGCCTATACTTCGTAACGGATGACTGAAGTAGAGTCAGCATGCACTTTCTTTGGTCACTCGGGAGTCCAATGCGAGAGCCAACATGGCGCCCACGGGTGGGGCATGCGTATACATCACCAAAAGACGAATTCGTCGGAGGCGACTGTCTACAAGCTCGTTTTGTAGTTAAGTTGTTGAGCCAGGCGTCGTCGTGGATGAGTTTCCTCCATGTGATACGGTCTTCGGCGAGCTCCTTCCATTTGTCGTAGTCAGTATTAAATACGTCCATATCACGCTTGACCGTAAGGTGTTCGTTGCCCCATACACTTCAGCGGAGCTTCGAGAAAGTGTTCGCTGCTTTCCCAGTCTTTGCGCCTACCGAAAGATCTTCCGACACTAGCGAACCTCTGTACCAGAATTTGTCAACTGCTTTGAACAGGGAGCCATCTAATATTATGGCAGGCATATCTGTGTATCCTTGCGCCATAATCACAGTTTTCTTTGCATTCACAAAAATGGAGAATGACTTCCACGCAGCAGAAAATTTGTCCACAAGTCTTCGAAGGTCGTCCTGAGGATCTGAGTAACGAAATGATGTAAAGTTTCTCATCAGCCCTGGTATGTAGATGGATGCCCAGGTTTGCTTCGCCGAAAGCAACTTTGAGGAGCAACGAGAAAAATATACCAAACAAGGCAGAGACCAGTACTCAGCCTTGACGAACTCCTCGTTGCACCAAGAAAGGATCTGACGTGCTTCCACCAAATATCACAGCAACCTCTACATTATTGTGAGCAGCGCTGATCATCTTCAGAAGTTTTGGAGGACACCTTATCTTCACCAGTAAAGTATAGACCCTCCCTGATAACTATGTTTTACTTAGGTAGATAAAAGCAATGGGCGATGGGGTCTTCTGCTCGGGGCATTTTTCCTGAACCTGTCGGAGTGTGAAGATCATATCAGTAGTAGATCTCTGGGCTCGAAACCCACCTTGAGACTCAGGGTACTCACGCTCTGCAAGTTTCTCCACTCCGTCCAGCGCCACAGGCAATCGCTCTTCCACGCCAACCCATCTTACTGCATTGTTTCCATACAACCAACTGGCACTACACACTTCACTGCCATGACTTATGTAAACTCTGAAGGGTCTCGTGACCACCTGGTTCCAGTTCTTTTTCATCTACATTGCTCCAAAGTGACTAGTGTGCTCTTTTAAAGGGCTAACTAGTATTTTGTCCAGTGAAATTATTTCCTGCGCCCCCAATAAGCCTCTCGTGCCAACCTGGTGACTGCCATCAGTGTCCTTGGCCAATATCAAGAGCTTGTTGCCCGAAGCTGCGAACTTTTTAGTGCGACTGCCCCCTACACTGTAAACTTTGTGCAAAAATCAGAGCAACTTTGAAGGTTAAGTATTCGATTGGCATTGGGGTATCTGCATCTGAGGAATGTTTAGACACCTCAAAAGAAAGCAACTGGCCTGAAGGACAGAAAGTGTAAAGAAGTGTTGATGCAAATACATGCTAAAAATGCAATTATTGTTGGCGCTTTCCAAGTTTTATAGCTTTACGCATGCACCATGTAGGCAAAAAAGGTTTTGCTCCTAGGAATACAATGGGTCGTAATTCTTCAGGTAGGAGGAGGGGTAGGTTGCAGAGAGTTGGTCACTGAACAACACTTGAGAAGGGAGCGGGCGCAGGAGAGAAGACTGAAACACTTACACAACAAGTAAACTCTGGAAGGGCAATTCTCGTAAATCACGTAATGCAGGCTACCACGCCCAATATTTGAAGTTTTGGTGATATTTCTTTTATAAGCATTAGGCCATAGTCCAAAGTATATTTTTCTGCCTAGCGTTTCCTCTTTCAGTGCTGGAGACATCATCAGAGGCTACAACAACACAGAAAGCAGTTACAATCTCAAAAAAGGTCAGGAAGCTATATTGTGTATACGTATCCACGCAACGATTGTGACGTCATCAGACAGCTGCCAAGGATCGCGCAGTCACGCCTACGTGCGTTATGGACTATGGTGTTTTATTTATTACTAAGGCCAACAAACTCTAATTTAAATGCTTCTTCTTTTCTGCTAAAGTTATTTTTGTGTTTTTTAATTTCTATGACCTATCCGTACACCCTAGCACAGTAATGACAAGATCTCGATTAAGCCATGGTATCGGGCAAATGAATTCGGTGATTGATCTTCAAGGTTGATTTATCTATGTTGGCAGGACAATTGCTCTTGTGTTCCTTAAGACGAATGTTAATCCTTCTTTTTGTAGTTCATATGAACACTTAAGTGCATGTGAAAGGGATTTCATGTACTCCAGTTATGGCAAGGGCCGGGCAAACGTCCTTTGCAGTGTTCAAATATTCGCGCACCTTCTTATTGGTAAATACTGCGTCAATACTGTGTCTTCTGATTACTCTGCTGATGCGGTTTGTGTTTTTATGAAAGGGGTGGAAAACTTTCCCTATAGTCGCTTCTTATTCATTAGATTCTCCTGGCCATTTAGGGTGTAGTGCAAGGATTCATCTCTTTGTCAAAGTAGCCTTTACTTCTGATCAGGCATGTCCACCAAGTACTGTGGCGCACAGGTTCTGTTAGCCCGGGCCATTAAAGTTTTGATAACTCCCATTTTTCTGATTGTGATCGTGATTGAAATTCCTGTGAACTGAGTGTGGGTGGGCTTACTGTAGATCAACCGATCAGTTCTTTTAGTCACGATATGCCACAAATTTATTTTCTCTCAGTTAATACCTTCTCATTAGTTACGAGATCTACCTATCTAATCTTCAGCGTTCTTTCGTAGCACCACATTTCAAAAGCTTCTGTTCTCTTCTTCTCTGAACTGCTTAGCGTCCACGTTCAGTAAAACATTACGTTGCAGATAAATTCTTCCAGAAAAGAATTCCTAAAAATTAAATTTATACGCAGTTTTAATAAGCTTTTCTTGCCATTGCCAGCATCCTCAGTTATTTTACTACCCAAATAGCAATACACATCTATTACTTTTAGTGTCACATTGTCTAATCTGATTCCCTCAGCATCGCCTGATTTAGTTCGACTACATTCCATTGCCCTTATTACGATTTTGTTAATATTAATCTTGTATCCTCCTTTCAAGATTCTACACTACTTCCATTAAAATTGCTATAACACGAAGATGACGTGCTACAGACGCGAAATTTAACCGACAGGAA
Organism: Schistocerca nitens; assembly: GCF_023898315.1. Lineage (NCBI taxonomy): Eukaryota > Metazoa > Arthropoda > Insecta > Orthoptera > Acrididae > Schistocerca > Schistocerca nitens. Next base: position 637,321,485 of record NC_064616.1, on the reverse strand, counting down.
GAAGATGCCGTGATATGCATATGATTAGCTTTTCAGAACATTCACACAAGATTGGAGCTGGTGGCGACACGTACAACGTGCTGACATGAGGAAAGTTTCCAACCGACTTCTCATACACAAGCAGCTGTGCACCGGCGTTGCCTCGTGAAACGTTGTTGTGATGCCTCGTGTAAGAAGGAGAAATGCGTGCCATCACGTTTCGACTTTCATAAAGGTCGGATTGTAGCCTATCGCGATTGCGGTTTATCGTATCGCGACATTGCTGGTCGCGTTGGTCGAGGTCCAACGACTCTTAGCAGAATATGGAATCGGTAGGTTCAGGAGGGTAATACGAAACGCCGTGCTGGATCCCAACGGCATCGTATCACTAGCAGCTGAGATGACGGGCATCTTATGCGCATGGCTGTAACGGTTCGTGCAGCCACTTTTCGATCCCTGAGTCAACAGGTGGGGAAGTTTGCAAGACAAAAACCATCTGCACGAACAGTTCGACGACGTTTGCAGCAGCATGGACTATCAGCTCGGAGACCATGGCTGCGGTTACCCTTGACGCTGCATCACAGACAGGAGCGCCTGCGATGGTGTACTCAACGACGAACCTGGGTGCACGAATGGCAAAACGTCATTTTTTTGGATGAATCCAGGTTCTGTTTACAGCATCATGATGGTCGCATCCGTGTTTGGCGACATCGCGGTGAACGCACATTGGAAGCGTGTATTCGTCATCGCCATACTGGCGTATCACCCGGCGTGATGGTATGGGGTGCCATTGGTTACACGTCTCGGTCACCTTTTGTTGGCACTGACGGCACTTTGAATAGTGGACGTTACATTTCATATGTGTTACGACCCGTGGCTCTATCCTTCATTCGATCCCTGCGAAACCCTACATTTCAGCAGGATAATGCACCACCACATATTGCAGGTCCTGTACGGGCCTTTCTGGATACAGAAAATGTTCGACTGCTGCCCTGGCAAGCACATTCTCCAGATCTCTCACCAATTGAAAACGTCTCGTCAATGGTGGCCGAGTAACTGGCTCGTCACAATACGCCAGTCACTACTCTTGATGAACTGTGGTATCGTGTTGAAGCTGCATGGGCAGCTGTATCTTTACTCGCCATCCAAGCTCTGTTTGACTCAATGCCCAGGCGTATAAAGGCCGTTATTACGGCCAGAGGTGGTTGTTCTGGGTACTGATTTCTCAGGATCTATGCACCCAAATTGCGTGAAAATGTAATCACATGTCAGTTCTAGTATAATATATTTGTCCAATGAATACCCGTTTATCATCTGCATTTCTTCTTGGTGTAGCAATTTTAATGGCCAATAGTGTATATATTCCGTTCAACTGCACTTCCAAGTCCTTTGCTGTCTCTAACAGGTTGACACTGTCATCGTCAAACCTCAAAGTTTTTATTTCTCCTATCTATCATTCACCATCTTGGATTTTTGAATTTACTACTGATTTATAGTAAGGAAAACGGTCTTACTTCCACAGCCACATCGTAGGAGTGGGGGAAAACCCAGTAGCACAATTGGGATAATTTTCAATTTCCCGCCATTTTTTTAAATTTTCCATCATTTTATACATAGCCCAATTGGACTTTGTCAGAAATATGGCAACAGCGCATGACAACATCGGTGATGTCATTGTATATCTGGCAACAGCGCATTCTGCACCTGTTCTGTCCTTATCTACCTACAATTGGAAACAGACCGGTAATCATTTCGACATGGATGTGGAAAGAGCATGGTTGTCACTGAGTTGAGAGCATGGTTGTCAACTGAGTGGGGGACGCAAAGGAAAACAAATATCAGAATTTTTGGGTAGAGATTTGAATTCAGTTCCGTCTGAATATGAGTCCCTGCATGACACTGATCCAGAGATTGCATATATTGGCCTAGAACCACTGAGTTTAGTGGATTCCACAGACACAGTAAATTAGCTAGGTTGTCCAACAAATACGTATTTATCTATTTTACGCATCACTTACCTTTGGGTGAGAACACTTGCCCTTGTAAAGTGGGCATCAATCTCAAGATCTTCACTTGTGTAACAACCGGTATCACATAATAGCACATAATGCCTGTAACTTCAACGCGTATTTTATGGTAACAGGACAACTGCTACACAGAAATCTTTGATTACCCAAGAGTCTGTATTCAACCAGAACAGGCAGGGGCATTCAAAAGTTAAGGACACAGGTTGCTATAATAATTCTACAGACAATGAAAATCATCCACTTACTGTTTCTCTACAACCTTCCTGAATTCGTCTACATCACACGAAAGACACGAATGCACCTGTGGTCTAAGGGTAGCGTTTTGGATTACTGGTCCTTCGTCTCGGGTTCTAAACCCACCACCGCATAAATTTGGTTAATAACAATTAGCACTGCCGGCTGAAGACATCTGGCATCATAAGTCACCCTCATTCTGACAACGCCCTTGTCAAAGAGAGCGGAGGAACGGACAGAGGTTCAGGGCACTCTCTTGTCCTTCGGGTGGGAAACTGCCCCTAAAAAGGAAGAATCAGCAATGATCAACGGCATGAGGATGCAGAAGGCAATAGAAATCACTGCATTAAAGACACATAACGTGTATCCACAGGACATGTGGCCTGTAAGTGAAAAAGCGTCATGATAAACTCTCCATTGGCGAAATATTCCGGAATAGTCCACCCCATCCGGATTTCTGGAAGGGGTCTGCGAAGGGGGAAGTGACCATGAGAAAAAGATTGAATAACCAACGGAAGGACAACGTTCTACGAGTCGGGGTGTGGAATGTCAGAAACTTGAACGTGGCAGGGAAGCTAGAAAATCTGAGAAGGGAAATGCAAAGGCTCAATCTAGATATACTAGGGGTCAGTGAAGTGAAGTGAAATGGAAAGAAGACAAGGATTTCTGGTCGGATGAGTGTAGGGTAAAATCAACAGCAGCAGAAAATGGTATAACGGAAGTAGGATTCGTTATGAATAGGAAGGTATGGCAGAGACTATGTTTCTGTGAACAGTTCAGTGATACGGTTGTTCTTATCAGAATCGACAGGAAACCAACACCGACAATTATAGTTCAGGTATACATGCCGGCGTCACAAGCTGAAGGTGAAGAGACAGAGAAAGTATATGGGGATATTGAAGGGATATTTCAGTACGTAAAGATAGATGAAAATCTAATAGTCATAGGGGATTGGAATGCAGTTGTAGAGAAAAGAGTAGAAGAAAAGGTTACAGGAGAATATGGGCTTGGGACAAGGAATGAGAGAAGAGAAAGACTAATTGAGTTCTGCAATAGATTTCAGCTAGTAATAGCGAATACTTTGTTCAATAATCACAAGAGGGGGAGATATACTTGGAAAACGCCAGGTGTTATGGTTCAAATGGCTCTGAGCACTATGGGACTTAACTGCTGTGGTCATCAGTCCCCTAGAACTTAGAACTACTTAAACCTAACTAACCTAAGGACACCACACACATACATGCCCCAGGCAGGATTCGAACCTGCGACCGTAGCGGTCGCGCGGCTCCAGACTGTAGCGCCTAGAACCGCTCGGCCACTCCGGCCGGCCAGGTGTTACGGGAAGATTTCAGTTAGATTACATCATGGTCAGACAGAGATTCCGAAATCAGATACTGGATTGTAAAACGTACCCAGGAGCAGATACAGACTCAGATCACAATGTAGTAGTGATGAAGAGTAGGCTGAAGTTTAAGAGATTAGTCAGGATGAATCAATATGCAAAGAAGTGGGATAGTACTAAGGAATGACGAAACATGCTTGAAGTTCTCTAAGGCTATAGATACAGTAATAAGGAATAGCCGAGTATGCAGAACAGTTGAAGAGGAATGGACATCTCTCAAAAGAGCAATCACAGAAGTTGGAAAGAAAAACATAGCTACAAAGAAGGTACCTGCGAAAAAATCATGGGTAATTGAAGAAATACTTCAGCTGATCGATGAAAGAAGGGAGTACAAAAATGTTCAAGAAAACAGAAATACAAGTCACTGAGGAATGAAATAAATAGGGAGTGCAGTGAAGCTAAGACGAAATGGCTGCACGAAAAATGTGAAGAAATCCAAAAAGAAATGATTGTCGGAAGGACAGACTCAGTATACAGGAAAGTCAAAACAACCTTCCGTGAAATTAAAAGCAAGGGTGATAACATTAAGAGTGCAACGGGAATTCCACTGTTAAATGCAGAGGAGAGAGCGGACTGGTGGAAAGAGTACATTAAAGGTCTCTATGAGGGGGAATATTTGTCGGTTGTGATAGAAGACGAAACACTTCAGAAGAGATACGGAATCCGGTATTAGAATTAGTATTGAAGAGAGCTTTGGGGGATTTAGGATCAAACAAGGCAGAAGAGAGAGGGAACTTTCCACCAGTATTTCTAAAGTCAGTGGGGGACGTGACAACAAAATGAATATTCACATTGGTGCGCAAGTGGCGACATATCATCTGACTTTCGGAAAAATATCATCCATACAATTCCGAAGACTGCAAGAGCTGACAAGTGCGAGAATTATCACACAGTCAGCTTAACAGCTCGTGCATCCAAGTTGCTGACAATAATAATATACAGAAGAATAGAAAAGAAAATTGGGGTTGTGTTAGACGACGATCAGTTTGGCTTTAGGAAAGGTAAAGGCACCAGAGGCAATTCTGACGTTGCGGCTAATAATGGAAGCGAGATTAAGGAAAAATCTAGACACGTTCATAGCATTGGTCGACCTCGAAAAAGCATTCGACAATGTGAAATGGTGAAAGATGTTCGCAATTCTGAGAAAAATAGGGATAAGCTGTAGGGAGAGACGGGTAGTATGTAAACGTGCAAGATCCAAGAGGGAATAATAAGAGTCGACAACCAAGAACAAAGTGCTCGGATTACGAAAGGTGTAAGACAAGGATGTAGTCTTTCGCCCCTACTGTTCATTCTGTACACTGAAGAAGCAGTAATGGAAATAAAAGAGAGGGAGTGGGATTAAAATTCAAGGTGAAAGGATATCAATCATACGATTCGCTGATACATCGCTACCCTGAACGAAAGTGAAGAAGAATTACAGGATCTGATGAATGGAACGAACAGTCTAATGAGTACAGAATATGGACTGAGAGAAAATCGAAGAATGAAGAAAGTAATGAGAAGTAGCAGAAATGAGAACAGCGAGAAATTTATCATCAGGACTGAGAGTCACGAAACAGATGAAGTTAAGGGATTCTGCTCCGTAGGCAGCAAAATAACCATTGACGGACGGAGCAAGCAAAGTATCAAAAGCAGACTAGTACTGGCAAAAAGGGATTCCTGGCCAAGCGAAGTCTACTTAGCATCAGACGTAGGCCTTCATTTGAGGAAGAAATTTCTGAGAATGTTAGTCTGCAGCACAGCATTGTATGATAGTGAAACATGGACTGTGGGGAAACCAGAACAGAAGAGAATCGAAGCATTTGAGATGGAGTGCTACGAACGAATGTTAAAAATTACGTGGTCTGTTAACGTATGGAATGAGGAGGTTCTACGCAGAATCGGAGAGGAAAGGAATATGTGGGAAACACTGACAAGGAGAAGAGACACAATGATAGGACATCTGTCAAGACATCAGAGAGTGACTTCCGTGGCACTAGAGCGAGCAGTAGAGGGCAAAAACTGTAGAGGAAGACAGGATAGGAATACACCCAGAAAATACACTCCTGGAAATGGAAAAAAGAACACATTGACACCGGTGTGTCAGACCCACCATACTTGCTCCGGACACTGCGAGAGGGCTGTACAAGCAATGATCACACGCACGGCACAGCGGACACACCAGGAACCGCGGTGTTGGCCGTCGAATGGCGCTAGCTGCGCAGCATTTGTGCACCGCCGCCGTCAGTGTCAGCCAGTTTGCCGTGGCATACGGAGCTCCATCGCAGTTTTTAACACTGGTAGCATGCCGCGACAGCGTGAACGTGAACCGTATGTGCAGTTGACGGACTTTGAGCGAGGGCGTATAATGGGCATGCGGGAGGCCGGGTGGACGTATCGCCGAATTGCTCAACACGTGGGGCGTGAGGTCTCCACAGTACATCGATGTTGTCGCCAGTGGTCGGCGGAAGGTGCACGTGCCCGTCGACCTGGGACCGGACCGCAGCGACGCACGGATGCACGCCAAGACCGTAGGATCCTACGCAGTGCCGTAGGGGACCGCACCGCCACTTCCCAGCAAATTAGGGACACTGTTGCTCCTGGGGTATCGGCGAGGACCATTCGCAACCGTCTCCATGAAGCTGGGCTACGGTCCCGCACACCGTTAGGCCGTCTTCCGCTCACGCTCCAACATCGTGCAGCCCGCCTCCAGTGGTGTCGCGACAGGCGTGAATGGAGGGACGAATGGAGACGCGTCGTCTTCAGCGATGAGAGTCGCTTCTGCCTTGGTGCCAATGATGGTCGTATGCGTGTTTGGCGCCGTGCAGGTGAGCGCCACAATCAGGACTGCATACGACCGAGGCACACAGGGCCAACACCCGGCATCATGGTGTGGGGAGCGATCTCCTACACTGGCCGTACACCACTGGTGATCGTCGAGGGGACACTGAATAGTGCACGGTACATCCAAACCGTCATCGAACCCATCGTTCTACCATTCCTAGACTGGCAAGGGAACTTGCTGTTCCAACAGGACAATGCACGTCCGCATGTATCCCGTGCCACCCAACGTGCTCTAGAAGGTGTAAGTCAACTACCCTGGCCAGCAAGATCTCCGGATCTGTCCCCCATTGAGCATGTTTGGGACTGGATGAAGCGTCGTCTCACGCGGTCTGCACGTTCAGCACGAACGCTGGTCCAACTGAGGCGCCAGGTGGAAATGGCATGGCAAGCCGTTCCACAGGACTACATCCAGCATCTCTACGATCGTCTCCATGGGAGAATAGCAGCCTGCATTGCTGCGAAAGGTGGATATACACTGTACTAGTGCCGACATTGTGCATGCTCTGTTGCCTGTGTCTATGTGCCTGTGGTTCTGTCAGTGTGATCATGTGATGTATCTGACCCCAGGAATGTGTCAATAAAGTTTCCCCTTCCTGGGACAATGAATTCACGGTGTTCTTATTTCAATTTCCAGGAGTGTAGTTGAGGACGTAAGTTCCAAGTGCTACTCTGAGATGAAGAGATTGGCACAGGAGATGGATTCATGGCGGTCCGCATCAAACCAGTCAGAAGATTGATAGCTCAAAAAAAGAATCATTTTTCAGATAACTTTTTGTTCAACTTAGCTGAAAAGTCTGACAACGGTGATTAAATTTTGAACGTTGTGAGTCATTTAAAACTAAAACTGTATACATAGTCTTAGGTACAGTTCATCTATTGACGTCGCCCTCCTACTTTCAGTTTTATTGTATCTTTCTCTGTTCTCTGACAAAGCAGTACGGATGCAATTGGGTACGCTTTGTAGTGTTCAGTTGTTATTGGGGAAGTTACCGCTGGTAAATTTCAGAGTGTGATTTGTCTGCAGTGTGGTTATACTTGATGTCTCTCCATTAGAGATCAGCTTTCCACTGAAGATATTGACGTTGCCTCGAATATGCACTTTTAAATTCTGAAGATAGCAATGGTAAAGCCCAGGAAGCGCAAGCTAATATACAACTTGTACAGAAACCAGACGGTAGCTGTAACAGTGGAAGAGAACGAAAGGGAAACGATAGTTGAGAAGGGAGTGAAACAGGTTTATAGCCCATCCCATTGAACAAACAGTAAGGATAGCCAAAGAAAAATTTGGATAAGAAATTAAAACAAGTTCTTCGAGAAGAAATAAAAACTTTGAGGTTTGACGATGACAGTGTAATTCTTGGAGGTGCAGTCGAACGGAACGGACAGCGTCTTGAAAGGAGGATACAAGGTTAATACTAACAAAATCAAAATAAGGGTAACGGAATGTAGTCGAATTAAATGAGGCGATGTTGAGGGAAATAGCCAATGAGGCACTAAAAGTAGTAGATACGATTGCTATTTGGGCAGTAAAATAATTGAGGGTGCTGGCAATGGCAAGAAAAGCGTTTCCGAAGAAGAGAAGCTTGTTAACACTGAATATAAATTTAATTGTTAGGAAGTCTTTTTTGGAAGCATTTATCTGGGATGTAGCTTTTTACGGAACGTGGACGCGAAGCAGTTCAGACAAGAAGAGAACAGAAGCTTTTGAAATGTGTTGATACGAAATAACGCTGAAGATTAGATAGGTAGATCGTGTAAATAATGAAGAGGTACTCAACAGAATTGGGAGAAAAGAAATTTGTGGCATAACGTGACTAAAAGAATTGATCGGTTGAGTGCACACATTCCGAGACATCAAGGAATCGTCAATTTAGTAATGGAGGGAAGTGTTAGGGGTAAAAATCGCAGAGGGAAACTAAGAGCCGGGTACAGTAAGCAGGATCAAATGGATGTGGGTTGCAGCAGTTATGCGTAAATGAAGAGACTTGCACAGGACAGCGCAGAGTGGAGAACGCATCAAACAAGTCTGCGGAGTAAAAAACACAACAGCTACAACCTCAAAAGATGTTAGCAATATAAAAATAAGATGGCAGCAGAATTCTGTATGTATTTTATACTACTGTATGGAGTATGATGCGTCAACTCCGTTGCTATAGATTTGGTGAAATAAAGTTGGATTTGACCCAGGCTTGAAGAGATGAGTGCTGTGTTCCTATTTCGTAAACGGCTTTGTCGCACTTCCGTAAGTTACCTGGCCCTTCAATAGCAAGCTAAAGCACTAAGCTAACCAACGTCATGGGATACCCTAATATCTTGTCGGATCTCCTTTTGGACGGCGTAGTGCACCAACTCGAGGTGGAATAGACTCAACAAGTCCGCTCAGAAATATTGAGCCATGCTGCCTCTATAGCCGTCCATAATAGGGAAAGTGTTGCCGCTGCAGGAATTTGTACACGAACTGACCTCTCGATTATGTCCCATAAATGTTCGATGGGATTCATTTGGACGATATGGCTCGCCAAATCATTCACTCGAATTGTCCAGAATATTCTTCAAACCAATCGCCAACAATAGTGTGCCGGTGACATGATATAATTATTTCGGAACATGAAATCCATTAATAGCAGCAAATGGTCTCCAAGTAGCCGAATATAACTATTTCCAGTCAAAGACCGGCTCATTTGGATCAGAGGACCCAGTCCATACCATATAAACAAAGCCCACACCATTACGGAGCCACGACCAGCTTGCACAGTGCCTTGTTGACAACTTGAGTTCATGGCTTCATGGGGTCTGTATCATACTCGAACCCTACCATTAGCTCTTACCAACTGAAATCGAGACTCATCTGACCCGTCGTCTAGGGTGCAACCGATATGGTCCCAGTCCCAGGAGAGGCGCATCAGGCGACGTCGAGCTGTTAGCAAAGGCACTCGCATCAGTCGTTTGCTGCCATAGCCCCTTAATGCCATATTTTGCCCCATTATCCTTTGATTTCTGCGGTTATTTGACGAGGTGTTGCTTGTCTGTTAGCACTGACTACTATCAGCAAACGCCGCCGCTCTCGTTTGTTGAATGAAGGCTGTCGGCCCTGATTGTCCTCGGGGAGAAGTAATGATCGAAATCTGTTATTTTCGGCACACTCTTGACACTGTGGGTCTCGGAATATTCCCAAACGATTCTGGAACGGGATGTCCCATGCGTCTAGCTCCAATTACCATTCCAAGTTCAAAGTCTGTTAATTACCGTCGTGCGGCCATAATCAGGTCGGAAACCTTTTCACATAAATCACCTGAATGCAAATGACAGCTCCGCCAGTGGACTGCCCTTTTATACCTGAAGTGTACGCGATACTACCGCCCTCTGTGCGTATTGGTATCCCATACTTTTGTCACCACAGTGTATACCCAAACTATCGCTGCTTCAAACACGTTTCGTGTTTGCTACGTATAAGTTAGGTAGCTAGATATTGTCTGCGACAATGAAATGTGGGATTGCTGGCTGTTTGAAGCCGTAACAGAAGCAGATTATTCCTGTTAGTCCCTTCTTAACCAGGTCGATTTACTTTATGCCGACATACATAAATGGTAAGCCACTCCTGGTGAAGTTCTCGGTTTGGTGCAGTTCGATTATAGTTTGATACTTCGGCGTTTCTGATGATTTTAGCATATACTCCCGAACTGTTTTAGCAAGTAGGTATCACCTTCTTACCTTTCATCCTATCTCACGCCAGTAACAAATCTCTAGAACTTCGAATAACTCTTCTAGCTGCATGGTAAACTTCGTTAGGATAAAAGGTAAGAAGGTGATACCTACTTGTTAAAACAGTTCGGGAGTATATGCTAAAATCATCAGAAACGCCAAAGTATCAAACTGGTTTTATCTTCTATCCAGAAGCATTTTAATTTAATTTCGGTGAAATTTGTTTTAGTGGCATTAGGCCGTGATTCAAGGCACATTTCTCTGTCTAGCGTTTCGTCTTCCAGTGGTGGAGACATCATCAGAGACTATAACAACGCAGAAAGCAGTTACAATCTCAAACAAGCTGAGCGACCCGGATTGCTTATACATATCCACGCAGCGGTCGGTTCGTGACATCATCAGACCCTCACGAAGGATAATCGGAGAAGATTCCTACAACTTAGCGTTTACTGTCACTCGCATTCAGCTTGTTTACTGCAGTGAGTCACACCTCTTACATAGCTGCATTAACATGGTAGCAGGTTGACGAGTGGTTTAGACGTTGGTGATACTGGAAACTCGAAGCCTGGAGATAATTCCGCATGCTGAATTGATTCTGCTCCGATGTATCAAGTGCACTATGTAATATTGGTGGTTCAACGATCGGCATATATTTTGGATATATTGCAAAATCGAAATCTCAAAACAATTCTGTGTCCTGCTTTGATACATACGGCACTGCATCATGGAGTCAGTCTGCACACTGACTTGATTTCTGCTACTGCTGCTCAGATGTATCAAGAACTGCATCAGATATGACAGGGAGCTGTTGGGCTGAGGGTGAAATAAAAGAAAACAATGAAGGACACACACATACACATACGCACTTAACGAATAATAAAAATTGAAAGAGAGTTATGGTTTAATACTTACAATCGACTGTACAGGTAATTTTTTCCTGTCTAGAGGTCGTACATCTCTGATGATGCTTCATGATGATGCTTCATGATGATGAAGACGATGATGATGATAATTATAATCAACCTCACACTTTGGCACAAACGGTAGGTCTATATGATAGCTAGTAAGCCTGGACGCTGAGCATGAGTGGTGGGGGTAGATGACTGCAACACCAAGGAAATGGAATAACTATTTTGAGCTGACAACGTTGAAGGCTGCATCCCTATCTTGAATTATGACGTTATCAAAGACGTCATGGATCGCCATCTTGGAATCAGACAGGTTAATACCTGTAGAGCAAGATCATAGAAATATCATTATCCTGCTAAGTGGTTTACAGTGTTGGAATGTCACAAGTGAATAATATACTACAAATTCATAGCAGAGACTACTTCTGAAGTGTTATGACGGATGAGTCCTTATAAGGCTTCACCAGACAATTTAGAAGATGTTTATATGTAAGGATATCAGGTGCTGGACGGCTTTGCTGACATACGTCAAATTTATGAAAGTGAGACCACTGTGTGGCATACTCATTTTCTATGTTTATTTTCACTGTTCTGGGGCAGTTCTTACACACTGTAATCCAGTAACACTATCAGCGCTTGAGCGCTGAATGTTGCGATTATTTGTGCGGAATTCTGACATAATTGATATCTATCATAATCTGACGTCAGCAAATAGCGGATTTTCATAAATTAACACTACATTGAACTCTCGACCTGAAAACAATCCTATAACAACACATTTAACTTTGTAGAGAGTAACACCACTTTCATTGTTGTGCTATGCGATGGTAGTGGTGTAGATATTGGAGATAGTGTAAACTCAAAGTTTAAAAACAATTGTGTGCGTCATGGAACTTGTGTGGTACAGTTCTGTGTGCTGCTCCAATAGTGAGCCAGGACACTAAGGGTGAGTGGTGGATAGATATCTTCTGGAAATATTAGATCTCCTAAGTACACTGTAACCCACTTATACTCGTAATTTATCTGAGGAATCACTTAAAAATGCAGTGCTAGCCCAGACACCAGATCACATTCTGCTTGTAAGAAGGATGGTGGGCGTTTCACGTTTCGTCAGCATCGATACCAAATTTTTGTCACATAAAGACGTACCTACTGCGAAAATCAGTGTTCGTTACAAAATAATAGTGTCACCATCAAAAGAGTGTCTGATCGCTCTGTTACAATTGGCTGAGAGATTATGAATCTACAACTACCGCTAGTTGGGGTCAATTGCAGTCTGTAGTATGAATCTGCCGCTACCACCTTACTGAATGGTATCTACTGTTTGAATGTATTGAAAGTACAATTACTACTACTTCTACTGCTCTTACTACTACTATCACTATCATTACTACTACTACTATGATCACTATAGTTTACCAACTGAGCCACATCGCCCCAAATGTCTGTATGGACTATTATAGCATATTCTCCTATACAAGTACCCTTACAGTTCATCAGAAATGATTTAGAAGTCCATTGGAAACATTTGATGTATATGTCAGTGGTTTATGAATATAGAGATGTAGGACATTCACAGATCAAATGAAAAGGGGTACTCCGCCATGTCTAGAACTATTTTCAACATTTGTAAGTACAAGACTTCCACTTTACTTCTGCTAAGCTACAAACTGAAACCTTATGAAAACTACTATGAGAACCGCGATTGATTTAGGTTAGATACAAACCGCTGAGACGCTAAATCGAAAACCAAAGTTGCATCCCCTCAAGACGTTACAGCCCATCAAACGAAGATGTATGTGGGATGATGTGAAGTACACCATTACTCTGTCACATTTTGGTTACAAACCAGTTTTATAGCTGTATCGATTGCAAGTCAAGGACAGAAACTGGCGGGTCTCTGTCAGCTCTATGCATACGTTTCTTTAGGCATTTCTTCACAGTCGTGTGTGTGTGTGTGTGTGTGTGTGTGTGTGTGTGTGTGTGTGTGTGTCGGACGTCAAATGCTGATGCTTTGCATTTGTCTGTTTCCACCAAGGAGCTTGCTTTCATCGTATGTATTGAAAACAGTCTTTTGTTTTTGTATGTATAACTGGTAACGAACTGTGGAAAACCTATGTAGTTGAGATGAAGTCGCATCCTCTAGAATTACAGAGATTTGAAAGATACATCATTAACGAATCTATTTCTATTTTCAGTGCTTGAGTGTGTAGAAGACTTTCACGTTTCTTCTGTCAAGCTACGAAACTGTGATCTTAGACGATGTTAGTCAGAAATGATTTAGAAATTCCTTGGAAACGTTTGATGTCTTTGTCTGTCGTTTACGCCTATTGAGATGTAGGACATTCTCAGTCCTGTATAATGAAGTGTGTTCTGTGAATTGCAGCGTATGTCCTACTGTGAAAAATTATATCAATCTCTCTGTATAGGATGGGTGACTGGAGTTTTGTGCATGTTCCATGCCAGTGCAGCACTGCTTTATTCATTTTACTTTAACATATGGACTTACGGGCTTTTGGGTGTCGTTAAATCATCATTGGCTCGTTTACACTGTGTTCTCACATTGTGTGCATATGTCGGATTCAGTAGGAAGTACCGAGCGAGGTGGCGCAGCACACTGGACTCGCATTCGGGAGGACGACGGTTCAAACCCACGTCCGGCCATCCTCATTTAGGTTTTCCGTGATTTTGCTAAATCGCTTCAGGCAAACTCCGCGATGGTTATTTCGAAAGGGCACGGCAGACTTCCTTCCCCAATCCGATTGGACCGATGACATCGCTGTTTGATGCCCTCCCCCGAAATCAACCAACCAACCAGTAGGAAGCGTTTTCATCTGAACATATGTCACTCAACAAAGATGAAAAATGAGCCACCAGTCCAAAAATTGCAATTACAGTGAATTTCAACCTATCAAGGGCTTACCTGATCTCTGTAACACAGTATCACGACACTGTATTGAGTGCGAAAAAAGATGTACCAGCAACGCTAGTGAGTAGGTTTTTCCCTTTTCTTTCAAGTACTGTCATTGCGTTGATGCACTCAACTATACGTCTAAATCGCTATCTCTGAAAGATTGAGGGATGTTGTCTCCACTAATTTTTACCTTAAAATATGGACCTAAGGAGTCTTGGACGGTATTAAATCATTACTAAATTCATATTGTGAGTTCCGAGACGTGTTCAGAGTGGCTATCAAAAACCAGAGAACACTTTCCACTGTCGACCCTTTCTCTGACGTTTCGAGAATACTGTGTGAACTATCATTGTGTTGGTCCACACAAGTAAAGGTATGCATGGCTAGCGCGAGTTGGCTGTTCAGTTCTGGAACATTTCTTATGCCCTTTCTGGAGACAGAAAACAACAAGCATTCCATAAATATTGATACTGATAGGTGCCTGTGAGGCACTGCAATCCCCGTCTATACATTAACTGTGCTGCAGGGCGGGTTGGTCAGTGACAGTGTGAGGGGGGTCTATCAGTCTCTAATTTTACCCTAAGACTGCGAGAATGTTCTGTGACTCCCATCAGCACAGAGATAGGTCGTAAATTAAGCGCTGTGCCCGAAGTGTTAGAAATATGTATAGTGCTGTCTGATATACTTTGATGATGGATGTGTTCGAGAATTAACAATGCAAGGACGTACTGCACAGTCATCTATTCACATTCGCAATGATTCTTGCAAAGTGGCGGATGGGGTGATTTTGCTATGATAATGAAATTGAGAAACATGCTGTCACATCATTGGTCGGTGTAGAACTTACTGTGAAATTGGTAAAATTGTTCACACAATCAAGTGTAATGCTTATTATGTCAGTACATCGGGAGTGTCTTTTCCATCCCATCCATCCACTGGTACGCTGTTTGTTACCACATAATGATTGACTGACATCGCTTGTTTGAGTTGGAGAAAGAGTTTTGGTGACGGAACAACATCTTCTTGGGACGGATAGCACCGAAACAGAGATCGTGTACATGACTGCAATATGGGGAATCCGTCCAAATGGAAAGCATAGCCATCAGCTATTCAGTCAATGTGTCAGATTAGTTGAAATGTAGCTTGAAACTCTTCCAGTTTCCTTATGTTGTAACTCGGTTTTATTTAAAATCATCCAGTGTATGCGGCATGTTATGGTAAGTGCAGTAACAACATGATTTACACCGTGCGACGTCTAGTTTTCTGCGAGAGGCAATGTATCGGAGCGTGTTAATGTCAGTTTAAAACCTGACATCGACCTCGAAGTCGTGGTGGACAAACAAAATGTATGGCTGTGTAGAAAGCGTGTTACAGCAGAAAAAAAAACAATGTTTCAAACAATGACACAGGGTCACAGGGAGCGTCTATAGTCCGTGGGATGCTGTCATCCTCCTACAGTACAGGTGATGAAACTTTAAACTGGTCTCTGCAGTTGGTCAATACCTGTATATTTAATAGGATCATCACATGTACTCGAAGCTGGCACGCATGTGGTATTTGTTTTCGATATGTGGGAGGAGAGCGATGAGGTAAAAATCTTATCGAGTCCTCTATCGGCTTAAGTTAGTGGAGCTTTTATAGTTCATAATTTTTCTCTGTAGAATGTTGGGGAGATAGATGTGAATGGGCCCTAAAGGATGTGGATCTGTAGTACCTGTTGTCGTTTGGAGAACGGTCGCTTGTTTCGAGATATGAGAGTGCCAAGAATATGATTCACTAATTACTGTAATCATTAGAGGACGTCTCCATAGGATCCAATGCAAGTATGTGGTTGAATGGAAAAACTTGATTCCAAATCATAGACATCATTTCTAGCAGATAGCGTAACTCTAGAGATCCGAAAAACTAGTGTACATTTCTTGCGACCTCAATCAGCACACCATCTACTACTGTCTGTGATCCGTCTCAATCAATCATCGCCTATAACTCAGTGGATACAGCGGAGAACCTCTGACATGGTGAGAGGTACCCACATGCCTTGCTCCTACTGTGGCATCAAGCAGTCAGGCCTGCAAGATGAGTGGTCTGCCAAGCGAGTGGACTCATTTTTATTTATCGAGTAACATGAACGCTAGTACTCACAATTAAGTTACAAGTTATTCTCCTGTTTGAATATTACGCAACGGAAACGGAAACGCACATCTGACTATTAGTAATTTACATAACTCTGACTGTTCACTACGCATTGGCAATACCACAGTTTCTTTCTTATTTAACGGCTTTGATCAACACGTGGCCATCGTACTGAATATGAATGGCGCACACATTATAAATTCTGGATATCATGAAAACATACTATTCGAAGGAAAAGGCCACCAATCTTTTTCTTTTCACTATCTTTATTATTCCGATAAATTCTATAACCTAAACACACAAATTCTATAACCTACAACAATAACACATGAGAAATTCCGCCCAGTGGGCATGGTTTTACATTGGTGATTCTCTATCTTATGGTCTCGTAATTATTTAACGCTACAGTGCACTTTCTGGATAGGATGGTGGATCTTTTGCTATACCTCACATTTCGACTCTCACAACCTTCATCACGAAACTTTCCTCCAGACCGAGCGGTACAAAAAGGAACATGCATAACCCACTGCCTCTGTACCTATCTTGCTACTCTCCCATGCAAACCACACATACACTCCTGGAAATGGAAAAAAGAACACATTGACACCGGTGTGTCAGACCCACCATACTTGCTCCGGACACTGCGAGAGGGCTGTACAAGCAATGATCACACGCACGGCACAGCGGACACACCAGGAACCGCGGTGTTGGCCGTCGAATGGCGCTAGCTGCGCAGCATTTGTGCACCGCCGCCGTCAGTGTCAGCCAGTTTGCCGTGGCATACGGAGCTCCATCGCAGTCTTTAACACTGGTAGCATGCCGCGACAGCGTGGACGTGAACCGTATGTGCAGTTGACGGACTTTGAGCGAGGGCGTATAATGGGCATGCGGGAGGCCAGGTGGACGTACCGCCGAATTGCTCAACACGTGGAGCGTGAGGTCTCCACAGTACATCGATGTTGTCGCCAGTGGTCGGCGGAAGGTGCACGTGCCCGTCGACCTGGGGCCGGACCGCAGCGACGCACGGATGCACGCCAAGACTGTAGGATCCTACGCAGTGCCGTAGGGGACCGCACCGCCACTTCCCAGCAAATTAGGGACATTGTTGCTCCTGGGGTATCGGCGAGGACCAATCGCAACCGTCTCCATGAAGCTGGGCTACGGTCCCGCACACCGTTAGGCCGTCTTCCGCTCACGCCCCAACATCGTGCAGCCCGCCTCCAGTGGTGTTGCGACAGGCGTGAATGGAGGGACGAATGGAGACGTGTCGTCTTCAGCGATGAGAGTCGCTTCTGCCTTGGTGCCAATGATGGTCGTATGCGTGTTTGGCGCCGTGCAGGTGAGCGCCACAATCAGGACTGCATACGACCGAGGCACACAGGGCCAACACCCGGCATCATGGTGTGGGGAGCGATCTCCTACACTGGCCGTACACCACTGGTGATCGTCGAGGGGACACTGAATAGTGCACGGTACATCCAAACCGTCATCGAACCCATCGTTCTACCATTCCTAGACCGTCAAGGGAACTTGCTGTTCCAACAGGACAATGCAGGTCCGCATGTATTCCGTGCCACCCAACGTGCTCTAGAAGGTGTAAGTCAACTACCCTGGCCAGCAAGATCTCCGGATCTGTCCCCCATTGAGCATGTTTGGGACTGGATGAAGCGTCGTCTCACGCGGTCTGCACGTCCAGCACGAACGCTGGTCCAACTGAGGCGCCAGGTGGAAATGGCATGGCAAGCCGTTCCACAGGACTACATCCAGCATCTCTACGATCGTCTCCATGGGAGAATAGCAGCCTGCATTGCTGCGAAAGGTGGATATACACTGTACTAGTGCCGACATTGTGCATGCTCTGTTGCCTGTGTCTATGTGCCTGTGGTTCTGTCAGTGTGATAATGTGATGTATCTGACCCCAGGAATGTGTCAATAAAGTTTCCCCTTCCTGGGACAATGAATTCACGGTGTTCTTATTTCAATTTCCAGGAGTGTACTTACATTACATGAAATACACTACACAGGCAACATACAATACAACACCAAGACTAGTCACAACGTTATAATCACATCAATTTCAGCTTTCCCACTTCGATTAATATTCATCCCAGTTTCACACGACACTGCCCCACTTCGTAACTTTCCTTTCCTACTACGAACTCTGGAGGATATATGCACGTCTTCCTGTGCAATGCAAGCCAAGTGGCGCTGCTGGATAGACGGCTGACTCACCTTGCTTCTCTCTCAGAGCATTATAGTTTGAATCAAGCGTCACACGGAAACATAACACGCAAAGTAATATTAAGAACATATTTGTCACACACGCGAGGCCTCTACTGATACCATGGACGAGTACTTCTCCTTATCCTTTGTCTCATACACAGATTGAGACTCACACTGTACTCACCACGTGGAAGCACTCATCTCTAATTTCAAGTCCTGCACACGCCATTTCTTAAATATTTCCAACTTATAGTACACACACCAGTAATTCAGCTTAACTTATGCACTCAGAAGTATTTCAACTTATTGCTACACGTGGTTTCATTGTGACCGTTGGTCACTTCCGTCGATTACTACGATCCCCTTAATATTACCTGCCTGACATTTAATTCTCCCCACAAAAGTTCCTGAAATAGAGAAATTATTAGTCAAACTACTCTTAAGTATTTCACATGCATACCATGTCTCCACTCTTTTGTCTTTATGGAGCACACCTAAGACAGGTCTTACCAACACAAGATCCAGCGGCAGAGTGCTGAAACATGGCCATTCTTTAGGTCATCTCGCACCTCTGCCGAAGTGGGGGAGCACCTTGCTACCGTATTGGTCAGCCACATTTCAGGCGTTCAAAGCTCCGGTAAATTACATCTCTTTGGTTCCACCAAAGGTGACCAAAGGACCGTCTCAAAGATGATCATATACTGCACATTCACTATCTGCAGTTAGCAGACGACCATACATTCATTCATTTCACAGATCTCACCAAATTGGATGTAGAGATTTATTTTGTGGGAGTGCACATGTGATCAATTAAATTAATAAATTGTCATTCTTTCCTACACTGGTATCCGGCTTCGGTGAATTAAGTGAAATTGAGTTATTATTACAAAAAATATGTTGTTCTGACAAGAATAACGAAGAATGTCGTACCTATTTTCAATGTCGGGCGGTACTGTACCCTTTCAATGGTATCGAGACAGAATACGTTACAAATATTGGAGAAATATCTAGTGTCAGCGGCGTGAGGGGGTTGCAAATAGCGGTTTCATACCACATTCCTTAGCTGAATCACTTTCAAAATTTAGCGATTTTATGACGAGGTTGCATCGTGGACTAAGTGTAACCAGACTGCTGGTCTGATAATATACACTCCTACTATCACCGTCTCGGTATTTGTCTGGAAAAACCACACGATTCGTAGGTAATGCCATATATGGATTTATAAAGCCGGCATAGCTTTTAACACGGGTTCTTATGTGCACATGTAGAACCAAGACGGCTTGTGAAAGTAACAGACAGTAGTTGTTGGGATCGGGTTTTTTAACATCTGGCAGTTTGAAAGACGATTAAACATCTCTTTCTAAGACAAGGTGGTGGCACTCGCAAGAAAAACTTATGAGACATGTCCACCTATAGTTGATTTTCGGTCAGTATTATTTCATATCACCAGCGATCAGTTATTGATGAAATATTATACTTGGTAGTAGAGGGTGCATGATAGGTTCGCCTTGAGCATCAGGCTTATAAAGTATGTGTTTGTATTCTGACATTGCAAAGGAAATTACTATGTCCATTCATAAGGACGGCATGGATTTGACGTCGAGTACTGTGATAGCAAAGGGAAGAGCATGTCAAGTCATAAGAATGGTACAGATATTTCTATTTCCAGAACTACAGCTGTCAACAGGGCATATTTCCGATACTTCGCTCATTGTCTAATGTCATTTAACTGAGACCGCGATTGTAACATTTAGTTGTAAGTACAGGAATAAAAAATATATATGACCGATTTCTAAGGATGATGATTCTACCTGTGTGCGCTCGGCATGCAGCGCCGGTGACTTGTGAGTAAATGATTCATTTTTCCTGTTAACTGTAGGAGCTGTCCGAATGGAGAGAACTGTCTGAGTGTAGGAATGTAGATGATATAACTGTATTGTCCTCTATACGACCGAATAATGAACTAATACTTGTATGTGTTGGATAGCTTTCGTGATTGCGTGGAAATGTGAGAAGATTGAATATGAAGGTGTGTTTGCACTGGAACGTTATTCCCTCCCATGTAAATTGTTTGGTCGACTGCTTCTGCACATTTCGCGCCTTTATTTAGTTGAGAGAAGATCGATTGTGGTGCGTGCACTAGCATGTGGAAGACACGTTTGCCGGTTCTCTTGACATGAGAAATTATAGGGATGATTTGGAATCTGCTACACCACTGACATCGGTATTCATGAGTGGAAATATCTGTTTTCTCTATTTTTTTCGGGTTTCTGCATAAATGTCTTCATAGGCGTTACAAGTTTCTAGCTAGTCAGCGGTTTACAGCATGCCCCACCTAGATCAAGTTTCGGGTTTGTAGAGAAATAATTTCCATTCTATATCTTCGTAATTACGTAGCGCGAGCGATCGGTAGGATACTGCTGTAAGCTTGATATCGAGAAGTACCGCGAAAATGATATAATATTATGGCAAACCATGCGAAAATACATGTGTTCTTGTAATCCCAGAGTCAGGAGATGGGTATAGAAAAGAAAGCAAGCTAGCAGGTCTGGACTAGAAAAAGTAACGCGTTTGTGCTGAGGGAGAACGAGCCCGAACATGTAGAACAGTTCTGAGAGTGACTTCGGTCCACTGAGTGTGCTCTGGTCACCTGTTGGGGGTGGATGACCACCGACCTCACAGGTAAATATCTAGCGCTGCGAGGAGTGTATACAGTGCTGTCTGTCTTCGCAGTAAATGTACAAATGATGTAAAAGTGCTGATTTTGTATGGCGCAGGATACGAATTGTATGTTTGCTACATCGATACGGTACACAGTGATATATTGCTGGGTTGGAGATCTGTTTTGCGCTCTAATAGTCAAGCTCCTGTCCTCAGTGGGAGAACAGTGTGATTGAGTCTTTCTGTATTTGACGATCTGTAGGCCACTTTCCTGGATTTAGTTGTCAGTGCAATATGGCGATCAGTGTTAAATAGTTTTTTGCTGCTGAAGGCCTCATCTGCAGAAAGAAAAAAAAATGCAGACGGTGCTTCCACACTGGCGGTATCAGTAATTCAGCAGGTAAATTCGATAAGAGCCAGTCATAATCTCCCATTCTCTCACAAGACATCCTTGGTGCTGCGATATAGGAGTCTCTACATAGTGTTGAGAACATTTGTGTATGTTAAAAGCAGGAAGGGTAACATGTGATGGATGGGGTGCTACGTCAGGACCACGAGGAATAATGAATTCCCATTTTCCTTTTTGTTCTATCAAAAAAATGTTCAAATGTGTGTGAAATCTTATGGGACTTAACTGCTAAGGTCATCAGTCCCTAAGCTTACACACTACTTAACCTAAATTGTCCTAAGTACAAACACACACACCCATGCCTTAGGGAGGACTCAAACCTCCGCCAGGATCAGCCGCACAGTCCATGACTGCAGCGCCTTAGACCACGCGGCTGTTGTTTTATCGATAGTGATGATTATTACAGTACACCAACCTACGTCGCTGATGTCTTTACAAGCATTACGTCTGCGGGTGCGGTATTCATTATCACACATAGTACCAGATGCTTGTCCTTCATAAAACTTGTTTGAGAGAATCTTGGCAGAATGCAGCACCTTCCAGAGGCGCTGATTTTAAGACTTCGTCAGATAATCTCCTAGGACTGAGGAGAATCGAGACATAGCCGCTGTGAGTGTAGGCATACCATAATTTTTTCAGGCGCTGTACAGATATAAAAGATAACTGCACTGTTCGTGTTAAATGTGTATATATTGCAGTGTAAAGTTACTGTGGCTTATGTTGTGGTATGACCAGAGAAGATGAGTGCGTGTCCTATCGTGAGGGACATGTAGATTCAGCACATCAATAACCGTGAGGGTATGAGAGAGATTTTTTACGTGTAATATTATGTGCACTATAGATACTGAGATCCATTCCAGAACCACAGCCGTCAAGAGGAGACATTACTGTACATCGATCAGTGTCAGACTGTAGCAGCAATCGTAATATTTAATTGTAGTTACACTGGTAAACATGTTCCTGGCTTCCAATGTTCTTGTGAGTCTTGTATCTATTTGACGATCTGTAGACAACTTTTGTGAGCATAACTGTGAGTGCAATTTAACGATCTGTGCAAAATACTTTTACCGCTGAAAGTCTCGTCTGCAGAAAATAATGGCAAACAGAGTTCCTACCGGACCCACACCGTAGCTATGCATCATCGCACCAGCAACAGTAAACACATGCGCACGTGGCCCAGAGAATGACTTGGCACTTATTTATATAGACATGTGACGTCAGTAAAACATTTGAAGAACTTTCACATGCCGTCGTCAGCAGTGCAGTGAGAATGATGGTTCACAGTGGCTTGCATCCGGCAGAAATCGACGCGTGAGCACCCTTGGAGCGTCTGCGTTTGGCAACTAGGTCTTCATCCCCAATTGGTTGCGTCAGCAATAGTGCCTAAGTAAACACGTATTTCTAGAGGAATTTCTCAGGTGCCAAGTATGAAAGGGATGTCACCGCCTCATGTTTGCAGAACCCAAACGGGCAACTGTGCGTCACTTTGCGGGGGGTGCCGGTGCATCCTTACTTCTGGGAACATGTGCGGTAGCCTCCTGTGCGGACCCGTGGACATGGGGTGGCAGGCAGTGCCTGCGTAAGTTGTTTGCGTGTCTGTCGCATTATTTTGCGAGCAGGTCTGCAGGCTGTGCTATGCTTTATTTGGGCAGTTTACAAATTGATATGTGTCTGCACATCAGTGTACTGCATTATTTAGGAGGAGTTTGCATGTCAGTACTGAAATTATTTTGGCAATATAGGAGTTGTTTGCATATCTGCACAGCATTATTTAGGGGTAGTTTACAGGTCTGTGGGCTGTGTGCCATGACCCCAAGCATGTCAGAGCATGTTTTTTGTATAAGTGTGATGAATATACTATCTCAAATCCATCCCTACATAAATTGCTCCAAAATAAATAAAGTTCACTCCTTTCTCTCTCCAGCAGCCAAGCGCAGGCTGAGTCATTTTCCCCGCCAGACAGTCATCTTGGGTTATGTCACGGAACGGACGACAGTGCCCTCTGGTGACAGTACTGTGTTCTTGATCCATTCCTCGTGGCGACCACACTGTTTCTACATCTACATCTACATGCATACTCCGCAAGCCACCTGACGGTGTGTGGCGGAGGGTACCCTGAGTGCCTCTATCAGTTCTCCCTTCTATTCCAGTCTCGTATTGTTCGTGGAAAGAAGGATTGTCTGTATTCTTCTGTGTGGGCTCTAATCTCTCTGATTTTATCCTCATGGTCTCTTCGCGAGATATACGTAGGAGGGAGCAATATACTGCTGGACTCTTCGCTGAAGGTATGTTCTCGAAACTTTAACAAAAGCCCGTACCGAGCTACTGAGCGTCTCTCCTGCAGAGTCTTCCACTGGAGTTTATCTATCATCTCCGTAACGCTTTCGCGATTACTAAATGATCCTGTAACGAAGCGCGCTGCTCTCTGTTGGATCTTCTCTATCTCTTCTATCAACCCTATCTGGTACGGATCCCACCCCGCTGAGCAGTATTCAAACAGTGTGCGAACAAGCGTACTGTAACCTACTTCCTTTGTTTTCGGATTGCATTTCCTTAGGATTCTTCCAATGAATCTGTCTGGCATCTGCCTTACCGACGATTAATTTTATATGGTCATTCCATTTTAAATCACTCCTAATGCCTACTCCCAGATAATTTATGGAATTAACTGCTTCCATTTGCTGACCTGCTATATTGTAGCTAAATGATAAAGGATCTATCTTTCTATGTATTCGCAGCACATTACACTTGTCTACATTGAGATTCAATTGCCATTCCCTGCACCATGCGTCAATTCGTTGTAGATCCTCCTGCATTTCAGTACAATTTTCCATTGTTACAACCTCTCGATATACTACAGCATCATCCACAAAAAGCCTCAGTGAACTTCCGATGTTATCCACAAGGTCATTTATATATATTGTGAATAGCAACGGTCCTACGACACTCCCCTGTGGCACACTTGAAATCACTCTTACTTCGGAAGACTTCTCTCCATTGAGAATGACATGCTGCGTTCTGTTATCTAGGAACTCTTCAATCCAATCACACAATTGGTCTGATAATCCATATGCTCTTACTTTGTTCATTAAATGACTGTGGGGAACTGTATCGAACGCCTTGCGGAAGTCAAGAAACACGGCATCTACCTGTGAACCCGTGTCTATGGCCCTCTGAGTCTCGTGGACGAATAGCGCGAGCTGGGTTTCACACGACCGTCTTTTTCGAAACCCATGCTGGTCCTACAGAGTAGATTTCTAGTCTCCAGGAAAGTCATTATACTCGAACATAATACATGTTCCTAAATTCTAGAACTGATCGACGTTAGAGATATAAGTCTATAGTTCTGCACATCTTTCGAAGTCCCTTCTTGAAAACGGGGATGACCTGTGCCCTTTTCCAATCCTTTAGAACGCTACGCTCTTCTAGAGACCTACGGTACACCGCTGCAAGAAGGGGGCAAGTTCCTTCGCGTACTCTGTGTAAAATAGAACTGGTATCCCAAAAGGTCCAGCGGCATTTCCTCTTTTGAGCGATTTTAATTGTTTCTCTATCCCACTGTCGTCTATTTCGATATCTACCATTTTGTCATCTGTGCGACAATCTAGAGAAGGAACTACAGTGCAGTCTTCCTCTGTGAAACAGCTTTGGAAAAAGACATTTAGTATTTCGGCCTTTAGTCTGTCATCCTCTGTTTCATCCTACCTTTTTTTAATATTTCTATTTACGGCTGAAATCATCGATGCAGTAACCGGTTTATGATCGCTGATTCCCTGTTCTGCGTTAACTGTTTCAAATAGTTCGGGTCTGTTTGTCACCAGAATGTCTTATATGTTATCGCCACGAGTCGGTTCTCTGTTTAACTGCTCAAGGTAGTTTTCAGATAATGCACTTAAAAAAATTCACTGGATTCTTTGTCCCTGCCACCCTTTATGAGCGTTTGAGTCTCCCAGTCTATATCCGGCAAATTAAAATCGCCACTCAGAACTATAACATGGTGGGGAAATCTACTCGAAATATTTTCCAAGTTATCCTTCAGGTGCTCAGCCACAACAGCTGCTGAGCCAGGGGGCCTATAAAGACATCCAATTACCATGTCTGAGCCTGCTTTAACCGTGACCTTCACCCAAATTATTTCACATTTCGGATCTCCGTCAGTTTCCTTCGATACTATTGCACTTCTTATCGCTATAAACACGTCTCCCCCTTCACTGTCCAGCCTGTCTCTGCGGAATACATTCCAATCTGAGTTTAGAATTTCATTACTGTTTACATCTGGTTTCAGCCAACTTTCCGTCCCTAGTGCTATGTGGGCATTATGACCGTTTGTTAATGAGAGCAGTTCTGGGACCTTTCTATAGACGCTCCTGCAGTTTACTATTACCACATTAATATTGTCATTCCCTGTTGCGTTATGCCTACTGTTACCTTGTTGCGTCTCAGCAGGGCTCTTGTCGGGCCTAGGGAGGGAATTCTCTAACCTAAGAAACCCACATGTGCACTCCACTCGTACTCCGCTACCCTTGTAGCCGCTTCCTGAGTGTAGTGCACGCCTGACCTATTCAGGGGGGCCCCTACATTTCTCCACCCGATGGCGGAGGTCGAGAAATTTGCACCCCAGATCTCCGCAGAATCGTCTGAGCCTCTGGTTTAAGCCTTCCACTCGGCTCCAAACCAGAGGGCCGCGATCGGTTCTGGGAACGATACTACAAATAGTTAGCTCAGATTCCACCCCGCGAGCGAGGCTTTCCGCCTCACCAACCCCGCCAGCCGCCTGTATGAACTGAGGATGACTTCTGAACCCAGACGGCAGGAATCTTTGGTGCCGACATGAGCAACAATTTGCAGTCGGGTGCACCCAGTGCTCTCTACCGCTGCCGGCAAGGCCTCCTCTACATTTCGGATGAGACCCGCGGCAAGAAGTCAGAGTGAACACTGGCCTTCTTCCCCGACCTTTCCGCTATTTCCATAAGGGGCTCCATCACCCGCCTAACACTGGAGCTCCCAATCACTAATAAACACCTCCCCCCGTGTTCCTTCTCGGACCTTGCTGAAGGAGCGGCCATATTGAAAGGGTACAGTACCGCCCAACATTGAGAATAGGTACGAAATTCTTGTCAGAACAACACATTTTTTGTGTAATAGTAACTCAATAATTTCAATTAATACAGCGAAGCCGGATACCAGTGTGGGAAAGAATGACAATTTATTTATTTAATTGATCACATGTGCACTTCCACAAAATAAATCCCTACATCCAGTTTGGTGAGATCTGTGTGGTGTAAATGAATGAATGTATGGTCGTCTGCTAACCACAGATAGTGAATCGATATGAGCATCTTTGAGTCGATCCTTTGGGTACCTTTGGTGAGACCAAAGAGATGGAAGTTACCAGAGCTTTTGAGCGTTTGAAATGTGGCCGACCAATAAGGTAGCAAGGTGCTTCTCCCACTTCGAGAGAGGTGCGAGAGAACGAAAAGACGGCCATGTTTTCAGACTCGGCACTCTGGCGCTGAACCTTCTGCTGTGAAGACCTGTTGTTTTGTTGTGCTCCGTAATGAAAGCGTGGAGGCATGGTATGGATGTGGAATACTTAAGAGTAGTTAGAACTAATCATTTCTCTTTCCTAGGATCTTTTGTGGGGAAAATTACAAAGTGAGGCAGGTAATTTTAAAGGGATTATAGTAAACCAACGGTCACAAAGGGGCCACGTGTAGTTATAAGTTGAGATACTAGCGTGGGTACAATAAGCTGAAATATTTAAGAATTAATATCGTGTGTACCATAAGCTGAAATATTTGAGAATTAATAGCGTGTATACAATAAGCTGATATATTTAAGAATTGCGTGTGTATCATAAATTGAAGTATTTAAGAAATATCATTCCGTGTGACGCTGAATTTAAACTCTGAGAGAAAATCAAGGTGAGTCGGCCGTTTTTCCAGCAACGCCACTTGGCTTGCATTGCACAGGAAGACGAGCGTTTATCTCCAGAGTTCACAGTAGGAAACTGGAATTACAAATTGGGGCAGTGTCGAGTGAAACTGGGTTAAATATTGATTGAAGTGGGAAAGCGGAAAATGATGAAGTTGTAACGGTTTTTGTGTATTATTTCAGATTGTTGTATTGGGTATGTCTTGTAATTTGAATATGTGTGTTTTGCATGGGAGTAGCAAGGTAGTTTCGGAAGATTTTGTGGGTATGCCTGTTCCTTCTGCATCGCTCGATCTGGAGGAATGTTTCTGGAGAATGATTGTGAGAGGCGAGGTGTGAGGTATAATAAAAGATCCACCATCCGATCCAGGGAGTGCACAGTTGTGGTAGATAGATTACGAGACCGTAGTATGGAAATTCTCTTATGATATTGTCGTAGGTTGTAGAATTTGTGTGCTAATGAATAAATCAAATAGTGAAAAGAAAGAGATTAGTGGCCTATTTCATTAAATTGTATGTTATCATAATGTCCCGAATTTGTATAAAAGCCGTTAAATCAAAGACAAAAAGTAAGTGTGGTATTGCCAGAGCGTAGTGTGCAGACAGGGTTCTATAGTCAGATGCGTGTTTCCGTTGCGTATTGTTCATGCAGGAGGATAATTTGTAACAAAATCGTAAGATACGAGAATTCATGTTGCTAATCCACTCGCTTGGCAAACCACCCATCTTGCAGGCCTGACTGCTTGATGCCACAGTATGAGAAAGGCAAGTGGGTGCCTCTCATAATTTCGACCCTGCCAGGATTCCTTTTGTTAGGATATTTAATTTGATGCCAGGATTATTTATTGGTCAGGATATTTAATTTTGTTGCCAGGATTCCGTTTTTGTCACGATAATTTTGTTGCCAGGATCATTTTTGTTAGGATATTTTGTTGTTAGGGTTTGCTGTTAATTTTTTTTATTTTTTGATGGAATATATTGTGATAGCGCTAAGAAGTAAAGTTTTTTCCGTTTGCAATTTCTTTCTGGATTGGTGAGGATCTTTTATTTTATTTTATGTAATTAATTGCAGTATCGCACAAGGCTAGAAGATCGTTTCATAATTTTTTTTTGCGTAATGTCCGTAGTAACTAGGTCGCAGGCTAAAAGTATAGTCACCATGGAGAATAACGATTCTGGCGTGAATGTAGCAGGGCAGCGGGAAGTAGGTGTTGACCGTGAGTTAATGAGAGGGGACGGCAGGCACTCCGAAGAGGCTGTATTGTTCAGTGGACCTCTGCAAGGGGAGCCTTTGTGCAGTGGGCTTTGTTCACTATCCGGGGCCTTTCCGAACGACGCGGGCGAGCAGGGACTCGGTCAGGTAGAGAGTGAAAGTGCAGCTACCCTTAGCGAAGCTACGGTTTCTCAGGCGAACGAGGTGAGCGCGTCGACGGTAGCAAATGACGGTGGGCTACTGCAGTTTTTACAGAGGATGGATGAAAGTTTACAAGCGATGAATAGGAAGAATGAGGAGAGAGATAGGAAGAATGAGGAGAGAGATAGGGAGAATAAGGAACGATTTGAAGCGATGAGTAGGGAGACTAAAGCGATAAATGAAAAATTGGAAGCAAATAACGAAAGATTAGAAGCAATCAATAGAGATAATAAGGAGAGAGATAGGGAAAATAAGGAAAGATTGGAGGTAATGGATAAGGGAAATAAAGAGGCAATGAGGAAGCTACACACAGTTATCGATGAGCGTCTGCCCGCAGTTAATAATCGGTTAGATGAGGGGGAGAAGGATCTGGGTGCGTTGAAGGAAGTATGTGACGCCGTGAAAGAAAAGGATAATAATTTGGAGGTACAAGTATTTGCAATAGAGAGTGATACTACTGAGCGGAGGGACGTGTTGCCGGATGAGCGAATCGAAGAGGTAGTGGTCAGAATTAATACGATTAGTGCAGATGCAGAAAAGATCAGTACAAGAGGAGAGACAGGTTCTGACAGTACGCAGCGAGAGGTTTATGCCGATCAGGAGGAGATACGATCACCATTACAGTTTAAAGAGGCACAATTAGAAATAAGTAGGAAACATAGTGAAGAACTAGCACAGTTGCAATTAGCGTGCAGTAGCGGAGGTGACACACCACCAGGTAGATTGCAGAGGGAGAGTGAGATAAACTCAAAAGGCGAAAATAGGCAGAAAGAGGAAGACGAATTCACAGAGTCAGAAGAACGGTTGTGTCGGATAAAACAGGTGGCAGACTCAACTGGGTATAGTCCAAGGCTGTCTCAATTTCAAGATTCATTACCTTCATCGAGGGGACTGCTCCGCAAAACGAAGTTTGTGTATAACTATTTGAGGGACGAGGCTAGAGCGAAAATGCAGGAAGACCTTAAAGACTGTAGTAGCTATTTAAATGAATTCAGGCCGAAAAGTAAGCAGGACCAGGTTACGCTAAGCATATTGATGATGCAAAATCGTAACGAAGGTGGCATAAGGGATTCAGTGTCGTGCTATCAGGAGATGTTCAGACGAAACAGGTACTTGGATGTGACATACGAACCAGCGGAGTTCATTAGGATCCATATAACGAAGTTGCCAGTGAAATTGCGCAGAGGTATAGTGATGGCAGGCAGAGGCTTAGACGATTCCGCGTCATTTCAACACTTGGGTAATGAGAGCGATATCGTGAACGGAGACAGGTCAGATAGTGTCGAGGGTAGAAACTATCTGAATGACAGGAGAGCATGGAATCCGGGTATTTCTTTCATGTCGTAATAGATTGAAGAATAGGAGAAACTAATCCAACATATCAGCCCTTAATATCTTGCTCTAAAACACATGCAGCTGGCACTGAAAATTGTCTATGTGGCAGACAAACTCAACTAATATGTAGGAATGAAAATACCATACTTCTGATCAGAGAATAAAACGGCAGTAATGGAATCTGTTAGGCTGGTATCTCAGTAAAATTTGCAAATTTTTTATTTCAAACGGTAAAGTAAAAGAGCGGTTTCTTCAAAGAATCCAGTTGCTAAAATGTTATGTAATAATGCCAATGAGTCCAGTTTAATTAGGGTGATTTGATTATTGTAGATACTAAACACGTAATGTAAGAGGTAAACATTGTGATCGAAGTTTTTAGATGCCATCTGATCTATATTATGTCATTGTCGTGGTGACAGTTATAATGAAGTGCTGTGTATGGTTGTTCGGAATCTGGTGTTAGTGAGAGAGGCCACTTGCACCTAAGTTTCCAACACTTGGGTTGCCCAATTCTCCCAGCTTGTATATTCTCTGCACACATTTAATTTTCGTGTAAGCACATATTCCTAACTAGGAAATTTTTTACTGTGTATAGTGGACCATTCAGAGTGAGGCGGATTGTACATGAAAATGCTGTACTGATTGAGACGATCAAAGGAAAACAATCTCGAGGGCTTCATCACATTTCTAACATCAAATTATGGAAAAGTTAAGGATAGATCTAAGGTAGTCAATTTATGGTAGATAGTCAGTATATTTATTTGTGGTGTGTAACGTTGTGCAGGGTCAAATCGAACGTAAGAATTTTCAGGCGGGATGTCAGGAAGTATGACGGAATAGACTGGTCAAATGAGTCATGAACAGGAGTCGACAGAGTGGTGTATGTACGTGTTTTTTTTGTCGTATGAATAAGGATCAAGCAGAAACGACGTGATGATTAATGAGTGAATAAAGATGGTAGATAGAGAAGCGACGTGATAAATAGTAGTGGATAAAGGTGAATTTTTGAGGAGAGAATCGACGTGAAGCAGTGTGAATGATGAAGGGAGATTCGACGTGATGAAACAGCGGTAAAATAAAGGTGAGTAGAATTGAATAATGTGGAGATGTCTTAGATGTATGTTACAGAGAGGCCTGTGTATGCTGCAATAGAGATTGATGCCAATGGCGAAGGAAGACCAGGAAATGATGGAGTAATGGACGGACGGAGAGCCGAAATACGAATGAAGAGATGAGGACAACTGCACAATGTGAAAGGACGTAAAGGGAGTATGAGACCCAGAAGGTGAACGTTGTGGAATACTGACGTAAGATGTAATGTAGGTGTAGATCTAATTCTTAGCATAACAATTGCGATTTGAGAAAAATAATATTTTTTGTTGTTGTTGAAGCCTCGTACCAGTATAACTAATCAAAACGGTACCAAGAATGTGTACAGCTATTTTTTTGCAGGTTGATTAATTTGTGTATTTTTGTTCTTAGATGAAATATCGCGATTCTAAGTTGATATTTAGCATAAAGTAAATGCAGAGGTAAGCCGATGGAGAGAGGTGCCAGAGTGAAAGGACGAATTCGGAGTCTGGAATGCTATCTCCGAAACAGCTTCATGTGTTATGTGGTTGAGTATAAGGGAGCAAAGGTATGGTATGTTGTCGTGAGTGTGGTGGTGTTAAGGTTAGCTGACTTCTAGTCCTATTCTGTTAGTGTATTAATGGATTGAATGAGAGGGAAAATGTGATGTCTGGTGAGTGAGAGTCGTAGAGTATTGTGATCAATGCACACACTCCTGTAAAGGGGATGCTACCGATCCATAACTAAAACATTATTGTGTTTTATTGTTTGTTGGGATGAACCTCAATGTCAGGTCAGGATCTGTCATACGTGTCCTAGAAACGTTGCTATATATAATGAAATGTAAAATATGTGAAGAGATACTGATTTCAGTCTGTCACAAGCACAAGGGTGCATTATATGTAGTAGATTTAGAGTCACCAGTTCCTAAAATGTTTATTGTGTTAGGATGTTAAAGTAGTTTAATATTTAATAACCTGTGGTAGGTAATTGAGAGTTGTGTAGATTATTTTCTCATTTTTTTGTTAGAACACTTTCAAGGGATTTTAATTTCAGTCTGTCACAAGCACAAAGGTTCATTGTATATTGTAGCTTGAGAATCAACAGTTTCTAATATTTTCACTGTGATAGGATGTTAGAGTAGTTTACTATTTTGATATTGTAATTATGAGCGGTATAGATTGCTTATTATTCCTTTTGTTTTATTTTACACTTTCATGTTTCGTATGAGGGACGACAGGTACAAAGAATAGCACGAGTGTGGGCTATCTATAGAAAAAGGATAGATAAATGTATGTTGTCTGTGTAGAAAACTAGGGTGTATAATTTTATGTTCTTTTTAGAACAAAGATTCTTTTGTTACCAATGTAGCTAATAGATAATACATGTAATCAATGAGTATTTAAATGCTGTATATCCTTTTGTCTGTAATGTTGCGAGATGCACGGAAGATCTGGCTAATTGGGTGTCGTAACGCCCATACCGCTAACGGGCCGAGCTGACGTCACCATGGCGACAGGCGACACAGCCGCGGCACTCCCCACTCCATTGTCGGACGAGGTGCGCTCCACGCGCCCGCTACAGCAGGTCAACGGCCTGGGGCGACACGCACGCATCACTGGCCATTCATGAGTTCCGCCACACTTACGACTGGGGAAGGTATCCCGCGGAGGCAACAGCGGGTGGTTTCTTCTGCTCAACGGCGCGCGCAGCGGCGCTACTGCTGAATGGACGAGGCGCGACAGAGCCCGGCGGGGATTGGTTACCAGCAACTAGTAACTAGTACTGGACTGTGGAGCCGTGAAACAAGATGACTGCGACTTTCCATAAGGTGGAAAGTGAAGGACTGGTGTTTCCACATTGTGAGTGGTGGAAAAGATGTTGTCCTTAGCAGACGGGACGATTGTTTTGTTTTGTCTTGACCACTGAATGGTGGGATCGATAAACTTTTGACAATGACTTGTTAAGTGTGCTTTGTGAATGGCATGTGGGACACTTGGTATACTTAGAGGACAGTTGTCGTTTGGTGAACAATTAGAGTGGGACATTGACATTTGCGTCTGTAGTAGGAGACATTTCTTGGATTGGCGCGGGAATAAGTGCTGTTTGTTGAAACTTACGACTTTTAATTACACCATGAACTGAAAGGACGGAACCGTGGGTAATAGTAGTTGTAGGGCCATTTTTTTGGACGAACAGTTTCGTGTGGATGGTACTCTGAGAGTGACTATGACATTTGTGTTTAATGAGAGATACAGTTTACTGTTCAGTGCGTGTTCAAAATGCCGAATTGAGTGACTCAAAGACTTTCGTCCGGGTAACCATGGGAGAGCTTTGACACCGAGACAGTGGTTCTAGGAAAACTATCAGCAACTTTTTGACCCCAAGAAAATCACAGAATGAAATGTTTCCGTGTGACTCGCAAGATAGGGAATAATGTATTTGTAATTGTGTAAATGTTTTTTTTATATGTTTCATTCCTGAAGGGACAGCAAGCGTAATTGTATTTTATTAATAATTGTGTTTAGAATAGTTAGTGTTTGTTTTTTGGTTTGTTCTGGGTTATCAAGTTCACGTAGCATGTGTATTAGAATATTTGGTACAATGATGCTTTAATTATTAGCCAGTGGCGTAATACTAACGTAGCGGCTCTTGTAGCATTGATCAGTAAGGTTGTCACAGGGGAGAAGAATTTGCATTGCACAACAAATATCGGAATTAACTGATGTATTTTGATGTCGTGCATAGTAATAATCTTGTTGGTGTTTTGACTGAAGCCACTTATTTTTATTATCACAGTGGTGATATTTCACATTAAAGTGTAACGAAGGCTAGTCGAAATGCAAGTTCTTGTCGTCTATATGTGTGACAACAGAGAAATGAACAGTAGAGTAAGATAAGAGAGCTACTGGTGGATTCAAGCACTTATTGTTAAACTATTTACTGCGTGTATTGATCAAAGTTGATGGACTGACTGGCTCAGCAGCAGGTATTTGTACTGATGGACAAGGATAAACTCACTGTCGAGTAGTTGTGGCAATTGCTTAGGTGAGGATAGTTAATGAGGTATGACATGATGTCTTAGACGAACTATATTACGTAACCAGTATGTAACTTGTGGTATATTTCATTGTTTTCCTTCTCAGTTATTTCGCTGTAGGTTTGAGGTATATTTTACAGTAATGGTATGGAGCCTGACATTCTACGTGTAACTAGTGTACGAAATTTTTTTTGTTGATTTTGTTTAGTATTTAGACTTTGCTGTGTAAGGGTTTTTACAGCGCAATTTATGAATGTCAGATTACTTGCTCTGTGTTTGGACGGTGAGCTATTTAAAATTTCATGAGTACAATTAGTATTTTTTTTATTTGTTTTAGAATTATTGAAATTTGGACTACTCATAAAAATAACGAAGATCCCAGTAACTAAAGCAAATTTTTATCTCAATATTATTTTTTCATTTCTATGATGTGATGTTTTATTTGTCATGTGGATTGTTATATATTTGTATGTGTACGTTACTCCGGATTGTGGAGAGTACAATATAATTTGGTCGTCTATTTGAGGTCACCAGGGGCTAAGGTCTCCTCCTGGTTATTTTGATGGATTGCTACGTTTGTTTTAATACGGTTTTCTTAAAAAAAAAAAAAAAAAAAAAAAATGTTCGGAACTACCCTCGCATTGCAAGGATAGTACCGTGCCATTTTTTTCTGCATGGGTAGCCGGTGATGAAAGGGTACAGTACCGCCCAACATTGAGAATAGGTACGAAATTCTTGTCAGAACAACACATTTTTTGTGTAATAGTAACTCAATAATTTCAATTAATACAGCGAAGCCGGATACCAGTGTGGGAAAGAATGACAATTTATTTATTTAATTGATCACATGTGCACTTCCACAAAATAAATCCCTACATCCAGTTTGGTGAGATCTGTGTGGTGTAAATGAATGAATGTATGGTCGTCTGCTAACCACAGATAGTGAATCGATATGAGCATCTTTGAGTCGATCCTTTGGGTACCTTTGGTGAGACCAAAGAGATGGAAGTTACCAGAGCTTTTGAGCGTTTGAAATGTGGCCGACCAATAAGGTAGCAAGGTGCTTCTCCCACTTCGAGAGAGGTGCGAGAGAACGAAAAGACGGCCATGTTTTCAGACTCGGCACTCTGGCGCTGAACCTTCTGCTGTGAAGACCTGTTGTTTTGTTGTGCTCCGTAATGAAAGCGTGGAGGCATGGTATGGATGTGGAATACTTAAGAGTAGTTAGAACTAATCATTTCTCTTTCCTAGGATCTTTTGTGGGGAAAATTACAAAGTGAGGCAGGTAATTTTAAAGGGATTATAGTAAACCAACGGTCACAAAGGGGCCACGTGTAGTTATAAGTTGAGATACTAGCGTGGGTACAATAAGCTGAAATATTTAAGAATTAATATCGTGTGTACCATAAGCTGAAATATTTGAGAATTAATAGCGTGTATACAATAAGCTGATATATTTAAGAATTGCGTGTGTATCATAAATTGAAGTATTTAAGAAATATCATTCCGTGTGACGCTGAATTTAAACTCTGAGAGAAAATCAAGGTGAGTCGGCCGTTTTTCCAGCAACGCCACTTGGCTTGCATTGCACAGGAAGACGAGCGTTTATCTCCAGAGTTCACAGTAGGAAACTGGAATTACAAATTGGGGCAGTGTCGAGTGAAACTGGGTTAAATATTGATTGAAGTGGGAAAGCGGAAAATGATGAAGTTGTAACGGTTTTTGTGTATTATTTCAGATTGTTGTATTGGGTATGTCTTGTAATTTGAATATGTGTGTTTTGCATGGGAGTAGCAAGGTAGTTTCGGAAGATTTTGTGGGTATGCCTGTTCCTTCTGCATCGCTCGATCTGGAGGAATGTTTCTGGAGAATGATTGTGAGAGGCGAGGTGTGAGGTATAATAAAAGATCCACCATCCGATCCAGGGAGTGCACAGTTGTGGTAGATAGATTACGAGACCGTAGTATGGAAATTCTCTTATGATATTGTCGTAGGTTGTAGAATTTGTGTGCTAATGAATAAATCAAATAGTGAAAAGAAAGAGATTAGTGGCCTATTTCATTAAATTGTATGTTATCATAATGTCCCGAATTTGTATAAAAGCCGTTAAATCAAAGACAAAAAGTAAGTGTGGTATTGCCAGAGCGTAGTGTGCAGACAGGGTTCTATAGTCAGATGCGTGTTTCCGTTGCGTATTGTTCATGCAGGAGGATAATTTGTAACAAAATCGTAAGATACGAGAATTCATGTTGCTAATCCACTCGCTTGGCAAACCACCCATCTTGCAGGCCTGACTGCTTGATGCCACAGTATGAGAAAGGCAAGTGGGTGCCTCTCAATATGTCCACTCACAGGCAGAGCGGGCGATGCCACACAGTCAGCCTCCACATTTACCCTCCGCCTCGTGCGCCGTGGTCGCCGCTGAACCTGCCACTCCCCTTGGGGAGAGGGTGGCCCAACCGCGCCCGGTAGCCGCGAAGATGTCTCGACAGCAGGGACAGTGGGTGAAGCATGTAACACCTGGGGTGTACCTTGCGACGCACCAGACTCCCCACTGCCGCTACACTCCGAGGCAGCAGCCTGAAGACGGCTGACCGCGGCCATCAACACGTTCAGCTGGTCGCGAACAGTGGCCAGCTCCTCCTGCGTCCGTACACAGCAGTCACCTTCCTATCCATCCTAAGGAATCAATTTACTGAAGAGAGTTAATCAACTTTTAACTAGACTGCTAATTCACTAAAGGCGGCTGACTATTGTCTAAACTGTGATTGCTAGCCACTTCTTGTAGAAAACGAAGAAAATAGCACTACCTGTCTCTGGACTGTATTGAAAACAAACACTAGCACTACTAGCACTAATGGTTGACTAAAGGGACTGTATTCAAAACAAACACAAAATCTATGGAACACTATTAATAGCACTCGACAAATAAAGCTTCCTAAAAGCAAAAACACACGGAAAAAGAAGTGACAAATAAGAAAAATACAGTTAAGGGGCTCCGGAAAGGCTCAAAATCATGAAAAGTTCAATTTTTACTTTTTTGCGTTTTCTGAATCCGCAGACTATTACCTTTTAATAGATATATAATTTATTCAATTCCGAAGACTACAATTTTTAAATTTTTTTTTGAAATGTGTTCTACATGGGCGTGACCCACTGTGGCGCTGTTAAACTGCTGTCAAATGGTGTTATTATTAACGTCCGTGTTCATCAGGTACATTTTAGTGATGTGAGATAAAGTATGTGTGGCTAACCTGTGATGGTTCAATATATATCGCTGGTGTGATTGTCGATTGTTTCATGTTTATTTACTCTGTCGTTATCTCGAAAATATTCGTAATTAATTCTGTTTCTTGAGTCTCTGTTTTGTTGAAGTATAATAATGAGTAAAAGTAAAGTTATTAGAAATCCTCTGAAGGCTTTTAAGAAAAGGAGAAATGTTGGAAAGCCAAAGGTATGTGTTATTACTGTAAACAATAAAGACGATGAAAATCCCCAACATAGCTTGTGTCCCGAAGAAGAAGACAGTTGGTGTAAATATAACAAAGGATTGCTAACTGGTGAAGTGTACACTCATAAGCATAGTCTGCCTCATGCAATAATGGAGGTGATAAAACCTATTTTCAGAGACTTAGCAGCGCCTGAACTGTTGAAAAAGTGTATTCACGGAAAAACTCAAAACCCCAATGAAAGTGTAAATAGTGTTATATGGTCGAGAATCCCCAAGACTGTATTTGTTGGAATAGAAACACTTCACTTTGGTGTGTATGATGCTGTTGCGACTTTCAATGATGGCAACATTGTAAGGTGCAAGGTATTTAGAAATATGGGAATAAAGGTAGGTTCTAAAATGGTACGAGCGATGCTTGCTTTAGACAAGGAACGCCTTCGGGCTGCAGACAGGGCTGTAAAGAGTATAGAAATACAAGCAAGAGTAAACAGGAGGAGGAACAAGAGGAAGCTGGAGGAGGAGTTTGCAGAGGATGAAGATAATCCATCCTATGGACCTGGAATGCTCTAAAAAGTTAATCCAATCTTTGTCGCTCGATTCCCAAAACTTTTATTTTCTCATACTAATTACATGTTTTCTAAGGATCTTCCAAACATATTTGTTTCAAACTTTCATTAAATGTTACACAGTACCTTCTGCATAATTTAACACAGCCTTTTTCCAAAAAACTGTATATTTTTGAATATATAAATAAAAAATTGCAAAAAAATGTTGTGAATTTTCATTACAATTGAGAAAAAATCATCTTTAATAACTGAACTAAAATTTTGTAAAATCCCTGTGTTAAGTTGTAGCCCATATTCCAATAAATAATCTGTAAAAAGTTCAACTTCCTACCCCAAATACTTTGTGAGGAAAGATGTAATTTATAAGCGTTATTTTAACATTGCAAGTATAGGGCGTTCCGGAGCCCCTTAATACTTAAATTAAGGTAGAGCAGACGGCCATTTTGCCCCACCGTCTTGGGTTACATCACAGAATGGACGACAGCACTCTCTCGTGGCGGTACTCTGTACTAGGCCCGGACCTCGTGGCAAACACATTCTTTCCTGCCATCTTGGATAACGGGACATTACGGCCGCCATCTTGGATTACCTCATGGAATGGATGACAGCACCCTCTGTTGGCTATATTGTGTACTCGGCCAGTTGGATTCCGGACCTCGTGGTGAACACACTGGCTGGCTGTACTGCATCAGATTGTTTAAATAAAGACTGGTGGATGCAAAATAAAGACTTATGTCCAGCACGGGCTGGGTCCTCTCTCAGCCATTTCCTAGGATGAGGTGGCAGTCAGGTGACTTAGGTTAGTGGAGGTAGCCCAACTGTCTTCACTTTCCCGCCATTTCTTAGGTTGGTAGAGATAGCCCAAGTGACCTTTCTTTACCACCAAAATTCAAACTTCGTGCCACTCCCTAGGAAAAGGTGGTGGTCAGATGACTTGGGTTAGTGGAGGTAGCCCAACTGCCCTTTCTTTCCCGCCATTTTCTTAGGTTAGTAGAGGTGAGTTGCATTGTCCTGATGAAATTTGAACTTCCTGCCATTTTCTGGGGGAGGGGGTTAGGTTAGTGGAGGTTGTTGCCCAATTGACCTATCTTCCCACCAAAATTCAAACTTCCTGCCAAAATTCTCCATCTTGGATGATGTCATCAACAGACTTCATGGCTGTTGTCTTGAAGATGTCATTGCAGCCATCTTGGATAACGGTACTTTGGGCCAGAAAAAGCTTTGTTGCAATACTGATGTGACACAGAAAATATTACTTAAACAGTTCGCTTCACAAACTGAATATATATCACAAAACTACTCGGAGTACACTTGCACGTAAAACACTGTGAGAGCTGTAGTTGAGATATTTAAACAATTTTTGGGAATGTTGTTTATGGAGTATTGTATATTGTTTAAACAATTTGAGCATTGTGGGGAATATTTCACACAGTTTACAACTGAAGATGTCACAGGAAGTAAATGTAATACTGCACAAAGAGAGAGAGAGCTTTACAGATGATGCAAGAATGTTTAAACAATTTGCAATGCAATTACACTTTTTATTCCGAGGAATACCGCCACAGTTGAGCACAGACTCTAATAAGATCGTGGTGGGTTCTGGTACACTTTTGAAACCTCCCTGTATTCATTCAGCCTTCCTCCCTGCGACGCATCGCGCGGTTTTGTGGAAAATACCACAGCCTTCCCTTGTCTTTGAGCATAAGCTGCTTCAGGAGTTATTAAATCCAACTGAATATGTCTTAAATACACTTTCAGAAACATCACTGTACAGTAGTTTGCTCCAAGACGTGCCATAAATAAATCGGTAAACGGTTAGCCAGGATGGATTTAACAAATCGAATATGCACTTGCACAGTAGGAAATATTAATCAAAACAACAGATCGACACTGCTTTGGAGTATTTGCGCTCATAAACAAATTAGGTAAAGTGTTTGACGCCTCAGTACATATTCAAATGTTGATTTAAACAATTTTACTCAATTACACTCACACACAAACACTGCACTGTCTTCCCAGGTGCATGTGGAACGGAAGTACATCGAGTAAAAATAAATGAATGCAAATACATTCAAAAATACATCGCACGGGGATACCGTTTATAAATTGAATCTAAAATAAATGAGCGAAAATACACCATACTGAAACTCTACATCATGTAAAAATATTGTTAAATACAATACAGTAGTTTGTTACACGAGGAACTGTCGTAACCCTGTACCCACGAAGCGGCGCATCCGACAGCTACTGCAGCTCGCCGACCATAAGCCGGCTCTCCGGCTGGATCGACGAGCGCATCTAAGACAGGGAGCTGTAACTCCACGGGTCATACCACCCTGGGATTTAGAGTCTCATTGGCTCCTGAAAATACTGTTCAGGTTTTTCATCAACCGCGCTTCCTGATTCATTCCAGCCAATTCAATGTGGCTATATCAACCCTACCCCCTCCACTCCCGGCCTCATCACAACCATAGGTGGAAGCACAAGCGACCAAAGACACTACTAGCTATGGCATAGCCACCTATGGTAAACTAATATACACCGACAAGCGACAAACGGCGGCAAGCCCCTGCATATCAGCAACACTGACTGGTAACTACCAGCTGCTACTAGAGCCGACCAACAGGCCACAGCAGGGACACCGACGAGCTTGCCCACTGACGCACAATTCGCCAACATCACCCTACACTGTGCATCCGATATATGATAGGGTGTCCATTTCATTTTCATTGAAATATTGTATTGACTAAATTTAATACACATACAAGTTTACCTTTGCAACATGCACTAAGGTGATCCCAAATCACTTTTTACAATTATTCTGCCACACTATCACTGTACTTTTCACTTTTATGTACTTAATCAAGAAGTGCATTTTCGTTTGAAATTGTATCATAAAAGTCAGTACACGATACACCATTAAAGTGTGTATTGACAATGAGCAAGGCGCTCACTGTTTCAACTTTCATTCTATTTTTTTCATCTGACCACAAAGAGTTCA
Source organism: Schistocerca nitens (assembly GCF_023898315.1). NCBI lineage: Eukaryota > Metazoa > Arthropoda > Insecta > Orthoptera > Acrididae > Schistocerca > Schistocerca nitens. The sequence goes on along the minus strand of NC_064616.1, from coordinate 637,280,255 downwards.
CTAACGTTATCACACGTTCCACAGCAGCAGTTGACCCAGGAATTGCCAGACAAAACTCCACCAAATGAATCATGTTTTTATGTTAATGTTTTTACTTTTGAAATAAGAAAATATTTTACACCACGTTCCACTAACACTTTCTTTGTCTCCTTCTTCACTTTTTATGAAGTTCCGTGCATATGAAAATTCATCGAACAGTTCGTCTTCATCAACAGGAAAATTTGGTACAATACTTTTCACAAAAACACAACAGTCCTGAATATCCTTCCACTGTAGCTGCTCCTTTTCAGTATTAACCCAGTCAAATGCTTTAAAATGTGTGATTAATGGTAAACACCATTCTTTAATATACTCAATGCAATAGTCATAGAAGATGTCAGCATAAATACGAAATTGTTCTACAGTAATTTCACCCTCTTCTTCCAGCTTTCTTAGAACTCATGTACAAAGGATGTGAGAAATCTTTCAGGTTTTCTACATTGTAATTTCCCTAATAATTTGTTTATTTCTTGATAAACTTCCACTATTGTGATTTCTTGTTTCTCAATACATTGAATATTTGTGGTGAAAGGTTTTAGCTGGATAACAACAAAATGTAGAAGAACAATAGACACAGGGTTAGCAAAGAATCGTTTAAGGACAACAGGACACTTATCAAGGGAAATGAAATATGATTTCAAAGCAGGAAATATCTCTTCAATTCTTCCCAATGCTGGTAGCAGAGATAGCCACCTTGTCTTGCTGTGCCCAAGTACAGTTTTGTATTCAGTTCCAGTAAACCTGCAGAATGACTTCAGGGATTCAATCCTTACTGTATATATATGGAAATGCTGGTAGATTTTGTTTACAATTAATTGGCAGTCAGTGGGTAGGCAATCTGAGCCAGTTTGTAAGAAATTGTGCACCACATGTGCTCGACAGCCAACACCTACTATATTATTCACTGTGTTCTGTTGCAGTTTATAGAACAAATTGTTTTTTTCCTTTTCTCTGCTTACCACCAAAATTGGTGTTAGTGTTGTCTGCAGAAACTGCAAACACCTTTCCCTCAAGATCATATTTCTTTAAAACCTCCAGCACATAATTCTGAAGTAAATCTGAAGTTTCTAAAATTAACCAATTCGAGCACTTTCACCGTGATGCCATTTTCAGGGTGAAAATACCTGATAATGAGAGGAACCAACTTCAAATCCAGATGATTCGATGTATCAATCATTACAGAAATGAATCGAGCACTTTTCAGTTCATTTAAAACCTGCTGACCAGCATACGGTGCAATAACATTTGAAATGATTGCATTACATTTTGTGTGTCCACATGTGAATTTAGGATTGAAAAGTTTTTTAACAACTTCTGTAGTACAGTCCATTGACTTAAAGCTATGGTTATGCATTGCACTGTGGTATGCGAACGTAGCTTCTTGTGCTGCCAACTGCCTATCCATTTCTGTTACTGATTTTAAGTTTACCTAGTAGTCCCTCACGTATTTGTTTGCTCTTTTCGTTTGATCACTCATGCGATTTTTCTTAGTCTTAATGTGATTCACAATGTCAAACCCTCCACCATGACCAATAGCAAATTTTGATCTGCACAGCATGGGATTAGCCCAGCGGTCTAAGGCGTTGTAGTCATGAACTGTGCGGCTGGTCTTGGCGGAGGTTCGAGTCCTCCCTCGGGCATGGGTGTGTGTGTTTGTCCGTAGTATAATTTAGGTTAAGTAGTGTGTAAGCTTAGGGACTGATGACCTTAGCAGTTAAGTCCCATAAGATTTCACACACATATGAACATCATCATCTGATCTGCACAACGTACATTCTACAGTTTCTCCACTACCAGTGCTAAAAGGAAATTCGCTTTTTATATTGCTGTTAAAATTACACTTTCGTTTTGGCATAATGAAACAGTGACTGCACAGTGCAAAACATTAACAGTGTGGTGACCAAAGCCAGAGAGCAAGTATCAGTGGTGTAGAGTATCTCTGGACCGAAAGGACGGATTCCCATAAGATTGTTGTAGAATTTTAGAACATGTTTTTTGCTCGAGTATCATGTCGTTTTTGGAAACCCAGAATCTACTATGTAGGAATCAACATGGATTCCGGAAACAGCGATCGTGTGAGACCCAACTCGCTTTATTTGTTCATGAGACCCAGAAAATATTAGATACCGGCTCCCAGGTAGATGCTATTTTTCTTGACTTCCGGAAGGCGTTCGATACAGTTCCGCACTGTCGCCTGATAAACAAAGTAAGAGCCTACGGAATATCAGACCAGTTGTGTGGCTGGATTGAAGAGTTTTTAGCAAACAGAACACAGCATGTTGTTATCAATGGAGAGACGTCTACAGACGTTAAAGTAGCCTCTGGCGTGCCACAGGGGAGTGTTATGGGACCATTGCTTTTCACAATATATATAAATGACCTGGTAGATAGTGTCGGAAGTTCCATGCGGCTTTTCGCGGATGATGCTGTAGTATACAGAGAAGTTGCAGCATTAGAAAATTGCAGCGTAATGCAGGGAGTGGCAACTGACCCTTAACATGTATTGCGAATACATAGAAAGAAGGATGCTTTATTGTATGATTATATGATAGCAGAACAAACACTGATAGCAGTTACTTCGGTAAAATATCTGGGAGTATGTGTACGGAACGATTTGAAGTGGAATGATCATATAAAATTAATTGTTGGTAAGGCGGGTACCAGGTTGAGATTCATTGGGAGAGTGCTTAGAAAATGTAGTCCATCAACAAAGGAGGTGGCTTACAAAACACTCGTTCAACCTATACTTGAGTATTGCTGATCAGTGTGGGATCCGTACCAGATCGGGTTGACGGAGGAGATAGAGAAGATCCAAAGAAGAGCGGCGCGTTTCGTCACAGGGTTATTTGGTAACCGTGATAGCGTTACGGAGATGTTTAATAAACTCAAGTGGCAGACTCTGCAAGAGAGGCGCTCTGCATCGCGGTGTAGCTTGCTCGCCAGGTTTCGAGAGGGTGCGTTTCTGGATGAGGTATCGAATATATTGCTTCCCCCTACTTATACCTCCCGAGGAGATCACGAATGTAAAATTAGAGAGATTAGAGCGCGCACGGAGGCTTTCAGACAGTCGTTCTTCCCGCGAACCATACGCGACTGGAACAGGAAAGGGAGGTAATGACAGTGGCACGTAAAGTGCCCTCCGCCACACACCGTTGGGTGGCTTGCGGAGTATAAATGTAGATGTAGATGTAGATTCAGTGGATCGATTTAAAAGAGAAGAATCTTCGTTGTTATTCTTAACCTATAGTGCGTTTAAAATTACTTGCGATTTTTGACAGTTCGGTACATGTTTGGGGTATGCTGAAAGTCATCACACGCATCCTACCGTAAATAATTGCGCACTTAATAGCAAGTCAAACAACCAGTAGTGTAAAATACTCTAGCCAAGCGGAATCATAAAAAACGGGACATTTGAGCGTCCCCAAAAAAATTTTTCGGGACAGCGGGACATTTTGGTAAAAAACGGGACTGTCCCGGGAAAAACGGGACGAATGGACACCCTATCCTATCGGACACAAAAACGATGATAAACCCAACTATTGCAGGTTGCCGACGCTGATCGAGAGCTCAACACCGGCACCCAGCGGCGGCCGCCGAGCAACACCACCGCACAACGTCAAAGGTATCGACATGCATGAAACCCACTACTAACAAAGCCTACCCTTGCGCGACCTATCGCAGGCAGCAAGACATCCGCTACTGCTCTTACCACCCGACCTAACTATCGCAGAGGTTTTTCTCCCTTGGCTCTTGCCGTGGCACTTTTTTTCCTCCGCCCTTCAAACCGCTACCCTTCGTTCGACTTCGACCCAATCTATCTCCAGATGAGCGCGTATTAATGGTTAACCTTAAACAGACGTACGCAAACATCGCAGCACCGACATCCTGCGACACCTCGCTTTAGCGACAGGAGGAGGAGGAGGAGGATGAGGAGAAGGCTGGACTACAGAGAACTCTCCCTGTCGAGTAAGAGCATCCTGTGGAAAGCCCACAACTACAACAACCACGTGAGTATAATAAAAATTTCATGTTAGTAGTAGTGTAATTTGTTTTTATCGTTGGTTTATTTCTTATTTAATGCTTGTTCTTGTTACAGCTCACACGGTGAAAATGCAGATTGAGCTGGAGGCTGAAAAAATACACCAACCAATAGGCAACTGGAGACTATCCACTAACTGCAGCAGTCTCCAGCACCCAGTGAGACACCAGAGCAGCCCTGTAAGTGGAAAAAAGAGTTCTAATTTTTTGTTTGTTTGTGTCTCTAGCATGGGAGGTATTTCTTCTTCTCTAACAAATCTGTATATATTGAACATATTTTTGTTGTTGTCATTGTTGTAGGCGAGATGGATCAGTGGCACCATATCGGTTCTGACAAGGACGGGACACCCGAATGGGTCAGGAAACGGCTCCAGACGAAGAGCTGTAAAGGCAGCGTGACCTAGGCTTTTTACTGCAGGATGACTTTCCTGAAAGGGGGGTAGAGATACCTGACAATGTTGATGAAATGCTCACGCCGTTGACCCACAGTGCGAGGTGCCGGGGCTAGCAGTGTATTTAACACTAAATTCTTCTAGAATCTTCATATATAAAGGATGCCCTAAGCCCCCCCTATTCTAACTCCGACTTTTTGCTGTTGCACATGGGTTAAAAAGAAACGCAAACTGACTGTAATCGACCCTGCAAGTGGAGTAGAAAAGAGTTTGGCACCTGCAATAATTTAATTTGATAAATAAGTTAAATAAAGGAAAGTTTCATTAATGTAGTGAGAAATGATAGGGTTGCTCTACCGATTAACAGAATGAAAGTTGTGTCCAAAATAACAATATGATTTATTATAACTCAAAATAATAAACAAAAACACATGAAACATTTACAATACATCAAATTGGCTCAAATCGGATACACAAATAAATGCTGTGAAGGTGAAGTTGTCCCTAAACTAGATTGTGACATTTATGACGAAGTGGTATGTGGAGCCAATTCCTTGCAACTCAAGTCTTAAGAGAGACACACAGCCAACCCAGCATTAATTGCTGCTACATTAGTGAGAACTCAGACAATGAACACCCAAGACAGATCAAAGTTAGAAAAGACAAACAGGCGCGCTCTGCTGAGCTCGGATTATCACCTAGCAAAATTGCCTGCTTTGCTGGTGCTGCGGACGTACATTACCAAGCTGTCTTCTTAACTGCACGGACACGATCTGGCATACCGGAGGCGATGGCTGGTTGCTTCGACGTCCCGTCGTGGTGATGATAATGTCGCGAGTATAGCCCGAAACAAATTATCCTGGCCTGGTTGTTCCACACTAAAGACTTCCTAGCAATACAAATGCGCCTCTGAGGGAGATGAAGAAGGCTCGCCACACGATCACTGACGGTACAGTGGTTGATTTTAACAATCGAAGTCACACAGTAACTCCGATACAGTCAACTTTAGCCAAAACTGCTCAAGACAGACAACATAGGCCTCTTGTACGCAGAACGCTCAATTGCCAACTGTACTCGGAAAGTTACGTTGAAGTCGAAACTTCAGCAACTTCGTCAAACAGTTACAATCAAATAAAAGTATATTAGACAGCCAACGGAAGGCAGGCTGTCCAGAGCAGCGAGAGCTCAGTCTTGTAACCTACTCCGACCGAAAGGCGAGAGCCGACTCCTCTAGAGCACCCGTACAGGCCGAACACAGAACATTCCCGCCCCCACGACAGTGGCCGTGGTTAAACGTTCCAATCAGCAACTCGAAAACCGGCGGAAAATTCCACTCTATTGCCGGAGCACTACCATTCCACCAATGGAGATACTTGGCGCCAATTTCTGCGCTGCCTCATCTTTCTTCTCATCCTCGTCGTAATTGTCATCGTCAATGAAAGGTCTGTGTGCCTTTGAGCATACGCCTCACCTGAGCAGGAGTCCGCTCCCCATCGCCATCATCCACCGGGTGCACACAGTTACCTCCTAGTCGTAGCGCTAATGATAATGAACTGGTGGTGAGCAGTAGTACTCTCTCCCATCTCGATAGTGAACGACATCAGATTAGCGGCGTCATGACCCCTCCAGAATACTCAACGGTTGCTAGGGCCTTTGAGGGGCGTATCTCTCTGACCAGAATTGAGAATCCTGCTGGGGTATCGCGACCCAGTCAGGTTTCTAGAAACGTGCCTCCCAGTGCTGGAGATGGAGCTCCTCGAAGCCCTACATGATCCAAGATATAATGCCATTAAATGTAACTCAGTACTCTGCTGCGAGTTGACTCACCCTCCCAAAAAGCAGGGTGCTGCTGAAGAGAAAAGTCTGCACTACATCTGGAGTGATAATGGCATTATATCTCGGAGGACATAAACCGTGAATCCACCTTTGGTGTTATACTGGCCTGATTTTCTGAGATGGAAGTAAGAGGGTCAGCTAAAGTACTCAGCCAAGTACCACACCTCGACATCCATAGTCATGTCTACGATCTGTTAAAAAGAGGGTCCAGTTATATCAAGCTCCGTAAGGATACATTCATGAATGTTATAACTTTAGCGGTTTTCCATAAGAATTCAGGACATACCAAAATTTGAGACTGGAATATCAGTTCACATTTATGGCCTGAAGAAGCAGAAAAACAAGCCAGATGAAGCTGACGATGATGATGACAATCAGCAACTGAAGCAGGACAAGCATACTGTAGTTGGACCATTTCATTATTCGAAATACGAAGGTGAGAGTGATCTTCATGTAAACATGCTGGTCTTCTCTGAAGGTGATAATCAACATTACATATGGATCAAATACATGTCCCGCCTCCTTTCAAGTGAGTAAACATGTACATAAACAGCATATTTGCTTCAGGTGCCTAAATAACTTTTCGGAAAAAAGTATTTAAAAAGGCATCTGAAGGACTATGAGTCCAAGAAACAAGAAGAAAATAAAGTTCATTCAAAAAGTTAAAAAACTCCACTTGTTGTATACACTAACTTCGAACGTCTCCTTGCCCGTTATCACCCACTGTGAAGGGAACCCCTTAGCCTCACATACCACCTTCATGCAAAACCACGTACCATATGTGGCAGCATACCAACTTGCATGCTCATATAATTCATGTCTTAGCTACTATTTATCTTGTCAGGTATAATCCTGCGAATTGGTTGCGCACTGAGCTTGAAAAACTGTCATGGGATGTTGATAGGCTTCGCAGCACCAACATCCCCATGACCGAATCAGAGCAGGATAAAAAATTGTACAGTGATGCAGTTAACTGTCATACTTGTGGCCTGCCGTTAGATTGAAAAGCTGAAACTCCTTGTAGAGATCATTGTCATCTTCCAAGGAAATTCTGTGGTGCAGCTCAAATGGCATACTACTTGAAGTATAAGTTACCACGACACATACCCGTTTCCTTCCATAATTTAAGCGGGTATGACGATCAGCAGTTGGCTAATTTCGCTATGAAGAAAGATAAGGTCAGTGTCTTGTCTGAGAGTGGAGAAAACTATATTTCTTTCTCGAAATAAGTGAAATTACACTCTGCTTCCTTGACTTCACTCCAGAAATTTGTTGACACTGGACCTCAGGAGGATATGCACATCACCCGGTCTGCATACTTGATGACGAAAAGTTTCAACTTGTGACAAGGGAAGGTGTTTCCCTTATGAGTATCTGGATAGTAAGGCGAATCTCAATGAAACCAGACTACCCGACATATCTACATTTACCAGTACTCTCACAGGCAGTGCCATAACTAGTGCAGGTTATGAGCATGCCATGAACGTCTGGCAGGAATTAAACATTCCCAATTTGGGCGAACACACAAGACTACATGGACGCTGAAGTGTGCTTGCTTGTGGATGCTTTTGAAAAGTTCCAGAGCGTATGCTTGGCCACATACTTCCTGGACCCCACCTTTTATTACATGGCAACGCTCAAGAAAACAAGGTACACCATTAAACTTTTGACCAATGCAGATACGTTTCTTTCTTTGAGTGCAGGATTCATGGGAGACTTCGTCAGTGTTTCCATAGACACGCCAAGGTAAATAACCCACATATGGGTGGACTGTTCAATGCATCCCTCGATTCAAGTTATATTCTATATTTGGATGTGAATAATTTACACGAGTACGCCATGATGCAGCCACTGCCAATTGGTGGGTTTCAGTGGGTGCCTTAAAACGAAATGGAGGGATTAGAAGGAAAAATAATGGTTCTGGCGGCTGATTCTGATGTAGGGTATGTGGTGGAAGCAGAATTCATACACCCTGCTAGTATGCATGCAATGACAAGCGACTTGCCATTATGCCCATGGTAACAAGTTCCACGAGGATGCACTGTCCCTGAACTGGTGACCACTGTTGGACACAAGCAGAGGTATATAATTCATTATCATAAACCCCAGCAGTGTCTCAGTTTAGGGATGGAGCTAGGTAGGACCACCCAGGTGATCTGCTTCAAGCAGTCCCCCTGGCTGAAGGAATATATTGAATTAAATACAGAAAAGAGGACGAGAGTGACTAGTGATTTCGAAAAAGATTTTTATAAATTAACGAATAATTCCATTTTCGGTAAAACCATCAGAATGTAAGAAATGAACGCGATATTTTGGTTAGGAACAAATGAGAGGGGCATTATGGTGTAAGAAATTGCTTGTCGGACGAAATTTTAAGTGGATAACTATTTTCAATAAGAGCTTAGTTGCTGTGGAGATTACTTTATACGGATAAGAGAGCTTCATTTATTGGGTGAAGAACTGCAATCCATGTGACGTAATGAGGTGTCATGGTAATGAATTCAACACATCTGGATACACATCCAATAATCCTTCCGGTATTGTTCCTCAGAACGAGAAGGTTATCGGCTTAATGGAAGATGAGTCGAATGGATTGTCAATTGTGGAGTTTGTGGGTCTAAGATACAAAATGTATGCATATCGTACAATAGATGGGGCCACCCAGAGGAGGGCTAAGGGTTTGCGGCATGCAGCACCATGTGTCCTCACGGTCGAAGGCTACTTGCAGTCCCTGTACGGTGGTGCTCCACCACAACCTCTGCATATGGTTTGGCAAACTACTATACGATTGCAAAGTCATGAGGTATATACTGTGCTGCAAGACGGATTGTCACATTTCATATGTGTGTGTGATTGTGTGAGTGCATGTGTAAACAGAATAGTTTCTGAGTTTCACCTACCGCTAGCTGTCCAAGTCATATTAGTTTTACGTGTGAGTTACACCCAGTTCATTTCAGTGCAGCTGTTTGGGATGGACATTTTAGAGCTACTCGCTTCATTGTATTAATAAATTATTTCAGCAGCTTGAATTGGAAACTGTTTACAGCCACCTTCTTCAACATATAAATTAAGTGTTCTGTTTGGCTGGAACTTCACTAATAATAAAAATAGTAACAGTATTACTGTACGAGAAACCATACCTTTGTAACAGCTGTAATCAGTACTGCAATGTAATGTAGAAATTTTCACCCAATACTGTTAGTGATGTAGGAATATTCAGTCAGTACTGCAATGTAAATTTTAAAAAAATCAGCCAGCAAAACCAAGAACCGTGAATGTGTGTGTGTGTGTGTGTGTGTGTGTGTGTGTGTGTGTGTGTGTGTGTGTGTGTGTGTGTAGAAAATTCAAACATAACAAGAACTGTGAATTTAAATGCTAATTCGTATATTGTAAAAGCAACAAGGTTCGTGAACACAAAGCAGTGTTACTACTGCGAGTAATTATAGCTGAATAAAAAAAATTGTTATACGGTACCATACATCTTTGTTCCCCCCATGAACCATGGACCTTGCCGTTGGTGGGGACGCTTGCGTGCTTCAACGATACAGATAGCCGTACCGTAGGTGCAACCACAACGGAAGGGTATCTGTTGAGAGGCCAGACAAATGTGTGGTTCCTGAAGAGGGGCAGCAGCCTTTTCAGTAGTTGCAGGGGCAACAGTCTGGATGATTGACTGATCTGGCCTTGTAACAGTAACCAAAACGGCCTTGCTGTTGTGGTACTGCGAACGGATGAAAGCAAGGGGAAACTACAGCCGTTATTTTTCCCGAGGGCATGCAGCTTTACTGTATGATTAAATAATGATGGTATCCTCTTGGATAAAATATTCCGGAGGTAAAATAGTCCCCCATTCGGATCTCTGGGCGGGGACTACTCAAGAGGACGTCGTTATCAGGAGAAAGAAAACTGGCGTTCTACGGATCGGAGTGTGAAAGGTCAGATCCCTTAATCGGTCAGGTAGGTTAGAAAACTTAAAAAGGGAAATGGATAGGTTAAAGTTAGATATATTGGGAATTAGTGAAGTTCGGCGGCAGGAGGAACAAGACTTTTGGTCAGGTGAATACAGGGCTATAAATACAAAATCAAATAGGGGTAACGCAGGAGTAGGTTTAATAATGAATAAAAAATAGGATTGGGGTAAGCTACTACAAACAGCATAGTGAACACATTATTGTGGCCAAGATAGACACGAAGCCCACCCCAACTACAGTAGTACAAGTTTACATGCCAACTAGCTCTGCAGATGATGAAGAAATTGATGAAATGCATGATGAGATAAAAGAAATTATTCAGATAGTGAAGGGAGACGAAAATTTAATAGTCATCGGTGACTGGAATTCAACAGTAGGAAAAGGAGGAGAAGGAAACGTAGTAGGTGAATATGGATTAGGGCTAAGAAATCAAAGAGGAAGCGACCTGGTAGAATTTTGCACAGAGCATAACTTAATCATAGCTAACACTTGGTTCGAGAATCATGAAAGAAGGTTGTATAAAATGAGATCGACAGGAAGGGTCAAAATGGCTAAGCAGGGATGGCTAGAGGACAAATGTAGGGATGTAGAGGCTTATCTCACTAGGGGTAAGATAGATACTGCCTACAGGAAAATTACAGAGACCTTTGGAGAAAAGAGAACCACTTGTATGAATATCTAGAGCTCAGATGGAAACCCAGTTCTAAGCAAAGAAGGGAAAGCAGAAAGGTGGAAGGAGTATATAGAGGGTTTATACAGGGGCGATGTTCTTGAGGACAATATTATGGTAATGGGAGAGGATGTAGATGAAGATGAAATGGGAGATATGATACTGCGTGAGGAGTTTGACAGAGCACTGAAAGACCTAAGTCGAAAGAAGGCCCCGGGAGTAGACAACATTCCATTAGAACTACTGACAGCCTTGGGAGAGCCAGTCCTGACAAAACTCTACCATCTGGTGAGCAAGATGTATGAGACAGGCGAAATTCCCTCAGACTTCAAGAAAAATATAATAATTCCAATCCCAAAGAAAGCCGGTGTTGACAGATGTGAGAATTACCGAACTATCAGTTTAATAAGTCATAGCTGCAAAATACTAATGCGAATTATTTACAGACAAATGGAAAAACTGGTAGAAGCCGACCTCGGGGAAGATCAGTTTGGATTCCGTAGAAATGTTGGATCACGTGAGGCAATACTGACCCTACGACTTATCTCAGAAAATAGATTAAGGAAAGGCAAACCTACGTTCCTAGCATTTGTAGACTTAGAGAAAGCTTTTGACAATGTTGAGTGGATTACTCTCTTTCACATTCTTAAGGTGGCAGGGGTAAAATACAGGGAGCGAAGGGCCATTTACAATTTGTACAGAAAGCATATGGCAGTTATAAGAGTCGAGGGACATGAAATGGAAGCAGTGGTTGGGAAGGGAGTGAGACAGGGTTGTAGTCTCTCCCCGATGTTATTCAATCTGTATATTGAGCAAGCAGTAAAGGAAACAATAGAAAAGTTTGGAGTAGGTATTAAAATCCATTGAGAAGAAATAAAAATTTTGAGGTTCGCCGATGACATCGCAATTCTGTCAGAGACAGCAAAGGATTCGAAGAGCAGTTGAACGGAATGGGCAGTGTCTTGAAAGGAGGATATACGATGAACATCAACAAAAGCAAAACGAGGAAAATGGAATGTAGTCGAATTAAATCGGATGATGCTGAGGGAATTAGATTAGGAAATGAGACACTTAAAGTAGTAAAGTAGTTTTGCTATTTGGGGAGCAAAATAACTGATGATGGTCGAAGTAGAGAGGATATAAAATGTAGACTGGCAATGGCAAGGAAAGCGTTTCTGAAGAAGAGAAATTTGTTAACATCGAGTGTAGATTTAAGTGTCAGGAAGTCGTTTGGGAAAGTATTTGTATGGAGTGTAGCCATGCATGGAAGTGAAACATGGACGATAAATAGTTTAGACAAGAAGAGAATAGAAGCTTTCGAAATGTGGTGCTACAGAAGAATGCTGAAGATTAGATGGGTAGATCACATAACTAATGAGGAGATACTGAATAGGATTGGGGAGAAGGGAAGTTTGTGGCACAACTTGACTAGAAGAAAGGATCGGTTTGCAGGACATGTTCTGAGGCATCAAGGGATCACCAATTTAGTATTGGAGGGCAGCGTGGAGGGTAAAAATCGTAGAGGGAGACCAAGAGATGAATACACTAAGCGGATTCAGAAGGATGTAGGCTGCAGTAGGTACTGGGAGATGAAGAAGCTTGCACAGGATAGAGTAGCATGGAGAGCTGCATCAAACCAGTCTCAGGACTGAAGACCACAATAACAACATCTTTGTTTTTATTTCACAAATCCCTACTGTCACAAATGTATGTAAAGGCTGTAGAAGATGCACAAGGTATTAATTTGAAGCATTTAGGAGATGTCGTTTGAGATGGATAAAAAGAAAATACATGAATTGGTGACATGGGACTTTGCCTATGGTGCTGCCCTAATTGGGTTATGGGAGCAGACAGAACGTGACCGTGTCTGCTTCCAAAGACATACAGCAAACATGTCTAAAGTTATTTTGCCAGTGCTTGAGGAAAATCACAGGCATAGTATTTGGGCTAAACTACATGGATTAGGGTGAAATCAGCAAAAAAATTCATATATATTATGAGGTAAAAATTCATTTATTTCTCATCCAACTTAAATGTAATTTTTCATTTTCATAACCACACAGAGCATCAATATTTTTACATGTCCTCTTCTTGAGACGATGGAGAGCAGGACACCCATACAATTTTAGGTCTTGAATAGCAGCAAACTTGAAGATTCGACGCCACCATGAGATATTCTCCTCCAGGGAGATGATGATATCTGTGTGGTCGAATAATCGAAGTGACATCACAATATCTTTATAGGGTATACAGTATCAAGTACTGAGTAGACATCCTCCTCCTTCTTCTTTAGCATTTTCATAGTAAGAAGCACAGAATCTCAAATACATGTCATATGCTAGACTGTATGCATTTTCGTCCCACTGCAAAAGTAAGTTGTCATATGGGTAGAATTCTCAATTCAGGAAGATTCTGACGTTAGTTAACTTGCAGTTGTCGAATACAGTTGAATCATTTGCTATATTCCCTCTTCTATCAGCCTGAAACGCAAGTATGATGAATCTTGGCGTCTCTATCTGAGAGGAGGTTATAATAGCCCATATTTGTCTGCTTGCAGTCGGTAGCACTGGTTACTCGAAATCCCCCCAAAAGTCTAATGTTAGTGATAGATACGCACTAGCATTGAGAACTTTTAAAAGCTTCAAACACTCCTTGTTGAATCCTATCAACTCATCGAATATGAGGTGTCTACGACATCTGCTTCTCGGATCACTAGACAACAATTCAAGCAAATCGTATTAATGAGTTTTATTACAAAATGAACAATGACAGTACTTAACTTTGACAATAATACAGAAGTGTCGCAAGCGAAGGGCGACATGCAAATAAGAAATCTCTTCAGTACATACAATTCCTAAGTCGCTGGTCTTGAAGTGCGTAATCTTGATGCTGCTGTAGAAGTTGTAGAACTGGGCCACGACCATTCAGCACGGCGCTTATGTCCTCTTCGCACAGAGGTCGCTACCATCGCATTGTCGTCCTAAATGAGGGTCGGTCAGCGTGCAATTGGCTGACATCTTGTCTCTCCCCTCTCTGCCGTATCATTCCCGACTGGCGTTCTGGCGCTTGACTTTATTCCGGAACGCTGATGTGAGGCATTTTCCATATTATCTTGCTGATTGTGATCACATTCTCTTGCACCCCTTGAATGTATGAGTTATTATCTGTCGGACTCCATACCAGAATGAGTTCCTGTTTCGTAATAATGTCGTTCATATCTTCAACGTAGCCCACAAGCATTTTTATAGGTATGCATGCAGTAAATCGTTTCTACTCTGCAACTGTTCTATCCACCCTATCGTCTGTGCACCATCCTGCATTTTCTAAGTCATTCAAATCCATGTTTGAGGCAGAGATATATGTTTTAATGGCTATGTTGTGCATCACAAAGGCTACTGCTGAACAAGGAGAAGAAAGCGTCACATACAGACCAAGACGTGAAACAATCAATAATAATGATAACTGCAGACAAAGATGCAATATGCCTGACTTGAGTGAGACTGAAGTTGCGGACCTGCTGAGCCTGCCTTATATCTCCTCCGATCACTCCACTAGATACTTCAATCCTATTGGCTGAAGCCTATCACCAGAGCAGATTCAGCATTCCTATTGGTTTTCACTCTTTTTTTTCTTGACTGCCATCTCGGATTATGTCATGGAATGGGATGGGGAGGGTAGGGGAGAGGGGAGTGGGGGAGGCCCAAGAGCGCCCTCCGTTGGTGGTGTTGTGAACTAGGCCAGTTGGTATCCGAACCTCAAGGTGAATACACACAAAATTTGATATCCCCGCCAATAAATTTGAATTACCGCAATTTTTTGGATTTCCTGCCAAAACTCCAGGGGTGGAGATGGAGGAGGGGGCTGGAGGTACTCTGTGGGGGACCCACGTGCTGGCTGGGAAAACCTATGACATCACTAGGGGGTGGCAGTAATCCTTTGAAAAAATAATTAATTTGCGTAATTAATTTGAAATCAATTTGACATCAAAATTGTCCCAGAACGGCTTTGTCCCACTACTACTTGCTACCTTACAAACTACTAGCACCAACTTTTGCTCTTCACTCCTTTACATTTTACTGGCCTCTCTCTCTCTCTGCTGTTGTCATTCTCAAAAAATATTATCAACTGTGGAACACTAATGAATTATCTACATAAATATGAACTGCACAAAAAACAGTTTGGTATTCAGTGTAGTCAAAGTACAGAATTAACCATTGTGGAGTTATCAAAAGGATTGCTTGAAGCACAAGACAAAGCTAACTGCAAAAATTACGGAAGTAGGAGACAGGTACTGGTACAAATGAAGAGGTGAGAACAAATCGTGAGTTGTGCCCGGATGGTTCAGTAGGTGAGAGTATTGACCGTGAATAATCATGTTCCGGGTTCTCATCTACATCTACATCTATGTGATTACTCTGCTATTCACAATAAAGTACCTGGCAGAGGGTTCAAGGAACCACCTTCATGCTGTCTCTTTACCGTTCCACTCTCGAATGGCTCGCGGGAAAACGAGCACTTCAATTTTTCTGTGCGAGCCCTAATTTCTCTTATTTTATCGTCGTGATCATTTCTCCCTATTTAGGTGGGTGCCAACAGAATGTTTTCGCAATCGGAGGAGAAAACTGGTGATTGAAATTTCATGAGGAGATCTCGTCGCAATGAAGAACGCCTTTGTTTTAATGATTGCCACTCCAATTCATGTATCATGTCTGTGACACTATCTCCCCTATTTCGCGATAATACAAAACAAGCTGCCCTTCTTTGTACTTTTTCGATGTCATCCGTCAGTCCCACCTGATGCGGATCCCACATTGCAAAGCAATACTCCAGAATAGGGCGGACAAGCGTAGTGTAAGCAGTCTCGCTGGTAGACTTGTTGCACCTTCTAAGTGTTCTGTCAATGAATCGCAGTCTTTGTTTTGCTCTACCCACAATATTATCTATGTGATCTTTCCAATTAAGGTTATTTGTAATTGTAATCCCTAAGTATTTAGTTGAATTTACAGCCCTCAGATTTGTGTGACTTATCGCGTAATCGAAATTCAGCTGATTTCTTTTGGTACTCATGTGAATAACTTCACACTTTTCTTTATTCAGGGACAATTGCCACTTTTCGCACCATGCAGATATCTTATCTAAATCATTTTGCAAGTCGTTTTGATCATCTGATAACTTTACAAGACGGTAAATTACAGCGTCATCTGCAAACAATCTAAGACGGCTACTCAGATTGTCTCCTATGTCGTTAATAGAGATCAGGAACAATAGAGGGCCTATAACACTTCCTTGGGGAACGCCGGATATTACTTCTGTTTTACTGGATGACTTTCCGTCTATTACTACGAACTGTGACCTTTCTAACAGGAAACAAAGAATCCAGTCGCACAACTGAGGCGATACTCCGGAGGCACGGAGTTTGGTTACATGTCGGTTGTGAGGAACGGTGCCGAAAGCCTTCTGGAAATCTAAAAATATGGAATCAGTATGACATCCCCTGTCGATAGCACTTATTACTTCATGAGTATAAAGAGCTAGTTGTGTTTCACAATAACGATATTTTCTGAATCCGTGCTGACTATATGTCAATAAATCGTTTTCTTCGAGCTACTTCATAATGTTCGAATACAGTAGATGTTCTAAAACCCTACCGCAAATCAACGTTAGTGATATAGGCCTATAATTCAGCGGATTACTCCTACTTCCCTTTTTGGGTATTGGTGTGACTTGAGCAATTTTCCAGTCTCTAGGTACGGATCTTTCTGTGAGCGAGTGGTTGTATATAAATGCTAAATATGGAGCTATTTTATCAGCATACTCTGAGAGGAATCTGACTTGTATACAATCTGGACCGGAGGCCTTGCCTTTATTAAGTGATATAAGCTGCTTTGTTACACCGAGGATATCTACTTCTATGTCTGTCATCTTGGTAGTTGTTCTTGATTGGAATTCAGGAATATTTACTTCATCTTCTTTGGTGAAGGAGTTTCGGAAAACCGTGTTTAATGACTCTGCTTTAGTGGCACTGTCATCATTGACTTCACCGCAGTGAAGGTATTGTTTGCGTCTTCCCACTGGTGTGCTTAATGTATGACCAGAATCTCTGCGGGTTTTCTGCCAGATTTCGAGACAGAATTTAGTTGTGGAGATCCAGTTTGGCACAATGGTACATAATTTTAATATGCCAGGAAGTTTCAGAACTGTGCACCATTTGTTGTAAATTGAAAACTCAATCTGGAAAGATAACGTTTTGGCATGCATTTTTTTAGACCTATCAGAGGAAACAGAGTTTTCCTCTGTTTTCCTTACTAAATTTCATCCCGACAATTTACATTTTTATGAAGGAAAAAAAGAAAAAACGGCTTATTATACTTTAATTGAAATAAATGGTTGGAGTAACTTCGTAAGTTGCATTAGGAAGTCTCCATTATTTATGTATGGTGACTAGTTTCTGACTTGCGTCCATTCTCAAAGCATCCTATACTAACAGGATTACAACAGATGTTATGGTGGTAAAACCAGTACAGCATGAGTGTACGATACGTTGCAACATAATGCAAACAAGGTTATGCACCCTCTTTGTAAGTGAGTGAATACAGTTATGTAGGCATGCATGCAACAACCACAGCAAATAATCCAGAGATCGATAATGGCGGTGTGTACATGGGGCAAAATGTTTATTATCCAATAAACAGTTCTAATACTGTAATGTTATCATTACAAATTATGTAATAATAATCGAAAAATATTTTTCATATTTCAGTGCTCTAATGAGCTATGATATAGAAATCTGAGGCCATTCAACTGATGCAATTAAAATATACAGATTACAAAAGAGAGCAATCAGAACAATTAAAATATACAGATTACAAGACAGAGCAATCAGAACAATGGGAAACATAAGAATAAGATGTAGCTGCAAACATCTATTCAAAAAATATAGGATTCTAACTTTCTACTGTTTGTACGTATACAAAATTCTGCTCATGGTTTGGGAACAGAAATATAAATTCAACAAAAATGAGGATATACACCACCAGTGTACTAGAAACTGCATGCAACTAAGAACTCCACAGCATAACACAGCTAAACAAGAGAGGATCAGTGGTTGTGTGACAACATAGCTGTTCAACAGTTTATATCACTCATCACAAACGCCAAATCAAAAGTTAAGTTTAAAAATTTGATCAAACAGCTATTATCAGAAACCCGTTTGTATTCAGTCAGAGAATTTCTTTCACATAAAACTAACTGAAGTAAATAAGCAGAGTATTAAAAATTGTCCACAGGAGGAGAGAAAAAGAAAAGTAAAAGGAGGTACATTCTTAACATCATTATTGTATATAAATGTTGCAACTCAAATCGCTTGATAAGGGCAAGTCTTCAGGTCCAGATTGTATACCGATTAGGTTCCTTTCAGATTACGCTGATACAATAGCTCCCTACTTAGCAATCATATACAACCGCTCGCTCACCGATAGATCTGTACCTACAGATTGGAAAATTGCGCAGGTCGCACCAGTGTTTAAGACGGGTAGTAGGAGTAATCCATCGAACTACAGACCTATATCACTGACGTCGGTTTGCAGTAGGGTTTTGGAACATATACTGTATTCAAACATTATGAATCACCTCGAAGGGAACGATCTATTGATACGTAATCAGCATGGTTTCAGAAAACATTGTTCTTGTGCAACGCAGCTAGCTCTTTATTCGCACGAAGTAATGGCCGCTATCGACAGGGGAACTCAGGTTGATTCCGTATTTCTGGATTTCCGGAAAGTTTTTGACACCGTTCCTCACAAGCGACTTCTAATCAAGCTGCGGGCCTATGGAGTATCGTCTCAGTTGTGCGACTGGATTCGTGATTTCCTGTCAGGAAGGTCGCAGTTCGTAGTAATAGACGGCAAATCATCTAGTAAAACTGAAGTGATATCAGGTGTTCCCCAGGGAAGCGTCCTGGGACCTCTGCTGTTCCTGATCTATATAAATGACCTGGGTGACAATCTGAGCAGTTCTCTTAGGTTGTTCGCAGATGATGCTGTAATTTACCGTCTAGTAAGGTCATCCGAAGACCAGTATCAGTTGCAAAGCGATTTAGAAAAGATTGCTGTATGGTGTGGCAGGTGGCAGTTGACGCTAAATAACGAAAAGTGTGAGGTGATCCACATGAGTTCCAAAAGAAACACGTTGGAATTCGATCACTCGATAAATAGTACAATTCTCAAGGCTGTCAATTCAACTAAGTACCTGGGTGTTAAAATTACGAACAACTTCAGTTGGAAAGACCACATAGATAATATTGTGGGGAAGGCGAGCCAAAGGTTGCGTTTCATTGGCAGGACACTTGGAAGATGCAACAAGTCCACTAAAGAGACAGCCTACACTACACTCGTTCGTCCTCTGTTAGAATATTGCTGCGCGGTGTGGGATCCTTACCAGGTGGGATTGACGGAGGACATCGAAAGGGTGCAAACAAGGGCAGCTCGTTTTGTATTATCACGTAATAGGGGAGAGAGTGTGGCAGATATGATACGCGAGTTGGGATGGAAGTCATTAAAGCAAAGACGTTTTTCGTCGCGGCGAGATCTATTTACGAAATTTCAGTCGCCAACTTTCTCTTCCGAATGCGAAAATATTTTGTTGAGCCCAACCTACATAGGTAGGAATGATCATCAAAATAAAATAAGAGAAATCAGAGCTCGAACAGAAAGGTTTAGGTGTTCGTTTTTCCCGCGCGCTATTCGGGAGTGGAATGGTAGAGAGTGGTTCGATGAACCCTATGCCAAGCACTTAAATGTGAATTGCAGAGTAGTCATGTAGATGTAGATGTAGATGTAGAACTTTGGTGCAGTACCATTGCTTTTAAATTTTTTATTAATTTAAACATAACGCGAGCTAGAATACATATGCCCATATGACTGTTTTATGCAGTATATGTAAAATTATATAACCATGGTATAAAATTGTTGCAATTAAATTTTATTTCAATTATGTACATAGAATATGTATGCCTCATAAAATCTATTTGACTTACTGTATCTAAAATTGTGTAACTATTATAGTATATTACAGAAGTATTCTGGCTAAATTCTATTAGTCATCTAAGCAAATCTGCAGTTTGAGTCAGTAGAAGTTATGTATTTTAATCTAAAACTTAGAAACCAAATATGTACTTGGATATGTTCTGTAGATGTACATCATAATCTGCTTAATAAATAAACAAATAAATAAATAAACATTTATTTCATTAAAGATAACATTGCGGTCGTACTTCACCTCTGGCCTGCTGGCGATCCGTAAATGTATGCTATATTATTGTTTCCCAACGAACTTCTCCGTCTGAAATGACCTCATTAGCTTTGGGACTTTAAATCTTAATCTTTCATCCTGCATCTTCGACTACACTCCTGGAAATGGAAAAAAGAACACATTGACACCGGTGTGTCAGACCCACCATACTTGCTCCGGACACTGCGAGAGGGCTGTACAAGCAATGATCACACGCATGGCACAGCGGACACACCAGGAACCGCGGTGTTGGCCGTCGAATGGCGCTAGCTGCGCAGCATTTGTGCACCGCCGCCGTCAGTGTCAGCCAGTTTGCCGTGGCGTACGGAGCTCCATCGCAGTCTTTAACACTGGTAGCATGCCGCGACAGCGTGGACGTGAACCGTATGTGCAGTTGACGGACTTTGAGCGAGGGCGTATGGTGGGCATGCGGGAGGCCGGGTGGACGTACCGCCGAATTGCTCAACACGTGGGGCGAGAGGTCTCCACAGTACATCGATGTTGTCGCCAGTGGTCGGCGGAAGGTGCACGTGCCCGTCGACCTGGGACCGGACCGCAGCGACGCACGGATGCACGCCAAGACCGTAGGATCCTACGCAGTGCCGTAGGGGACCGCACCGCCACTTCCCAGCAAATTAGGGACACTGTTGCTCCTGGGGTATCGGCGAGGACCATTCGCAACCGTCTCCATGAAGCTGGGCTACGGTCCCGCACACCGTTAGGCCGTCTTCCGCTCACGCCCCAACATCGTGCAGCCCGCCTCCAGTGGTGTCGCGACAGGCGTGAATGGAGGGACGAATGGAGACGTGTCGTCTTCAGCGATGAGAGTCGCTTCTGCCTTGGTGCCAATGATGGTCGTATGCGTGTTTGGCGCCGTGCAGGTGAGCGCCACAATCAGGACTGCATACGACCGAGGCACACAGGGCCAACACCCGGCATCATGGTGTGGGGAGCGATCTCCTACACTGGCCGTACACCACTGGTGATCGTCGAGGGGACACTGAATAGTGCACGGTACATCCAAACCGTCATCGAACCCATCGTTCTACCATTCCTAGACCGGCAAGGGAACTTGTTGTTCCAACAGGACAATGCACGTCCGCATGTATCCCGTGCCACCCAACGTGCTCTAGAAGGTGTAAGTCAACTACCCTGGCCAGCAAGATCTCCGGATCTGTCCCCCATTGAGCATGTTTGGGACTGGATGAAGCGTCGTCTCACGCGGTCTGCACGTCCAGCACGAACGCTGGTCCAACTGAGGCGCCAGGTGGAAATGGCATGGCAAGCCGTTCCACAGGACCACATCCAGCATCTCTACGATCGTCTCCATGGGAGAATAGCAGCCTGCATTGCTGCGAAAGGTGGATATACACTGTACTAGTGCCGACATTGTGCATGCTCTGTTGCCTGTGTCTATGTGCCTGTGGTTCTGTCAGTGTGATCATGTGATGTATCTGACCCCAGGAATGTGTCAATAAAGTTTCCCCTTCCTGGGACAATGAATTCACGGTGTTCTTATTTCAATTTCCAGGAGTGTATATTCATGTCTGTTTTGTAGCCTGAGGCACCTACGATGCTTTCTCTTATTGCGATATACTGTTCGAACGTTGTACTGGATAAACCACTGAAGTGATTCTAGAAACGTGGTATAGATTATCATCGACAATGACGACTGCTGTGAATGGCAGCTGCTCTCAGTAACAATTGTTACACAAAGGAATTTAAGAAGGCTAGAGTCACATCCTATGTCCAAGTCACCACTGGCACTAGATTCCAGCAAGACAACGACGAAAGAAATAATACTTAATGTCTACGTCTTCTATGTGACGCAAGAGGAAACGCTTCTTCCTAGGTCTGCCTGATTAGCAGGCAGGTCGCACGAGCGATTGTCTGGCTGTGTCGCTCGGCATCTGGCCCATCAGGCAGTCAGTACCAATGAACTGTGGACATGGTTCGGCAACCTGGACCGCGGTACCTCGGAAATACAGTTACACTCTCTTTTGTTCCATGTTCGAAAGTGAGATATCCTGTAACATCATAAAATATCTTTCAAGTAACAGTAATTTAGTAACATTGCCAAGAAAAGGCTGGACATATCAAATAGTACTAACCAAAGGCCAGAGATGCACTCAACAAAAGGGAGTAACAGGCAAAAGCTTAATACTCAAAGAAAGAAGAAGATACAAAGAAACTATAATCTTATTAATACTACTAAAAATATTAATTTCTTTGCATTGTTCCTATTGTCTAACTATTATAGCTTCGTGGTGCTACACTTCATCTGCAGTAGCGTAGTAACTGAAATTCTAATGCCGTAAGTGTTGAATTATAAGGAGAGAAGGTGAAGGATTGAAGGGACTTGTTAGAGTGTTCATATCTTGGCAGCATCTGAACAATGACCCCGTACTTTCACATCATCATCTTTGCAGGTCCTGCGTTCACTAAAGCAGTTGAAATATATAACATTAAAAATTGTAAGAATAGTGGTATTAGAAACTTGAGCTTAAAGTACGGAAGGTTAGGGTTTAATGTCCTGAGGACATAGTTATTAGAGATGGAGCACAAGATCTGATTATAGAAGGATGGGTGAGAAGTCGGTCATGTCCTTTCAAACGAAGCAACCTGGCTTTTACCTTAAGCTATAATTATCATCTTGTAAAAACATCAGTAAATAATAGTGGGACGCCATCATATTTAGTGAAAACGGATTTACTTGGTATATATGATTTAGTGATCTTTTTACAATATGACGATTTTACATTTGGCATTTCGTGGGAGCCAATATTTTCTTAATTTTATGGCCAATTTTGAGCTTGATGTCCTGCAATATATGTTGATGACATAAACTCAGTCACTTGAAAATGGCATAAAAGGCCGAAACATAGAACGTTTTTAAATAAACAACAATATAGTCAAATGACGGTGTGTTCATTTTAAAAAAGCACTGCTCTTTGTTGGATTGTGTCTACCTCCTCTACCTATCCTACCTGCCTAGGATCCCAGATTGATGACAGATGCTCAAGAATCGGTCGAACAAGCGCCTTGTAAGCCGCTTCTTTCTGGATGAGTTACATGTCCTTAAGATTCTTTCTATGAATTTGAATCTGGCATCTGTTCTTCTTACTATTTGTCTTACATGGTCATTCCACTTAAGGTCGCTTTGTATAGATGCTATTTCCAGCAACTTGTCATTGATAGTGTAGCTGTACAGTAGTGGATGTCTTTTCCTATGTATGCGGAATATGTGACATTTATTGGCGTGCGAACTCAACTTCCAGATCCTGCACCATTCATCAATCCTGTGTAGTTCATTCTGTAAATTGATGCTGTGTCCTGGCGTTGCTACTCTCTTGTAGGCAAACACGTCACCTGCATCAGCCTTAAAAATCTTCCGACGTTTTCTACTACATAATTTATATACAATGTAAACAGTAATGGTCCTGTCACACTTCCTTTGAAGTACTCCGGAAACTATCTTTACGTCTGTCGATTTCGTTCCGTTAAGAGCGACGTGTTGAGGTCAATCTGCAAGGAAGTCTTGAATCCAGTCGCAAATCTGGTCCGATATTCAATAGACTCACATTTTCTTCACTAGACGGCAGTGTGGGACGGTTTCAAATACCTTCCTGAAGTCAAGGAACACAGCATCAACCCGACCGCCGTTGTTTACAGGGCTATGGATCTCATGGAGGAACAGAGCGAGCTGAGCTTCGCAGGATCTCTACGAAATTCACGTTGAATTGTATAGAGGAGATTTTCGTTCTCCAAAACATCATAACTCCTGAGCGTAAAACATATTCCATAATTCTACAACAGATCGACGTCAACTATATAGGCCTATAATTATGTGCATCTGTCCTGCGACGCTTCTTGATAACGGAAATGACTTGCGCTGTTTCCCAGTCGCTAAGTACCCTTCGTTGCTCCAGTAATCTACGATAAACTGCTAGTAGACGGGGACCAAGTTCTTTTGCGTAATGTTACAGGTATCTCATCTGATCCCAATGCCTTTCCACTACTAAGCGATTGTAGTTGCTTTTATATTCCGCGATCGGCTATCTCAACATCTACCAATTCGACGTTCGTACGATGCTTGATAGGGGGGACCGTACTACAATCTTCCGCGGTAAAGCAGTTTCGGAAGACTGAATTTAGTATTTCGGCCTTCACCTTCTTATCTTCTGTTTCGATGCCAATGTGGGTACTGAGTGACTGAGTAGATGATTTCGAACCGCTTGTTGATTTTACATAAGACCAAATCCTCTTAGAGTTTATAGTCAAATCGGTAAAATTTTACTTTCATAGTCATTGAAGGCTTGTCTCATTGCTCTCCTTACGTTCATTTTCGCTTCATTCAGCGTTTGTTTGTCAGCTAGGGTCTGACTTGTCTTGAATCTGCGATGGAGTTCTCTTTGTTTACGCAACAGTTTTCTGATACGACTGTGAAACCACTGCGAGCCTTTCCCATCCATCAAGACCTTACTCAGATCTTATTTGTCTAAAGCATATGAACAAGAACGACTAGCCAATCAATCCATTTTATCAACTGAAAGAAAAGCTGAAATAGATTTCAACGATGTTATTAACAATTTCAGTGAAATAAAGGCACGAAAACGTACTATAAGAATATCAATAATAACCACTATCTCGTACTTAAGTGCAAAAATAACTTATATTACAACTGTAGAAGCTTTGTTTCCAGACAGTTAAAATAAAAGGTAATTTTCTTTTTCTTTTCTTTATTACTTCTTTGCACTCTACGTGATGGTTGCTGTGCTAAATGATGATTCATGTTCTAAGTTCATCACCGATATCTTTCAGTATGTACATTACAATTGGTAGAGCCTAGAGTACACACATTAGAAACAGCTGATTTTTTTATTGGCTGTTACATCCACAACATTCAGTTTTTACAAAATGTCCATTACAAATACACCAGTTTCTAAGCAGACCAGGAGCGTCATTATAGTTATGCCACCACGGACCTCCGACGGGTTTACTCTGCCACTGCTTCTCAGCAGCCTCGTAAGTTGTAAAACAAAAGAAAAGTCGCACGAAGCAAGATAAGGGCTATTCGTGAGGTCATTTATAGCTTTAAATCTGTAGCTAATCAGTTAGTACATGCGCCGCTTCCTCGAGGCTTAAGCCTATTTGTATGAAACTATGTTATTCCTATAACGAGATGCGAAAACATAATAACTTCCTTTTCCTGCAACGAGATAAAACGTTCCCTCTTCCTGTACGTGTTACACACATAAACGTGGTCTCACACAGACGCCGATCGTAGTGTTTTGGACCACCATTGAATGTAACATTTGCCCTCGATTCTCACATATTGACGGGTATCTGACCAACAATAGCTAAATCACGGATGTTTCAGAGCTCTAAGTACTGGCCTCCTTGAGGCAACTCCACATACCAAAGTTCGGTAGGGCAATGAGCGTCCACGCGTGTTGAGGAATGCATAAGACATCTTCGAAAAATGACAGACATCACTGTTTCACTGTCGTGTACGTTATTCTTATATGACGACCATGGAACATGCCTGGGATATGGTTGGTCGACACGTTGCTCGTCATGGTCCTCCAGCAACTGTTGATGTTTCGTTAACTCCCACACAAACCGCATACTGGGAGATTTCTCAGGATGGTATCCATGCCCTCTTTGATTCCATGTCACAGCGTCTAGATCGGTAATTGTCAAACTTATTTGCTGAAGGGCCGAAATTGACATTGTGGGCAGGCACCTCGAGCTGCATTTGTATCTACGTTATTATTAATTGTTAACCTACATAAATTAGTATGTCCTGAGCTCCCAATGAACTAACTATAGTAAGGGTGCGAAAAGTTGGCTACCGGCCCCCAAGTACTGATCGTTATATGTAGGCACCACTCGGAACTGTTTTCTGTTTTAAATTGCATCCAGGCTCAGCGAGCCAACGATTTGGCACAGAAATTGCTGACGAAGTGTTGTTGAGCGTCTGTGTGAACGGATTTTAACTGATTAAATACAGTAACTGTACTTACATTTAAAAGCGTTGTGCAGTACAAGACGAGATCACAGATGTTTACTGAATGTTTTGAATGTAGTTTTTTCTTGCACTCACTGTGGTATATTACAACAGCCTTATTTTAACTTAGTTTTCCTCGTTACAAATAACTACTGCATCTGAAGATGACGGTCTCTGCAATGCACGCTCGTGAATCCATGTTACTTCCATGTCAAAATTTACACCGTAGCAGCTGATCGGTACGAGTCACGCACGCCCTGCAGCTCTCAGTACTGGAAGACAAACGACAAAACTTTATCCCTCTCACATCCTTGAACCCCGCAATGACCACAATACTTACCCTTCTGCTCTGAATTAGCACCCAATTTTACGTAGCTCACGGCCGAATTCGCTAACGCAAATGAAAATTAAGCACTTCTTAGAAAACCACTAAGAGGCCTGGCACGAAATCGGAGTTCCAAAACTTCCCAACGGTGTTCTATAAGATTCAGGTCAGGACACTGTGCAGGCCAGTCCATTACAGGAATGCTATTGTCGTGTAGCCACTTAGCCACAGGTCGTGCATTATGAATAGGTGCTCGATCGTTTTGAAGATGCAATCGCCATCCCAGAACTGCTCCGAATTTTACTGTTGGCACTACACACGCTGGCAGATGACGTTCACAGGGCATTCGCCATACCCACACCCTGCCATCGTATCGCCACATTGTGTACCGTGATTCGTTACTCCACACAACGTTTTTCCAATCTTCAGTCGTCCAATGTTTACGCTATTTACACCAAGCGAGGAGTCTTTTGGCATTTACCAGCGTGATGTGTGGCTTATGAGCAGCCGCTCGACCATGAAATGCAAGTTTTCTCACCTTCCGCCTAACTGTCATAGTACTTGTAGTGGATCCTGATTCAGTTAGGAATTCCTGTGTGATGGTCTGGATAGATGTCTGCCTATTACACATTACGACTCCCTTCAATTGTCAGTCAACAGACGTGGTCGGCCTGTACGCTTTTGTGCTGTAAATGCCCCTTCCCGTTTCCACTTCACTATCACATCGGAAACAGTGGACCTAGGGATGTTATAAACGCGGAAATCTCGCGTACAGACGTATGACACAAGTGACATCCAACCGCCTGACCACGTTCGAAGTCCGTGAGTTCCGCGGAGCGCACCATTCAGCTCTCTCACGGTGTCTAGTAACTACTGAGGTCGCTGATATGGAGTACGTGGCAGTAGGTGGCAGCACAATGCACCTAATATGAGAAACGTATGTTTTTGTGGGTGTCCGGATACCTTTGTTCACAATATATACAGGGTGGTCCACTGATAGTGACCGGGCCAAATATCTCACGAAACAAGCATCAAACGAAAAAAACTACGAAGAACGAAACTCGTCTAGCTTGAAGGGGAAAACCAGATGACGCTATGGTTGGCCCGCTAGATGGCGCTGGCATAGTCAAACGGATATCAACTGCGTTTTTTTAAATAGGAACCCCCATTTTTATTACATATTCGTGTAGTACGTAAAGAAATATGAATGTTTTAGTTGGACAACTTTTTCCACTTTGTGATAGATGGCGCTGTAATAGTCACAAACGTATAAGTACGTGGTATCACATAACATTCCGCCAGTGCGGACGATATTTGCTTCGTGATACACTGCCCGTGTTAAAATGGACCGTTTACCAATTGCGGAAAAGGTCGATATCGTGTTGATTGTGATCAAAATGCATGTGCAAACATTACGGAAAGTAAACTACTCGCTGTTGAGAGGATTGTCGTTACACGTATTGCCAAATGCATTGAGGTTGACGAACATCATTTTGAGCATTTATTGCATAAATGTGGTATTTACAGGTAATCACGCTGTAACAGCATGCATTCTCAGAAATGATAAGTTCACAAAGGTACATGTATCACATTGGAACAACCGAAATAAAATGTTCAAACGTACCTACGTTCTGTATTTTAATTTAAAAAACCTACCTGTTACCAACTGTTCGTCTAAAATTGTGAGCCATATGTTTGTGACTATTACAGCGCCATCTGTCACAAAGCGAAAGAAGTGGTCCAACTAAAACATTCATATTTCTTTACGTACTACACGAACATGTAATAAAAAATGGGGGTCCCTATTTTAAAAAACGCAGTTGATATCCGTTTGACCTATGGCAGCGCCATGTGGCGGGCCATCCATAGCGCCATCTGGTTTCCCCCTTCAAGCTAGACGAGTTTTGTTCTTTGTAGTTTTTCGTTTGACGCTTGTTTCGTGAGATATTTGGCCCGGTCACGATCAATGGACCACCCTGTATACATATTGCTTTCTTAATTATCATTAGTGTTAGTGATAGTTGTGGCACAAGATAAAGCTGTCTTCTTAAGTCTAAGACCAGGTCCAACTTTGATAAATTACCTTAGTCAGAATTATTTCCTAATTAATTCTAATCATTTCAAGTAATTAGTTTTGCTAAAACTCAGTTCAATCAACTAACAGTAATATTTCCTATTCCAGTCACATTGTTGACATGTAAACAGATGTAATTACTATATTACTGATAAAGTAAGTAAATATTACTGATAAAATTAGTAAAATAACTCATAGAAATCCTTGAAGTACCCATGTAGCTGATTTCAAAACATGGTAGGAACATCAGCACTTAAATAGCTTCTGGGTATTGTTTATTTAGCTGTTTTTTGCAGTTTCGCCATCAAGAAGGCTTATTTCAGTCAAAACTCTTATTGTAACATAGAATTCAGACCAAAACCAATTTTTCTGCACTATTCGATTAATTTGAAATGTAGAATTCTAATTGAAAATTCTCGACATTTAACAATATGAAACTTTAGTAGCCATTTTTGCAAAGCTATATAAGCACTGGGCCTGAAGCCATTTCTAAGTCATTGTGATCCGAGATTTCGAGCGTGGAACCCGTATCAGTCAAAACAGCAGTAATGTAATAGTGCAATGATTTGTTGTTGTGAATGAGAAAACGGACAGTGAAGAAGGACAATTAACAATGATTGCTGATTAATATAAAAGTGCCACACGTATCGTTCATCTGAGCGAGATTGTTGTGGGTTGGTTATGTTATAATGCGTAGTGACTATTGTCGTATAATCAGAAGTTGCAGTATGTGCGTACCTGGTAAATGAGACAGTTACGTAATTAAGACACAGACTGGCCATAACTAATTCAGTGAGGAGCGTCTGACGTTTCTGGAAGTAAAACCTGTGAAACCAAATGTGTGTGTGTGTGTGTGTGTGTGTGTGTGTGTGTCGACCACAGTATTGGATGTAGACAGTGCATATATTCACAGCCAGTTTTCCGCCGTGATCGCTGCCACTGAGGAACTACAAGCTGATTTATGGCCAGGCATGTCACATGTGCTCATTGCAATTAGCGTAGTCGTGTCTTCGCGGTGCACATAGGAACGTGAATTAGGGGGTTGTGTTATATTCTTAGACTCCTGGCTTAATACGGATTTTTGAAACTTTCGTGGAATAGATAACATCTTTCTTCTAGCGTCTTCCAGTTCAGGTTTTTTAAGCATTTTTGTGAAGTTCTCCTGTGAGCGAAATAAACCAGTCATCACTCATGTTGTCCTCCTTCGTATACGTTCAATATCCCCTATTAGTTCTATTTAGTATGAGTCCTACACACTTTAGCAATACTCTAGAGTGGCTCTGAGCACTATGGGACTTAACATCTATGGTCATCAGTCCCCTAGAACTTAGAACTACTTAAACCTAACTAACCTAAGGACATCACACACATCCATGCCAGAGGCAGGATTCGAACCTGCGACCGTAGGAGTCGCGCGGTTGCGGTTCTAGGCGCTTTAGTCCGGAACTGCGCGACGGCTACGGTCGCAGGTTCGAATCCTGCCTCGGGCATGGATATGTGTGATGTCCTTAGGTTAGTTAGGTTTAAGTAGTTCTAAGTTCTAGGGGACTGATGACCTCAGATGTTAAGTCCCATAGTGCTCAGAGCCATTTTTTTGAACTCTAGAGTGGGTGATACAAGTTTTTATTTCAGTCCCTTGTATCCTTCCATGTGTTGGAGCTTTCACAAACGTTGGTATATCAAGACTTTTATCCCAGTAGCAGGGAAAACTGTCAGTTTACGCAGAGGTCTCTCAGCCGCTGTCAGAATCGTAAATGTGTGTATTCCTCACTTCTCATTCCTCAATCCTTTCACGAATTTCTTGTTTAGGTTACCAAAATAGGGTGGCTGTTGCTTCAGATGATGATGATTAATGATTTGAAGAGACTAAACATCTTAACGTCATCAAATCTAATAGTTTCAGCACAGTTTGCGTTCACCAACTTTGACTCCATACAGAACCGTTGTACCCAGCAACTGTATATTATTATAAGGATAGACAGGAACACAGCAACCAATGGTAATCCCATTTTTTTATATTCTTTTGAATCTCCAGATTTGAGCTATAAATAAACATTTTCAGTGGACTAGAGTGATATATAACCCACCAAACTCCCAGCAGTACCTGTCACCGCACGGCTATTGCTGTACAGGTACTGTACACCAATAAAGTCGTATGGTGACATGTACTGCTGTAAGTTTGTTATAACTAACTCAAATGCACTGAAGATGGCTATTTAGAGCATAAATCTGGGTATGCAAGAATATAAAAAAATCACTGGGATTATAAATGATTGCTGTAGTCTTATCCTTCATTATAACAGTGTGCATTGTTGTCAGATTTATGATGACATCATCAATGGTGTAATGCATTGTTGCCACAATTTTCCTCCCCCACCACTCCAATGCGACAGTAGATCTAGGCCAGTTAACCTATAAAATAGCGGTAAACTCAAAAAATGGCAGGAAACTCAAGAATCCAAGATGGTGGACAAAAGTCACTTGTCATAATCGTTTTACACAAGCCCTATGGCGTCAGAATCCAAGATGGCAGACATTAGCACAGTCCTCTGATGATGCAGACCACTTGTGCTAAGTATAGACTCAAAGATGACCAACAAATCCAAGATGATGGACGTTGGCACAGCCCTCTGATGTCAAAGACCACTTGTGCTAAGTAAAAATCGAAAATGGCCAGTTGTAAAATCCAAGATGGCGGTCCTCAGCATAGCCTGCATGGTTGCCAAATGACTTCTGCTAATTTTAGAATCCAAGATGGCCACTTGTCCCAAGTTTAAAACTGTGATATAACAAATAGCTGGCACAGGCTGCATGGTTGTCAGATTTACTGGATTTTCTCCACCCCTCTTGCATCACAGATCACTGGCACAGCCAGCATGGTTTAGAGGCCACTTACTCTAAGTATAAAATTCAAACGCCCAGTTTAAAATGAAGGTGAATTCAAATAGCGCAGTTGTCCTGCATTTTAAATAGCATCTACACAATTTCCCCCGCCTCTCTAATTTCACAGTTCGCTGATCTACCTTTCATGTTTAAACAAGTTCCCCCACCCCAGTCGCTCTAAGTTTAAACCTGTGTAACACAGTTGCAGGGTTTAAACATTTATGGTGTGTGTGTGTGTGTGTGTGTGTGTGTGTGTGTGTTTTTGTGTGTGTGTATAGTAGTAGTAGTAGTAGTAGTATGATATGAACAATTGCATCTCTATTTAAGCGAATGTAGGACAAACCAGGGAGGCCCTCCATATCGCCACTACCCCAATGCAGTTGTAGACCATGGACAACAAGTCCCAAGATTAAAGTACAAGAGCCTACCTGTGTCTATAAACTGGCGGGAAATTGTAGGTTGAAGTGACGAGATAGCCCATTTAAGGGAACGTCTTCCACATAGTCCCTCCACCTCCTCGTCCAGCTACACGTCTTCCTCATAGCCCCTCCAGCTCCTTGTCCCACTTCAGCTGCCGCCGTAGACTGCAGGCACCCAGTCCCAAACGTAGACTCCAAGAGCCCATCTATGGTAGCTAACTATAAGTTGGCGAGAAATTCCAATTCAAAATAAAGTGACGCTGCTGAAAAACCTTAATATTACAGGGTTATTCTAAATGATGGACCCTCTTTTCATTGGTATGGAGTTTGCTAATTTTGGATTTATACTTGAATAAATACGAATTTTGAAAATGTATCCATCATTTAGAATAACCCTGTATATTGTTGTGTTCACAATGTGTGCACTTCACAGTGGATCCACATACAGAAACCAGAAAGCGAATAAACAAAGATGTACAAAGAATAGTAGCATTGTAAACAGAATCACAGCTACTATTCAAGTAATCAGAACAGATCATCAATAGGTTTTCTGTTGTGAATAACGTTACAAGTATATGGTTTGCCTGGACTGCAATTAATAGAGTCAGTCCTAGCTGTCACAATCTCAAGAGTGCAACGAGGCGTCATTCTAAGATTCATAGTCGTTTTTCGACACAGCAATCATCACAACAATGTCCTTTCTAGGAACACTCCCTCTGCAATTGGACACTAGGAGGTAAAGAGCCCTATGATATATTATGGATCCAAGACAGTCATGTGGAGTTCTTAAAACGGAGAGCAGCACAGAAGAAATCCATGCCACAACTGTGGCAAAGTCAGTGGAACTCTGCAGACAGTTTATATAAAAAATTCACGAATTTCCTCTGAACATTCAGAACCTGATTGCTGCAGACATGTCCGTAATTTACCTGTCAAGCCATCAGAACGACGTGTGGCAGCGTGCTTGCACCTGAGGACAAACTATGTAACTGCACAGTACATGACGACACAGCGAACAAAGATCAGCAGTAAGTGATAACATTGTATCGTAAACTATTGTTTGATTAAAATTGCTTGATAGAAGACGTCTGTCAGTTACCGCTACAGTATAGTCACATTGACTGCCTGCTACCGCTCGATTATAGGTGACACACACACACACACACACACACACACACACACACACACATGGCGGGTCACTTCACAAATGCTGTGAATCTGTAGCTCGGAGCAATGTTGGAAATGACCGCCGCGAGGTATGTCAGAAATGTGAAATGCTCTGTCGACAGCTAATTTTAAGTAACAAATGAGTGAATTGCGGCAGACGACGCGTTTTGGGGCCTGAATTTAAACTCATTTCCTAAGCTAACCACAGCTTCGCGATGTCCAATGTATCTGACAAAACGGCGGTCAACAATCTGCGGCAGAACTAAAATCACGATCGATTTGTTCACGGCGATTAAAGCTAACCTCTGCCAACAAACTCGAGACAGGAAATATTGTTTCAGCGCTAAAAGCAAACGGTAATTTCTCGCTATCGTTGGTTAAATTGAACTATCCTCACACCAGCTAAACGAGCTGCCGTGTTACCAGCTGATGAGCGGTCCTCTTTGGCACTCGGCTACATATTACAGGCGACACAGGCAGCTTCGAAACAAAAAAAGTATGATAGGAAGAAAAATAAGAGCGAATGAAGTCAATTTGATGATGAAAATGACGCGGCAAAGACACAGAAATAAAAAAATACATTTAAACCAATTAACTCAATAAAAATAATAATCAAACTTTTTTAGTTAGATTTAGGAATTTAAAAAAATTGGCTACAGTGGACGAATTCGAACCTATGACGTTTTATATTTCAGGTTAATTCGCTAACCATAGCGCGAAGCAACAAGAGTGAGTTCAACCGTATTGTTTACGATTCTTGTCTCCAGTCGCAACGATGAATTGCAGCACAAAATGGTTAAGACTTTCGTGGGCATTTGTTGACAATCTGCCTGTTGGCATCTGTCTCGGGTTCACGTAACATCTCGCGAAGCGTATCTAACGTGAGCCAATCACTGAAACTATGATAGCTGCGTATGTGACGCCACATCGCGTCTCGTGCGGAGGTATCCAATGGTTTGTTGTTAACGCTGTGTATGAAACGTGTATATTTCATTAACGTCGTTTTCTGTGTGCGTTGTTTTTGCTGTGGTTATCATGTCATGAAATAGGAAATTAAAGTGCCAGATCCATCATTCTGGATCCAAACACATCAAGGAAGAATGCCGGACAAGGAACTGGAAATTAAGTACGAAGTGTTGTGGTAGTTTGGCAACGGCGAACGGTTCGCGAGTGACGTCGAGCGCTCTGATTGGAGGAAACCAGCTCCAACGCGTGAGGTGTCAACTACACGGAAGCGCCAAAGAAAATGGTATAGGCATGCCTGTTCAAATGTAGAGATATGTAAACAGGGAGAATATGGCACTGCGGTTGGCAACGGCTATATAAGACAACAAGTGTCTGGCGCTACTACAAAGGCAGGTTATCAAGACAGTGAGTTTAAACGTGGTGTTATAGCCGGCGCACGAGCGATGGGGGGCACAGCATATCCGAGGTAGCGATGAAGTGGGGATTTTCCCGTACGACCATTTCACGAGTGTACAGTGAATATCAGGAATCCGGTAAATCATGAAATCTCCAACATCGCTGCCGCCGAAAAAAGATCCTGCAAGAACGGAGCCAACAACGGCTGAAGAGAATCTTTCAACTTTCAACGTGACAGAAGTGCAGCCCCTCTGCAAATTGTAACAGATTTCTATGCTGTGCCATCAACAATTGTAAGCGTGCCAACCATTCAACGAAACATCATCGATACGGGCTTTCATAGCCGAAGGCCCACTCAATGACTGCACAACACAAAGCTTTACGCCTCGTCTGGGTCCGTCAACGCCGACATTGGCCTGTTGATGACTGGAAACATGTTGCAGGTCGAATGAGTCTCGTTTCAAACTTTATTGAGCAGATGGACGCGTACGGCAAGCTGGTGGAGGCTTTTTAATGGTGTGGGGCGTGCGCAGTTGGAGTGATATGGGACCCCTGATACCTCTAGTTACGACTCTGACAGGTGACGCGTATGTAAGCATCCTGTCATCTGCATCCATTCACGTCCATTGTGCATTCCGATGGACTTAGGCAATTCCAGCAGGACAATGCGACACCCCACACGTCCAGAATTGCTTCAGAGTGGCTCCAGAGCACTCTTCTGAGTTTAAACACTTCCGCTTGAGCCTATCTGGGATGCATTGCAACCTGCTGTTTAGACGAGATCTCCACCCCTTCATACTCTTTCGGATTTATGAACAGCCCTGCAGTATTCATGGTGTCAGTTCCCTCCAGCACTACATAAGATATTAGTTGAGTCCATGCCATGTCGTGCTGCGGCACTTTAGCGTGCTCGCGCGTTGCCCTACATGATATTACGCAGGTGTACCAGTTTCTTTGGCTCTTCAATGAATGAAGTACTTTTAATCAGAGTATAGCGTTGAAAAACGAATCTATTGTGTACATTTTGGACGATACTGGATCTGCAGTATTTCACAAGGTCAGAGAAACTACACAGCTTA
Organism: Schistocerca nitens; assembly: GCF_023898315.1. Classification (NCBI taxonomy): domain Eukaryota; kingdom Metazoa; phylum Arthropoda; class Insecta; order Orthoptera; family Acrididae; genus Schistocerca; species Schistocerca nitens. The sequence continues at coordinate 637,244,702 of NC_064616.1, read as the reverse complement.
TGTGACTGCACCCACCAGTCAGAGTACCTTGCACAAGGAGCTGACAGTGTGTGTCTGCTCAGGAAGTTGAAGGCCGTTGAGGATAACGTGCCACAATATGGAAGTCTCATGTCAGCGAAAACTCCCATGGAATCCGGTAGATAATGACTGTTGGCTGTTATACTTCAGTAAGAATAATGACGGTGACCAACCACAGATGTGACTGTAACATAAGCACATTGGACAAAAAAATTGTCGTGATGCCCCGGGACACATCACATTAATACCACGTAACATCGTCTCTAGCCGAGATAACGGTATCAGTTAGGCAAGGATGACAGTTTAAAAGTTTCTTCGGTTAGTGTGTCATTTACGGCTGAAGTCGCTCATTGATTAATAGATCCCATAGATATATCAAAATGCGGCGATGTCGAATACTACAAGGCATGTTCAGAAAGTAACTGTAGTGTGACCATAAGAGTCTGTGTTTTTTTTTCTTTTTTATGGGTTCGCCACACTGAGTGCTAGAGTGAAGAGGAGGGAGGAGTTTCTGATGAGAGCGAGCATCACAGGCACAGGGTTGTAAGTAAACTCACGTTACAGTGTCCAGTTGCGTGAAAGATGTCCGTAAGAAATATCGCCAAGACCAAGTCACATGATGTTCTGATCCGCTTCCTACTCGCGGAAGGAATAAAAAACTAAACTTAACTCCTCCCGCACAGGCCATGAAAGCCCAAAGGTACCGACCGGCCGCCGTGTCATCCTAAGCCCACAGGCGTCACTGGGGGGAGGGGGGGGGGGAAGAGAGACCATCAATGCACAACGATATTATGAGACCCTAGAAAGCTCAAAAGGAGCATTCAAAACAAAAGAAGGGGAATGTTGAGAAGAGGAGTGGGCTTGTCACACGACAACGCCCATCCTCACACAGCTTTAGCCATCAAGGCACTCTTGGACTCATTTGGTTGGGATGTTTTGAACCATCCCCGTTTTCTCCTGACTTGGCGCCTTCAGATTATCATCTGCTCACCTGCCTGAAGCCACACAAGAGCGAAATTATATTTTTAACGCCGGCCAGTGTGGCCGAGCAGTACTAGGCGCTACAGTCTGCAACCGCGCGACCGCTACGGTCGCAGGTTCGAATCCTGCCTCGGGCATGGATGTGTGTGATGTCCTTAGGTTAGGTAGGTTTAAGTAGTTCTAAGTTCTAGGGGACTGATGATCTAAGAAGTTAAGTCCCACAGTATTCAGAGCCATTTGAACCATATTTTTAACCGACGAGCAAATGCAGAAAGAAGTTCTGAACTGGGGGAAGGAAATGACTGGAGAATTCTTCGAGGAGGGAATAAAGAAACTTGTGACATAGCTCACCACGTGCATTGAATGGGATGGCGATTATGTGGGAAAATAATCAACAACTGTATCAACAATATCCCCTAATTTTTTTCATATATAAGTTTTCTAAAAAAATATAAAAATGTATACATTTTCTTACTAAATATGCCTCGTACATTTCGCCTGCTCTTCCAAATAGTCCCAGACATTTTCTATGAGACTAGGAAAGGCTGTATTAGGAGGTGCGATAGGGTGCCTGACTCTTCATCAAGCGAAGAAGTTATGCATGCAGCTCCGTGAAAAAAGCTGTTGTCATCTTGGAGGATCTGAGTGTCCCCAGCACACTCATCATCAATATGTAGAAAAATATCCCACACCTGGCAACCTTGGACCGGCCGGAGTGGCCGAGCGGTTCTAGGCGCTACAGTCTGGAACTGCGCGACCGCTACGGTCGCAGGTTCGAATCCTGCCTCGGGCATGGATGTGTGTGATGTCCTTAGGTTAGTTAGGTTTAAGTAGTTCTAAGTTCTAGGGGACTGATGACCTGACTTTGCATCATTAGAAAAGGGACAAAACTGCAACTCTTTGGTCGCACTACACTCCTGCAATCAGCTACTACACAGTTTCTGTGTTGTTTGCTCCATTGAAGACATGCAGCTCCATGTACCACTGTCAACAGTGAACTGCTGGGAGGAACCCAATTACAAATATCAAGTGAGGCTGCACAATGATTAGTACACTGGACATGTATTCGAGAAGATGATGGTTTAAATCCGTCCGACCATCCAGGTTTAGGTTTCCTGTGATTTCCCTACGTCACACCAGGCAAATGTCAGGATGGTTCTGTTGAAAGAGCACTGCTGGATTTTGTTCCCCATCCTTGAAACAATCTGAGCTTGTGCTCCACCTCTAATTACATCAATATCAACAGAACGTTAAACCTTTGTCGACTGCATTTAGTTCCTTTCACAACACTCGATCAGAAATTGATTGAGATGGGCCTGGACCTGACAGCAACAATTTCTATCAGATTTGAAACTTATGCTCGTTAAAAAGCCATGAAACTCATCTCTGGTCCCTGCAAATTATGATCCCTTTATGACCACTGTCCCTACACTGTGTTACATGGCTGTGAGTGGTACACCATTCCTTGTAGACATGTTGGAGAGTTTGCACCAACAAACTGGGCAAATTCAATCATGGTGTGGTCATGTGCACGTCCAAATGTGATAACTTCTTTCTGCTATTCTGGCATGTTTCGATATTGGGCCATCTTACTGCACTGATTCCACACAAGAGGATAGGATTAGTTTCATTTAGGTTGATCCAATGTGAACTAACACTGAATGAATCCAGACCTTCTTTGAATATGTTACTGATATAAGAACATACGTTGGCAGTTGACATGCAACCTACCATAATGTTAGTGATCACAGAAAATTTTAATAAAATTATTTTTTTCTGTTTTATTTTAGTAGTGGACAAAGAAGAGGATCCGTAGGAGGAGAACTTTCAAGCAGTCAACAACTGTGAGATTTAATCTTTCTTCAGTATATCTTCACAGAAATGCACAGCTAGTTTTTCATTAAGGGCAGATATCAATGCTCAAGCAAAACAGGGCAGAAAATGTGGTTAATATTTTTAACTGAACTATTGTGTGTCACATAAAGAGAACTCTAATGAATTTGAGGACTTGGTTGCGACCAGTCTGTGTTATAACAAATGCAAAAAGTGTGTACTATGTACAAAAAATAAGATAATTAGAGAATAAAAGAATAAATACACAGAATACTGTTGAAGAAGAAACAAATAAAACTTGAGATATTAAACTAGGCTGAGAAGCGAAATCTTTGTTTATCAGACACACTGAATTCTTCTCATAAGTTTTGGAAAAGGGTATGTATTTAAGAATGGTTGAGCGTACACTATCTGATCAAAAGTACCCAGACACCACTACATAATATAGGCGCGAGGCGGAGCGTCAATGTGGAGGCTGGCCGTGTGGCATCGTCCGCTCTGCCTGTGAGTGGACATATGGCCGCTCCTTCAGCAAGGTCCGAGCAGGAACACGGGGGGAGGTGTTTATTAGTGATTGGGAGCTCCAGTGTTAGGCGGGTGATCGAGCCCCTTATGGAAATAGCGGAAAGGTCGGGGAAGAAGGCCAGTGTTCACTCTGACTTCTTGCCGGGGGTCTCATCCGAGATGTAGAGGAGGCCTTGCCGGCAGCGATAGAGAGCACTGGGTGCACTCGACTGCAAATTGTTGCTCATGTCGGTACCAAAGATTCCTGCCGTCTGGGTTCAGAAGTCATCCTCAGTTCATACAGGCGGCTGGCGGGGTTGGTGAGGCGGAAAGCCTCGCTCGCGGGCTGGAATCTGAGCTAACTACACTCCTGGAAATGAAAAAAAGAACACATTGACACCGGTGTGTCAGACCCACCATACTTGCTCCGGACACTGCGAGAGGGCTGTACAAGCAATGATCACACGCACGGCACAGCGGACACACCAGGAACCGCGGTGTTGGCCGTCGAATGGCGCTAGCTGCGCAGCATTTGTGCACCGCCGCCGTCAGTGTCAGCCAGTTTGCCGTGGCATACGGAGCTCCATCGCAGTCTTTAACACTGGTAGCATGCCGCGACAGCGTGGACGTGAACCGTATGTGCAGTTGACGGACTTTGAGCGAGGGCGTATAGTAGGCATGCGGGAGGCCGGGTGGACGTACCGCCGAATTGCTCAACACGTGGGGCGTGAGGTCTCCACAGTACATCGATGTTGTCGCCAGTGGTCGGCGGAAGGTGCACGTGCCCGTCGACCTGGGACCGGACCGCAGCGACGCACGGCTGCACGCCAAGACCGTAGGATCCTACGCAGTGCCGTAGGGGACCGCACCGCCACTTCCCAGCAAATTAGGGACACTGTTGCTCCTGGGGTATCGGCGAGGACCATTCGCAACCGTCTCCATGAAGCTGGGCTACGGTCCCGCACACCGTTAGGCCGTCTTCCGCTCACGCCCCAACATCGTGCAGCCCGCCTCCAGTGGTGTCGCGACAGGCGTGAATGGAGGGACGAATGGAGACGTGTCGTCTTCAGCGATGAGAGTCGCTTCTGCCTTGGTGCCAATGATGGTCGTATGCGTGTTTGGCGCCGTGCAGGTGAGCGCCACAATCAGGACTGCATACGACCGAGGCACACAGGGCCAACACCCGGCATCATGGTGTGGGGAGCGATCTCCTACACTGGCCGTACACCACTGGTGATCGTCGAGGGGACACTGAATAGTGCACGGTACATCCAAACCGTCATCGAACCCATCGTTCTACCATTCCTAGACCGGCAAGGGAACTTGCTGTTCCAACAGGACAATGCACGTCCGCATGTATCCCGTGCCACCCAACGTGCTCTAGAAGGTGTAAGTCAACTACCCTGGCCAGCAAGATCTCCGGATGTGTCCCCCATTGAGCATGTTTGGGACTGGATGAAGCGTCGTCTCACGCGGTCTGCACGTCCAGCACGAACGCTGGTCCAACTGAGGCGCCAGGTGGAAATGGCATGGCAAGCCGTTCCACAGGACTACATCCAGCATCTCTACGATCGTCTCCATGGGAGAATAGCAGCCTGCATTGCTGCGAAAGGTGGATATACACTGTACTAGTGCCGACATTGTGCATGCTCTGTTGCCTGTGTCTATGTGCCTGTGGTTCTGTCAGTGTGATCATGTGATGTATCTGACCCCAGGAATGTGTCAATAAAGTTTCCCCTTCCTGGGACAATGAATTCACGGTGTTCTTATTTCAATTTCCAGGAGTGTATTTGTAGTATCGTTCCCAGAACCGATCGCGGCCCTCTGGTTTGGAGCCGAGTGGAAGGCTTAAACCAGAGGCTCAGACGATTCTGCGGAGATCTGGGGTGCAAATTTCTCGACCTCCGCCATCGGGTGGAGAAATGTAGGGGCCCCCCTGAATAGGTCAGGCGTACACTACACTCAGGAAGCGGCTACAAGGGTAGCGGAGTACGAGTGGAGTGCACATGTGGGTTTCTTAGGTTAGAGAATTCCCTCCCTAGGCCCGACAAGAGCCCTGCGGAGACGCAACAAGGTAGCAGTAGGCATAACGCAACAGGGAATGACAATATTAATGTGGTAATAGTAAACTGCAGGAGCGTCTATAGAAAGGTCCCAGAACTGCTCTCATTAACAAACGGTCATAATGCCCACATAGCACTAGGGACGGAAAGTTGGCTGAAACCAGATGTAAACAGTAATGAAATTCTAAACTCAGATTGGAATGTATACCGCAGAGACAGGCTGGACAGTGAAGGGGGAGGCGTGTTTATAGCGATAAAAAGTGCAATAGTATCGAAGGAAATTGACGGAGATCTGAAATGTGAAATAATTTGGGTGAAGGTCACGGTTAAAGCACGCTCAAACGTGGTAATTGAATGTCTCTATAGGCCCCCTGGCTCAGCAGCTGTTGTGGCAGAGCGCCTGAAGGAAAATCTGGAAAATATTTTGAGTAGATTTCCCGATCATGTTATAGTTCTGGGTGAAGATTTTAATTTACCAGATATAGACTGGGAGACTCAAACGTTTACAGCGGGTGGCAGGGACAAAGAATCCAGTGAAATTTTTTTAAGTGCATTATCTGAAAACTACTTTGAGCAGTTAAACAGAGAACCGACTCGTGGCGATAACATATTAGACCTTCTGGTGACAAACAGACCCGAACTATTTGAAACAGTTAACGCAGAACAGGGAATCAGCGATCATAAATCGGTTACTGCATCGATGATTTCAGCCGTAAATAGAAATATTAAAAAAAGGTAGGATGATTTTTCTGTCTAGCAAAAGTGACAAAAAACAGATTTCAAGTACTTGACACCTCAACACAAAAGTTTTATCTCAAGTACAGATAGTGTTGAGGATCAGTGGACAAAGTTCAAAACCATCATACAATATGCATTAGATGAGAATGTGCCAAGCAAGATTGCAGGGAAAGAGCCACCGTGGTACAACAACCGAGTTAGAAAACTGCTGCGGAAGCAAAGGGAACTTCACAGCAAACATAAACATAGCAAAAGCCTTGCACACAAGCAAAAATTACACGAAGCGAAATGTGATGTGAGGAGGGCTGTGCGAGAGGCGTTCAATGAATTCGAAAGTAAAGTTCTACGAGGGCAGTTCAATAAGTAAAGCAAAACATTTTTTTCTCGGCCAATTTTGGTTGAAAAGACCGGAAATTTCTTGTGGAATATTTTCAAACATTCCCGCTTCATCTCGTATAGTTTCATTGACTTCCGACAGGTGGCAGCGCTGTACGGAGCTGTTAAAATGGCGTCTGTAACGGATGTGCGTTGCAAACAACGGGCAGTGATCGAGTTTCTTTTGGCGGAAAACCAGGGCATCTCAGATATTCATAGGCGCTTGCAGAATGTCTACGGTGATCTGGCAGTGGACAAAAGCACGGTGAGTCGTTGGGCAAAGCGTGTGTCATCATCGCCGCAAGGTCAAGCAAGACTGTCTGATCTCCCGCGTGCGGGCCGGCCGTGCACAGCTGTGACTCCTGCAATGGCGGAGCGTGCGAACACACTCGTTCGAGATGATCGACGGATCACCATCAAACAACTCAGTGCTCAACTTGACATCTCTGTTGGTAGTGCTGTCACAATTGTTCACCAGTTGGGATATTCAAAGGTTTGTTCCCGCTGGGTCCCTCGTTGTCTAACCGAACACCATAAAGAGCAAAGGAGAACCATCTGTGCGGAATTGCTTGCTCGTCATGTGGCTGAGGGTGACAATTTCTTGTCAAAGATTGTACAGGCGATGAAACATGGGTTCATCACTTCGAACCTGAAACAAAACGGCAATCAATGGAGTGGCGCCACACCCACTCCCCTACCAAGAAAAAGTTTAAAGCCATACCCTCAGCCGGTAAAGTCATGGTTACAGTCTTCTGGGACGCTGAAGGGGTTATTCTGTTCAATGTCCTTCCCCATTGTCAAACGATCAACTCTGAAGTGTATTGTGCTACTCTTCAGAAATTGAAGAAACGACCTCAGCGTGTTTGTAGGCACAAAAATCTGAACGAACTTCTCCTTCTTCATGACAACGCAAGACCTCACACAAGTCTTCGCACCCGAGAGGAGCTCACAAAACTTCAGTGGACTGTTCTTCCTCATGCACCCTACAGCCCCGATCTCGCACCGTCGGATTTCCATATGTTTGGCCCAATGAAGGACGCAATCCGTGGGAGGCACTATGCGGATGATGAAGAAGTTATTGATGCAGTACGACGTTGGCTCCGACATCGACCAGTGGAATGGTACCGTGCAGGCATACAGGCCCTCATTTCAAGGTGGCGTAAGGCCGTAGCATTGAATGGAGATTACGTTGAAAAATAGTGTTGTGTAGCTAAAAGATTGGGGAATAACCTGGTGTATTTCAATGCTGAATAAAACAACCCCTGTTTCAGAAAAAAAATGTGTTGCATTACTTATTGAACTGCCCTCGTATGTACTGACTTGGCAGAAAATCCTAAGAAATTCTGGTCTTACGTCAAAGCGGTAGGTGGATCAAAATAAAATGTCCAGACACTCTGTGACCAAAATGGTACTGAAACAGAGGACGACAGACTAAAGGCCGAAATACTAAATGTCTTTTTCCAAAGCTGTTTCACAGAGGAAGACTGCACTGTAGTTCCTTCTCTAGATTGTCGCAAGGATGACAAAATGGTAGATATCGAAATAGATGACAGAGGGATAGAAAAACAATTAAAATCGCTCAAAAGAGGAAATGCCGCTGGACCTGATGGGATACCAGTTCTATTTTACACAGAGTACGCGAAGGAACTTGCCCCCCTCCTTGCAGCGGTATACCGTAGGTCTCTAGAAGAGCGTAGCGTTCCAAAAGATTGGAAAAGGGCACAGGTCATCCCCGGTTTCAAGAAGGGACGTCGAACAGATATGCAGAACTATAGACCTATATCTCTAACGTCGATCAGTTCTAGAATTTAGGAACATGTATTATGTTCGAGAATAATGACTTTTCTGGAGACTAGAAATCTCCTCTGTAGGAATCAGCATGGGTTTCGAAAAAGACGATCGTGTGAAACCCATCTCGCGCTATTCGTCCACGAGACTCACAGGGCCATACACACGAGTTCCCAGGTAGATGCCCTGTTTCTTGACTTCCGCAAGGCATTTGATACAGTTCCCCACAGTCGTTTAATGAAAAAAAGTAGGAGCATATGGACTATCAGACCAATTGTGTGATTGGATTGAAGAGTTCCTAGATAACAGAACGCAGCATGTCATTCTCAATGGAGAGAAGTCTTCCGAAGTAAGAGTGATTTCAAGTATGCCACAGGGGAGTGTCGTAGGACCGTTGCTATTCACAATATTTATATAAATGACCTTGTGGATAACATCGGAAGTTCACTGAGGCTTTTTGTGGATGATGCTGTAGTATATCGAGAGGTTGTAACAATGGAAAATTGTACTGAAATGCAGGAGGATCTACAACGAATTGACGCATGGTGCAGGGAATGGCAATTGAATCTCAATGTAGACAAGTGTAATGTGCTACGAATACATAGAAAGATAGATCCTTTATCATTTAGCTACAATATAGCAGGTCAGCAAATGGAAGCAGTTAATTCCATAAATTATCTGGGAGTAGGCATTAGGAGTGATTTAAAATGGAATGACCATATAAAATTAATCGTCGGTAAGGCAGATGCCAGACAGATTCATTGGAAGAATCCTAAGGAAATGCAATCCGAAAACAAAGGAAGTAGGTTACAGTACACTTGTTTGCCCACTGCTTGAATACTGCTCACCAGTGTGGGATCCATACCAGATAGGGTCGATAGAAGAGATAGAGAAGATCCAACGGAGAGCAGCGTGCTTCTTTACAGGATAATTTAGTAATTGCAAAAGCGTTACAGAGATGGTAGATAAACTCCAGTGGAAGACTTTGCAATAGAGGTGCTCAGTAGATCGTTACGGGCTTTTGTTGAAGTTTCGAGAACATACCTTCACCGAGGAGTCAAGCAGTATATTGCTCCCTCCTATGTATATCTCGCAAAGAGACCATGAGGATAAAATCAGAGATTAGAGCCCACACAGAGGCATACCGACAATCTTTCTTTCCATAAACAATACGAGACTGGAATAGAAGGGAGAACCGATAGAGGTACTCTAGGTACCCTCCGCCACACTCCGTCAAGTGGCTTGTGGAGTATGGATCTAGATGTAGATGTAGATTGACTACTATATGTTATGAGAGGCAGATCTGCTATGAAGGCAATGGAGGCAGGGAGTAATGTGTTGTCAGTGGAGGAGCAGTAACAGCAGAATGGATCAGTTAGGAGAGCTCAGTGGTTTCAAATTTTGACTAAGCATTGGGTGTCACCTGCATAAAAAATCCATCAGTGACATTTCAACCCTTCTAAAACTGCCCAAGTCGACTGTCAATGATGTCACTGTGAAGTGGAAATGCAACTCAGATAAACCAAGACTGTGCACACCTCATGTAATAACAGGCAGAGACCATTGAGCATTGCAGACAGAGCTTGTCAAAAAAATGCATGAAATGAGTGGAAGGAATCACTTGTGAGTTCCAAAGTGCTACCAGCAGTCCAGCTAGCACAGTGTCTGTCTGTAGGGAGTTAAAAATAATGGGTTACCATGGTCGAGCAGCTGCTAGTAAGCCACACATTTCTCTAGTCAGTACAAAGGAATGCTTGAAGTGATGAAAAGAATTATGCAATTGGACAGTGGATGACTGGAAATGAGTGATTAAGCAATCCAATGGAAGGTTTTAGGTTTGGTGAATGCCTGGAGAACATTACCTGCATGGTGTGTAGTGCCAGAGGTGACGTATGGGGGAGATGGTGGTACAGATGGGGGTATTTTCATGGTTAGACTGTGACCCAATTACAGTGCTTAAGAAAACAATAAATACAGAAGGATAAGAACACATTTTACAACACTGAGTACTGCTTACATTAAAGGAACGGTTCAGAGAAGATGATCTGTATCACCATGACATTGCATCCTGTCATGAAGCACCAACTGTGAGGCAATGGTTTCTGTACAATAACTTTCCTGAGGTGGACTGGTCTACACAAAGTCCTGACTTGAAGCAAATGGAATACCTTTGGGATGAGTAAGAATGTCAACTTTGCTCCAGACTACAGTGCCTGCTATCACTATTTTCTCTGGTTTCAGCCCTTGAGGAAGAATGGGCTGCCATTTCTCCACAGACATTCAAACATCTCATTAAAAGTGTCTCCAGCAGAATTGAAGCTGTCTGGCCACTCTCATTGTTGCTGTATATAAATGACTTTATGTCTCACACTGAAAAACCAGAAATTGTGAACTTTGCTAATGATACAAGCATCATGATGTTCAGGCCAACAGAGCTGCAACAACAGAATGAGTAATAAATGAAATATTCAAAAGTATTATTGATTGGATCCTGGTTGTATCACTTAATTTACAAAAAACACATCCATTCAGTTCTGTACAAGGGAAGATATATCATCATCAATAACAATACAGCATGGGGGAAAGAAATTGTTCAATGTTCCTGAGCGACTGAATTGATCAGCAATGGAATTAGAAATAATTTGTTATTGAGCATCTCAAATACTTGCATTCAGCAATGTTTGCTCCACATGTACTTGCTGATGAAAACATCTGAAAATTTCCATACTTTGTGCACTTCCATTCACTGCTGTGAAATAATAGGAAGCTATTCCACATATAAGCATAAAGTATTCATTGCATAGAAATGCACTGTAAGGCAAGGGCGATCATACCAGCGGCAAAGGGAGAGGAGGGGGGGAGGGGAGAAGGGCCACAATCTCCCCTAGCTCTCACTGAAAGGGAAAAAAATATAGTGTAGTCAACTGTTTTTCTTTCAAGAAAATTATTTAAAAGTGGGTATTAAACAGTTTTTTCAACAGGGTCAGAACTGAACTTTTTATGGCTACTTCGAAGTTGCCATTTGTCTTCGACAATATAAAATATATACTCCATACCCCCAAATCTATCCCCCTCCACCCCATCCCTACAAACTAAGTACAGCCCCTCTTACTGTGAGGATAATATCTGGCAGCCAACCTTAAACTTCATGTTGGGAACTGTTTAAGGAATTAGGCATACTTGTTACAGCCTCACCTTAAATTAGCTCCCTTAAGAAGTTTATTGTGAAGAATCAGGCACTGTGTGAAAACAATAGTAGCAATCATAAATATAATACTAGAAACAAAAGTAGCTTACACTATTCAAAACTTAACCTTACTCTTGTGCAAAAAGGTGCCAAGTATAGAGCCATACTGAATATCTCCCTTGTGAATTACGGGTGTTGACAGATAATGAAAGATTTAAAAACAAACTGAAATCAGTTCTGCATGACATCTACCTCACAGATGAATATCTGAGTAGATAGTATGTATGTGGTTGTGCTACATTTACCAAACGTTATTGTAGATTAAAATTAAAACAAAAAAATCAGGTATGTAAATGAACAACACATAGCCACATTTTCACAGAGAAAATGTATCTTATTCGTAAACCTGGTAACACATTCCACACCATGGTGAGTTGTTGTTAATATGAACCATGGGATATGCAAAAAATTAACAAAACTGAAGCTTAAAGAAAGCATAGAGACTAAAAACACACAATCAAATGTAGTTGCAGTGGATTTACTCACACAAATGTTGCTGCCACCACAGACAGATGCAAGTCTGCAAAGCAGTTGTGAACAACAATGCAGTTAATTCCTTTGCTGATTTAGCAGCAGTACACATCTTCAGTTATATGTCTAATCATACAATGACAATGTGCAGTTGCAGTTCGCAACTACCTTACTGAATTGGTGTTAGTCATCAAGATGTTCCGATAGCTGTCAAACTCCACTTACATGAATGTACTTTCACTGAAATGATAGGAAAAAAAGATGAGATCAGCAGTCTGCTCCACAGGTATGAAAGCACATAGAGAAAATGACATAATGGTTGTACGGTTACCTCAAGCTCCAATGCATGGAACAGTTATGTTTCTGGTACATGTGACTGGCCTATCAAAATTAATTAAAGACCTTTCAAAAACTGCAGTGGTCAACAGACACTGTTAAAATTATAGCTGGAACAGGTTTCTAGCTAGCACAAGGGAAACAGCTTAAAGACTTAACCTTAAAAAGTACCACCTTAAGCAGTACTAAACTAATAAAAATGATTTTTAGATATAATAAATATTATCATGTGCAATTTTTAGACGAAAAATATCTGTGAAATTTCTTGGTGTTCAGATAGACAAAAAACTTTACAAACTATGACATTGATTTGAATTGATATAGGACTTCTAAACAGGCAATGACTGCATGATATCAGTTGCAAGATGATAGCCTAGTCAGTTTCATAAACATAGAAAGACAGTTTGACTAAACATTGATGAATGATTTTGAGCATTGTGTGGGTTTACTTGCAACCAAATGCCAGTAGTAGGGTTCCCAAGACAAGCTGAAGTGTATAATAACAAAATAGTCGATACATGAAGGAGGTTGCATATTCACAGCAGTCAGCAAGAAACTTTAATCAATTGAAATAAATACTGAGCTGGCATGTGAAATGCTTTGGGCAAGGATAACAATCGGGGGTAGGATAAAAGTTGCAGTTAGATCCTTCTACTTGCTACCACTGCATGTGCACAAGTAACTATATCTATAGAAAAAAAACCTCAGTTCCAAATCTGTACCATAACAGCTGGGCCGGCCGGGGTGGCCGAGTGGTTCTATGCGCATCAGTCTGGAACCACGCGACCGCTGCAGTCAGAGCTTTGAATCCTGCCTTGGGCATGGATTGTGTGGTGGCCTTAGGTTAGTTAGGATTAAGTAGTTCTAAGTTCTTGGGGACTGATGACCTCAGCTGTTAAGTCCCATAGTGCTCAGAGCCATTTGAACAATAACAGCTGGAGAAGATTTGAACAACCTGACAATAGATTTGGGAAACTGTTACTTCATCAATGATGAACAAGATGAAACATCCTGAGAAGCTGCTCTACAAGCTTTGTCTGAAAATTACCCATAACACATAGGTCTCAGAGTCACAGAAGCTGGAAATAGGTTTGTTGATGATATACAGAGCCCACTCGATACAAAAAGCTGAAAAAGCAGCAATCTACACATTAGTAAACTGAATGGAGAGGAGGTTGCCTTATTACTCAAATGGGAGCTAGAATTATTTTATTCAGGCAATTAATATATAGAGGAAGCTCTACAAAAGTGATTACTTGAGTTTATGGTTAAGGATGCTATGCTTACAAGAAATATCAGAAAGCTTCTTTTAAAACAGATGCTGCTGCACAATAGACACAGGGCAAAGCTTAAAACCTCAGATAATAATCGAATGACAATGCAAGAACCTCTATCTTAGGAAAATCTAACTGTGGGAGCCAATCCCTAAAACCCTGAAGAATTTTGATAATACTTGTAAAGACAACCAGTAACACAAAAATTAATGTCTAGTCATTTGTCGATAATATAAGTACAAAAAAAGTCAACAGTAAAATGAAAGTTAAAATACTGAACCCTCTCTTCAAATCAAAGAATGTACACAGAATACAAAAGTAGTGTAGACAACTGTCAGGCTCTACACAGAACATGTGATTGAATGAAGTAGCTCCACTTGTAACCATAATTTGCTGCAGATTCTTCAAGCAGATAACTGCATGCTAGTTTTAGGAAGCCTATACAGGTCACATACCTACATAAAAAAAGCAACAGAAATTATCCCCAGAACCTGTGCTATACAGTGTGTCCCAGGAGGAATGCTTAGTATTCAGGTATATGACAGGAATGACCATCTGAAGCAAGACTGTCTAGCAGACATGGGCTCCAAAATGTATGTCTTATGAGCTATCGCTACTTCTACATCTCTGATGCTGGGAAACAAATCTCTTCTACTACAAGCTCTTTGCTTTCCATATTTTGAGAGGTGGTAGCTTCATTATTCCCTCTTGGCTCTTGTACACATTGTATATTATCCATCTCTCCCTATAGCTTACTACTATTTTTCTCAGAATTTTGAACATCTTGAACCATTTTACATTGTCAAATGCTTTTTCCAAGTCAACAAATCCTATTAACATGTCTTGACTTTTCTTTAGTATTAGTTCCAATATCAACCGCAATGTCAGAATTGCCTCTCTGGTGCCTTTACCTTTCCTAAAGCCAAACTGATCGTCGTCTAACACATCCACAATTTTCTTTTCCGTTCTTCTGTATATTATTCTTGTCAGCAACTTGGATGCATGAGCTGTTAAGCTGATTGTGTGATAATTATCACACCTGTCAGCTCTTGCAGTCTTCAGAATTGTGTGGATGATATTTTTCTGATAGTCAGATGGTATGGCACCAGATTCTTACATTCAGCACACTAACGTGAAGAGTCTTTTTGTTGCCAGTTCCCCTATTATTTTAGAAATTCTGATAGAATTTTATCCATCCCTTCTTCCTTATTTTAATCTTAAGTCTTCCAATGCTTTCTTAAATTCTGATTCTATTATTGGATCTCCCATCTCTTCTAAATCAACTTCTGATTCTGCTTCTGTTACATCAGACAGATCTTCCCCCTCATAGAGGCCTTCAGTGTATTCTTTCCACATATCCACTCTCTCCTCTGTATTTAACAGTAGAATTCCCATTGCACTCTTAACATTAGCAACCTTGCTTTTAATTTCACCGAAGGTTGTTTCGACTTTCCTATATGCTGAGTCAGTCCTTCTGCCAAACGTTTCTTTTTTGATTTCTTCACATTCTTCATGCAGCCATTTTGTCTTAGGTTCCCTGCAATTCCTATTTATTTCATTCCTCAGTGACATTTTTTCTGTATTTCTGAATTTCTCTGAATATTTTTGTACTCGCTACTTTCATCAATCAACTGCAGTATATCTTCTGTTACCTACAGTTACCATCTTTGTACCTATGTTTTTCTTTCCAACTTCTGTGACTGCCCTTTTTAGAGATGTCCATTCTTCATCAATTGTACTGTCTACTGACCTATTCCTTACTGCTATATCTATAGCCTTAGAGAACTTCAGGCATATCTCATCATTTCTTAGTAGTTCTGTATCCCACATCTTTGTGCATTGATTCTTCCTGACTAAATCTTTTAAAGTTCAGCCTACTCTTCATCACTCCTATATTGTGATCTGAGTACATATCTGCTCCTGGGCATGTCTTACAATCCAGTATCTGATTTAGGAATCTCTGTCTGACCATGATGTAATCTCACTGAAATCTTCCCATAACACCTAGCATTTTCCAAGTATACCTCCTGCTCTTGTGGTTCTTAAACAGAGTATTCACTATTATTAGTTGAAATTTATTACAGAACTCAATTAGTCTTTCTCCTCTCTCACCCCTTGTCCCAAGGCCATATTCTGCTGTAACCATTTCTTCTGTTCCTTCCCCTACAACTGCATTCCAGTCCCCCATGACTATTGGATTTTCATCTACCTTTACGTACTGTATTACCGTTTTGATATCTTCACATACTTTTTCTATCTCTTCATCTTCAGCTTGTGACATTGGCATGTATACCTGAACTATCATTGTCAGTGTCGGTTTCCTGTCGATTCTGATAAGAACAACCCTATCACTGAACTGTTCACAGTAACAGACTATCTGCCCTACCTTCCTATTCATAATGAATCCTACTCCCATTTTACCACTTTCTGCTGTTGTTGATATTCCCCTATACTCACCTGACCAGAAATCCTTTTCTCCTTTCCATTTCACTTCACTGACCCCTACAATATCTAGATTGAGCCTTTGCATTTCCCTTTTCAGATTTACTAGCTTTCCCACCACATTCAAGCTTCTGACATTCCACTCTTAGAACTTTATCCTTTCATTGGTTATTCCATCTTTATCTCATGGTCAAACACCCCCCCCCCCCCTTTGGCAGTGCGTTCCCAGAGATCCAAATGGGGGACTTTTTTGGTATCTTTTGCCAGAGGAGAGATCATTTTGACACATGCCACATGTCCTGTGGATGCACATTATGTGTCTGTAATGCAGTGGTTTCCATTGCCTTCTCCATCCTCATGCCACTGGTCATTGGTGATTCTTCCACCTTTAGGGGCAGTTTCCCATTCCAAGGACAAGAGAGTGACCTGAACCTCTGTCTGCTCCTCCGCCCTCTTTGACAAGGCTGTTGGCAGTATGAGGGTCCTGTCATAACCCCTTAATATTGAGCATTGCTCCTGGGACAGCCTGTACAACTCATTTAAATTTCTATCATTTCTATTTGTAGCAGAATTCTGGAACATAGCCTTAGTTCAACTACTGGAAGACCTCGGAAAAGACAGGAATGATTTTTTTTTGGAACAAGCAATAGTCTAATCCTTGAAAGGAAGATGATGATGATAATTCTTACCTCAAGTATAATGACCTATCCAGAAAAATTACATTAACTGCATCAGTGTAGATTGCAAAAACATTAAAACACATGTTGGTAAGGGATTTTCAAATAATATTTTTTACAGAAGTAGTGAGTGTTGGGGTGGGTGAGAGCTGACGAGCATGGCAGCAAAAGCTAAATGTATCAATAATTGACAGTCTGTTTATAAATCTTACGTAGATGAAAGGCCATAGCCATGAAACACTGTCTTCTGTTTCCAGTTGCATTGAGGGTGCATTGTGTGAAGGCAGAAATGTATGACTGTTAAGAATAAGTAGTTAACAGATTTGATAAGAGTATTAACAAAACAAAATATAAACCTCCCCTGTAATGGTCTATTTGGCTCTGAGCACTATGCGACTTAACTTCTGAGGTCGTCAGTCGCCTAGAACTTAGAACTAATTAAACCTAACTAACCTAAGGACATCACACACATCCATGCCCAAGGCAGGATTCGAACCTGCGACCGTAGCGGTCGCTCGGCTCCAGACTGTAGTGCCTAGGACCGCATGGCCACTCTGGCCGGCTGTAATGGTCTATTTCCTCCTGGTACACTGATTAATGTGCTTCAAATTACTGGTGCTTACTAGTGCCAGACAATTAAACAACAAGAAGGCCAGTTGTCATGTCTAAAAGTAACCCACAATACCTAAATTTATCTGTGGTTTGTGGATGTTATATTGCACAGTATATAAGCAAGAATAGAATGTTGATGAGCTAATGGTGGTCACATCGATTTAATACAATGGAACACTTTGAAGTTCTTTCCTGAAATCAACAGCCAGCATTAAAAAGTAGATCCTGTAAGAACAAGTATATGTCATAAACAATACTCCAGTTGCTCCAGAATCTGTAACAATGAATTCAATAAAAGTTCCTAATCTGATGCAAAAAAGTACCCATCAGTCTACAGGCACACAGTGTCCCTCACAGGAATGAAAAATTGAAAGTAAAAGCAGGAATAACATGAAAAGATAACTGAACTGAAATCAGTGGGCCACACTTTACAAGACAAATTGATAATACTTATACACAGCGGTAATATTATGAAAAAGGTAGACTGCTACTCACCGTAAAGATGATACATTGAATTGCAGACAGGCATGATGAAAAGACTGTTACATGTAAGCTTTTGGCCACAGCCTTCTTCAGAAGCAGCATACCTCACACACACAATTGCTATCTCTGGCTGCACCAACCAGAATGCAATTGAAATGTGTCGAATGCAAACAACAATCTGGAGTGGGAGGTGAAGGTGGGAGGGGTAGTAGTGTATGGGTGGGGAAGGGGAATCAGCACTGCCTGGTGGAGTGTGCAGGGCCTCAAAGTAGCAGGACAAGGCTGCCAGACACAATGTTGGAAGACTGTGGGGGAGGGAGGTGGGTGAAACGGTGGGCAGAAGGGAGAGGAACAGAGATGGGGGAAAGACTGGCGGGTGCATAGACAGAGAGTAGCATACAATGAGGTTGAGGGAACATGCGTTGGAAGGAAGTGATAGGACAGAGGGAGAAGAAACAATTGGGCAGAGGGTGTGGAGAAAATAGATTACCTTAGGTTGAGGTTGGGATGATTTCAGGACCAGAGAATATGTTGTAAGGACAGCTCCCATCTATGCAGTTCAGAAAAGCCGATGGTGGAGGGGAGGATCCAGATGGCTGCAATGTGTAGCTGAAATCAAGCATGGTATTTTTAGTTGCATGTCTTGCATAGGATGTCAATAATTCTAGGGCATGATAATAGACAATCAAAGCCCTGATGCAGTAAGTGGTTCAGTTGTTCCAGTCTGGGGTGATACTGAGTGACAAAGAGGGTGCTCCTTTGTAGCTGGTTCTTGTGGATAGTGGGTGGATTGGGGGTGTGTGGTGATATAGCAGGGGAAATCTGTTTGCGGACTAGGTCTGGGTGATAGTGCCTGCCTGTGAAGACCTTTGTGGGGCCTTCAGCATACTGGGCAAGGGAACTTCCATCACTGCAGGTACACTGTCCTCAGGTAGCAAGGGTGTATGAGAGGAATTTATAGGAGTGGAAAGGATGGCAGTTGTAGAAATGTAGCTGCTGTTGGTTGTTGGTACCATCCTCCCCACAGCATGCCTTTCTACAGCTCAACATGTCATCTTTACCGTAAGTAGCAGTCTGTCGTTCTCATAATACTGATAATATTCCAGCCTCAACCTTTCAATGTTTAATATATAGCAGTGTTACAGAAGTACACATGCTTCAAAGCCAACCAGCAAACACCCTTCCTTTCATTTAAATCACCACCTCAGAACTGGGCTTCTCTGAGTATTTGAATATGGCTCCTAATATCTCATAAAATTCTCTTTGCAGAATTCAACAATCATAGTAGAACACAAAAGTTGAAAGTACTGCATTGCACAGGTTTCAGCCTGGCTTTCATTGCCCACCTTCTCAATAATATACAGACCTTCTCATCAACTCCTCAACAATCAACAGTAAAAGAATTACCCAGGCATCAAAGGCACTTCTTGAGTAGCTCATACTGCATCATAATTACTTCTAAAATAGAAACAGAGCTTTCAACTTTCTATTGAAATGGTACTATTTCTGAATATTTTTAATTCCCTCACACAAATACAGCTCAGCATGGAACTTTTCTAAAAAGACACTGATGCAAAATTAAGTAAGTTTTAAACCATAAATTGTATATTTGAATATTTTTCAAACATTTAAAGGGAAAAATAAGGAAATTTAATGTCTTGTTGATGCTCAATTCATTAGAGATGTAGCGCTAATTCGGTACAGGAATGTGAGATAAGGGGAGCTGTCATTCTGATATCAGAAGAGTGGTTTATATTATAAGAACCATGAAATATCTGGTTCAGAGTAAGGATTTAACTTCACTCCTCTGGAATATATGTCCAGTACCTTTACCAAAGCTGAGTTAGAGGGATGACAGGTAGTTGAAAATGTATCAACAGTCTGTCTTTAGACAGAATTCGAAAGACCTCTAATATTATCAAGTAAAAGCTTATAAAATTATTCCCTATAGTGTAGAATTCATAAGAGGCAATCATCTCTACAAATCTGAAATGTTAAGGAAATATTCTTTTCTACTGAACATCCAAATATCTTAAACAGTGTTGTGGCTCTGATGTAAGAGTGGAATTAGTGGTCTTTTAAAAAAGATTCTGGCACAGATGTCATAAAAGTAATGAAAACACTAGTGTTATAGAACTTAGGATTTGAATCATTTGTTGGGTTGTAAAAGAAGAACACTACAAGCAGAACTGAATTAAACCCACTGAAATGGAAAGAATGGATGAATCAGAATGATACCATGTAAGATCAAATAATATGACATTTTTTCAGTGCAAACCATTCAGATATCCTGAATCTGCAGTGCAATTAATATGTCATAGCAATTGAATATCTACGCCAGAATTGTGGTTCAAGTAATGGGCACAAATTTTCAATTATCACAACATACTCACTGCAAAAAGTGTTGACTGTGAAATAGAGAAACCAACTACACTTGTATTTATGTTTTATTTGTAGACGCTACATCATTGCACCATCTGCAGTTATTATTCCATACAATATCAATTACAAGCAAATTCAACTGCAAACATGTAGTTAAGGGACAGCAAATGATCTCCTTCAGAACTAGACCAGTGAAGACAGGTGCTACTGTTCTTCAATTTGCAACAGTTTTATGGCAAGAAGACAATTGAAACAACCTATACACACTGCATTTTCCTGAATTCCTCACAGAAGCAGTAAAGGTGCCAGGAAAACCAGAAAATAAGCTGAACGAAGCAGAATGACATTATCAAATCAGACTACATCTAACATTTACAATTCTTACAATTCGTTTTTGGATATTAAAGTCAGCCTAACATGCCAATAATGAATTAGTTCCTACTACTGTAGGGTCTCCTTTCCTATCAGTCTTTTATTTCACTTTTCTTTTTATGCAATCACAACTTAGAGCAAATTTATGAAGGCTTTCATTCTAATCTCCGTCTCCCTCTCTGTGAATCTACTTCCCTGATACAGGAGCTCCCAAAAGGGCACCACCAATAAGAAAGTTCCATAGAGATAAATGGACACTTTACAGGCAACATACTATTTTTAAACATCAGTGTTGTTTGAAATCATTAAATTGCTTTAAAAGATAGACTGTCCTAACTCTTACTTTGTGAGCAGTATTGTTTTGCAGTTAGTGTCAGGTTTGTGGGAAGACATAGCAGTTGATTAGCAAACATCTACATCAACATCCACAGCTACATACACTGAAGAGCCAAAGAACCTAGTACACCTGCCTAAGATCATGTAGAGCCTCCACCAGCAGGCAGAAGTGCCACAACACAATGTGGCATGTACTCAACTAATGTCTGAAGTAGTGATGGAGGGAACTGACACCATGAACCCTGCAGGGCTGTCCATAAATCTGTAAGAGTACAAGGAGTGGAGATCTCTTCTGAACAGCAAGTTGCAAGGCGCCCCAGATATGCTCAATAATGTTGATGTCTGGGAAGTTTGGTGGCCATCGGAAGTGATCCTGCAGCGGCTCAGAAGAGCATTCCTAGAGCCACTTTGTAGCAATTCTGGACATGTGGGATGCCACATTGTCCTGCTAGAACTACCCAAGTCTGTTGGAATGCATAATGGACACAAATGGGTACAGATGATCAGACAGGATGCTTATGTATATGTCACCTGTCACAGTTGCATCTAGAGGTATCAGGGGTCCCACATCACTCCAACTGCACACACACCACACCATTACAGAGTCACCACCAACTTGAACAGTCCCCTGTTGACATGCAGGATCCATGGATTCATGAGGTTGTCTCCATATCTTTACATGTCCATCTGCTCAATACAATTTGAAATGAGACTTGTCTGACCAGGCAACATGTTTCCTATCATTAACATTCCAATGTCGGTGTTGGCGGACCTAGGTGAGGTGTAAAGCTTTG
This sequence comes from Schistocerca nitens, assembly GCF_023898315.1. NCBI lineage: Eukaryota > Metazoa > Arthropoda > Insecta > Orthoptera > Acrididae > Schistocerca > Schistocerca nitens. The sequence continues at coordinate 637,222,976 of NC_064616.1, read as the reverse complement.
TGTTGTGCACCATCAAGAGTACACGAGTGGGCCTTCGGCTTAGAAAGTCCATATTGATGATGTTTCATTGAATGGTTCACATGCTGATACTTGTTGGTGTCCTAGCACTGAAATCTGCAGCAATTTGTGGAAGGGTTCACTTCTGTCACGATGAGGTACTCTCCTCAGTTGTTGTTGGTTTAATTCCAACTGATATTCACGGTACACTTGTGAAATGGTCATATGGGAAAAATCCCCATTTCTTCTCTATCTCAGAAATACTGTGTCCCATCACTCCTGCACAGCAGTAACCAATCTAACAACTGTGCCAGACACTTGTTGTCTTACATAGGTGTTTCCGACCACAGCACTGTATTCTGCCTGTTTATGTATTTCTGTAGTTGAATACACATGCATATACCAGTTACTTTGGCGCTTCAGTGTATAGACTCTGTACATACCTTGTACTACTGGCAGATATTCCCTTACCTGTTTGATTCACAAACTGAATGAGGGAAAAATGCCAGGTTTTCATTTCAGCCCTGGTTTCTCTTATTTTGACCCTTACACAAGATGAATGTTGGTAGCAGTTGGACTGTTCTGCAGTCTGTTGCGAATGCTGGTTCTCTATACTTTTTCAATAGTGCTTCATGAATAGAACATCTTCTTCCCTCTAGGGACTACAGTTTGAGCTCCAATAGCATTTCTTTAATACCTGCATATTGATCTGCATCTACATCTACATTATACTCTGCAAACCACATAATGATGTGTGGTGGAGGGTACTCTCGGTACCACTATTGACCCCTCCAACCCTGTTCCACTCGTGAATAGTTCGTTGGAAGAATGATTGTTGGTAAGTGTTGTGACTCGCCGATCTTTCAAAGTGCCGCCGCGCAGTTACGCGCGTCCTCTACATGCGGCGCTGTCTGCCAGCCATGCAGCAGCAGCGCCACCTAAGCGGCCAGCCAGACAGCGGCTGCTAGACTTGCACTCAGATATAATTTGACAGTTAAAGTGTACACACGTCTTACTCTGTTTACTTGATCTGTGACTTTCATGTATTGCGTCTTCCTTGAAATATACTTGTTCAACTTGAAGTTATAACAATTGGCGACGAGGTAGTGATGTTTCTTTTCCATCGTTGACCCACATGTTTCCATAGCTACTTTAGAGCAACTATTGCAAGGTCTCATAGAACAGCAAACGCTTCTCACAAATGCGATTCGTGATTTCGTCGCGGCATCAAATGCGGGGCGTCTCTCGTCGTTGTCTCTACCTACTTTTCCTCCTTACGACGAGACAGCGGAAGACTGGTCTGATTACGGAAAACGTCTTCGACAGCACTTCTTGGCATTTCATGTCGCGGACATGTAAGTCTCTGTTCCTTTCATGGATTTCACCTCAAATGTATCGGCTGTTGTCGCAATTGGCTCCTTTGAAAGATCCAGCGTCTTTGCCCTTTGCTGAAATGTGCTCACTTCTGTCCGTCTATTTTCAAAAGCAAACGCATGTGGTAGCCTCTCGTGTTGCCTTTTATCGTTGTCAAAAACAACCGAATCAATCCTATCGCGCTTGGGCTGCTGAACTTCACGGCCTCAGTAGAAAGTGTCAATTTGTTACTGAAGTTCACAAAGAATCCTACGCCGATTCCATGGTAAGGGATGCTATTATCCGATCGGCGCCCGACAAAGAAGTTTGCCAACGTGCCCTTCAGTTGGCAAATCCGACTCTAGATGAAATCCTATCCATCGCTCAGTCTTTTGAAATTTCTCGCGCCGCTGGAGCGCAAATAGAGGCATGGGGCGACGTCGGGGAAATACAACCTCTGTGCGATGTTCACGAAGCGTGTGGCGTGTCCCCGCCGGCCGACGTGGCCGCAGTACGCTCCCTAGCGCAGCCTCGGCCTAACCGTAAACAAACCTCTAAGAAACTGCAGCAAAACCCACGGCAACTTCCTTCATGTCCGCGGTGTTTTACGAAACATTTACGAGAAGATTGTCCACAACGTTGGGCCGTGTGTCACAAATGCAAAAAAAAGGGTCATCTGTCATCCGTTTGCAAATCCGACCGCATACATGATGTTCGTGAACTTGACGCTGATTCTGATTCTGTGTTGTCTGTCAACTGTACTTCTTCCCTTTCAGGGAAGTTATTCCTCACTGTCAAAATACTTGGTCGAGATGTTCGCATGCAGGTGGATACTGGTTCTGCTGCCACTATCATCAATTCTCAGACGTATCTTCAGTTGGGTTCTCGAATCCTGTGACCTGTCACTAGGCAATTACGGACTTACAATAAACAGAAGATTTCTCTCATGGAACAATTTGATGCTGAGGTATCTAACAAATCTGTCGTTTGTGGTCGACCATAGTAACGCGGAGAATCTTTTTGGTTTCGATGCCTTTCGCGTTTTTGGGTTCTCCATAGATGACTCTGTCAATATCGTCTCTGATGCTATTCCTTATGCTCAATTGGATTCCTTGACGACATTTTCGTCCCTTTTTTCTCCTGGGTTAGGACGTACAAACGACTTTGAAGCTCATATCACTCTCAAACCCACTGCTCGGTCTAAGTTTTTTCGGGCTCGGCCCAATCCTGTGGCCCTTCGTGATCAGGTCAAACGGGAGCTGGATCGTCTCACTGCTTCAAGGGTCTTGCTTCCTGTCACTTCCAGTGAGTGGTCCTGTCCTGTCGTCGTTGCTAAGCCAAATGGTGATATCCGTCTCTGTGACGATTTCAAGGCCACTGTAAGTGCTCAATGCCTTATCGACACTTACCCTATGCCTCGACCTGAAGAATTGTTCACTAAACTTGCTGGAGGCCAGTATTTTTCTAAACTTGACCTGTCAGAAGCTTATCATCAACTTCCTCTCGACTCTGCTTCCCGACAGTTTCTGGTCGTTAACACGCCTTTCGGCCTCTATCAATACCAACGATTGCCATTCGGGGTTGCCAGCGCCCCTGCTCTCTTTCAGCGATTCTTGGAACAATTATTGCTCACTGTCCCTGGGTGTATAAATTACCAGGACGACATTGTTGTCACTGGCTCCACCACTGGCGAACATCTTCAAAATCTCCGCACACTTTTTCATGTCTTACAGACTGCCGGTCTTAAGTGTAATCTTCAGAAATCAAAATTTTTTCAGGCATTTATCACGTAGTTGGGGTTTCAACTCTCTTGGGATGCGAGGTGGCGCAGTGGTTAGCACACTGGACTCGCATTCGGGAGGACGACGGTTCAATCCCGTCTCCGGCCATCCTGATTTAGGTTTTCCGTGATTTCCCTAAATCGTTTCAGGCAAATGCCGGGATGGTTCCTTTGAAAGGGCACGGCCGATTTCCTTCCCAATCCTTCCCTAACCCGAGCTTGCGCTCCGTCTCTAATGACCTCGTTGTCGACGGGACGTTAAACACTAACCACCACCACCACATCTCTTGGGATGGTATTCGTCCGCTTCCACAAACTGTCGCTGCGATCAATGCCCTTCCTCGCCCTACATCTCTAAAGGAACTGCAGGCCTCCTTGGGGAAAATAGCATATTATCACAAGTTTTTACCGTCTGCTGCTTCAGTGGCTCAGCCGTTGCATCACCTGTTGCATAAAAACGTGCCTTTTCACTGGTCCGCGTCATGCGATGCGGCTTTCCAGAAATTGAAGACTATGCTGAAACAGGGCCCGTGCCTGGCTACTTATCGACCTGGCCAACATCTTGTTCTTGCCACGGACGCCTCTCAATACGGGGTCGGTACAGTCCTTGCGCACCGTTTTTCTGATGGTTCTGAACAACCCATTGCTTATGCCTCCAAAACGCTCACGGATGCCCAACTAAAGTATCCTCAAATTTTAAAAGAAGCTTTGGTCATTATTTATGCTCTTCATAAGTTTGGTGTTTTTCTCTATGGATCCTAATTTCATGTTGTTATGGATCACAAACCACTTGTTTCCTTGTTTCATCCATCATCATCACTTCCCGACAAGGCTGCACACCGCCTCCAGCGTTGGGCTCTTTACTTGTCTCGTTTCAATTATGAGATTCATTTCCAGCCGACGGCTCAACATGCGAATTCTGATGCACTGTCTCGCCTTCCCATGGTTCCTGATCTGGCATTCGATAGGGACGAACTTTTGTGTATCCACCTGGATGTTGCCGAGCAGCGGGTTGTGGACGGGTTCCCTATCACCGGCTGGCGGCTGCTACACATTCTGACCCTACCCTCTCCTGGGTTTTACGCTGTATTCAGAAGGGTTGGCCAGATCGTCCGTCCGCTAAGACTTCTGATCCGTTGTGGAACCACTAAGCTTTGCGTTACCGCCTCACGGCTAGGGATGGTGTTATCCTCCTTTCCACCGAAAATGCTTCGCCGCGTCTTGTGGTACCTGCGTCTTTGCGTGCTTCGGTCTTGTGCCTCCTTCACCAAGGGCACTGGGGTATTTCTCGCACAAAATCTCTGGCGCGCTGTCATGTGTACTGGCCCGACATCGACTCTGAAATCGCACACATGGTCGCTGCCTGCGGCCCTTGTGCATCACAGGCCGCCGCCCCGAAGTCATCTTTGTCACCGTGGCCTTCGCTTGAGAAGCCCTGCTGACTTCGCGGGACCTTTTTTATGTACTTATTGGCTTCTCGTTATTGACGCCTACTCTAACTTTCCTTTCATTGTCGGTTGCGTGTCGCCTACCATCGCGGCAACCACCAATGCTGTAGCTCGCATTTTCTCTTTGGAAGTCCTTCCCTCTACTCTTGTTACTGATAATGGTCCGCAATTTGCCTCTTCTGATGTTGCGGATTTTTGTGCCCGTCACAGCGTCATGCATGTCACGGCCCCTCCGTTCCATCCACAGTCAAATGGTGAGGCTGAATGACTGGTCCGCACATTTAAGGCTCAGATGAGGAAACTCCTGACTTCTTCGGCTGATGATGCGCTTCTGCAATTTCTGGCTTCTTACCGTTTCACCTCCATGGGCGACCACAGCCCGGCTGAGCTCTTACATGGCTGACCGCCCCGCACGCTACTTCATCTTCTGCGGCCTTCCATCTCACGGCCGCGGGTGCCTTCGCTTGGCCGGTTCACCGCCAACGACCTTATATGGGTACGGGGATATGGCAGGTGGCCAAAATGGAGTCCTGGCCGCATCTTACGACACTGGCCAACGCCTGTATGAAATCCAGACGGACACGGGTGTTGCAGTGCATCATTCGGACCAGCTTCAGCCTCGTGTGCCGGCAACGCCTGTTCTGGATGCCGCTACACCATCTTCGGCTCTACCTGACACTCGGGATACTGGAATCTCTCATTACTCACAATGCAGTCCTCTCACCATCATATCTGTGCCAGCACAAGAACTGACGCCACCAGGAGACGTGCCCATGCCGGAACCAGATGACCATCATCTGTCGGAGCAAATCCACTCGCCTCCTTCTCCTACGGACGCAGACACATCGCCCATGTCTCCTGTTATAACAACCGGACTTGCCGCAACGGGCAGATTGGTGCACGGGGCCCCAGCAGATTTGACCCCCCATGTCTCCTGTCATCTCGACCTGTCATCATCGGGGACACTTCCGTCCGTGCGGGAAGCCGCCTCCTCGAGACTTTACGGCCAGTCAAACAACACCTATGGACGTTAGCAATCTACAGGCCACCTCCATCAAGACCTGTGCAAAAACTTCAAAGGGGGGAATAGTGTTGTGACTCGCCGATCTTTCAAAGTGCCACCGTGCAGTTACGCGCGTCCTCTACATGCGGCGCTGTCTGCCAGTCATGCAGCAGAAGCGCCACCTAAGCGGCCAGCCAGCCAGCGGCCGCTAGACTTGGACTCAGTTATGTCTAAATGGCTCTGAGCACTATGGGACTTAACTTCTAAGGTCACCAGTCCCCTAGAACTTAGAACTACTTAAACCTAACTAACCTAAAGACGTCACAAATCCATGCCCGAGGCAGGATTCGAACCTGCGACCGTAGCGGTCTCACGGTTCCAGACTGTAGCGCCTAGAACTGCACGGCCACTTCGGCCGGCAGGAATCAGTTATGATTTGACTGTTAAAGTGTACACGCGTCTTATTATTTTTACTTGATCTGTGACTTTCATGTATTGCGTCTTCCTTGAAATATATTTGTTCAACTTGAAGTTATAACAGTAAGCCTCTGTATTGGCTCTAATTTCTCTGATTTTCTTCTTGTGATCAGTACGTAAGATGTGTGTGTGTGTGTGTGGGGGGGGGGGGGGGTTAATATGTTGTCTGACTCCTCCTGAAAAGTGCTGTCCCAAAATTTCAATTGTAAATCTCTCCGTAATGCACAATGCCTCTCTTGTAACATCTGCCAGTGGAGTTTGTTTAGCATCTCCATAAAGCTCTCTCACCAGCTAAATGATCCCATGATCAAACGCGTCACTCCTCGTTGGATCTTCTCTATCTCCTCTGTCAGTCCTACATGATAGGGATTCCAGATAGACGAACAATACTCAAGAATCAGGTGAACAAGCGCCTTATAAGCCACTTATTTCATGGATGATTTACATCTGGACAATTACACCTAGATATTTTACGGCAGACTCTGCCTCCAACTGTCTGTGATAGATAGTGATGAATCTGACTGATAACAAATCTAAAAATTATGACAGTGATTAGAGTCAAAATTATGAGTATTCAACAAAATACGTTTAGGCATAGTTCTTAATCGGTGTAAGATAAAGATTAAAGTTAAATGTGGTTTACAACTGGTTGCTTAGTTACTAACCAAGAACATGTCACCAGCATTTCCTTATCAAATAATTTGAAAATTTTTCTATGCACAGTCATTTGTGATCAGGATGTTGGAGGAGATTGAATGGTATCAAGGGTTGATGTAACTTTGATGTGATTCTCTGAGTGCATTGTGAGGTGTTCATCAGCTTCATTGTCAACAGCACCATTGAACATGAACAAGGCACAATCAGCCATGGTCAAGTGAAGTGTTGTTTTCTGTAGGGCAAAGCTGGTACTAAGATCAGAGTTGGGATGAGTAGGGGAAGCATGGTGGAAGAGCATGTAAGTGAAGTTCTAGTCACATACCAAACCGAGCGAGGTGGCACAGTGGTTAGCAAACTGGACTCTCATTCGGGAGGACGATGGTTCAATCCCGCGTCCGGCCATCCTGATTTAGGTTTTCCGTGATTTCCCTAAATCGCTCCAGGTAAATGCCGGGATGGTTCCTTTGAAAGAGCACAGCCGACTTCCTTCCCCGTCCTTCCCTAAGCTGATGAGACCAAAGTCCTCGCTGTCTGGTCTCCTCCCCCACAGCAACCCAACCCAACTCACATACCAAGGCAACAGTGAAGACACTGGACTCAACACAGTAGGGGACGTAAGAGAACAAGAAAACAGAGACGCTTTTGTCAGTGCAGAAGTGGGCTCTAAACAAATAATGTTGCCTGGCACTAGTTCAGTGGTCGCAATGAATCTCTTGCTAAAAAAAAGTTTGCACTATTGATGCAGGGATGCATTTTTGGATATTTCCGCCAACACTCAGCTTGCTTTGGGTTCGCAGCTCATGATGCTTACTTCACACATGCACAATGCCATATTGCTACCACACTGGGTTTGGACAACAAAGAAAAACACATTTCCAGTCTGAGTGCCAAGTTCTGGCCCATGTACTCATGTGTGTAGGAAGAGTAGGAGAAAGAGCTCACTACATTGAAGGGATGTGGGGAGGAAGTATTTTCGCCACTGTTCAGTCCTGACAACACACACACACACACACACACACACACACACACACACACACACACACACACACACACACACACACAAAATTTTCTGCTTACTTCCTACAAGTGCACTGCATACTGACAGATGGCAAACATTAGTAGTAGGCAACAATGCCACAAAAAGTACCAACTACTTGCAAAACATACCAACTTGAACAACAGCAACATGGGCCATAACTCTATGAAAAAACTAGTTATCTGCTGTTGGATCACATGTTCTGTGCTAGTTCTCTGTTAATTTCTTGCAAGTGTTTCCATGTGTATGTACTGAGATTATTCACAAAATGTCTGGCATTAACCAGAGAAAAGTTGGTGCTGAATGTCGCCATTTCCAGGAGAAATGGATGGAGGATTGTTTCTTTACCATGCAAAAGGATAAATCTGTTTGCTTGTTGTGTCATGAACCACTATTTGCCATGAAGGAATATAATATGAAAATCCACTTTTCTATGAAAGACATTGTTCAACAACAGCTTACAGGGCAACTGCAGTAATAAAAAAGAAAAATATTAATTTCCAATTTGGACAAGCAACATAAAATGAATGTATCTCAAAAACATGTGGCTTTTTAGGCTTAATTTGTTGGTGTGCTGTGGTGTGGTGTAAAAGGAGTGCCACAAATATTGGTACATTATCCCATAAACATTAACATCATGGACACTATAGTTTTGACATATTACATCACATGATGAGGTGGATTGAGGGCTTAAGTAAGTATTTGGATCAGGTCTGTGGGTCACCAAAGGTTGCCCATGCATGATTTAGTGTAAAACCACATCAGAAGTTCTTTGTATGTCTGTACCTGATCCCACTAGTGTATATCGATAAATCAGAATCAAAAATTCAAACTATGTAACAAAAAAGAGTTATCAAGCCCACTGTGAGCTCATACAATAGTCGGTAGTTGGGCATACACAAAAATAGATGGAGCGATATGGCTAATGCCCCACTCATGGCAAATCTGTACAGTGACAGAACCTGAATAAGATTGACTTGAGAGCCCGGATGAACTGCTACAGAAGTTCCATTGGCTCCAGGTATTGTCATCTGTAGATCTTAAGGTACAGTTATTGACAAGTTGGCCTACACCATATTGCCAGCAATACACTACGTTCCATTGTTATGTCAGGTATTTCCAATCAGGAATTTACGTTTTGGATTGAATGTATTCTCATTTGCCTTCATCAGTTGAATACTGGTGATTCCTGAACAACTGCAGTAAAAGATAACACAATATGTAGATAATGTATTGATTGCTGAGAGGTTATAGGTGGAACACAATTAGATGCTGGATGAGCTGTTTTGTGCCTCTTGTGCAAGTGGGGTGATGGTAAATCTGAGTAAATCAGAGCTCATACATAAAGAGTTCAATATTCTTGGCCACACTGTACTGTCTGAAGACATCCAGTCTGACTGGGAGAAATGACATGCTCCACATTGGAATTACCTGTGCCTTGATCTAAGTGTCAAATATGAGCCTTCCTTGGACTCATTAATTTTTATAACCATTTTCTAAGGATTGAGAAGTAGATGATACCTCACCTGTGTAAACTCATGGAAGAGCAACAGGAATTTGAAATGATGAAGATGGCACTGTTATCAGCACCAATATTAGCTCATCCTAACTTAAGAAAGGATTTCTGCTTATCATCCTATAGTTAATGCTATAGCCTAGATGTGACCATGTCCCAGAAAACTAAACAGGATGGGACATTGGTATCAAAAACTATAGCCTTCATGAATCACAAGCTTAATAAAGCCAAGAAAAACTATATGGTCACAGAACTAGAGGCTTTATTCGAAGTTTGGGGGTTTATTTCATTATTAGCTTTTTGAGAGAATGACAAAAGTCTGTTCCAATCACAAAGTGTTGTAGTTCTTGATAAACAAAAAATGAATGGTGACACTCATGTTTCGAAATCATTTTTTGAAGAAGGTAGGTCATCTAGAGAAAGTCATCTTTGTTAACAATCTGAAATTTTAATTGAAGTTCATGCAGATGTATATGACATGGCAGTGGATTATCATGGTATCATCCTGCCTCAAACCCAGCTGCACTTATCATGAAAGAATTGGGAAAATTATGCTGAATGCAATGTGACAAGACCACTGTACTTGGAAAATCTTCCTGGAGGATTTCCAGGATTAATGTATGGGCTTTCTTATGGGTCAACTGGATTGCCTCCCATCACCTTCCACAAAAATAAGGCACCACCAGATTGGGCACAATACTTAGTACACTTATGCAAAATGAACAAAGGAGACACACTGAGGTTCTGCAACTTGCTGTCAACCAAATTAAAAGAAAGTTGGGGGTTGCAAGCATAGACAGAAAGGGAAGGTATGTTGGGACAAATGTAAAAACAGAGGGCAAAGCCTTGGTGAGCTCACACAGACTGTCAAGGAAACGCAGATCCTTGTGACACAAATTCTTCAGTGTGTATGCTGAATCTTTACATATAAGGAGGACTGTGTACCCCAATGCCATGATCATTGAACAGTGCACACCAACAGGTCATGTGGTTTGCATCATGTGACAAATCTAAAATTGTTCGAGTTGGACAAAGAAGTTTGCGGTACCCTCCCACCAAAACTCTAGATTGGGGATTTGGTGATTGATGAACAGTATTGTGACAAGCAGCTCAATAATAATCATTTTTTTCACCATTGGAGTTTCAAGATTACGATTTTGTGCCATTTAGTGCCATTGGTTTTCGATTGAGGAGTACAGTGTTTATCTTATGTTTTATTGAGTTGTCTTGGAGACAAAAGATGAACCAAAGAGGGCAGAGAAGGCAGAGTGAATGGAACATGGTAGAAATTGTGTTCTGTTCAAGTAGTCACTGGAAACTGAGAATTAGGTACGCTGAAAGGAGAATTCTTGTGGAATTTATGTTTCAGGTAAGCTATATATGTCTCAACCTTGTAAAACAAGCTGTTTGAGAGAATAGGCCACTAAGGGAATGAGGACCTGAAGAGTCAATAGGAGCATTGAACTACCCAACACACATGAAAAAACAAAGTTTGTTTGGGAGTGGTATTTTGTGTGTGGATGTTGCACATTACAGAAGTTATTTTATATGTAAAAAAAGGAGAAACATTCAATGTTATGCAGAAGGTGGGTGTTTGGTTATGTATGTACTTACTCAACAGGTCTGGAGGGCTACAATTGGAATGACATTACAGTTGGAAAAGCCTGAGGAAGATGGAAAGACGAAAATGTCTGTCCTTACTCAATAGTATCAAATGCATCCAAAGAGAACCAACCTGCTGTTATTCTTTTCTTGGCTGCCAAAAGACAAATATGGTAGACATCCATTAGAGAATGAAGAATGCGTGTGTGGTAGCATGTCTGTCGAAAATAACCACTGTGTGCCAAGTTCTATGCTGGTCTCAATTAGGCAAAAGACACCATTTGATCTGGGATCCTAGCCTCATCCATTACAGACAACAACAATGGGGCGGCTGATGATGTGATTAGGGTGGACCACTGCAAAACCATTCATGCACTAGCAAAGGATATCGAAATCAACATCGGTAAAGTGCAACACATAATCTGGGTTGATGATTCCCGTCAGTGAGGATGTGCAGCAGGTAGTTATGGACTTCTTCACACCACAGAACAGGGTGGTTTACCAAAGGGGTATCTTCAACCTGGTGCATTGCTTGGATCATTGCCTCAATACTCACAGTAACTTTGGGTAATTAGCATACAATTCTAGACTGAACAGCCTTCGAAAGGAAACTTTATGATTGCCTTTTATTACACCTCCAAAGTTTTTACTAACAAATAGGAGGATGAAACAGAATGGAACTTTTTTAAAGTGTATGTCAAGAGTCTCTAGTGTCCACCATGAGCTTGTTTTAGCAGCTGTTATGCTTCGAGAAGGAAGGTGGTGGTCAGATGGTGGTGGCTTGGGCTAGACTCCACGAGTCACTGGCACCACAGTCACTGCCATGCCTAGGAGTGGCCCTGCCTCATGCCGAGCTCTGTGGGCCTGGTACTGCCGTCGCCACAGCAGCTGCTCCAGCACAGGTTGCTGACGATGAGGCTGCTGTAGGGGTGGTGCCGCTACCACTGCCCCTCTGGCTGCCACTCTTAACCTGAGAATGCAGACACCACCTGGTCGGTCGCTGCTATCTCTGGTGGCAGTTTGTAGTGGTATGTTGGAATGGACTTTGCAGCCCACACAGATGTCGATGACTGATGCTCGTGCCATTCTGATCTGGTAGACGGTTACCACACCAAGGGAGGTCCGAACATTAGTGCCACTCAGTGCACTGACCTACTGAGTGCCAAACCGGACAGCCGTTGCACATACCATTGAGCACAATGGAATATATGGTTTTTGATGAGTGCCTGTAGTTCTGGACCACCCTGTCAAAGAAAATGAACTCAGGTGATAAGTGGTGACTGTGCTGAACTGATAGTGATAATACAGAATTACCTTACCAATGACTAGCAGTCACTGCAAGTAGGTAAGGTGTACCATCTGGTACGTGGACAATTTAATTTTAGTACCAGCTGTCATGCCTATCACGCATCCAAGACGTCATGAACAGACCCACACCAGCCAATCTTTATGGTGAGGACCATCAACATGGCTGATTTATTCCAATGCTGTGGTCAGACTGGTGTTAGAACAGATTAATATTAATAGCAGCTGTTGTGCCTATGACAATCTCAAGACGTCAGGAGTGGTGTCACGACTGACTTGTTTCCGCATGGTGGCAGTCATCAGCTATTACAGGTAGCTATTGTGTATGCAGGTGAGCCTGGCTGTCCACATGGCAGAAGATTGGTGTAGAGGATGCTGCACGAGCGACATCGAGAGTACTTCAGGAGCGAGACTGAAGATGACTGGCGCTATCACTTTCGAACACAATCTCATCATCGAGTCCTTCCAGTAAAGTTGTCCATTCAGGTTGTCCCCAAGGGACACACCTAGTTTGTATGCGATTTGTGCTGCATGTGAGTTGGGAATATAAAAAGGCCATACTGATGTGTGCTCCATGTCGTGTAGCCTGTTGTTGTCGGTCTAGGGGACAATGATATTGTCACAATTATCATTGTCACAATTATAAATACTACACAAACACTTTTTGAGGTGGAAATTTTCGTTTATGGTGTTGTTTTGTATTTGACATCAAAAAATATTTTTTAGGTGTTAAATTTATCTAAGTCAACTATTATTTTGGGGCCAAATTGAAATGAGCCTTGTAGGTAATTTACACTGTAATTCTACCTCCTCAATGCCAACAGTCCTTTTAGTTTCATTCCAAATTAGCACTAGAGATGCTATTTGACATGATATTTTTGTTTATCTTTCATGTGCTTGTGCATACGTTAGTTGAAAAACATATGGCTCCCCCTCCTCTCCAACTATGAAGAAAATATTTTAATGAAACGTGAACGTTGGTTCGTTTAGTATAGACTGATGAAATGTGTCTGACTAAAACTGTCACTTGCGCATCATGCTTGTTGCATCATATTGTGTCTGCTACGCTAAATTCTTACCATGGTAAGAGTGCATCAAAACGTCTGGAAGGAAGCTGGGACATGTTAAATGTTTTATTTCATTTACAACTATGGACACCATTTCAAGTTCCTACTTTCCTTATTCGATGTGTGACTGTCCATCGGTCCCTGTCTCACACATCTTGCTCACCAGATGGAAGAGTTTTGTTTGTCTGGTTCGCCCAAGGCTATCAGTAGTTCTAATGAAATGTTGTCTGTTCCCAGAGCCTTGTTTTGACTTAGGTCTTTCAGTGCTCTTTCAAATTCATCACACAGTCCGTTGTTAAGTAGTGAAAGTGCGACGGTAGTGTATCAGTCTCGTGCCGCAGATCGCAATGGAACCTAAATCAAGTGTTCAAGACATTCTCCACAATGTTTTGAAGAAGAGGAGTGTGTGGAAAGTTTGTCCCCCACACCCTGACTCCCATACAACGATGCCTGGACACTTGCCACACTGAAATACAAAATAATTCTCTCCTGGAAAAAATCGTCACATGAAATGTATTGGCAGCTGCGAATAGTCTACGATCAACCACCAGCTTATGAAGGGGATGACAACAATGAAAATTTGTGCCGGACCAGGCCTCGAACCAAGATTTCCCGCTTTACGTGAACGGTCGCCTTAACAGCTTTGTCTACCTGCGCACGACTCATTGGCCAGATCCAAACTTTAATATGTCGTCGTTCCTGCGTCACAACTTGTACTCACATACATTGTGTAATTCCCGTACAGGTGATGACATTTTAACTAAAAGTCGCTGCCTGGTATCGGCGGTTAAACACGATATTGCAGTGTCTGTGTTGTTAAGAACGATGCAATGTTTCTTCGAACATGCACTTATGTCCGAAGAAACATTGCATCGTTCTTCTTAATAGCACAGACACTGCAATATCGTATAAAATCATCACAGGTGGCGGGACTTTGTGTTATCAAGACAAACCTACCACGAAAAGACAAGGTGCACAAAATCACATGAAGGATCAACACTTTGACGAGATAACCGACACTCAAGCCAAAGTGACGTTGGAGATGAACAACATCCCAAAGCAGGGTTTTTCTGACAGTTTCACATGGTTGTATGAACGTTCTGCGCGTTGTACTCTAGTGGATGGGAGGGAGGAGGGGACTGTATAAAGCACCTGAAGCACTAAAATCAGCATCTTAACTTTTCTCTATTTTTCATTAATATAGTGTTGATACTTTTTGGGCAGATGGGGAATATCCTATGGTACGTTTATATGTATGGCACGTATTTCACCTTGTTGCCCGCAGCATGAAAGCTATATCCACAAAGAAAGATCGAGCAATGTTACTTGTAATTTGGTAATATCAGTTACAAGAAAGTACGGGGTTATTCGTAAGTACCTCCAGGATATCAGAATAAGAATGCGCGAGAACAACAAGACATATACACACATCAAAAAAAGTTTTGCACCACCCCAGTTCCCAGAACTCCTGAAGACAGACGTTGACTGTGAATATTGTATCACAGACACAGTCCCTTTGACTGTTCACAGATGTCACTAATCCCGCCCAAAGATGTAAACAACCGTGCATGAGCAGCGCCTATTAGATGGAAGGGGTCCGACAGCCGATCACTTCCAGTCATTCCACCGGGAAGGCTCGTGTTGTCTGTAGTTCAACCATACCTAGACTGTCATTACCGCGGTTCGATCACGTCCGCATTGTTACTTTGTGACAGGAAGGGCTCTCACTGAGGGAAGTGTCCAGGCGTCTCGGGCTGAACCACAGCGATGTTGTTCGAACATGGAGGAGACACAGAGAGACAGGAACTGTCGATGACATGCCTCGCTCAGGCCGTCCAAGGGCTACTACTGTAGTGGATGACCGCTACCTAGGGACTATGGCTCGGAGGAACCCTGACATCAACCCCACCACGTTGAATAACGCTTTTCGTGCAGCCACAGGACGTCATGTTACGGCTGAAACTGTGCGCAATAGGCTGCATGATGCGCAACTTCACTCCCAACGTCCATGGCGAAATTCATCTTTGCAACCACGTCACCATGCAGCGCGGTACAGATGGGCCCAACACCATGCCGAATGGACCACTCAGGATTGACATCACGTTCTCTTCACTGATGAGTGTCGCATATGCCTTCGACCAGACAATCGTCGGAGACTTGTTTGGAGGCAACCTGGTCAGGCTGAGCGCCTTAGACACACTGTCTAGCGAGTGCAGCAAGGTGGAGGTTCCCTGCTGTTTTGGGGTGACATTATGAGGGGCCGACGTACGCCGCTGGTGGTCATGGAAGGCGCCGTAACGGCTGTACGACACGTGAATGCCATCCTCCAGCCGACAGTGCAACCATATCGGCCGCATTTTGACGAGGCATACGTCTTCATGGACGACAATTCGCGCCCCCATCGTGCACATCTTGTGAATGACTTCCTTCAGGATAACGACATCGCTCGACTAAAGTGGCCAGCATGTTCTCTAGACATGCCTGGGACAGACTGAAAAGGGCTGTTTATGGACGACGTGACCCACCAGCCACTCTGAGGGATCTACGCCAAATCGCCGTTGAAGAGTGGGACAATCTGGACCAACAGTGCCTTGATGAACTCGTCGACAGTATGCCACGACGAATACAGGCATGCATCAATGCAAGAGGACGCGTTGCTGGGTATTAGAGATACCAGTGTGTACAGCAGTCTGGACCACCACCTCTAAGGTCTCGCTGTATGGTGGTACAATATGCAATGTGTGATTTTCATGAGCAATAAAAAGGGCGGAAATTATGTTTATGTTGATCTCTATTCCAATTTTCTGTACAGGTTCCGGAACTCTCGGAACCGAGGTGATGCGAAACTTTTTTCGAAGTGTGTACAAAAATGACACTCATCAGGGTATAGAGCATCTCTTCAAGTTTCGATTAGTTGCACGTGCATGGTGAATTACCACTAGGTGGCAAGCAATGGGGGCCAGTGGGCTGTGGATTAAGAGGGGATGGCACGTCTGTCTAAACAACTGCATGCAACATTTTGTCTCTTCAGAACGTTTCTTGAATGGAAAAAATACAGTTTTTAGTGTACTAGCAAGTGACGTGATTCAAATCTCCATCTAACACAACTTTCTGCTCTGATGCCAAAATATATATAAAAAAAAATATATGCACAAATATATACTTTCTAATATTTTCTGCAGGCAAGATTAAGTTATGGAATAAAATTAAATCAATGTTCTTACCTTAATTAATAGGTTTGTAAACGAAGTCCATTCTCCTCTCTTTCCCTTCAGCAAAATGGTCAATTGCGAGCTCATTAAAATTATGCACATTCAAAAGTGCACGTGGTTTTAAACCTCTTAATCCTCAATCTGTAAGCTGTATCCACCTGGCATCTTATATCGACTTTGCCAAGCATAGCAAACTCGATGCTACTGTCTGTGAAGTTCATTCAAGTTATGTTTTTTTAACTTTGTCAGCTAAGTGTCTAATGTCTGTCACTTCATGTGTGGTCCAGGCACGTTCTGCAACATTCATTACCACATACGTGTATCAGAGGAAAGCATTTCTTATTTCGTATCCACACAGCCAGTCCGCATATTTATACAGGGTGTTAGAAAAAGGTACGGCCAAACTTTCAGAAAACATTCCTCACACACGAATAAAGAAAAGATGTTATGTGGACATGTGTCCGGAAACGCTTAATTTCCATGTTAGAGCTCATTTTAGTTTCGTCCACCTACGCTCAATGGAGCACGTTATCATCATTTCATACGGGATACTCTACCTATGCTGCTAGACCATGTGCCTTTACAAGTACGACACAACATGTGGTTCATGCACGATGGACCTCCTGCACACTGCAGTCGAAGTGTTCGTACGCTTCCCAACAACAGATTCGGTGACCGATGGATTAGTAGAGGCGGACCAATTCCATGGCCTCCACGCTCTCCTGACCTCAACCCTCTTATGGGGGCATTTGAAAGCTCTTGTCTACGCAACCCCGGTACCAGATGTAGAGACTCTTCGTGCTCGTATTGTGGACGGCTGTGATACAATACGCCATTCTCCAGGGCTGCATCAGCGCATCAGGGATTCCATGCGACGGAGGGTGGATGCATGTATCCTCGCTAACGGAGGACATTTTGAACATTTCCTGTAACAAAGTGTTTGAAGTCACGCTGGTACGTTCTGTTGCTGTGTGTTTCCATTCCATGATTAATGTGATTTGAAGAGAAGTAATAAAATGAGCTCTAACATGGAAAGTAAGCGTTTCCGGACCCATGTTCACATAACATATTTTCTTTCTTTGTGTGTGAGGAATGTTTCCTGAAAGTTTGGTCGTACCTTTTTGTAACACCCTGTATAAAGAAGGAGTAAATTTTCTGATAAAAGTGCTTATACTTTTGCACGCGTTTTGAGTATGTACAATGTTTAAATCAGGTCCTGGCAGTCTTAACCTTTTCAGTACCAACTTTCTCTCAAAAGTAAGATTTTGACTACCAGTAGTTAAATACTGTTTACGCGATTTACATAATCCATTTTCAACAGGAAACGAGCAGATCAGTTAGTCACTAGGTCGCAATTTCAAACAGTCTGATTCACAGGGAAACAACAAAACTACTACCACGGTTTCGGCACTACTGTTGCCTTCGACCGCTTCGCGCGGGCACCATCCGCAACAGCGCTGCACAATGCACTGTCCCCACCCAGCTCCCAATTCCTCCATTCTTCCACACACGTCTATCTCCCGCTTTTAAACCGTCAGGACGGTTCGGCTAGACTAGAGTCCGACAGGTAACTGATTCCAAAAACATTCATCGTTTGCTTACAGGGGCTGGTAGTTTACCCATTCTAAAAACATTTATCTTTCGGGTACAAGGGTTGGTGGTCTATAAAAATTAAGTAAGTCGATTTTTGATTCACGATTCATGCATAGTGCAGCCTTTCTAGTGACAGGAATTACTGGGAGGGCGCCGCCCTGGAGTCCTCCAAGAATAGCGTGTCAAGTGTATCAGAAGCCCACCAATTCGCGTCAGTGACTTTAATGGCGTATGTACTAGTCGCGTCTCAACAGGTGCTCATACTGAGCACCAGCAATGTGAATGAAGAACTGGGAGCTGCGCTCTGTTCACTGATATATCTATTTTCTTTCTGTATTATAGTTTTCGTGTAGTTCTCTTGGGAACCCTTCTGGGTAACACATACAGAGAAATTTAATAATGTTCAGTACATTCAGAAAAAGGATGTTGGTAGATCTCATAAATTCATATGATCTGATGCAGAGTGCTTTTTTTCCAACGAGGGTGCAGAGGAACAGTAGTACAACCATAGACAACATTTTTATTCATTCTACATTACTGGCTGGGCATTCTGTTAGTAAAATGGTGAATAGTCTTTCAGATCATGATGCAAAAATTTTAACACTAAAAGGCTTTAGTACTCAAACAAATGTCACATTTAATTATAAACTATGTAGGAAAGTTACTCCAACTGCAATAGAGAGTTTTCTAAACTTTGTCAAAGAACAAGAGTGGCAGGATTTTTATAGTGCCGATAACATAGATGACAAATATAATGCTTTCCTTAATACATTTATCATGCTCTTTGAGAGTTCCTTTCTATTACAACGTTCTAAACGGGGTACTAGCAGTAATAGGCAGC
The DNA here is from genome assembly GCF_023898315.1 of Schistocerca nitens. Classification (NCBI taxonomy): domain Eukaryota; kingdom Metazoa; phylum Arthropoda; class Insecta; order Orthoptera; family Acrididae; genus Schistocerca; species Schistocerca nitens. Next base: position 637,204,089 of record NC_064616.1, on the reverse strand, counting down.
CCAGTTGGCTGACTAGTGAGATAAGGATATCTTGTAGAACAAAGTGGGAATTATATCAAAATGTTAGAAGCAGTCACAATCAAACTACAGTAGCCCATTACAAACAGTATGGTAAGATGCTTAACAATGTTATTAGGGAGGCAAAGAGTATGTGGTGTGCAAATAGAATTGCTAATTCACAGGATAAAATTAAAACTATATGGTCAGTCGTGAAGGAAGTGCCTGGTCAGCAACAGAAAGTCAACGATGTAAAGTCAGTTTGTAGTAAAAATATTCCTGTTACTGATAAATCAGATATATGCACAGTACTTAACAATCATTTTCTGAGCATTGCTGGTGAATTAAATAAAAATTTTTGGTTTCTACAGGGAATCATATGACTTTATTGGCGAATGCCTTTCCGAGATTGATGTCTGAAATACTCCTCAGTGATCCAGACAAGAGGGAGATTGAGTCAATAATTAAATTACTGAAGACCAAGAACTCTCATGGTTATGATAGACCGCCTAGCAGAATATTAAAGTACTGTGTTGCACATGTTAGCCCTGTACTTAGCCATATTTGTAATTTTTCCTTTAGGAATGGTCAGCTTCCTGAACGATCGAAGTACTCAGCAGTAAAGCCACTCTATAAAAAGGGGGAAGGGATAATGCAGATAATTTTAGACCTGTTTCTATGCCATCAGTGTTTGCAAAAGTTATTGAAAAGGCTGTGTATGTAAGGATAACTGATCATTTTATATCGCACGATTTGCTATCAAATGTACAGTTCGGCTTTAGAAGTCGTTTAACAACTGAAAATGCTATATTCTCTTTTCTCTGTGAGGTACTGGATGGGCTAAACAAAAGGTTTCGAATGCTTGGCATTTGAATGTGTTGATCACAAAATATTGCTCCAGAAGTTGGACCATTACGGAATACGAGGAGTAGCTCACAATTGGTTCACCTCTTACTTTAGCAACAGACAGCAAAATGTCATTATTCACAATGTTGAAAATGGCTGTGATGTGGGGTCTGAGTGGGGTACAGTCAAGTGGTGGGTGCCCCAGGGATCAGTGTTGAGGCCACTCCTGTTCCTGATTTACGTTAATGATACGCCCTCTAGTATTACAGGTGACTAAAATAATTCTGTTTGCTGTTAACACTAGCTTGGTAGTAAAGGATGTTGTATGTAACATTGGCTCGGTTTCAAATAGTGCAGTTCATGACCTAAGTTCATGGCTTGTAGAAAATAAACTAACGCTAAATCCCAGTAAGACTAAGTTTTTACAGTTTCTAACACACAATTCAACAAAACATGACGTTTTAATGTCACAGCATGGGCATATGATTAGTAACATCGAACAGTTCAAATTTCTAGGTATTCAAATAGATAATAAGCTGTCGTGGAAAGCTCATGTTCAGGATTTTGTTCAAGGACCTAATACTGCCATTTTTAGTATTCGAACGGTATCTGAAGTGAGTGATCGTTCGACACAAAAATTGGGGTGCTTTGCTTATTTTCATTCGCTTATGTCGTATGGTATTATATTTTGGGTAACTCTTCTCATTCTAAAAGGGCAATAAGTGGTGTAAGTTCATGAACCTCTTGTCGACCACTGTTCACGAGTCTGGATGGCCTGTCTCTCTCTCTCTCTCTCTCTCTCTCTCTCTCTCTCTCTCTATATATATATATATATATATATATATATATATATATATATATATATATATTCCTTACTGTCATTTCTTGTTAACAGTGTTAGCTTATTCCCAAAAATAAGCAGCTTTCACTCAGTTAATACTCGACAGAAACCAAACATGCATTTGGATCGGACTTCCTTAACTCTTGTGCAGAAAGGTGTGCAGTATACTGCTGCATCCATTTTCAGTAAGCTACCACTCTAATTCAAAAATCTTAGCAGTAATCCACGCGCTTTCAAATCGAAATTGAGGAGTCTCCTCATGGGTCACCCCCGCAACATAATGGCATATGATATTATTATTACTTTATTTATTTATTATTTTTGTTGGAGGGCCAATTGATTCATGATGATCCGTATTCTGTTTTTAATGTTGTTAGCGAGATTCTAACTCGAAATAAAATAATTGTAAACCATTCCGAAATAAGTATAAAACCGTTTCTAATCCACATAAACCCGAGATAAATATATGTTTTTAGTAAGATACCTTTCCAAATCTATATCATGAAACCACCAACTTCGTTTTCCGAAAAAGTCTTTAACATTAATCAATAACCTTTTACGCTTGCTACTACTTTTCCAACTATCTTTCACATGAATGAAACCAGCTCACTTTCTTTGTCTTCTGTTCCTGATCTCAATCATATCCCTTCTGCTCAGGCGGTACTAATAATGTCTTACCTCTCTCTGCGGACAACAGCGGTTTTGAAATATTGGATCCGCATGCACATATCAGTCTCTGTCTACTCCTGTTTGACAGCCTTAGACCCTCAATGAAATTCGTAGCACTTATTTACAGGAGGATTAAGTTTTCGCCATAGAGTTAACTCTCAACAAACAAAACAAAGTTGTTCTATTTACACAGGTACAAGGCACTGGATCACATCTAACCAGGAGTGGTTGTTAAACCTCTGCCTTTTCTGGAGATTAATTTCCGAACAGAGGCTCATACATTAGATGTCCAAAAGCAATATCTGCAGAATAATTGAATGAAGCCCCATCAGAATAACCAGAGCGCAGTGTTTCCAAGCCTTTAGAAAGATTGTAACGTGCCACAAGAAAAGTGTGCTCCATAAAGAAAAATTTATTTCATTTGCGGATCCAGGACCCACAGATGTTAAACAACACATCTGCATTCTTTGTGACGAAAATTCCGTTGACCAGCGTACTAGAAGAGTCTGGTCTTTATCAGGCTAGTATGATTACGACTGATTGCGTAAGAAATTTCGCCTTGGCGTGTTCTACTTTTCAAGCTCTGGTAGCGCCGTCGCAAGTTTCGCTGCAGTCTGGTGCATCCCACGAAACTGTACCGTTGCCCCTATAGTGTCGCCGCGACAAATTTCGTCCGCCGCGAAGCCCAAGTCAGTAAGGAGAATGCTACGAAAAAGAAGCCTTTCGCCACGGACAAGGAAAATGGAAACTGCGTATCAACTATTGTAACCAAAAGTGTATACATGAAGAAATCAATATGGTATCAACAGAAGTCACGGCACGATATTACTGCAAGGTCTGCTTGAGGAATTACAAGTAATACAAAGAGAGATCTTTAGGAAATACTAGGTTCAATCAAAGATAATTGTGGATTCAGATGACGCAACAAACACGAACTCCACGCTCATGTAAAAAGATCGCACTTCGGTTACATTGCTCAAACGAATCCCGCAAGGTTGAGTAACCACAAAATGGCTCTGAGCGCTATGGGACTTGACATCTGAGGACATCAGTCCCCTAGAACTTAGAACTACTTAAACCTGACTAACCTACGGACATCACACGCATCCACGCCCGAGGTAGGATTCGAACCTGCGACCGTAGCAGTCGCACGGTTCCAGACTGAAGCGCCTAGAACCGCTCGGCCACTCCGGCCTGAGTAACCACGTCTTCGCTACTTTCTCAGTAAGAAAACCAAGGTGATGTGGTTCACTGGTGTAGAAAACGAGCTGCAAAAAGTGGCGAAAACACAGCAGAATATTCAGAAACCCATTATGCTCAAGAAGAAACCCCCATAGGCACCTTGGTTTTGAAGAAAAGCCGAAACTAAAAATTGTCAGAACACAGACTGACGCGAGGAAGCATGGGTGTGAACTTTGTTACAATAAACGCTTTCAAGAGTCTAAACTTCCAAAACAGAATGCAACTTCAAAAACTTTAAAAAGATTTGTTTTGACAGAACACAGAGAAACTTTGAGATTGTGAAACTTATGTTCATTTATTGCACCATATGTAACAAATTATGTTTTTATCGTTTCCTTGGGAGTGATGACATTCACAAGAACACCTAAATCAGGCAAGGAGGTATATCTCAATTACTTTACCAGGCATACAAATTGTGTGCGTCGGTAAGAGATTCCTATCACATGACACACGTACTGTCACTAATGCCGTGTATGACATACCAGACGTGTTTTCTGGTGGTGGTTTCGGTTGACTTGTCGCCTTGTCATCAAACATTTGATGTTCCCATTTGCAAGCCACTACTACCTTTCGCTTACTAATATAGTAGCTGAGCAGAATGAACTTTCATTATAGGTCCCTTCCTTACACTTCGCTGTTGCAAACGGACGTTACACCACGACACAAATACAAATATGAATACAGCGAACAGCGGTGGGAGAGAATTGGCTCGAGGTAGGTATGAACCTGGCTCGCCCGCATGGCAGTCCAACACCGTGAACACTGATCCAAGACGCTGTTTCACCTTCTTGTGTATTGCACTTCTTATCCTCGAACCGTTCACTGTTTCCATTTCGCTTCTTGTTTTTCACAGTTCAGTACTGTATATTTAATTTTATTGCATCTAATCTCATATACAGCGAAACGCCAAAGTAACTGGTAGAGGCATGCGTATTCAAATACAGAGCTATGCCCCAGGCAGAATACGGCGCTGCGGTCGGCAACGCCTATATAAGACAAGTGTCTGGCGCAGTTGTTAGATCGGTTACTGCTGCTACGATGGCAGATTATCAAGATTTAAGTGAGTGTGAACGTGATGTTATAGTCGATACACGAGCGATGGGACACAGCATCTCTGAGGTAGCGATGAAGTGGGGATTTTCCTGTATGACCATTTCATGAGTGTACCGTGAATATCAGGCATCCAGTAAAACATCAAATCTCCGACATCACTGCGGCCGGGAGAATATCCTGCAAGAACGGGACCAACGACGACTGAAGAGAATCGTTCAACGTGACAGAAGTGCAACCCTTCCCCAAAGTGCTGCAGATTTCAATGCTGGGCCATCAACAAGTGTCAGCGTGCGAACCAATCAACGAAACATCTTGTACCCTTGATGACTGCATGACACAAAGCTTTACACCTCGCCTGGGCCTGTCAACACCGACTTTGTACTATTGATGACTGGAAACATGTTGCCTGGTCAGACGAGTCTCATTTCAAATCGTATCCAGTGGATGGACATGTAAGGGTATGGAGACAACCCCATGGATCTACTGACTCCGCATGTCAGCAAGGGACTGTTCAAGCTGTTGGAGGCTTTGTAACAGTGTTCGGCATGAGCATTTGGAGCGATATGGAACCCCTGATACGTTTAGATATGACTGTGACACGTACATAAGCATCCCATCTGATTATCTGCATCCATTCATACCCATTGTGCATTCCGACGGACGTGGGCAATTCCAGAAGGACAATGAGACAACCAACACATCCTCAGAAGAGATCTCTGACCCTCGTACTCTTACGGATTTCATGGTGTCAGTTCCCTCCAGCACCACTTCAGACGTTGGTCGAGTCCATGCCATGTTGTGGCACTTCTGCATGCTCGGAGGAGCCCTACACGATATTAGGCAGGTGTACCAGTTTCTTTGGCTCTTCAGAGTAGTATGTCCGGCCACTGATGTTATTTGTGTGTACAGCAAAACTTGCGTATGTGGATAATTCAATACCATACAATACAATTATCACTGATGTTAAAGGGCTTAGACTATTGGTCCTTAAATGCTACCCCACCCAAGGATGTCTTTATACGAATATAGTTTAGATCTGATCAGTGTTACACTTCGAAAATAGAACTTTTTTGTCCCCAAGTCATTAATCTTTTTATGCCATTTCCCATATGATGAGATCACATCAGTCACTGGGTGCTATCTTATTTCTGGGGTTCTAGCTTCTTTACTAAAATTTATCAGTCAGCACTCACAAAGATCTTTGCGCAACCTAAAACTATGCATGACATAGCTATCCCTATTGCACATAAGTGTCCAAAATGGGGGGGGGGGGGGGAGGACACAAGGGGGAGGGGGAGTGGGGGTGGGGGAGGATGAGGATAGGGGTACACCAATGATGATAATTTTCTTGTGTCACCTGTAAAATTTAATTCTTGGGGCATGACACATCTCAAAACCGACCATCTCATTTATATAAAAAATGGCAATTTTAGTCTTACTTACCCCCCCCCCCCCAAAAAAAAATCTCTGTAAGCACCCATATATCTCTTTTTGTTGCAACAGTTTAGCTCTTCATTTACATCTCAGTACTTCATTTTCCTCTAATTCTCTGTGCTAAACAACATAGCTGTATTTGCTACAATTTATTTTTACAGTAGTGGCACTTATTTTTGGCAATTTTTGCTGAGTCATCTCCACAACACTGAAAATAAACTTAGTCACAAAATATAGTTTCTGTGGACCATTTATTTGCCCACTTCAATTAAGTTCAGATGGAATGCAATTTAATTTTATTTTAAATGTAGGTAGTGCATTTCATGTTGGATCTATGAATTTTAACCTCCTAAAAATGCGAGAACTGAAACAAAATAAAAAATATAACATTTTATAGTGGATTTAAATTTACAATGCATATATCTGTTAACAAATTTAAATATTACTCTAAGAATTAATTTGCTTTCAGTTTTTTTGTGTCTGACAATACCATCATGGTTCAGCGTCCACATTAAATTGTAGACCCTGCTATAACAGGTTGACAAAGTCACTCCAAATGTCAGGCATACCACCTCCAATAGGACCAGGACATGTAAGGCATTATGATGTTCAAACATTTACCTTTAATGAATACAGCATAAGATTTTTCTAAAAATCAAACTGCATATAGTAATGAATACAGACTGATTATTTATCACCATGGCAGTTATAAATATGTAATTAGCAGCAGCTTTAACAGTTCCTTTCACAAAAAAGTTAGAAAGTGACAAAAGGGTTTTAAAGGAGTTTGTGGCGAGAAAATGGAGGGTAGGAGATGTGCTGCCTGAAGTAATGTCTTGAGGACAGATTGTGAGTGAAGCCTAGTCGGTAGAGCACTTGCCCATGAAAGGCAAAGGTCCTTGGTTCAAGTCCTGGTGTGGCACACAGTTTTAATCTGCCAGGAAGTTTCCTATCAGCACACACTCTGTTGCAGAGTGAAAATTTTGGAAACATTACACTGCTTTAAATAACATACCTAATATGAGAGACCTGACATTTTCTCTCCTGTAACTCATATTCACAGACTATCTTTCGTTTCCTTCCGATTTTCTTTTGCACACTAGATAACACTGTCTAGTTGAAATTGTTCAATTAATCAGATGCATTTAGATCTCTATTCAGAAATATCTTTGAACTTATTATTTCGAGCCTTACCTGCAAAGCTCTATCTTACATTTTAGGAGAAATAACTATTTCATCAACAAGCAATTCTATTTCAAATACATTCACCTGTATAAGTATCTTGCAGTTCCTCTGCTTTCCATTTGGTGTAGTTTTGACTACTCAGGTTGGAAAAATGGTTCAAATGGCTCTGAGCACTATGCAACTTAACTTCTGAGGTCATCAGTCACCTAGAACTTAGAACTAATTAAACCTAACTAACCTAAGGACATCACACACATCCATGCCCGAAGCAGGATTCGAACCTGTGACCATAGCAGTCGCTCAGTTCCAGACTGTAGCACCTAGAACCGCACGTCCACTCCGGCCGGCACTCAGGTTGGAAATATTTTGTGGCTATTTATGTAACAGTCAAAACATAGACCTTACATAAAGGTATTAAATGTAAATTCTCATAGCACTGCCACAAATTATAATTAACACAATAGATTTATCCTACTGGTAATTTTAGCTTTGCAACCGTGTAGCTATAATAAAATCTATTTTCCACAACCAGAGATAGCACAGTCCTGGGGTACAACAGGTGCACTGCACTCAGGTGCAGGATCCAGAAGTGCCGAAGGTATGGCACACAACTGATTACTAAGCTAATTATCAACTGGTACTCAAACCATTTAAGCATGTAAAACAGAAAGTTTTATGTCAGTGACAGGCTTATAAACACTTTACAATTAAAATTGGAAACACTTACATGTTTAATTAGACCCTCCTTTAAGTAATTCTGATTCTGGAAATCCACTTATTTCATACTAGATATGACCTCAAGTTTTGCACAAGGAGGGGAGAAAATACTGGGGCTAGAAAGTCAAAGCCAACAGCATACAACAATCACAGCCAGTGCTGCCACTAAACTGTTTCCTTCACACCTTATCATCGCTGGCAGCTAAGCTCCCCTGACAAGATGATTGCACTGAGAGGAAATTTGCATATGTCCCTCTGCCAGCACTGCGACTCTCATGTAGACGATGGAGGAGTGCAGGTGGCACTCATGTTTGGGCAACTGTAGAAAACAAACCTCTCACTCATGCATTGAAATAACTCCAAAAGCATTCTGCTCCAAGCTGCCGCAGTTGGCGGTCTTGCGCGTGTTAGGTACCTTTCTCTCTCTTTTTCTGGCGAAGGCTGCTACCGAAAGCTTATGAGCAAGGTCTTTTAATTATGCTTGTCTACAACTTAATGCGTCACCTTTACGATAAGTAGCAATCTATCTTTTCCTCCATTGTTGATATTAAAAAAACAAATGATTTGTGTGGGACTCAGTCACGTAAAGATGTATTACACTACTGCACAGTACCAAACTGCACATTTGGAGAAATGATCAGTAATGCAAAAGAAGTGTGTGATGCAGTTGATGCCAAGAATTTCCCCACACCATACAGGAAAAATATATTTTATGTATGGGCTACCAATGAGATGGTAAATCCAGAAACATATTTCAAATATTTTTTTTCTTTTACTTCCTGGACACCTTTATAACAAAATTTCACTAACACTTCAAACTTCTAAGTGAAAAATGACACCACTTTCTCTTTTCCATAAAACTTATGATATGTGGAAAAAAATAGATTCGGGAGAAAGGATAAGGTTCTGGTCAAATTCGCAAGATTGAGCAGCAGCGTAAACTCTAACACTGATAAAAAAAATTCTCTTTTAATGAAATGGATCTAACTTGACGATTGCACAACCCCTTTAAACACACTGAATTATTTACTTTCAAACAACTTCAATTCAGTTTTTTTTTTCAGAGATAACTAACACTACAAGTGACAGCAGTCTACAGTGAAATATATATATTTTTAATAAATTAAATGTAATAAATTATCTCAGGTCAACATTGTCACAAAGTAGACTGACAAATTTATATCAGATTATCACTGACGACAATATTTATATAGAAATTATTTACTCTGTCAAGGATTTTGTCAAACCATAAACTTGCAAATTAGATTTTTTTAAAACTTTTTTTAAAAACTTGGATGACTAATTCTATGTTTTAGTATTGTGTGTATGATAATAAATGAAGAACCTGCAAAATACGTCTGTGTGTGAAAAAAAGTAACATCCCAATAATATCAGAATACTGGAAATAGATTAGCTACTCCATTTAACTTCTTTATCAGCTGGGGACATTTGGTAGTGCTCATACCTTGGCATCAAATACGCTAAGGTCATCTACATCCACAACTGTTGGTATATGAAACTACTTTAATTGGAAACTGTGTTTCATTGCAGATGGAGTAATTGCGAGGATACGGCTAACTGCCCTTGCACACACATGGCAACGATTCGGTGAACTTTTTGTATGTTAGTACTCATTGTGCAATAACAGAAATCAAAATGGAACAATTATCATCAGGTATGGTGGCAATTAATTATGCAAGCAACAATGTTTCCATTCTATGTGTACTTTCCAATTAGCAAAAACAATGTTAACGACAATCACAAGTTCTATATACAGATAAATGAAATGGAATGTAGCCCTGGTGATTTTAATGTAGCAGTACTGCACAGTCTGTAACTACAAAGTATACACACACTACCATTTCACTAACTCAGCATGCCCAATATATCAACAGAAAAATCAAATGATAGTTTCACACGAACTTTAACTTTATCTACACCCCACCCAGGTCTCTTGATTATTTTGGGCCAAATGAATTTATTTTGTTCCTCTTGACTGGAGATAGTGAAAGAAACTAATAGCCATACAATTACTGCCTTTTACCAACAGACCATTTCACTGAAACCATCGGGACATCTAATGATTATGTTAAGCTGTAACTCAAGGAAGAACACATTACTGTTTCAGACAGCAAAATATAAGACATTTAGTTCACAAACAATAACATGAAGTGCCGGCCGGAGTGGCCGTGCGGTTCTGGGCGCTGCAGTCTGGAGCCAAGCGACCGCTCCGGTCGCAGGTTCGAATCCTGCCTCGGGCATGGATGTGTGGGATGTCCTTAGGTTAGTTAGGTTTAAGTAGTTCTAAGTTCTAGGCGACTGATGACCTCAGAAGTTAAGTTGCATAGTGCTCAGAGCCATTTGAACCATTTGAATAACATGAAGTCTATAAGCACACTCCAGCAGTATCCACATTCTGCCTGATCAATTATGATTTATTACATATAATTTTCTATTCCCCCCCATGAACCATGGACCTTGCCGTTGAGGCTTGTGTGCCTCAGCGATACAGATGGCCGTACCGTAGGTGCAACCATAACGGAGGGGTATCTGTTGAGAGGCCAGAAAAACATGTGGTTCCTGAAGAGGGGCAGCAGCCTTTTCAGTAGTTGCAGGGGCAACAGTCTGGATGATTGACTGATCTGGCCTTGTAACATTAACCAAAACAGCCTTGCTGTGCTGGTACTGCAAACGACTGAAAGCAAGGGGAAACTACAGCCGTAATTTTTCCCGAGGACTAGCAGCTTTACTGTATGATTAAATGATGATGGCGTCCTCTTGGGTAAAATATTCCGGAGGTAAAATAGTCCCCCATTCGGATCTCCGGGCGGGGACTACTCAAGAGGACGTCGTTGTCAGGAGAAAGAAAACTGGCGTTCTACGGATCGGAGCGTGGAATGTCAGATCCCTTAATCGGGCAGGTAGGTTAGAAAATTTAAAAAGGGAAATGGATAGGTTAAAGTTAGATACAGTGGGAATTAGTGAAGTTCGGTGGCAGGAGGAACAAGACTTTTGGTCAGGTGATTACAGGGTTATAAATACAAAATCAAATAGAGGTAATGCAGGAGTAGGTTTAATAATGAATAAAAAAATAGGAGTGCGGGTTAGCTACTACAAACAGCATAGTGAACGCATTATTGTGGCCAAGATAGACACAAAGCCCATGCCTACTACAGTAGTACAAGTTTATATGCCAACTAGCTCTGCAGATGAAGAAATTGATGAAATGTATGACGAGATAAAAGAAATTATTCAGGTAGTGAAGGGAGACGAAAATTTAATAGTCATGGGTGACTGGAATTCATCAGTAGGAAAAGGGAGAGAAGGAAACATAGTAGGTGAATATGGATTGGGGGGAAGAAATGAAAGAGGAAGCCGCCTTGTAGAATTTTGCACATAGCATAACTTAATCATAGCTAACACTTGGTTCAAGAATCATAAAAGAAGGTTGTATACGTGGATGAATCCTGGAGATACTAAAAGGTATCAGATAGATTATATAATGGTAAGGCAGAGATTTAGGAACCAGGTTTTAAATTGTAAGACATTTCCAGGGGCAGATATGGATTCTGACCACAATCTCTTGGTTATGAACTGCAGATTGAAACTGAAGAAACTGCAAAAAGGTGGGAATTTAAGGAGATGGGACCTGGATAAACTGAAAGAACCAGAGGTCGTAGAGAGTTTCAGGGAGAGCATAAGGGAACAATTGACAGGAATGGGGGAAAGAAATACAGTAGAAGAAGAATGGGTAGCTCTGAGGGATGAAGTAGTGAAAGCAGCAGACGATAAAGTAGGTAAAAAGACGAGGGCTAATAGAAATCCTTGGGTAACATAAGAAATATTGAATTTAATTGATGAAAGGAGAAAATATAAAAATGCAGTAAATGAAGCAGGCAAAAAGGAATACAAACGTCTCAAAAATGAGATCGACAGGAAGTGCAAAATGGCTAAGCAGGGATGGCTAGAGGACAAATGTAAGGATGTAGAGGCTTGTCTCACTAGGGGCAAGATAGATACTGCCTACAGAAAAATTACAGAGACCTTTGGAGAGAAGAGAACCACTTGTATGAATATCAAGAGCTCAGATGGCAACCCAATTCTAAGCAAAGAAGGGAAGGCAGAAAGGTGGTTAGTGGTGGTTAGTGTTTAGACGGTGGTTAGTGTTTAGACGGAGCGCAAGCTCGGGTTAGGGAAGGATTGGGAAGGAAATCGGCCGTGCCCTTTCAAAGGAACCATCCCGGCATTTGCCTGAAACGATTTAGGGAAATCACGGAAAACCTAAATCAGTATGGCTGGAGACGGGATTGAACCGTCGTCCTCCCGAATGCGAGTCCAGTGTGCTACCACTGCGCCACCTCGCTCGGTAGAAAGGTGGAAGGAGTATATAGAGGGTTTATACACGGGCGATGTACTTGAGGACAATATTATGGAAATGGAAGAGGATGTAGATGAAGATGAAATGGGAGATAAGATACTGCGTGAAGAGTTTGACAGAGCACTGAAAGACCTGAATCGAAACAAGGCCCCGGGAGTAGACAACATTCCATTAGAACTACTGACGGCCTTGGGAGAGCCAGTCCTGACAAAACTCTACCATCTGGTGAGCACGATGTATGAGACAGGTGAAATACCCTCAGAAGAATATAATAATTCCAATCCCAAAGAAAGCAGGTGTTGACAGATGTGAAAATTACCGAACTATCAGTTTAATAAGTCACAGCTGCAAAATACTAATGCGAATTCTTTACAGACGAATGGAAAAACTGGTAGAAGCGGACCTCGGGGAAGATCAATTTGGATTCCGTAGAAATGTTGGAACACGTGAGGCAATACTAACCTTACGACTTATCTTAGAAGAAATATTAAGAAAAGGCAAACCTACATTTCTAGCATTTGTAGACTTAGAGAAAGCTTTTGACAATGTTGACTGGAATACTCTCTTTCACATTCTTAAGGTGGCAGGGGTAAAATACAGGGAGCGAAGGCTATTTACAATTTGTACAGAAACCAGATGGCAGTTATAAGAGTCGAGGGGCATGAAAGGGAAGCAGTGGTTGGGAAGGGAGTGAGACAGGGTTGTAGCCTCTCCCCGATGTTATTCAATCTGTATATTGAGCAAGCAGTAAAGGAAACAAAAAGAAAAATTCGGAGTAGGTATTAAAATTCATGGAGAAGAAATAAAAACTTTTGAGGTTCGCTGATGACATTGTAATTCTGTCAGAGACAGCAAAGGACTTGGAAGAGCAGTTGAATGGAATGGACAGTGTCTTGAAAGGAGGATATAAAATGAACATCAACAAAAGCAAAACGAGGATAATGGAATGTAGTCAAAATAAATCGGGTGATGCTGAGGGAATTAGATTAGGATATGAGACACTTAAAGTAGTAAAGGAGTTTTGCTATTTAGGGAGTAAAATAACTGATGATGGTCGAAGTAGAGAGGATATAAAATGTAGACTGGCAATGGCAAGGAAATCGTTTCTGAAGAAGAGAAATTTGTTAACATCGAGTATAGATTTAAGTGTCAGGAAGTCATTTCTGAAAGTATTTGTATGGAGTGTAGCCATGTATGGAAGTGAAACATGGACGATAAATAGTATGGACAAGAAAAGAATAGAAGCTTTCGAAATGTGGTGCTACAGAAGAACGCTGAAGATAAGGTGGGTAGATCACGTAACTAATGAGGAGGTATTGAATAGGATTGGGGAGAAGGTAAGTTTGTGGCACAACTTGACTAGAAGAAGGGATCGGTTGGTAGGACATGTTTTGAGGCATCAAGGGATCACAAATTTAGCATTGGAGGGCAGCATGGAGGGTAAAAATCGTAGAGGGAGACCAAGAGATGAATACACTAAGCAGATTCAGAAGGATGTAGGTTGCAGTAGGTACTGGGAGATGAAGAAGCTTGCACAGGATAGAGTAGCATGGAAAGCTGCATCAAACCAGTCTCAGGACTGAAGACCACAACACAAAACAAATTTTCTATTGACTATATAGGCTTGCAACAGGTATAGACCTCTTAACACGAAGATTGCCATGAGGCCACTGACTGCACACAGCATCTGGTATGAGGCTTTGCTGGGTCTGTGGGTGGCCTTGTGACAGACAACACATTAAGTACTTCCATAAGCTGAATATGACATCCTAGAATGGAATGAAGCAACTCTGTGTGTTGAAAATATTTGTCCTTTTTATGGTTATATAGTACTCCACTATTTGTTATATTACTGAAATGCATAAAATAGGTAACATGTATCAGATAATGCTGTCACACCTCCTTTTTTTGGCTGCTTTGACAATGCTATGGTATCTTGATATCTTCATGAAGTTACCTCTGTTCCAGTAACTTTCCTGACATTTCTAAGAACCTTCATTAGAATGAGTGTGTACATGTTGGCAGCCTTTCAGTTTCCTTTTTAACATTCTCCACGTAGTTTATCATTTTTACTTTGATGAGACCTGTGAGAATACACTAAAATTTTGATTTATTTGCAGAAGTTTTATAGTTTTTCTAGAGTAATTATAGTTCTTAGTCCACCTTGGATTTCAACCTAATGTGCAAAATATTTCATGGATTAGTCATTCTCCTTTCATCAGACTCTGATGTACTTTTTGCTAACTTAAACTTCAGCTACTAGGTCTATATGAGGCATGGAATGCTTATCAGCATAGATTTTTGCAAAGATGTCTTTGGAAACAGCACACGATGTATTTGACTGCACTAAATATGGCATTCCTTAGACCTCTGCTTTCTACGAAAAATACCCCACTTGACTAAGCTTTTGTACTCTGCCTGCACCAGACAAGACGTTGGCACTGTTAAAATATGAACACTCCCCTCCTTTCACTGCACTGTCCCTCAAGCACTGGGTTTCTGACCGATGCTCTGGATCTCTCAAATACTGCGCAATGATTAAGCATCGTGCTTTGATACTTGTGCTACGACAGTACTCACACTGAGTTGTCCTATGAGGCGATGTAAGAATATTATGCAGCAATGAGAAAATATCATTCCCAACATATGCAGAAGAAAGGTTCTTTAGAAATCAGCAGATGTTATGGATTAATTTGGAAAAACAGAGATGCACTGGATACTTGAATGACAAGTGGTACTGGTAAAAACTGTGTTAGTGGTGCACATTATTTCATAGGTACACAGATTTATACAATTTTTGACAGGTTATCCTTCCTGTACTAGAAATAATGTGCCCCCAAGAATCCCAGACACTGCAAAAGCAATCCTGTTAAGACTCAGGTAAGTTCCATAATTTATATATTACTTAAAATGTGTGGAGGGTAATTGCAACTCTTTAAGCAGCTCATTTTCTCACTGAAAAAGAAAGTAATTGAGGTTCAATGTTCACTGTCTGTTAGGAAGACTGCCACTATGTTTCATAAAACCATTAAGACTCATGGAAGTTAGACAATAATGCATATCTGAAACACCTGATATGTCAAAGTATTTACTTGGAATCCACTGCCATGGATGATGAGGCTGTCTGACAAGTAAATTTGGATCATTTGAAGTAAATACAACTGACAGATACACTTAAGGGGAGGACTCCAGTTCACTTCTGCTTCCTTGAATTTTGATTGTGGACGGTAATAGTTTCTTAAAAAGTGTCTTTATGGGGATGGAAATATAGCCCAGTGTGTCTGGAATGAAGCAAACTTACTTTACCTGTCCAGAAAGATTGAAAATTGCTCCATCAGAAGGGTAAATTATATCCACTATTTATATCATATTCAAACCAAGAGAGACAACTACTACCATAAATGCAGAGTGCCAAGCACTGAAGTCATAGTACAGAGCTGTTATCACGTACAATCAAAGTAGTGCATCAGGTGTATTAATGTGTAAAATTTTCAGCCATTAACGAAAGGAATGCTGCGACGTAAATAATGACTTCCCTAAGCCTTAAATCATTCCAGACTGACCATAGCTGCTCACAAAACAATTACAGTAAATATTCCACAGTCACGACTAAGGGCAAGGAGTTGGTATATTTTACTTTATTAGGTATCAACCTCACTGGTATCAGTAAGATCTTACAGTCACCAAAAGTTTGATATGGCATATGTTGAGTAAAAGCCTCACTGCCACACTCTGTAATAGGAGAATTGGAAAGGCAAGTTTTTTCTGATACCATTTATTAAAGACGCAAGTTAAACCAGTCATTTCCTGTCCCATGAGGATGGCTACATAATATGTGATTCAGATACTGCTGTTGTGTGTTGATAAATTAAGTTACTTCAAGACACAAGAATAGGGTGGTAACAATTGAGACACAGTACACATTGTCGGCAAGAGACAGGTCATATCAAAATCATTCATCCGGACATTCGGAGAGAGGGGGAGGGGGTCGTGGTAGGTAGGTAGGTTTATAGGACTCTTGATAATGATTTTGCTTGTGAATCTACATTTTGCACACATAGGATTTATCTGTATTCATCACTGTAAACTACAATATCAACATTCCGTAATTTGATTTTTGTAAGGTAATTGTGATTTGTGTGTGTGTGTGTGTGTGTGTGTGTGTGTGTGTGTGTCAGTCACTTATTTCAAATTTTTCCAGCACTTCTGAACCTTTCTCACAGAAACATAGCTTGATGAGCATAGATTCCAGCTTCAAACAGCAACTGCACATAATCGTAATTTGTACTGGATGTAACATGTACAACCTGCATTGATCCAGCAATGCTTGTGCATTTTTATTAGAAGAGAATTTGTATTTCTGGTCGAAGTTGGTCATTCAGAACTCCAGATGCAATCAACAGTGCCTCCCATCCAATAACTTTGTTAATCTTTCTTTCTCTTTTACAGTAAAAATAGTTAGGTTATGAGTGGCCAATGTGAAGCAAGTTGCATGCCATTTCCCTTACTATTATTGTCAAAGCTTCTGTCAAGCAACAAGCAAACTAAGATCTGTTGCAATGTGTGCAGTTTACAGATATTATTAATGTTCCCAAACCAAGAGATTTCAAACAATCTCATCATGGGAAATAGATACTTTGACATTGAGAGGCTTATAATTTGAATAGGTAAGGCTTTGAGAGTTTCACGGATATAAAAAGCAAATACAGGTTCAAGCATGATGACAAATTAGTTACACAACTACCACTAACATAAATAACATACATAACTTCAACAATATTTTATCCTTCTGAGCACCAATATGACCACCTTTGATATAAAGTACTTTCAATGGTTTTCCTCAAAATGTCTGCCTTGACAGTTTTCTGTTTGTACCAAATGTCTTACTCTGTAAAGTTTAAGACATCATGAATTAAGTCTCCAACTCAAGTAGCATTTGTGAAAGCATTAGAAGCCTTATTATTACTTTAACACATGACACACGGACTTTTCATTGAAAATTAGCTAGAAGGTTTCTCTGAATACCCACAGGTTTACAATGAAATTAATGATAACCTTTGTTAGCCAGTATATCATGTGTGTCCAGGAATGACAATATCTCCTACAATTTTTGCTCATTTATCAATCAACCTGTCTCACATTCACATTAACTGGCATTGAAATGCATGCAGTGTAGGAAATGAGAGACAATATTTAATATGAAATAATACTGTGGTCCTCCCAGAAGCATGGGCAAAGGATTTTAAACATGACACTTTCGTCTTCGTCTCTCCCACTTTTCTTCTTTCTTTTAAATAGATTTTTACAGTAATTTTCACTAATTTCTGCAAATGAGGCAGTACTTTTCAACTATTTTCATAAACCGAACTTCTTTCCCAGTCATAGTTATGTGGCTTACACAGACATCAAATAAACAACAAAATAAGATTTATAGCAGCAGGTAGAATGATGGCTTTTATATCATGAAAATCTATTGTGTATTTCTTTGATGAAACAAACTGACAGGAAGCTGCAACTTTCTGTTCAAGTGCTAAAAATTACAGTTTTTTCTATCATCATGACTCCAATTTCAATCATTCATGAAACTGTGTGAAGCTTGATATTCTCAGACAAAAAAAAAAAAAATTCATTTGGTATCAAATACCACTAACTGAAATAACCAAATCACTTTAGCTGTGTCGTGACAATTTCAAATAGCTTGGCACTGGATTATGTCATGATCTACAGCAATTTTAGTACTGCAGTGCCATCACCTTAAAGATGCGGGTCTGTCATGCAGTTACAAGGATACACCCAAATCATACCTATCCTCATATAGATGGGTATGCTGCCTCTGAGTAAACCAAAATTAAAGATGTAAACAATGGCACATTGAAGTGTGAAATGCAATGGTTCCTGTCAAAACACACATTCTTAAACACAGGGCCAACAGAAACTGAATCACACTTAAAATATCAGTTACAAAGCCACAGTGTTACACTGCCCTGAGACTTTGCAAATCACTCCCAGGGCAAACATGAGCTCAGATAGCACTCACCAGACCCATTTCATACTAGCTCAGGCACAGTTTTTTTATCTGAGCAGCAGTCTGTAGTCTGGTTTTTTAAGAAATAACTGCAGTTACTGCACAGTTATAATGTGTAAAAAATCCAGCTCAATAATACAGCCTCTTTTACAAAATCAACACTAACATAAACAAGCAACACAATACACACAGATAAATTGAGTAGGCATGCTCATAACATCCTTTCATTGTCAATGTTACAACAATTAACATCTAACACAAGGGCAACATCATCAGAAATTTAGGCAAAATTGGAAATAAGACATACAAGCAACTTATTTCAATGTCTTGGCCTACACTACTCATGAACCTGCTATGACAATCCTATTTTTATGCTGAGATTCCTTGACTTTGTGAACACTCAAACCAACCATCGAATCCAACCTAACATAGACCTTGGGCTAAATGGTTCAAATGGCTCTGAGCACTATGGGACTCAACATCTTAGGTCATAAGTCCCCTAGAACTTAGAACTACTTAAACCTAACTAACCTAAGGACATCACACACACCCATGCCCGAGGCAGGATTCGAACCTGCGACCGTAGCAGTCCCGCGGTCCTTGGGCTAAGCTACAGATCAGTGTCACCACAACCACATTCTTTCACTTTCACATTTGTTGGCTTCAGTGAATCACAACTGTCACAGGCCAAACTAACCTAGGCCTTAGCCTTCAATACAAGTCTGTCAACAGATCTTGGTTTTTCCAGTTACCAAATGAATATGAAAATCAGCTAGCAACCCTGAAATTCATAGTAAGAGATCAGTAAAAGTTATTCAGGCACTCTCCATATCAAAAACAACTAATCAATTTGTATCTTCTGCTGTAGATTCAGCATTACTCATGGGTACCACATATCACCCAATTGGCCACTGCCAACATCCACGAATTGCCAATATTTGGATGCTATGCAAGAGCTGCTGACACTAAGTGCACTTCATCCCCAGATGCTACCTAATCTTATCACACACTTGTTCAATTGTGTCAACTTTCTGCATATTACAAAAGAGAGAATATCAGAAGTGACATACAATGAACTAAATACCTCCATAAAACAATGGACAGCTCCAAATGAAATTTCAGTAGGCCTACTGAAGGTAAATATAGCTGATGCCTTTAATCTGTTTTAGATTTTCTTTTATCTCTCTCTCTCTCTCTCTCTCTCTCTCTCTCTCTCTCTCTCTCTCTCTCTCTCACACACACACACACACACACACACACACACACACACACACACACACACACACACACAAATCGATAAATTAAGCAGCAGAGCCTCAGAAAATATGACTCCTTGGAATTCACAATAGTTACTTCTCCCAACTTATTTCACTTCTGCACAACACCTCCAACAAGAGGGACTACTATGATGAATACCAAACTATCAGATTTACAGTGTTTCAATTCTTCCCCCTTAACAGCCAGGATTACATGTGACCTCTTTTGGTCTCATCAAATGTGATCCCCCTATAACACTGTTACCATGGCTGGTGTTCTGAAAACTAGGAAGACAATGTTTAAAGAGGAAGGTGTTCACCAATTGGCTGACTGAACACTGTTTGCTCCATATGATACTACTGTTGGGAATTTGGTATCTAAATCATTTATAGTATTATAATAAACTCATACTGATATCCAACTGTGTTGCATTGGTTTGTATGTAGTTGTGAATACAGAGGTCCAGCTCCCATTCCTCACAACCAAGTTAATATTTTCTGGCATGGGAAGGTCACTAATACAGTCCACTAAGCCTTGAAATCTCATCTGAGGAGCTGTTTACACAAATAAGCGGTGAAATTTATGTACAAACTGGCAAAAAAGTGTCAAATTAAATAGCATACATCCAGCTAGGTGCCAAACAAAATTATTTTTACAAGAACTGTAGTACGTTTTCTCAAGGTACATTTTCGTTAAGTTGAAGTTAATGTACAACCATTTTAAGCATACGAAGTGTGAAGTTAATTACTATCATTGAGAATATATGGAAACAAACTGTAATCTCAGTTACAACAACAGATTTTTTTCTAACACACTTCATTACCTATCCTACATCTAGGCTACTTCATTTCAATCACCTTTCACAAAGTGAAGGTATTAGGCCTACTACATTTATTACGAACTTTGTAGTTCTTGACATTACGAAAATGCCGATAAAGGAATCATAAGCTGCACTGCACAACACGAACGAATGAATAATGTTCCTTTCACATAAATAGTGCCAACAAACTATGCTGGTGAAAACGCAGTTAATTTTTTAATTGCTGCAAACCTAAACCAGAGTTTCTGAAGTGGTAGTTGAACTTCAGAGTCTTCGATATAGATCCGCTTTCATATTCCTTCCATTTTGCTCGGTCAAAAATATGCTGATGCTTTATACATGTGACGCATTTATTTGTGCTACAACTAAAAAATCTGGACGTTCCTCATGTTTACAAATTTATTTATTCTTTGACAAATTCATATCAAAATTAATTCCTTGTTGGGTACTTTTAGTCAAAGTAATAATGGAAATTATGTTAAGAACTGCATTATGCAATACATAGCTGTTCTAGTATAGCTGTACCACTTCCATAAAATAAAATTTATTTAAATCAATGCCAAGGAAAACACGTTAGAATCATCATTCACGTTATACGTATCACGTATTCTGTGAGAACTTACGAGCTTGGCGTACACAAAAACAAGTACCTTGTTCATATTTTAAAACTTTTTTGGGCCTATCTACCTCTTTTTCTGAAGCTTGTATGCTTCAAGTTATGTATCAATTAAATCATTTATACAAAAAAATATATAAAAAAGAGAAACAGAACAGCAATTATTTCTGAAACAGTGTACATATGGCCATTGCGGTATTCAAGACATACAACTAACAACGTCCAAGCCAACAAAATTAAAATCGCCTATCCCTATTCCACCACCATTATCCTTCACCAGTTCAATGTCACCGCTAAATGAAAAGATATGTTCACATCATCCAACGATAAATTTTAAGAGACACTTAGTCATCTGCGGTCAGTGACATTACAGTCACAACGACTGTGGTCACAACCGACTGTGGGGCCATGACAACAGCTGGCAACAAAAGATGAACCAAATCAAAAGGAGCGTAATATACGCACAGCTGTGCGAGAAATGATCAATGAATTAGGTTCCGAGCTGTTAAAAAAACTGTAAAAATTTTGGTGGTAAGTAAAATTAGTCAGCGGAACACGGTGACATGTGAATGGTAGGCACTAAAAACTTCTTAACTCCAGTTTGTTAAATTTTTCAGGTAAAGCAAAAACGGTTTCATAAAAAATAATATAATGTGATACAGGAAGTTGCTTCGTGTGTAACTGTATGGTACAAGCCTCGTTATTGACAGATTAGCCGCGCGGGATTAGCCTAGCGGTCTCAGGCGCTGCAGCCATGGACTGTGCGGCTGGTCCCGGCGGAGGTTCGAGTCCTCCCTCGGGCATGGGTATGTGTGTTTGTCCTTAGGATAATTTAGGTTAAGTAGTGTGTAAGCTTAGGGACTGATGACCTTAGCAGTTAAGTCCCATAAGGTTTCAAACACATTTGAAGTTTTTTTTTTTGACAGATTAGTGAAATCCATGCACTTACAAATCTCTTTTTGAATATGGAATTTCTGATTATTGGAATTACGAGTTTTCATAGATGGATGGAGTTACTAGTTTTCATTTCCTGGCATCGATATTCAGATGCTCGTTGATGATGGTAGAGCCGCGACCGAGTACGCAATTCTGCTTTCTAAAATAACTTGACCGAATACCACAACGCATTTCCTACTTTTGGCTGTCGTGTGCGAGAGCACAGAACTGAAAATGAGCTCAAGTTGCTCGATAGAGGAAAGAGCCCTGCACATGATGAGGTTCACAAATGCCTGTCGGATTCTAGGTTTAAAATGCGAAAGAACTAGCCTCACTCCTTACAAAAGTTTAGTGTACATCTCTGGATCAACGAAGTGTGACACTTGACTGGAAAAAGGGGCAGATCATTCCAGCTGATAAGAACGGCCACAAGACAGATTTGCAGAACTACAGACCTATCACGCTGACATCAATATTTCCTAAACATTTTTACCGTTTTTGTGCTCTGATATGATGACTTACCTGAAGACTGAACAACTCCTCTATAGGATCAAAATGGTATGTGTAAGCACCAGTCTTGGGAACCTCAACTTGTCCTGTCGGGTCATGATATCCAGAAGGCAGTGAATACTGGAACCTGCAGCTCAGGGAAATGGCATGTTTCTTGACTTCCAGAAAGCTGTCGCTTAGTAAACAAAATACGCACATACAGAACAGCCATGCCGTACGTCATTATAAGCGTTTCTGTACATCATTAGCTTCAAGAACTCCTAACAAACATAGCTTAGCACATGGTTCTTAATGGGAAGGCATCTTCAAAGGCAGAAGTAGCGTCTGGTGTAACTCGCGGTATGGGGGTTCAACCACCAATATTGCCTAACTCTAAGAATGTCCTTATGGGCAGCATTTGCAGTCTTCTGAAGGTGTTCACAAATGGCACAGTTGGAGCAAATAGTGTTAGGAAATTGTTGCAAAGTGCCGAAAGACTTCCAGATGATCAGTGTCTGGTGCAAAGATTAGCAGCTGTCCCTAAAAGAAATTCAATGTTGTTTGACAATGGGGTCAGTGATCAGTCAGTGGAAGAATCAAAATCGTTAAATATTGAAGTGTAATTCTCCATCAGACCTTTGTTCAACCAATTCTGGAGAATCGTTCCACCAGTTCTGGAGAACTGTTCAACAATCTGCGATCTTATCAAGGTGGTTTAATGGAAGAGCTAGAGAGGATTCAGAGAAGAGATGCACGCATCATTGAGGGTTCTTTGTCAGTATGAGAAAATCAAGAAACGTTTAACAAGTTACTATGGGATAAAGACGTTATGCATAATAGAGACAATTATAATAATTTCTCCATCACACATTTGCAAAATGACTATGACAGAAAAGTTAAAGAAATTAAGGCTTTTAGAGAAGGATATTGGCATTATCTCTTCCAGCATACCACACACGTATTGAACATGAAGGAGGCAAGTGAATGTTGTACAATACGTTCCCTCCATGAGGTGCCTTGTGGAGTACATATGCCACTATTTGACAAAGCTTCAGATGTATCTACATTGTATCATTCTTCATTAACAGCATCTAGAAGTCAAGTCACTAACATTATCTGACAGATTACTTACATACACACCACGATCCGAGTTAGGAAAAATGTCAATACATATTAGTTTCGCGGAAGGAGGAGAAATAAAACTCAGAATTATTAAAATATTATGTTTATTAATTACCAAACATTATAATAGATGTATTAAAATATTATATTTGTTATTTACCAAACATTATAGCAGGTACATTATAACTGGCTGCGATGTGTTCAACTAGTATAGTGTGGTTTTTATAAGAAACATGCACATTGTTTTGCTGTCAGTCAAGTAGCATTTAGATGCATGCGAATACTCTCTATATTCACATTTTAATATCTTTGAAATTGGCTGAAAAAAATGTGAACTGAAAGCACAACGCCTCTGAATGCTCTTGGAATCCAGAGCTTTCTGGCATTTTCAGCTGCAAGGAGAGTAGCTGCAAACGGCAAAATAGTTTCGAGATTCCACTACAAATGGTTTTGGGTACAGTTTTCACTAGTCGGTACCACTGCCTATAAAAATGTCTGGCTTATGAGGAGCTGCTCGACCATTGTACCACATCCTTTTTAACTCCTTACACACAGTCATTGTGCTAGTTGGACTGCTGATAGCACTTTGGAACTCACGAGTGATTTCTTCTGCTGATTTCATGCAATTTTCTACAACCACCCGGTGCAACACTTGACAGTCCGTGTCTGCAGTACATGAGGTGTGCATGATCTTGGTTTAGTAGTAATCGTTCCTTCGCGTTTTAGCTTCACAGTCACACCACTAGCAGATGACGAGGGCAGCCTTACAAGGACTGAAATGTCCCTGATGGATCTGCTACTCGGGTGACATCCAATGATTAGCCCGTACTCGAAGTCACTGAGCTCTCTGACTGGCCCATTCTGCTGCTATGGCTTCTCTAATGACAATATAGCGGCTGGTCCATCTCTGATGACATGTAGTGGTCAATTTTTCATTACATAATAGTGTCTGGATTCCTTTCATAAGACTGTGTACATCTTTGCACTATGCTGTCTTTACCTCTGCTTCTCACTATGGCACCTGGTTGAAAATGTTCTGAGTTCTGTTTTGTTACTAGTGCCATGTCTGGACACTGGACTGATAACCTGCCGATACTTATTTTGTTTAGAAGGTGACAATTCTGAACTACAGAGAAAGCTTTCCGATAGTCAACAGTCATGGCATCAACTTGGAATCTGCTAGATTTTCTGAATGAGGAGAACGATCTGTTTACCATACATCACAACACTTGTTGAACGGTTCTACATCAGACTGAAGCCAGTGATAGAAACTTGTGATGCTGGATATCTGTGCCTCGAAATTTCTTAAAAAATGAAATGATCTATACCGTTTCTTGATTACTTGCAATACTCTGCTGCTCCAGAGATATATCATAAGCTGCTTTTTGAAGACAGATCCAAAAGCCTTCGTCCTACTGAGTAACTTTAGTTACTTCGTTTTAGATTCGGCAAATGCCATTATTTTAGCATCTATGCGATACTCTCGCGTAGGAACTACTGTCTTCTGCAGTGAAACTCTTTCTGAAGACATAATTTAGAATGCCAGTCTTCCATTCATCGTCTTCCGTTTTTGTACCAGTACGATCGAGAAGCGGCCATATAAGTGATTTTGGTCCCCTTTCTTCAATTGCAGTGAATGTCGCTCATGTACACTAAGGCAAGTTTTAACTTCATATAGCATCTGTTGGTTATCTTTTGGCATCACTTGTATCTACAGGGAACACACTCTTTCCTAGCACTGCTGGCAAATCACGAACATTTCTTCCCATCTCTCTTTGTCTACAACAGCAAATTCTCTGCAGTATTCTTGGGTATGTGCTCCAGATTCTCTACATTTTCCTTCCAAGGACTGAATGTTTGTTGCTAGTCTCAGATTATATGCACTAGTTGATCAAAAATAGTTCATTACTTTTCATCACTGCTAATAACTGATTGTACAACAGCCTTATGGCCGCTGATTCATTCACTTATGGTCGCTGAATTAGAACGTTTGGCCTCTTTTACTGTCAAGAGACCTGAGAAGGTAACATCATGAGTTGACTCTGCAGCTAGCTGTGCAATACAATCGCCAAGGAAGGAAGAACGATTAGACGCTAAAGATTCATCAATGGCAAGGTCAATAGAGGAGGACAACAAGATTGGATTAGAGAAAAATGTGGAAAGGAATCGGCCATACATTTCCAAAGGAACCATCCTGGCTTTTGTCTTAAATGATTTAGAGCAACTAAAGCAAATCTAAATCTTGATGCCTGGATGTGAATTTGAATCACTGACCTTTCAAATGAAACTCCAGTGCCCTAACACTATGGCACTCGACTCAGTAGCGCAAAGGTCAAAGAACAAGAATAGTTTTCCATGTTATCATTACATTCCAGACCAAATGAATAGTCCCCCCCCCCTCCAGGGTACATGACGCTAGTACATGGCCACAGTCCTTGATAATGGCGTTATCCCAGCGAGGAAGAGAGTCCACAAGCTTCTTCTTATGTTACCTACACACAGCTAAAGCTACTCATTAATTATTAGATCTGATCGCGCTACCACATTGTGGGGATGTTGATTGTTACATTTCGCCCACTGTTCCAAATAATTCCAGACTTTTATGTGGGAAATTAAGATTGTGTACACCTCTGTTAACATGGCTGCTGTCATCTTTGAAGACAGGAGTTTCCACAGCATACTCACTATGAAGATGTCGAAACAGGGGGAACACCTGCTCATCGAAGATGTTGAAATAAACATATTGGTTCGTGCAAAATATCGTAAAACCACCTCTGGCCTGAACTACAACTTCCACATACTGCTAGTTAGACGCCTCTTCAAGTCATCACTGCACTTGTCGCCTTGTGTCATTTGTCAAGAGGCAAAGTCGTGACTCTTCAGAAGATACAACATGCATTCAGTCAGTTACTGTCCAGTTTCTGTGTTGCGTTCATATCAAATATGTGCAGATTTATAAGCTGCTGTAATCGGTGTCCTTATGTGAAGCATCTGATTCAAAATGTCTGACACCTACGGTTTCCTTCGCGATTTTCGCACAGAAACAGGTTGAGATGGACCTACATTCACTAACAGCAACTATTCATAACAAATTTTAAACTCTTCCATCATCTTTCGGGCGTGCACTCCGGACAGTGACAATTCTTCTTGCGATATTTCGGCTAGAAACCTCCCAGCCATCTTCAAGGCGAGTCGGAGACTGAGTTCATAGCGTTTGCGAGTGCCAATTTTTTACGGAGAGTCACGTGATACAAAGCTGCTGAGGATTGAAAGCGCATGCGTCAAAGATATCAAAGTCGCCACTACTGCTGTAGTGTTCTGAAAACTTTGGTCCACAGGGCTCATGTAGTGTCTGATGTTGACAGCCTGCAGGATGAGCTTGTACACCTGGAGGCAGTTTTTAGGAGAAATGGCTATTCGCAACAGCAGATTAAGAAAGCCCTGCAAATAAAAACTTCAGAAAAATCACAGGAAAAGGATGAGGAAGTGGAAAGGGAAGTGAAATCTACAGCCTTTCTCCCATACGTAGGTAATGTTTCTTCTGAAATCGCTAGAATCTTGAAGAAACATAAAGTGGATGTGATATTCCGCCCACCAGCTTAGACCAGCCTTGTTGGGATCCGTTAGGGATGATCTGCTCTCGCGAAAGGCGGAAGTTTATGAAATCCCTTGTGAGTGTGGCACACGTTACATAGGGCAAACCACACGCACTGTACAGGAACGATGCGTCGAACACCAGCGGTACACACGTCTCCTTCAGTCCAACAAATCAGCAGTTGCCGAACATTGCATTTCTACTGGCCATGCCATGGATTATAAAGATGTTAAGATTTTAACTACTGCTTCATCTTTCTGGGACTCAGTTGTTAAGGAAGCTGTAGAAATACAACTAGCCGACAACCTGCTAAACCGCAACGAAGGATTTCATCTTGACAATGCTTGGAAACCGCTTATTTCACGCCTTCGTTCGGAAAGAATTTCTGCATCTTCACTTCTGACAGATGTTACCACTTTTTAAGATTAATTATTTATCTACAAGCACGGTGGATCCGCAGCAGCACTATTTTGTTTGCACTCTGCGCTTATATGTTTATCTTTGCTATATACATCTTATCTATGACTAGCGCAGTAGTGGTGACTTTGATATCTTTGACGCATGCGCTTTCAATCCTTAGCAGCTTTGTATCACGTGACTCTCCGTATACATATGCACGCACAAACGCTATGAACTCATTCCGCTGCTCGACTCGCTGCGGCTCACTTAGTCGCCGTCGCCGTCGCCGTCGCGGCTGTACGGAAAGGGAAGCAGATTGCCGCCGCACTGGAAGCTCTCACCCATGCGATGGGGTTCAACGGCGGACGCAAACGGCAGCCAAAGCGCAAGCGCTTCCAGCAGAACAGCAAGAGCCTGCAGTGCTACAATTGGCAGCAGCTGGGGCATACTGCGCGCGAGTGCAAGAACGCCGTCGCGTGCTTGAAGTGCGCGGCGGCACACGACACCCGCAGTTGCACGAAACCTCGTGGGATGGCTAGCAACGCCGCCAACTCGCGTACCTGTAGCTACCTCAGGGACTCACGCCGCCAACCCGCCGCACCACGCCCTGCGGCGGCGTCAGGCGCCACGACGGCCGCTCCGCCCCCCCCCCCCCCCCCGCTCCGGCGAGGGGTGCGAGCCGCGCCGCCTAGAAGCCGCCACCGACCAAGCTATGGCAAGTTTCCAAGCCACCTTTGCGGCCGAAAGGGCCGCACTAAAGGAGGAGCTCGCAGCTGTGCATCGCCAGCTCCACAGCTGCGCGAAGAGCTGCGAGCTATCAAGAAGAAACCGCCGGTTCCCGCCGCCGCCCCGCCGCCCCGTCCCTTGCAGCAATGCGGGAGGCGGCGCCAATGGATACCGACGATGTGACGCCTGGGCTGCCCCCCAAGGAGGCAACTGCAAGCAATGGTGCTACTGCGCCTCCTGACTCCTCGCAAGTTGAGCAGCCAACGAAGAAGAGGAAGCTGTGGCTACCATTCCCTGGCGTGGACAACGTGCGGACCGTCCTCAAGAGCATTGCCACGTCACTGTAAAACGGGTCATACCCCTACCCAGACCACCCGTACCCCTTCACCCCACCCGGCCTGCCTAAGCCTCCCCACCCCCATCAATCGCTCCACCTACGCACATACAGATACCGTACCATGTTGATGGAAGCAGTCACGAAGAAAGAGTTAGCCACGATTAACTCATACCCTATTTTCACGCCCTCCCAATGGGACGACCTAGTTGACATCATAGATCTATGGGCGAGGGAAGAGTTCCGGTCTGATAGGAGAAAGATGCATCCCGACGACATAATAGCCAGGGAGGAAATCAGACGAAAAAACGCGAATACGAACGCCGCCTTATTCAGTAATAAACACCATGCGAAGCCATCACCAGACGTAGCGGAGACTTGGTGAAACCACCGGCCAGCCATTTAGGCCGTTCGCTTTCTTCTTCTCTCACTATCCCTCTTACTATTCTTTAATCTTTCTTTTATTTAAAAATAAAAAAAATAATAAATCACAAAAAAAGTAAAAAGCACAAAGTCAAGCAAATACGATAAAGCCAAGAATTTTTCTGCCCAAACCATCATGTTAGAAGGAGAAGCGCCTCGCGCGCTAGTACTTCGTTCCCAGACGAGGACATCTTCCTCCTTGAAGTGTGCGCAGACGGCTATGAACTCAGTCTCCGACTCGCCTTGAAGATGGCTGGGAGTTTTCTAGCCAAAATATCGCAAGAAGAATTGTCGCTGTCCCGAGTGCACGCCCGAAAGATGATGGAACATTATGTCCGCCGGGAAAATTTCAAGAATCAAATTTTAAACTGATTGTCACTGACATGGTGAAACACTGTATTTCGGTTCCTGTCAGTTAAGATCTTTCTGATCTCTGTACTTACATCAAGCTACATTGCTTCAAGTTATATACCGTTCCTGGTAGACATGCTGGACAGTTCACACTGATACACAAAAAAATCAGGGAGCTTCGTTCATGGTGCAGTCCTGGGCACATCTAAACATGGTAGGTCTTTTCTGCCATTCTGTCATGTCTCCATGAGTCGTATAATAACACGGGGCTGGTACATTTGGTTACTGCAGGTTGCATACATTCAGGGGCAACCATATATTCGAGGGCAAATGTGATTGATTTATGAACCATCCCCTTAACCTATTGTTCTGTTAATTGATTTACGACTTCCTGGGGATAATCCATCCTTCTGAGAACCTGCCCCCCCAAATCTTCCACTGCTATGGAAATCTGTGGTGGATGGGAAATACATTCAAGAAGAAGTAGGTTGCATCTAGCATGTGCCACACTAGCCCCTCCCTTGTCCTGAACAAAGTAGTGGATATCTGGGAAACCCCAGACCTTCCGAAAATGCAAAGCTGTGGATATCTTGGAAATATTACCTCTCTCTATCAGATTCATTGATCAATTTATTAAATCAATACCCTTTGTGTGCGGGCAGTTTTTTCTTCCATCCTATTGGTGGATACTAGGACTGGTATATTTTGTGGGAGTCGATCCTGCAGCCACCCAGTTACCAAATCCTTCTGGATTTTTTTCCCTTTGCCTGCTATTGGTGGATACTGGCACTGTTCTGTCATTTGGTAGGAAGTCCATTACATTGGAGGTAGCTGAAAGCTTTGTCAGACGTAGAACCTTTGGCTCTACCCCCCCAGTAATATCGCTGCATTACCACAGCAAGAACAACTACATCTTTGTCGGATGAGTTCCCGGTAGTACGAACTCTATGCTACGATATTGTGTATATGCTGTGAGAATAAAAGTATTCAGTGTGGCACATGATAGATGCAACCTATTTCTTCTTGAATGTATTTGTTCGATCCACTACAGGTTTCTATAGCAGTGGAAGTGTGAGAACAAAGGGATATACTGATTACCAGCGGCAGGTCTGCAAGAGTGGCGAGGGGGGGCAGGAGAGAGGAATGGAAGAGAGGGAGTTTGGGAGGACATCCTAGTCTGTGTGTGTGTTTTCATACATTGGTTCACGCACAAACAGGAAGTAACCATTTGATAGTGAGGGGATGTGGTTTCCCAGGTATCAAGTATCAAAAGTATGCCGACTTGTGCTCTGGAGCCACTGGACTGTCCAGGTGGCGAAGCTCAAGGCACTATGTGTGTGGGCATTTAGTGAACTACTGCTCAGTATTCGTTCGGCTGCCTTCATGACCACGTGCGTTACGGGCAGGGTGTGGAGGAGTGTGATTATGTTCTCAAAAGTCCCTGCAGACAGGAACCCAAATAAATGGCCAGTGTTCTTGAAATTTAATTACTTGATTTGCTCATGTCTTTCTGCACACTTGGGAATGGACCAAGTCACTCTTTTTGATGTGATCTGCAGTAAGTAGTTCCCCCCGATGTCACTTTGGAATGCTGCGATTGCTCGCCAGTTGTCTGCATGCATGGGCACAAAGCTTCTCGACACCGTGGGAAGCAGGAATGTTATCGTGGTGGTCCCAGCAAAGTGCAGTAAGGGAGTTCTTTTCCCGGCACCGTACATTTCCTTGGAGCTGTTAGCAGGTGCGCGTTTTATTGAGACTATTTGCAATATACGTGTTTGGCTGGGGCTATTTCAAGATGTTTGTGGAATATTTGGGTCTTTATCAGCGATTTTTTTGTGATATGTTATTCCCACCGCCAATCTGTAGCACTGTAATCAAAGTAGGATATCACATCTGATGTTTGTGGCAGCAGAAAGTTAATGCCTGCTACCACCTTTCACCTATCAGCACAGCATTGCGAAGGCTTGCTGTCACCTGATGCTTTGTTCAGGGATTATCGCGACTTCTGGTCTTCTCACCACACAAGCCGGAATTGTGTGCAGGCCTCTCTCCCAATCTGTTTATGCGGGATTACACATAGTGACTGGCACGTCTGCCCTGTGGTGGGTGTGAAGACATGATTGAAAGATTTTTAACGGTGTAATTATGTACAGTGAGTTATGTTGATGTCGATTTTGTGACACTATTCCTTGCATGATCAGAAAAAAGTGAAGTATTTAATTACTTCTTTTCAATGTATTTTACAAGACATGTTAGAACACAGAGAATGATAATGTTTCCCCACCAAATAAAAGATAGATCCAACCCTTGTGAACTGAAATTAAAAATAAACAGTATATCCTATGCTATGTAACTGACATTGGGTTGAATTTCTTGTTATGAGATCCTTCCTCTCCACCACAGAAAGAGTTCTTTTCCCACTAATGGGATGCTGGGGAATTTCCCAGAGGGGGAAAGGTTAATTAGTCAATTAATTTGATATCAAATGTGTGCTTCTATCGGCGAGAGCGTTTCCCAAAGGGGTGGGAAAGGAGGAAGGGTAGTGTGAGGGGTGTGGTTTTCTCAGAAGGATGGATTATCCCCAGGGAGTCATAAATCAATTGACAGAACGGTAGGTTAAGGAGGAAGGGTCATAAATCAATCAAGTTTGGCTTTGAATGCATGTTTGCCTCTGAACGTATGCACTAACAAAATGCACCAGCACCCCTGTTACCTGACTACTTCCAAATGAACCCCTGTTACTGTGTTGACTGGCACATACACGCAACTGCAATATATGACTTAGTCAACATTAGGGTTCAAATGACTGCCTAGTATCAATTCTATACCACTTACAGAGGCACAGACTGACTACTGTGCTCTTTTAAGGGGTTTTGTCGAATGATCTTAGAAAAATGTTTGTAATATGTGGCTGACAAAAAACAACTAGTTGCTAATATACTTTTATTGGATAATCCATTCAGCTATTTTATTGATGCTATTTAGTTGATGTGGTCAATTTCGAAATTATACAATTTCGTCTTCTGACGTGCTTTAAGCATTCCAACTCAACCAAAATATCAATCATGTGAGTAGATGTGCGTTGTATTTTGTATATCAGATGTGCTGTTTTCAATGTGGTTTTAGCTAACAGGACTTTAACTTTGAAATATTTCGAGATCTGTGCTGTTGAATACAAAAATACCTGACAATAACGACCACTTTGATTCTAACCCAATTAGAATACATCATTTTCAAAAATAAAAGACTCTTGAGCACAATGCATGGTCTCTTTGATGTTGTACTATGTGGCACCCGATCTGCGATGTATATAAAAATCTAACACATGTTAAAAAGTGAACCCAATATTACTTGTAAAATCAAAATGAATTTGCAAAGAAATTGCTCTATTATTATTTCTAATTCAACATGGCTTTGCAAAAATCGTGTAATATTTTCAATGTCAATATAGCTTTGCAAAAAAGTAATCCAATATTACTAACAATACCATATTGTCATTATACATGAAAATGAATTGATTATATTTTTTGAGACCACTTGGATCACAGGTAAAATAAATGGACTGAATATATAAACATCAATTATGTTTTTATACATAGATAATGTTGTATACAAACAGAAAAGAGATATTAGTTACTCTTGCCTTAATACTATTTTAAAGAAAACCAGTTTCTGCAGATAACAGAAACTGAAATAAGCAAAAGAAAATATAACTTTAATGAATATTAATCATGATGATAATGCTCATAGATAGGGACAGTAGTATTATTAA
The DNA here is from genome assembly GCF_023898315.1 of Schistocerca nitens. Classification (NCBI taxonomy): domain Eukaryota; kingdom Metazoa; phylum Arthropoda; class Insecta; order Orthoptera; family Acrididae; genus Schistocerca; species Schistocerca nitens. The sequence goes on along the minus strand of NC_064616.1, from coordinate 637,170,862 downwards.
CAGTGATGAATCTAACATACCTACAGTACTATAATGCCCCAGTGTAATTTTTTGTATTTCATTATACATAATGTTTAGTTACTTCAAAGCTAACCCATTTGTGTAAAACCATTCAGTGACTTTCACAAAATATCATTTATTATTTCTCTGTAGCTGCTTCCTTTCTTGACTTCACACAACGTTTGTATCATCTGAAAACGGGACTAATTCTACCTTCTGATACAAATAAAATGGCAGATCATTAACATAAAGTAAGAACAGTAATGGGCCAATGATCGAGTCCTGTGGGATTCCCATTGTAGTTTCTCCCAGTGCAGGTGATGGGGTGTCGCTCTCTGTATTGCTCAAACAGCCTAAGGTAACATTTTCCATTCTGTTTCTTACATAGGTATTAAACCAGGCATTTGCTGAACTACATAGTTCATAAAAATGTGACTTCTCTAATTGAATATTATGACTGTCACAACCAAATGCTTTTGATAAGTCAAAGAAGACGCCAGCTGGTGATGTTTTAGAAATTAAATATTTTATTACATGCTCAATAGATGTATAAGTAGCTGACTCAGTAGAATGGTCCTTTTGAAATCCAAACTGTGATTAGTGAAGTAGCCCATAATTACACAGGTGGATGACAGTCTCACAGTACATTACCTCCAAAAATTGTTATTAGATATCATGAGTCACACTGGATGGTAGTCATTGACATCTGTGGAGTCATCCTCTTTATAGATAGGTGTAAGAATGGGCTATTTCAGTCTTTCTTGGATAAGTGACTAAGAACATTACATATTATAGGACCACAAGTTTTTAGTGTGACCCAAGATTTCTTCAGTGACTTCTGATTATTTCGTTTCATTACACATTCTGGAAAACTACTTTAAAAATGGGTGCTAGGTCATTAAGAACTAGGCTGACTTTTGGGTTAGCAATACACTCATTGCAAATTTTTATTTTTTAAGCTTCACTTAAAAACCTTCAGTAATTTTGTCATTAATCAGCCACACTGTTCTGTTAGAGTGTTTCCAAACTTTACATGGAACTAGATGATATAATTTGACTAACTGTGCATCATGACCTGATGATCCATTTAGTACTGGATAGGCACGTGTCTCTTTAACCTCTGATTAATGAATGAATTCATTATATACCGAGCGAGGTGGCGCAGTGGTTAGCACACTGGACTCCCATTCGAGAGGACGACGGTTCAATCCCGCGTCCGGTCATCCTGATTTAGGTTTTCCATGATTTCCCTAAATCGCTCCAGGCAAATACCAGGATGGTTCCTTTGAAAGGGCACGGCCGACTTCCTTCCCCATCCTTCATTAATCTGATGAGACGGATGACCTCGCTGTTTGGTCTCCTCCCCCAAACAACCCAACCCATTATCTACAGGGGGACTGTTATCTTGAGCAACTCTGGTAGGGAAATTTATGACTGATACCAAAGCATAAACTATATGTGGCTAAAAGTACCTCTAGATCACTTTTCCTGTCAGATTGCTTCAACAAATTTGTATTAAAATCACCAGAAACTATCCATTCCTTCTGTCTGACAGAGAGTGCTACCAAAATTTTCTTGAAAATCTCCCAATTACCCAGTGAAGATCTGTATACTATAAAAATCAGAAATAACGCTTCACAAGGAAATGCTTCTATACTCTAATCGATACAGAATTTACTTATTTCTACATTTTTGTATTTGTATCCCTTTTTTATGAATGTGACACCTCCACATTTATCCACACTGCGTCTACAAGAACATGCAGCTAACTTATAACCATTTACTTTAAGATTTTCTATCCGTATGGTTATATAGTGTCCAGACAGACAGAGGATGTCAATTTCTTTCCATTACTAAGATCATGCAAATAAATTAGTAGCTCATGTATTTTTTTTTTTTTTTTTTTTTGGCGTCTAACATTCTGATGAAGCAAGCTGATTTCACTTTTTCCTCTATTATTACAAGATTAGCTGAGGGTCTCTGTCTGTAATGCTGGCTACCTGAATTCTGAATCTCAGCTAATTTCAGAGTCTCATCTGACCCCAATAACCAGCGGACTTTGCCTTTGTGTGTTGGTGGCCCATCTTATATTTTCTGCTAAGTCTTCCTGTACCAACAACTGGAACAGCACTAACGTGAGATTTTGCACCCATATGAAGGTGCTCTCCCAGCTAGCTCCATGTTTACTCACTTTACAGCATAGTTAACTCAGGGCTGGTAATAGCACCGCAGAAACTCTGCAAAATGCACCCAGTTGCTTCCATTTTGTCCAGGTCATCCCTAATACTGTCTTTTTCGTTTGTAGCTAGACCCACCTGTCGTGACATCTAGTGGTCAGTTCTGCATTTTATAGGGTTTTTTGGAGATCCTTGATCAGACACAGTAGTTATCGATTGGAGCTCGAATTTTCATGCTTTCTACTACAGTATTACCGTCATTTACAAGAGTATCTTTTATCTCAACTCGTGTATCATTAGAATCAGTCACTCTAAGAAGAAAATCTCTTGCACTTGCAGTAAGATCATCCTTACGCATGACTTCTTTCTAGTGTTTGAAGAATCAACTAAGGGTTTCTAATGGCTAAAATACTTCATTTTTCTTGCTCTTTATTTTATCATTGCGAATTCAATACATATTTTATGAGGATGGGATTAAGTCAACAGCATTAAAACAATGAGGAAATTAATGGATGTTCTATTCTACATAGAATATTATTTACTCCTTTCCTTCATGCTCACAAAGCCAAAAACTGTGCAAAATAGTTATCAGTCAACTTTTTGTTGCGTTTTCCATCAGATACTGGATAGTCTGTTCCATCAACTATGACAATCATAAAACTCATATACAAGGGAGCATATTAGGAATTCGCCCATACATCATCAATATGGATGTTTATCTCTCTATCCTTCTTACGAATATTTCGGTTCTTTTCAGTCTTCTCACTTACAGAAAAAGACTGAAATTAGTAGCTTTCGATTGTGGTCATTTAAAAAGAATAAAGACATCATTCTATCTCCGTTGCAACTGTTTCATTGGCCTCATTATAATCATTCAAATTATCATTTTCATCATTTTCTGTTACAACCAGTCTGATCATTAACATAAAACAATGAATGAGGCAGTTCATAAATTACAGGTGCACCAGTCTCAGGATTGGGCCTGACTAAGGCACTGATGCTTGCCTCTCTATGAGAGTTACTGAGTCCAGACTAAGCGCCTGCAACTCTCGCTACCCGCGAAGCAGACCGGTACAGCGGGCCCCGGACCGAGTAGGGGTCAGACTGGCCGGTCGTCCCGGAAACACAGACGCTTCCCAGAGAGCACCAGGAGGCGTCCACGGCGCGGACCTCTTTCCTTCCGCTCGACACGTGACTGCAAATAGAGCCAACCATATCCATGCGCCAAGCATTATTTAGGCTGGCGCAGGAGCCTGGAGAGTCCCCCCCCCCTTTTTTTATTTTCCCATCATCAGTTTCCCCCCACCTGCTCTCGGCTGTGGTATGTCACATTTGCCAACTTTTTAGTGCAGTATTCCAGTGACTGTTCAGTGTTGTTCGTCTTTCTCGTGTTGCGAACAGAAACCATGCTGTCGCTGGGTGTGAATTTTATGCGGACAGAAACCAGACTGTCGCCGTGTCTTCTTAATTGTCTGTCTATTGTTTTACCTGTCTGCTTTGTATGTATTTTCTTAGCGTCATCATCCCTCTGTTCTTTGTTTTAAGTTCCACGATTTCTTTTCGCCATGTTACTCTTTAAGTCTCTGATTTTATCGCCTGTTTTTATTATTTATTCTCTTCATCATTCTAACAAAGTCTGTAGGCTGAAGAGCGGCATACTAAGCTGCTGCCAGCCCGCCCCCTTCGGGGGGAATTGAATTTCAATAAAGGAAAGAAAAAAAAAACCTGGAGAGTCAGTTCACGCTGAGCGAGCCCACTGGTGTCATCGTAGCCGCCGCATCATCGTCCACCACCGCCAGCGTACCGGAGCCATCCTCGCAGGGCCTCTACTCGTCCTCAGACTCAGGTGACGGCAACGTGGACTCCGCGCCGTTCTTCACGAGACGCCCGGGGCTTGGTTTGGTGAAGTTGTATGGTTACTACAGACAGTTTATGTTTGGAAGAATCTCTGATTTAGTTATTGGGAGGCTTGGAGGATCAGTCCTACCTCACGAATATTGTTTTGTAAATTTTGAAGAAAGACTTTAGTTTAAATAAAACCGCTATAACTCACACTCGAAGATTTGAGTGATCTGTATGCTTTACAAACAAACCATCAACTAAATTATAATTTATATTAAGATAAGTTCAAATGATATAATTTTAGAAACATAATTAGCGATTGTCTCATTGTTTGCTGCAGTAGTGATTACTGAAATGTATCACATATGCACTATTATCCATTTTATCCATATACAACTGAATGCCACTTTTACTAATAACTCTATACAGGGTAAGCGAAATTCGTGCACTTGGGCTTCGCAGCACGACTCCTCACATGCCAGTGAAAAAAAAAAAAGGGTCTCTCACAAAATTTCGTCTGGCCGAGCACATATGGCAGAAAAAGAACGTTAGAGTAGAAATCTGGCGACGCTGAAACCACATGTATGGTAACTGCCTCTGTATGCAGGTATTAGTTGTGCTGCACAGGTGGTGCAGTGGAAAGAGTGTTGGATTATCATGCAGCAGGTTAATGGTTCGATCCTGGGTCAGGGCAGATGTTTTTTATTTGGTAAATGTAGTCCAGGTGGTACGGTATCTGGTATCTTAATCGTCAACAGGGATTGCGGTGGGTCCTCTAGAAAACATTTGCACTTACAAACTACAATCGTAGAAATGGAAGATTGGTCAGCTTTGAAAGAAGCCCTTTCCACGTCATGGGCATGAATTTATTTGCACCACTTCATCTACTAGATGCGAAACCTTTTTTCTTTGTACCCCCCTCCAATGGTCCCATAGATTAGTACCAACTATTTTTTTTCTTGCCTCGTTCAGGTCCAGTACATTTCATTAGGGCCTTAAGTTACCAGCAGGACTAGCAACGCCCTTTGCGAATAATGTCCAAACTCGGTTACTATTTAAATGTGTTATCACCATGGTCCCACTAATTACGCCTTTCAACATTGTTTCTGGTAACCACATGGTGTTTAGTATGTATGTCAATGCATTATTATTATTATTGTATCGATGGAATTGTGGAAACATCACGTCTATTACCATTAGGGAAACAGTATAATTCTAAACCGAACATGCAGAACAGTATCTGTCAGAGGGATAATGCGCATTATGTGGAACATTGCACAGGTTTGACGGCGTGTTTATACTGTATACACTGCCCACCAGAGAGGGACTAGTTGCGAGCACAGTAACGCGCCCATGACAGACTCTCGTACATGCGGACACGTATCGAATTTTCTCATTGTAAGCCTCTAAACCAGTGTGGCAGACGTATGGCGTACACAAACGATGAATATGCGGATATGCTTCTGGTCCTTCGTGCATCTGATAAACGGGATGGCGTTGCTGTTCGTGAATACGCTGCTAGATATCCTCATTGACACCATCCACATAAAAATGTGTTTCGTCGTCTGGAGCTGCGACTTCATGAGTCAGGTTCTCTCCTTCCACCATCGCGTGACAGAGGTCGTCCATGGACTTGCCATGCTCCAGCTACTGAGGAAGTTATTCTGGAGGTCATACACCAAGAACCTCAGCGAAGTACACAGTGTAGCAAGGCAGCTGCGTGTCTTGCAATGCACGTTCATTAACGTGCTGCACGAGCACGGGCTGCACCCCTATCATTATGCTTTCATGCTACACCTTCATCCTGGGAATCGCCATCAGTGGTTGCAGTTATGTGGATGGTTCTAACATCAACAGGAAGCCAACAATGACTTCGTGAACACTGTAATATGACTGGATGAAGCAGCATTCACTCGTGAGGGGGTCTTCAATATGCACAATGCCCACCATTGGTGTGAGGTTAACCCACACATCACCTGCGACTGTGGATATCCAGTTCACTATGGTATCAGTGTCTGGGCCGGAATATTGGGCGACAGGTGTTTGGGCCCCTACATATTGCCTGACCGGTTGACTGCACGAAGGTATCGTGCATTTCTCTCGACCTATCTGCCTGATGTGCTGAAAGATATTCCACTTCATGTTCGCCAGCGGATATCGAACGTGGAAGAATTGGTTGGGCATGCTCATGCGGCTTTGCTCCAAATGGTCCAGAGCTGTATGATCCGGCAGGTTGCGCTATATTTGGGCGTGCAAGGAGGTCGCTTTGAGCATCTGTTGTTCTGGGGACAACGTGTACTGTTATGGATGCGATGGAGTCATTAATATGGACATTATTACTGTCACTGGTTGTTAATGTGCAACATCTGAGCACTCATATTATATATAACAGAAATGATAAGTAGATGTTGTGTTATTGTACTGTGCTATCATCTTTAGCATCTCGAAACAACGTGACAAAATGTTGTAAATTTAGGAAACATGTGACCTAAGAAACGGCGTGTATTACAGTACGAAATGTCAGAAAGAAATTGGCAATTAAAAAAAAAATGCCCCCAACCCATGATTGAACCGTCGACCTCCTGCATACTAACCTAAAACTCTATCCACAGCACCAACTGTACAGCATATTTAATATGTGCTGACAGAGGTAGTTACCATACATGTGGTTACAGTGTTGCCAGATTGCCACTCTTTAATGTCGTTTTTCTGCTGGATGTACTAGCCGGACGAAATTTGGGGACAGGCATTTTTTTTTTTTTTTTTTTTTATTGCAGGCATGTGAGGAGTCGTACTGTGAAGCCCGAGTGCGCAAATTTCGCTTCACCCTGTATATAGTCACCTGCTTTCATATTTATGTCAGGTTTATCTGTATGAATAAATTTTTCTAAACCTTTCAAAGTGTATTGACCAATAGGAAGTATTATTGTTTATTCATCAAAATACCATTTGTTATTTTAACTCACATTAGTGTGCAATAATAGGACCAGGTGGAGGTCGAAAAACAACTATATTGATTGATAACTATCTCTTAGCTCCACATTGGGTGAACTGGAATGAAATAAACAATTTATACATTTACTCTAAAAGCTTGGATCACTCAAAGTAGCTAAGTGCTTATAAAGCAATATAAATGGATTGAGGAAGTAACACGTGACTAGTTAGCCTAACTTATTAGTAGCAATGATGACACTATCATTAGGTGAACATCAAGATAATTCATTAGTGGTATTTGACAACTATGTAGTGGAAAATCAATAATTTTTGCGAGAGTATTTTACTAGTAGTATACATACTTGAATAAACTGCCTCTATTAAGCTCAAATATATTCAAAGATATCTAAGCAATTAGGTAGAGAAAATTTCAGTTTTTAAATATATTTGGATGAGATGACACAAATGCATACCACCTTTACCCTGAGTTGGTTGGTGGTAACAAAAAATTATGCACAAGCTGCTAGACTGATGACTTTAGTTTCATTAATGTTGATTTAGTACATGGATCATGTTGGGATATATCGAAATACATTTATTAACATGTAACACACACACACACACACACACACACACACACACACACATATATATATATATATATATATATATATATATATATATATATATATATATTTTCTGTTATATAAATGTTTGCATAATACTAAACGAAGCAGAAGAAATGTTGAAGAGTTAACAAGAAAGATTTAAGCTTTGGAAAAAGCAACCACATACACAGGATTGTCTTGTTATTGATAGAATGAAAGAAAATGAGACCGAAGACGTTGGTGATAATGTAATAAAGGCAATAGACGAAACTCGAGAAGTTGGAAAGAAACTGATATATTACCATAAACAGCAATAACACGATTTATTTTCAGTTAGTTCATCAGCTGAATCAGTATATAAAATAGGTTCGTTTCCAGAATATGAGTATGGATCATTTGAATAAAATCGAGAATATACTTTATACTCGCAATTTTGGAGAACGATCTGAGGTTTACATGGATGAAGGAAGTTGGAGAATATTTTTCATGCAAGAACGTTCTCAGCATGAGTAAAAGGGCGGGGAAAGTTGCTCAAAACAAAGAACACTCTCTGATTTTGTACGAACAAAACTAGAGGAGCTTCTCGCAAGCGTAAAGCGGAGAATATTCTGTGTTTTTGTAGTGAGCTGTGTAGCATACTCTAAGCTGAGTAAGTTCCGTTCGGGGTTAAGTTTTAATGACTTTTTGGTAGTAATGGCGGAATTTATGTTGCTTCGAACGTAAAAAAAAAAAAATGTAGCCTGAAGAAATTATGGAGAGACAAACTGTAGAAGTTTTTATGGGTTTAACATTAAAAACTATATTTGCCTGCCGAGCTTCCTTACAGAAAATCATGAAAGAAGAGAGGGTGACGTTTCAAACGACGTGAAAATTGAAATATTTTTGTTGCTATTTAGCAGACCCAAGTTTTCAGATGGATGTACGAGAAGACTTCAGTATACGTGAAACAACTGCGTCACTGACATTTCCAGATCTTCGTCAACATGCCATCTCTCTGCACAAATCTTATATTTTGATATGTTAGAAATAACTAGGGGGATCAGAAAAATTAATAAGTAGCAATCTCTTTCTCGTAACGAACTCCACGGGCAACCACTTATGTACTTGACATGTAGCAGAGAATTATGAAACGTATTTAACCAAAATTATTGAATGTGTGGAAAAGTTCCGCTTTGGAGTCGATGAAAATGTCATGTAATCTTAAGATTTCGTTTATATAGTGTACTCACTTAACTTTAATAACAAAAAAGGTTTCCGCATATTGAAAATTCGGTAACATCGCACGAAAATGCATTTTTGTAAACTGTCTGTAGTCGTCTTAATAATTTGTTACTGGATATAAAAGTAAAATCGAAATGTAGTTCTTCCAGAACACACTGATGTCAGTTCCATATTTGGTCACTGAAGATTTTGTCTATTTGAGCGAGTTGAGTGAAATGTAAAATTTCACCTGCATTCTGTGCCAGCCATGGCAAACAACACACACTGAGAACCTTCTCAAGAAGGTAGGGAGGTACTGAGAAGTAACTCCCATGTCAGAGAATATGCTTCGAAATTTTTATTCATACGAAATTGAGAACATTCTCACAGAATGTTGTTTTGTTCTGAGAATCTTCTTCAGAGGATGTTCTCTTTTTTATTTGTATAACCCAATGATTCAATCCCTCTTCATCAAGAAGGCCACTGAAAACAATATTATCAGAACTAGAATCAAAAGATAAGACATTTGGCCTAAGACTAGTAGGTTATCAAAACAATATTGGAAATTTGGAAGCTGATATCAGAATAGAAGATGTTATGGCGCGAAATAAGTGATACATATGTTTTACTGATATTATTAATAAAGAAGAGTAAAAATGAATTAGTTGTCATGTATACTCAAGATGCTTTTCAAAATTGTAAGGAAATGGTTAACAACACAAATTTAATTTATAAAAAGTTTTACTCAAACACCAATAGTATAAGAACTAGTCAGGTGCAAAATAGATGTACATTTGAAACTAAACTAAGACTATATAAAAGAATACGAAGGATTCACAAGAAAAGATTTTATCAAAAAGTACAATGACAAACTTGTTGAATATGTTTGGTGAATATTTGAAGTTGAACTGCTCTTCCAGCAAAAACGCTAGAAGTGATACATGTCAGCAAAGAGAACCCAGTGGTGACTAGACGTAGGAGGTGCCCTGTAGCATTGTGTCTGTTCATGCAGAAAAAATATGTAACTAATATTTTCTTTTTCACCACATTCACACGATGGGGTATGTGATCAGATGAACACAATGTGGATGCTTCCTATAATAGCTGCGGTTAAATGTGAGGTGCATTACAGGTTTATGAGTCTTCCACGATCTTGATTTCTCTCATGCCAGTAGTTAAGAAACTGCACTGGGTTCGCTCTGACATAAACTTTGCTTTAATATTTGCAGGTCTCCTGCCATTCTGCAATCCTCTTATCTTTGATCTTGATTTAACAACTTTAAAAGATCGCTAGCCAGTAATTTTATGTGTCACCTCACTCCATCGCATATGGATGCTTTGACTAGCTTGACAAATGTTTCAGTACTAGGTACACCACAGTGTAACGCCAGATTGATAGGTTAATGGCAATTAATGGTGAGGAGGAAGTAGGCAACAATTACAATTACAATGAAAAAGTTGATATAACACAGGCTAATAAGTAAATTCAATATCATTATCAACAATCATAGAAGCATAACTTAGTAAATAAAGTTTCTAAATAATTTACCACATACATTTTGGATGAGTGAAATATATGGAAAAGAAACAGTAAACACATTGTGATTCTTGAGTTTCTCCCGGCGTATTTGATAATCAAAATATCCACGGGTGTACTGCCGGTCTACCGTGTCCAACGGGCACAATATTTCGGCGATCATACATGTCGCCATCATCAGGTGAACTGACGGACTGAGCTCCTGTGAACGTGCCGGCACGGAGATCCGTACACTATGGCTGCTCAGGGGGAACTGGGTTCGGTCGCGGTGGCGGCCGATTTAAATACCCTCCGCCCGCGGCGCGCTCACTCCGCCGTCCGCGCCCCGCGCCGAGGTCGCGCGGTGGAACAGATTGCGACGGCGTCTGAGATGACGTCGGTGTGATGGCTCTGTCCGCCGTGGTCGTCACAACTATACATTTGCTCGATTTACTCTTGATTAACCCAATCGCTGGTTCCCAAGCCTTGCTAAGATTATAGCCACAGTCACGGTTTATGAGGTCGTCATTGGTGCGAATTTCGATGGCCTCTCTAACAACGCTGTCCCAGTATCTCGACGTCTGTACCAGAATCCTCGTGCGTTCATACTCCATAGCGTGATTTTCCGACAAATAATGTTCAGCGACCGCCGACTTGCTCGGATACATCAGTCGAGTGTGCCTCTGGTGTTCACGGCATCGATCCTCGACGGTACGCATCGTCTGACCAATATACGACTTGCCACATTGACACGGAATCTGGTACACGCCGGCCTTCCTCAAACCGAGGTCATCTTTGGCGCTCCCCACCAGTGCACGAGTTTTATTCGGAGGACAAAACACAGTTCCGACCCGGTGTTTCTTCAAATTGCGGGCGATTTTCCCCGAGAGTGCGCCTGTATATGGGATAAACGCAGTGCCTACCTCCTCCCTCGTGATTTCATCCATCTCCACAGGTTGTGCTGTAGTGGTTGGGCGGAGAGCACGTTGAATCTGCCACTCTGAGTACCCATTTTTTCGAAATACAGTTGTCAGATGTTCCAATTCCTGGGGTAGACTCTCTGCGTCAGAGAGGGAAATGCTAGAAGCCATTTTGAGGCTGTGTCATATAAAGCAGAGTTAGGTGACGTTAAAATGATATCCTAAAGGATCAAGTGCTCGAACTATTGCATAAGATTTGTGGACACAATGGAGGACTTAGCTGGTATTTCAGCAAAAAATGGAGATGTGTAACTACCTAACATGAAAACCTGACTTCTGTGTGCTAGAGGAAGACTACCAGGGGAGTGATTATGTTATTCACAATCCATAAGGGCTATAAAGATGTGTGGAAGTTATAGCTCAGCTCATATGGTTCTAGATTACACAGCAGAAATATAGGTTACTTCATTACAATATCACAGTGATAGCAATACACTGCCAGAAAAAAGTTAGTACGCTTGGAAAGACGACATCGATTTTGATCCGATGATGGAATATACTACCTGGAGGATAGTACATGTACCGATAATAGTTTAAACACTGAACACTCACAGATAGCATAATGGATTAGCTACCAGGGAGTGCTCACGGCCAGAAGGCTCAGTGTGGTGTAGATTTATGAAGCAAGCGGCCATGTCACCGAGATGTACTCATGCTTCCTACTGCCAAATGAATGATTTTGGAAGGGGCAAAGTTGTGGTCTTCCGAGTGGCAGAACGGCCCTTTCTGAGAATTGCCACGCAAGTAGGACGTGCTGCGTCAGTTGTGCAACGATGCTGGTATCAGTGGTCATGTGAACATTCTCAGACCTATGGATGAAGTTCTAGATGTACACACAACCAGACGCCCGACAGAATCAGTGTTTTGTAAAGGTAGCAGTGGCCGATCTTACAGCTACCACACCACAGGCCAGAGGGCTTGTGAGCCCAGACCTGTCAACATGAACTGTTGTGAACCGGTTATTAGCAGTGGGACTACAGGCACACACACCTCTTGCCCATCTTCCGCTCATGCCACACCATAGATGTGCATGGCTCTACCAGTGCCGTCAGAGGATCACTTGGAGGATGGAATGGTGTGCCATGGTCTTTAGTGATGAAAGTAGATTCTGCCTGCATGCAACTGATTGTCATTTACACATACGACATAGACCTGGTGAGTGCTGTTTCATAGAGTGCTTTATCCAAGACACACTGGCCCCACATGAGGCCTTACGGTCAGGGCTGTGATAAGCTACAACTCTTATTGAGCTTTGGTGTTTCTGGAAGGGACAGTAACCGGCACCCCCACACATGCAGAATATTATTAAACCAGTTCATTTCCCATTATTGCAACAGTAGGTGGGGGGGGGGGGGGAGGGGGTGATGTGTTGTTCCAGCAGAACACTGCTCTTTGACACACTGCCCGTGAAACTCAAAGTGCTCTGCAAGACATGCAGCAACTCTCCTTGCTAGTGCAATCTCTGGATTTCTCTCCAATATTGCACATGTGGTATATGATGGGACGAGAAGTGATTTGTGTGACTTACCAACCAACTACTTTTATAGAACTATGTGAAAAGGTCGAGCAAGCATGGAATAGCGTATCCAAGGACAATCTTCACCATCTGTATGACTGACTGGATGTCAGAGTCAGTGCCTGCATTGCTGCCTCTGGAGGCTACACCAAGTACTAATACGAGTGTTTCAGCATGGGTCGGTATCTGGTACCTCAGAACCACTTGTGCCACTGATCTGTTGATGTAATTATTTCGTGTACTCAATATGTACTGTTGCAACAATAAATCTTCAATGAACTGGAAACCTGTAAAAGAGTACACGATTTTTTTTTCAGTATAGATTCAAATCAATTCATACAAAAATTAGGTTATCCTCCTCCTGACCAGTTATGTTATAATGATTGCAAGCATTTTGTCTACAACCACCTCTATGACTTAGTTTAGCAACTAATACTATTTTCTTCGTTTGCCTAGTTTTAATTCAATTATCATTATTTTCGGCATTTTTTTCGATTGTTCTCTCCAGCAGTATCATTGCTGGGAAATTCACTGCTGTCGATGTATACACCGATTTTTGAAGTGAAACTGACTTATACACATCTGCAGATTCTAAAGTTAATTCCTCTTAGACATTAAAAGATTCAGCCCTTGCAAATAGCGCTCATGTCAATTGCTATGTGGTAGGTCAGGAGTGCCTTGGCTAAATCGTCAGAGACACTGGCAGTACTAGCTATCTGCCAGCCAGCGAGTGTCTTTCTATGTATTATGGTTTTAATGTTGAACAGTCAGCACAATGCAACAAATGAAGTGGAACTAGCGAAGGATTAGCTCTTTTTAAATATAAAAAATATATGTACTTCAAATGTAATTCTGTGGTAGTAAGAGCACATAAATGCGACGGGTGTAGAAGTACACTTTCCAGACAATTATGATGGTGAATCAAGGTTATAAACTATGCTCTGTCTGCATACAGTTTTAATTAGTTATGGATATAACCTAGGAGGAGATAGTAACATAGATGATATACATATTACACAACAGGCTTATATTTCAGCTGGGTGTGTGTATGCCATAGACGACTGTGGCTTTTAATGGAACATTTTTGGTAATGGCAGGAGGCAGCAGCGCACACAGCATTATTCTACTAAAAAATGGAAGTGACAGACGTATTGTACACTCTGTCTTGGTAGAAATCTTTGTTACGAATCTCATTCCATTGCTTTGCTATAGTGCAGGTTATTCTTTGTAAGCAAATTTCTTTTCAAAATCATTATGGTATGTGTATCTATAGTTTCAGTGGAACATTCCGTAATGGCAGGATGCTCTATCATACATAGAGACCTACTTAAAAAAGATACCTGTAGTGTATATGATATTTATAAATACACACTCCAACGAAGACGACATAGGTGTTACATTAGAGCTGGGAAAACATTTTTTTTTCTCAGTACAGAACCTTGTTAAAGTGATATTCTACACATTGAAATTCTATATTCAGATGAATACTATTTAAATGAACCAATGTGTCGATCGCCATTCTGCAAATTTGTCTACAGGGGGAATTCTCTGTCTTCCTCCAGTTTTTACATGTATACTCCTCTCCATGACATAGTTTTAATACCTTGTCTAAGGGCCACTTTTGCTGACACACAGTGCCAGCGGCAAAGAAAGAGGTGAAAGTCAGAGCCCACAATACGAATGCCAATGATGCATTCTGCAGGAGGTAGCCTGGCGGATGCCCTCGCCTTCCTTAAGAATAGGCACCTAGCTAAGAGCCTGGGAGGCAATTAGAAGAGTGAATATTAGACCCTTGCAGGCACTAAGACAGAACATAGAAATTCAACAGGAATGCACACCTGGAGGCATGTGAAACTTCTGGTTAGCAGCAGTCATTTTCGCCTGCTCTAAAAAGCGAGACACATGCGGATATCTGATGGACCCCTGTAGCGTATACACAAAGCGCTAAAAATTCGTGCAGGAAGGCTTGTCATACTAAATAACTGCAAAAGATGTCAACCTGCTAAAAAATGTTTTCTAGGTGATAAGAATGTTGCTTATAAATCATGAACGCCAGCAGATTCTTACATAAAGTACAAACATGAGACTGACCAAGTCTCACCTAGAGATAGTCGTTAAAAAAGTAGTGGGTGGCTGCTTTTACAGCAACTAAGTAATCCAGGAAAGCATCAGAACAATGTGTGATCAATGCTGAGAATAGACTTCACAGTGTATATGTGAGAAACACGCCAATACCCGAGTCATATACTAGCCCTCGTAAGACAGAAAATTCCCACCCTGCACTGGGAGGCTTGTTCAAAAAATAGCGATCAGACATTGGGTGGCATTGTAAATTTAGTTCGTCAATGACAGCGCCGAGAGAGGAAATATTCGAAGAGTCTGTGAGCTTAGCAGATTGATGAGAAGTGAAGAGGCGTTGGTGTGACAGCACGAAAGCAAGAGGACTTCACATGTTCACTTTGAATCCGATCCTGGCTCCCATTCTAATGTTCATCGTCACTTTGTGACTTATTATTTTCCTGTTCTGTGTTAAGCGGACGAATCCTTACCTTCCGATGCTTCCAAATGAAGTACTCGACTGAGTATTGCTATTTCTTACTAACACCCACCTGCACAGCCACGGGACAGAAGGGATGGCAACTGATGCTCGCCGCACAGATCCGAGGCCTTGCGCCGTACCGATCCAATACCTGCTGCTGACGTCATCACATGACGAATGACCACGAAGAATGATGAAATGATTCATTCCCCCCTCTTTCGTCTTAATAGCTGAGTCGTGTCCATGCCCAGTCAAAGCAGGCGTGAGATTTGTAATTTGTGTGTTTGTGTGTGTGTGTGTGTGTGTGTGTAAAAGGTGCTGAAATAAATGCAATCATTTTATGGTGTGATAATCTTATCAATCTGTTCCAATCTCATAACCTTGTGATTTTTGAGTTCACTAAATTATTGATGTCGCTTAACTATTGGCTCCCAATATGGGCGATCTCATTAGCAATTTGCATTCTATGTAATAGTTGGTTGGTTGTGTTGGGGAAGGAGACCAGACAGCGAGGTCATCGGTCTCATCGGATTAGGGAAGGACAGGGAAGGAAGTCGGCCGTGCCCTTTGAAAGGAACCATCCCGGCATCTGCCTGGAGCGATTTAGGGAAATCACGGAAAACCTAAATCAGGATGGCCGGACGCGGGATTGAACCGTCGTCCTCCCGAATGCGAGTCCAGTGTCTAACCACTGCGCCACCTCGCTCGGTTCTATGTAATATCACATAGGGGTTCGAAGGGTTTACAACATTTTTGACGCCCAACAAAGGGCAATATGATTAGTAATATTCATGTCATTTTACACAAGAGATCAAAGTGTTCTTGATTCATGACAATTTAGATACATATGTATATATCCAAGATTCGTTCACTATGAAGAATGAGTAGGTATCGTCCGAAAGGCGAGGTGCCAAAGCAAGGTTGGTACCTCGCAATGAAACCACAAGAGAAGATAATCGCTGTAAGCCGCATCGACGAATGGGCGATGCTGGCGTAAACATGCCCAGAAACGTTTCGCTATGCAACCACAACCACTCTGCTTCATACTGCCGTGCACAGTATTGCTCAGCCCCAGTTTGGGATCGTCAAATAAGATGACAGCATCGTCTCCTAGTAGTTCAGTTATGTGTTCAATGTATTAGGCAGAACGATACATGAAAGTTATTATTAAATTTACTCTGAGTGGGACACTTAATTTTGTCTGCCTCAAGTGATATGACAATGTTCAAAGACAGCTGTAAATACTTGTGACATTCCTGTGGAAATGGATTGTAGAAGTTAAGCAATTCTTCTTATATATGATGTGAACTAATACACTGAAGAGCCAAAGAAACTGGTACACCGACCTAATAGCGTGTAGGGCTCCTGCGAGCACACAGAAGTGCCGCAACACGACATGGAATGGACTCGACTAATGTCTGAAGTAGTGCTGGAGGGGACTGACACCATGACTCCTGCAGCACTGTCCATAAATCCGTAAGAGTACAAGGGGGTGAAGCTCTCTTCTGAACAGCACGTTGCAAGACCTCCTAGATATGTTCAATAATGTTCATGTTTGGGGAATTTGGTAGCCAGCGGAAGTGTTTATACTCAGAAAAGCAACTCTGTAGCAATTCTGGACGTGAGGTGTCGCATTGCTCTGCTGGAATTGCCCAAGTCCGTCAGAATGCACAATGGACGTGAATGGGTGCAGGTAATCAGACAAAATGCTTGTGTACATGTCACTTGTCGGAGCCGTATCTAGACGTACCAGAGATTCCATATCACTCCAACTGCACACACCCCACACTATTACAGGGCCTCCACCAGTCCTGCTGCCATGCAGGGTTCATGGATTCATGAGGTTATCTCCATACCCGTACATGTCCATCTGCTCGATACAATTTGAAACGATACTCGTCCGACCAGGCAAAATGTTTCCAGTCATCAACAGTCAAATGTCTGTGTTGACAGGCCCAGGCGAGGCGGGGAGTCATCAAGGGTACACGGGTGGACCTTCGGCTCCGAAAGCCCATATCGATGATGTTTCGTTAAATGGTTCCTACGCTGACACTTGTTGATGGCCCAGCATTGAAATCTGCAGCAGTACGTGGAAGGGTTGCACTTCTGTCACGTTGAACGATTCTCTTCAGTCGTTGTTGGTCTCGTTCTTGCAGGATCTTTTTCTGGCTGCAGTGATGTCAGAGATTTCATGTTTCACCAGATTCCTGATATTCACGGTACACTCGTGAAATGGTTGTACAGGAAAATCCCCACTCATCGCTACCTCGGAGATGCTGTGCTCATCATGTGTGCGCCGGCCGCGGTGGCCGAGCGGTTCTAGGCGCTTCATTCTGGAACCGCGCGACTGCTACGGTCGCAGATTCGAATCCTGCTTCGGGCATGGATGTGTGTGAAGCCCTTAGGTTAGTTAGGTTGAAGTAGTTCTAAGTTCTAGGGGACTGATGACCTCAGAAGTTAAGTCCCATAGTGCTCAGAGCCAATTGAACCATCATATGTGCGCCGACTGTAATACCATGTTCAAACTCTCTTAAATCTTGATAACCTGCCGTTGTAGCAGCAGTAACCAATCTAACAATTGCGCCAGACATTTGTCGTCTTATATAGGCATCGCCTACCGCCGCGCTGTATTCTGCCTGTTTACATATCTCTGTATTTGAATACACATACCTTTAACTGTTTCTTTGGCGCTTCAGTGTATTTTATCCGTTATAGTATCCATTCGATCTCCTCCCACAGCAAAGTAAAGAACTCAATATTGTGTCAATGAGTGTATTTTCGTCCAGTACAACAAATGACGCCTAGTCTGGTTGTTTCTATAGACTTGACTCACCTGTCTGCAAAATGTTACAGTGTGCTAATTAACCTTGGTTTGTCTTTTGAGTATTTCTTTGTGTTATATTGAGTGTTTAACCATATCTGAGCCACCACAGGAAATGTCTCTAAACGAAGTTGTTCAGTTTCAGGCGTAGCAGATTGGACGACTGCTGCTCGAAGTACAGCAGATGACAACCCACCCCTCCCAGCTAGCAGCTCCCCTGGCAGTTGCTGCACTTATATTTCGCCCATTCAGTGGTACGGAAAAGGAATAGTCCGAATACTGAGTTGGAGGCTCACTTTCTCACATACAACATTACAAGTACGGCGCAAAGCACGTTTTCTTCAACAGTTGGAGCTGACATGTACTGTATGTGTTTAAAACTGTGTCCCAACTCTCGTTCAGAGACTATAGATAAGACAAACTGGTTTGACTGCTCAACTAACATGACAGTTAGGTGAATGTCGCAGCAGCAAAGTTTAAAATTTTTCAAATCAAGCAGCAGTCAGCATAAACTTTGAAACAGTGGTTCGCCATTCTCAGAGGGCTCACAAGCCATTATAGGTTTAAGTGTGCGTGTGTACTCAGACATAGTAATGTCATGTTACGTGATGCATCCCATTCTCAAATTGCTAGCCAGATCCTGATCTGAAAACGCCTATTGTGGAATCTCAAACTATTATGGACACAATAGCGGTTGATTTTGAGGCTGTGTGTGTTTCTGTTGTTCAGAGTACATATGGCACGCAGTCTATTATTAATGCTAGTGTTAAAGTGTTAGAAATAGGACTTACACAAACAGCAAGTATAGGCGTCAAAACTTTCACTGTCGTGGTAAACGACATGTGCTACAGAACATTGTGAGGAAGTCCTGACCTCACGCTTTCCGAATCATGACCGGAAAGCTTGTACTAACTTGTGACGCAAAGTGTTCCAAGTGTGGAAAACAAGGTCATATTTAAAGTGTTTACAAGAAGACCCAGACTCGAGCAACGGCCGACGTGCGGGCGCACTGCTGCAGCATAGCTGTCAACAAGTGCGTTCACGGCAAGGCCATTAACGCCAGCACAAGCAACGGCTTGCACTTCCGCCTTGTGGAGTATGTAGACAGGAGAACAAACTTTTTGTTCGATTAGGAGTGGCTCAAAGGACAATTAAATTGCAGTTGGACACTGGTGCATCTGCTTCCCTTACTAATAAAGACACATACGAAGGGATCGGTAACCCACAGCTACAGCAGCCTACTTCTGTTTTGTCTGCATACAACGGACACGAAATTCCAGTATCTGGGGTGTGCAGTTTGCCAGCAATTTTGTGTGGAGTTACGAAATGTGTAATATTTAATGTACTAGTTCTAGATCCTAGTTTAGACTTCTTTGATTTGCTCAACCTATGCATGCGAGACAATGTGCTACAAATCAGTGTTTCAGTGCCTCACACTATGACTTGTGTAATAAGTACAAGGAACTGATTCAACTATGTTTAGGAAGGGCTAAAGATTTTGAAACGCTAATTACTGTTTAAGACAATGCGCAACCGCAATATTTTTCGCACATGGCCTGTCCCCTATGGGAGCAGGTTGCTCAGGAGTTGCAGAGATGGAAAGACAATGGAGTTATCCAACCTGTCTCTGCAAGTCAGTGGGCATCGCCCTTGGTAATTCTCAAAAAGCCATCAGGAGGTCTGCGTCTCTGTGCTTATTTTAAAGCAACAGTAAATGCACAAACTGCCATGGCTTCTTTTCATCTCTCACGACTGGAGAAATGAATGGATAGACTGGGACCGGAAAGATTCTTTTCCAAGATTGATTTGCATGAGGCATACTTACAGTTGCCGCTAGGCTAGCACTCCAAGCAATATTTTATGATAAACACTCGCCTAGGTTTGCTCCAATTTCAAAGACCGCCATTCAGAAGTGGCTCAGTTCCTGCTATTTTTCAGTAGGCCCTGGAACTATTTTGTGGTACTTCACTGTCTGGAGGGAGGTAAACGTTGCAGATGGTAATTGCCTGCATTGTCCTCACCCTGACACCTACAGCTTCTAAAGGTGTATGAAGGGGCACAGTCTTCTATAGACAGAGATAAGGACATATATACATTATCCGCCTGAAACCATGCTACAATCATTACGATTTTTGTAATACCGCCGATAGCCACGAAGGGCAGCGATCCGCATTGCTGGAAACCAGGTTTCCTGGAAGGCAATGCAGAAAGTGGGTGCAATGTTTAAGAGCTGTTATAGCTCAGCCACGTGGGGGAAAGAAACCACCGTATTTCCACTGAAGGATGATGCTTTCTGTAGTCTGGGTAGGCGTGAAAGAACCAAGGAGGCAATTTACACCTCAGGGTCACCTGTTGAGGCTTATGGTCACTGTGTCCATTGGTTCTGATGAGATCTAGGTCCTCAGGGGACTCTAAGAGCTCCACCTCATCCTCAGAATTGGAACTTGCAGGAAGAGGTGGTGTGGGGGCCACTGGGATCTCTTTCTTCTTTGTCGTTTCTTTCTCCTGTCCTCTAGCTTCCCTTTCGGTTTCTCTGACTGGGAGGGCTTCTCTGAGTTTGTCTCAGGAACTTACGATGATTGTGAAGACCTATGACTAGCAGCTTGTGGTTCCTTCAGCCACTGGCTGGTGTCCAGCTTCACATTAGCAGAAGCATTGGAAGGCAGTGTCCTGAGGGACTCCTTCCTTGCAAGAGGAGCTGGAGAAGGCTGTTGCTTCTCTCGTTGAGGGGTGGGGATCGATGTCCCCAACAGCTGGGGGCTGTTGCTCCCATGGAGCAACCATAAAGAGGACAGGCACAGTCTGGTGGCGCTGGGGGCACGCTTTAAGAGGCGTAGCTGATGGGGCTGCCATTTTCATAAAGGACGATGTTGTCGTAGCCTTAGCATATGAGGATGTCATGTGTACAGTGTTAAGACAGTCTAATTTCTTTTTTGCCTCTGTGTAGGTCAGCCTATCCAGGGCTTATATTCCATTATCTTTCTCTCTTTCTGATAAACGGTGCAGTCCGGCGAACAGGGGGAATGGTGTTCTCCACAGTTGACACAAATGGAGGACAGGCATGAGGAATGTTCATGTGTAATGGATGTCTGCATTCCTGACATGTGGAGCTGGCGTTACATTGAGAGGACATATGCCCAAATTTCCAGCATTTGAAGCTATACATAGGGGGAGGCACATAGGGTTTAACGCCACACTGGCAGACCATCACCTTAACTTTTTCAGGTAACATATCACTCTCAAAGATGAAGATGAAGGCAGTGATGGCAATCCTGTTGTCCTTAGGTCCTCTATACACATGCCTGATGAAGTGTACACCTTGGTGGGCAACACTGCATTAGACTGCAAAAAGAGAACTCTATGGAATATAATCCCCTGGACCATGTTTAAGCTCTCATGGGGGGTGATGGAGAACGGGACATCATCCAGCTTGGCACAGGTGAGCAATGCATGGGACTGGGCAGGGGATTCTGTTCTTACCAGGACTGACCTGTTCTGCATTTTGAATATTCTGGCCACTTCCCCAAACTTGTCTTCGATGAAAAGCAGAGGCTTTGTTTTCATAAAGGATTCCCCATCAAACCCTGCACAAACTAAGTATTAAGGAGAATGTGTCTCTCCTTGACCTTTGGCCCTACATATCTCCCACGATGTAGCCAGGGAGGGAAAAGATTTGAGGTTGTATCGCAGCATTATATTGCATCTTACCTCCCTTAGAGACTGCTGTAGCTGTTCAACCACCAACGTTGGACAACTTCATTCGCTTCAGTGCAGATCACCTGCCCTGATGCCACCCACTCTGATCTGAGGCTCTCCCCACGAGCGCCACCCAGCCACAGAAAAGGTCACCTGATGAGATGGCCATTGCTGAGAGTCCTGATGTCCCAAGATTACGAGCATCTACTCCTTGGCATACATGGGAGTTTGCAGCTCAGACAACAGCAGTGCAATCCCTGTGTTGTCAGGGGGCTACAACCAAGAGGGTACATGATGAACCCCTCACGACAGACCGGTTACCACACTGGATATTGGGTGCAAAAAGATCCATTATCACCATGCGTGCTGGAAATGACAGCACACAATGGATATAAACTGTGCACCCCATAAGATGTCCTTGCCCAAAAGGCTGGATAATGGGTGCAATTAAATTTCCATAACAATAATAGGTGCAGATGGTCTCAGGGCACGATAGATACATGACGTACCACGTAAGGCATTCTTCCTCAAATGGTCCACACTTCTGGTTGGTTGGTTGGTTGGTTGGTTTTGGGGAAGGAGACCAGACAGCGTGGTCATCGGTCTCATCGGATTAGGGAAGGAAGTCGGCCGTGCCCTTTCAGAGGAACCATCCCGGCATTTGCCTGGAGTGATTTAGGGAATTCACGGAAAACCTAAATCAGTATGGCCGGACGCGGGATTGAACCGTCGTCCTCCCGAATGCGAGTCCAGTGTCTTACCACTGCGCCACCTCGCTCGGTCCCACACTTCTGCAGAATTTGAAAAGATGGAGGTCAAACCCAAAACAGGGACCGTAACTCATTAAGCCAAGAGGTAGGAGACTCCTTTTAGTTGCCTCTTACAACAGACAAGAATACCGTGGGTCTATTCTCGACCCTGAGCCTGCAGGGGGGCACAACTTTACTAGTGGGAGTAGTATATTAATTAGTTCTGGAAGTATCCTGTGGTGACTGGAGCTTCTTGTGGGTGGGAGGTACCTGTTGGGGTGCTTGAACTTGCAGCCAGCTACCTCAAAAGTTGCACCTGTATGATTATACGTGGGACTCCACCACACATTTTTAATTAGGTTTTTTATATAAAGTGCTTACCTATTTATTCTCATCCTATCCCTGTGATGGGAAAATTGTTTACATAGTAAATTTTGTAATGTGTTGTGAGCAGACTTTTTTCACTACTATTTACAAGTCTCAAATGGGCACACTTACAGTCACAGACTACTAATGCAGGTACAACATAGACTTGATAGTTACACAGGAAACTATCCATCACAACCCCCTCAGATTTAGTGGTAAGGTGGCCCAATGGATAGCCTGTCAAAAACTGAAAAAAAGCAAATTAGAGACAGTGAACTGTCCAAGAACAAAAAGTGCAATAAAAAAACAGCCAACAACAACAGCAACGGTGTCATGGGTAATTGGTCATGGTGTTGGACTGTCAAGCGGGTGACCTGTGTTCAAAACTCCCTCACACCATTTACTTATTTTTTTTCTCCCCCCACAACATTATGAACTGTCCATCTGTTCATTGAAATGTTTGTTCTCTTTGTGTAGTCTTGGCAGTTGTCATACTATACATTGGTTGTCGAATATGAGTCATGTGGTAAGACTATGTTACCGTCGCAAGTAAATGTGATGAATAGTGAGAACAGGCGAGATATCAAATAAATGTCTCACGGAAATGAAAAACAACAAATAAACGGGTGTGAACTATGTTACAACAACGGAATTCTAGAGTGATGCTTTCCAAAAGAGAATGCAACTTCAAAAATATTAAAAACATATGTTTTGACATAGCGCTGTGAAACTGTTGCATTCATTTGTTGCTGCTTATGTGCAAACTATTATGTTTTCATCATGTCCTTGGGAGTGATCACATTTGTGTCCATATGAACACCTATATTGGACAAGAAGGCATATCTCACTCACTCACCAAATACACAAGTTAGGTGAGTCAACAAGAGATTCTGGCATATGACACAAATACTGTCACCAATGCCATGTACGAAACACCAGACATGTTTTCCAGTGGCAGATTCTATTGACTTGTCACCTTGTCATAAAACTTTTGAGGGTCCCATTCAAAAGTCACTTCCTTTCGGTTGCTAATAGAATAGTTGCGGAGAATCAACTGTCAATATAGGTCCCTACCTTACATCTCGCTGTTGCAAACAGGCATTACATCATGACGCACATAAAAATTTGAATAAAGCAAACAGTGGAAAAAAATTTGTATGAGGGAGGTCTGAACACGGCTCGCCTGTTTGGCAGTCCATCACCATAACCACGATGCCATTTCTTTTGCTGGTTGCTCTATATTGCACTTCTTGTTCTTGGACTGTTCACTGTTTCTATTTTGCTTTTTTTTTTTCCCCACAGTCCAGCACACCGTCTTCCTGTTTTCATGCTTGATCTGTGTTCAGTTTTTGATGGGATGTTCACTGGGCCTTCTTACCACTAAATCTGAGGGTGGTGCGATACAGAGTTTCCCTCTTAGGAAGAGTTTATTTGTTACTAAAAAATGCATCATAGAAATTGTTAAACATTCAAGCATATCATATTTATGTGTGTGTTTTCCTGGGATACTGGGTGGCGGTCATGCTTTGGAGTGTTTACAGAAAATGCCATGACATCATGTAATGTAGCAATGATGTACAATTGGTACATAACAAGAGTTTGTTTAAATAACACTCTGTGCTGTTTAATATTTAAATTCTCAGCATGGGCATATTTGCTGTTCATAGTGCAATGTGGAACTTGTCTACCTTGGGCTATTGGCATATTTTGAAAAAAATAATAATGTTCTGCAATAATTGTGAAGCATTTAGGATTGTGTATTTATAAATATTTTAGAATTTAAATGTGGATATTTGGAGAATATTGGTCAGAAATTATAAATTGCAATGGAAGGTGGTCATACAATGGAGTGATTACAGAAAATGGCTTATCATCATTAATTTATAGTAATTCAGCCATAACTGTAACTTCAAAGTGTCTTACATTATAAATTTTGTTAGTATTTCGCACCATTTTGTAGATTATGCTAAGATGTCATTAAATTATAGCAATTCAGCCACACACTAGTCACACACTGTAACACCAAAATTTCTTACCTCATTAGTTATGGCAACATTTACTGCTATTTTTTTTAAGGAGAATAACTCTGCTGATGATGATTCTCCCACCACTATGGTGAACAGACCTCAAATGATGAGACTGGAATAGTTTTAGGAGAAGATGGGGATGGTGCAGATTACCCACTTTTTTGAAGCCTTCCTATTGGGCTAGAGAGACAAGGAGTAAAGGGAGGGGGAAGGGGAAAGGTGGCTTCATCTCACATCATTACCTGAACTAGAACTGGCACCTCCATTTTTACATCAAGCAACTGCCTGAGAGGCATGAGCAGTGGAAGGGGATGACCTTCAAACTACCTCACACAAGCACCCAGCAGGCATTACCAAGTTACACCATTATCTTATCTTACTTTATCGTATTTTGAGTGATACATCACTCTATGTTCATCAGTGCCTCTACCCACCCTGACTCTCTACTCATATATGTGCAATCCTACAGATTTGATGTAGATGGAATGTTAAACTGTAAGCTTCTTAAAACCAAAAGTCGAAGTCTGTCTAACCCTCAGTAAATGAGTGTTGGGGCAGATGAGGGAATACAGCATAGTCATCCTGGTTGAGGTCCTGGTGAAGGTAGCCTTCCTCAGGCCTGTTATTAAGTGTCAAGAGTCTATGTGTATGGCTGAGTGTGAGCAACTGTGTATATAGTGTGATATTCCTGTTGTTTGGATGAAGGAAACAGGATGAAACATGCCACCAGCAACTGGAAAGCAGCCTATTCCTCTCAAATGGCATTGAGTTTGAGGTCATCATCCAAGAGACCAGATTGTCATCAACAGTAATAAACACCCCTATTTCATCAGACACTGTGAAGAGGTTTGGTAATAAATACACGTTACTGGCACGAAGTTTGGTGCTCAGGAACTAGACGCCATCACTTCTCCTCCACTTGCCAGCGAAATAGTAGTGAGTAAGGCAGCTAGGGCAGTTCATGGACAGGCAATGAATTTCCTCCCCATCCCCCTCACCTCAAGGTCAAGGCCAAGGCCAAGGCCAAGATCACCCCCTCCTCCTCAGCCATACTAGAGTTCTGGGACAGATAAATACCCCCAATCCAAGATGTCTGACTCTAAGACAGAGAACGGATTTCCCCAATCCTCTCTCCACCCTCAATGTCACAACCAGGTTCTGCAGTTTCTGAGACAGACAAAGGATTTTCCCTACTCTTCCCTCAGCCATCCAAGATGGGCACTTCTGTGAAGGATTGCTCTCATGAGTGCAAATGGTCAGCCACATTCAATGTTTAAACAGTTACCAACATCACCACTACCATAAAGAATTTAGAGCATTACTGGATGGTATCTGTCCCCACCACTGCCACAACAACGTAGGAGGTTGTACATGTCTATACAGGGTGAGACAGCTAAGACACACCATACCAAATACACACAGAATGAATAAATGTATTGAGGTGCGGTTTTCGCCAAGTTATAGTGGGCTATATGGTGAATTTCAACCGATTCTGTGTCAACATATTTATAATTTTCCCGCGATTTACGTTTTATGAAAAAATGTCATGGAGAAAACACTGACATAAAATAGCTGGCATGATGTTGGCCATCAAGTAGCATTTACAAACATTACGCGGTTAAGTTTCTTGACACCAGGGTGCTTTATTCAGCGGGTTTGGACTAGTAAACATGTAAAAACTGGAACTATTCATGCTGTATCTCCTACCGCTACCAAGCTCTACTCTGTGCTCTACTGTGCATGTGCAGTTTCGTGATTTGGATTGTCGTGACACCTGTGTCAAACCATATGTAGCATGTTTTGTCATTTGGCCACTTGTAGTGCTAGCTGACACCTTCGCTCACTTTGTACTGTTCAAATGTTTTTTGTTTAAATACAGCCCCAATTACTTATTTCTTCATGTTGAGGAAAATGTGTTTCGAGTATTTAGTCTCGTTGTCACTTGCAGTATTTATGTATGTATTTTTTTGTGATGTTACACACACAATGTAAGTGATAGTTTGCGTGTGTGTGGTTTTCTATATAACTGAGGAAGGAGGAGATTAGTGTTTAACGTCCCGTCGACAACGAGGTCATTAGAGACGGAGCGCAAGCTCGGGCGAGGAAAGGACGGGGAAGGAAATCGGCTGTGCCCTTTTAAAGGAACCATCCCGGCATTTGCCTGTAGCGATTTAGGGAAATCACGGAAAACCTAAATCAGGATGGCCGGAGACGGGATTGAACCGTCGTCCTCCTGAATGCGAGTCCAGTGTGCTAACCACTGCGCCACCTCGCTCGGTTTCTATATAACTGAGGAGGCACAGTACTTGATAACCTCAAAAAGACAACAACAGTGCGAGGGACCCAGAACACCACATATGCAAACACCACACAAAATACATATGTAAATATTTGCACTCTAGAGCAAGAAAAAAATTCTCAGAACGTGTCATACTGAGCATGAAAAAATACATAACTGATGCAGTGTTTCATTATTTAAATAATGAACGATAGCTGCAGGTTCCCAAAAACTTTGACTATGAAATATGAAATTGAAAACGTTTTTACTTTCCAGACAATTATTGGTTCCAGTTACATCAGTGATTTTTATTAATGAATAAACCTTCATCAGACAATAAACAATTCCCCAATGAGTATTTTGATGCCTTTTATGTACATATATCATACATAAAGTGCAAAAATGTAAGGGGGTAACATATACCGTCAAACGGGGTGATTTTGGACACCTGGGCGAATTTGGACACTATGGCTTATTTGTTCTTTGTTACTGCATAGAAACAAAGAGTTGCTTATTTTAACATCTGTGTGCCAGTTATTTAAGTGCAAGATTGCATTTATCGCTTTCCACAACTTTTATTTTGCACCAATTGTTTCCCTAGGTGAATAATTGACCAACACTCTCAGTCAAGCAAATAAAAAGCATGTAGAATTTTAAAAAAAAAGGCAGTAACTGTCCGAATTCGCCCTCTATATTTGGACAGAGGTTTAAAAAACACGTGTCCGAAATCACCCCAATCCATGGGGTGACTTCGGACACTTTATTTAACTGCCTCAGATAAATATACCTACACATACACTTTCTGGTTCTGGGATATTTTATTTTTTACACATATACCCTACCACTTCCATAACAATCAATTTAACCTAACAATATATATGAAAGTTACAATCAAAATAACGACAAAACCGTCCGAAATCACCCCGTTTGATGGTACATAACTTTTAAAGTTTAAAATATTATTTCCCACATTTTATACTTTGTTTGGAGTCCCTTGAAAAGTGTAAAATCGGGGTTTCATGTATTTTGTCTTTCTTACTCCCATAACAATCAGTACCAGTATTCATTTCATCACTCTCACTCATATCATTTTTTTCATTCTCTTCCCACAGTATATCATCCTCACTGCCATCTAGCACATTTGATATGCAGCATTTTTTGAGCCCTTGGTGATAGATCCTGGCGAAGCAAGAATCCACTTGCACAAAAGTGTGATGGGTGGATTCTTAATCTTACCAGACAGTGTAAGGACATGATCTTCTTCCAGAAGTCAATCTGAATACATTTTTCGGAGGTTGTCTTTGAATGGTTTGTCCATGGCCACATCTAGTACCTGTAGTTCTGAAGGCATTCCTCCAGGCATTATGACAAGATCTGTCTTTTGTGCAGCAAGTTATCTTTTACTTCAGAAGTCAGATGTC
Organism: Schistocerca nitens; assembly: GCF_023898315.1. NCBI lineage: Eukaryota > Metazoa > Arthropoda > Insecta > Orthoptera > Acrididae > Schistocerca > Schistocerca nitens. Next base: position 637,142,192 of record NC_064616.1, on the reverse strand, counting down.
CTTTAAAAGTATCCAGAACTACCATGGCTGTCTTAGCAAGCAGTGCCTCATGTCTGCGATTACAAACAGCAGACAATCAGTCAACCATCACCTGCATTTTCATCCAGCCCTTTTCTTGGCAGCAAATCACTAAGCCCATACGAAAGTTTTCTTTTGGCATGGTTTTTCTATTCAGAATGACATAGCAGCTGCAACAACTAACATCACAGTTATTTTACATTTTCATTCCCAGTTCCTCTTAATGAGATACTTCTGTTCCTTTCATGTCTACAATTCTATTGCTCAGCATATCATAAGAGACTGGCATTTTGTCAACATTGCCAATCCGATGAATGAGTGACACTTTTGTAACTGGATGATGTTATGCTGGAAGTTGACCAGCTTCTCCTCGAAATTTGCTGTGCTAGTGTAGTACTTCATCGGAAAGCAAGATCATTTCTCTGCATAAACCAACAACACCAACTACTACTCACACGGAATTCTCATTGTGCAACATTTAAGACTTCTGAGACTTCCAAGGCCTTCAGTTGGGAAATTTCTTATGATACAGACATCCCATCTTTCCTCTTATCTTGCACACTGGAAAAAACCTTAGCTTCAAGTTCTGGATACTTGTCAGATTTTGGTCCCTGTACGATTTTCTAATTGAAACTGCCTTTTTACATTTTTCTTCTGAAGCAATCTAATGTTGCCCATTAGATTCATCCAATCCATACTTTCCTCCAGCCTCTTTGTTGGTGGTTTTCGCATAATGCACAACTGTAAGTTTAAAGCTTGCATAGTAACTATGTCAAATTCCTTGGTCTGATGATGCTTTTCACTCTAAATGGTTGTTCATATCATCATAAATCAGATTTTCTTCTCAGTATCCAACTGAAACCGATTTAATGAAATAATACTGGTAGACCTACACTGTGTCAACACCAATAAAACTGGCAAAAGTTTGCATTGCTGCATAATAAAATGCCTTGTCAGCAAGTTTGGTTATAAACACTAGCTGTATTGTTGCACGTGGGCTTAATTTTCGTACAGCAATGGTTTATAAAACAAAAGGTAGCAGATATAAGCTGCACTCTAACTTTTCATGGGTGAAATTTGGATAAAACATGCGGCTTATTTTCGGGTCAATACAGTTGTTTTCTCCACTTGTACTTCACTTTTGTATGACTGCCACTTTTGTTCCATGTAAAACCAATACATTTACCCTGTTGAATGCATTCACTTCCTTCATATTCCTCCTCCCTACCTACCAACAACACATATTTTTAATGCACTCTTTATACAATTGTACCAATGTTTTGTAATATTAAACATTCATGCTCAGTGCTCACACTTTCTGTAATTTGAGACATCCTCTGTCTTTCAGAGGTCTTCTGGAAATTCACAAATAAGTGCCAAGAGAAGAGTACAGGGTTTTTAATAATAAAAAAAAGGCAACTGAAACATTTCTACAAAACGATAGTAGGCTTTTTACTATTTACAAGAAAAACAGCACAGATCACATAGACAGATCTCTCATTACAGTTGTGAGACAGCACCTCAATCTTCATCTTTTAACTGCACCACCACTTTGCCTGTTGTTTCATGCCCCTCCATATATTCAAATGCTGAATTGACATCTGCTAAGGGAAATATTTTGGAAATTGCAGGTGCTGTTAAGCCCTGCTCACACATGTCTATGGCATCTTGGACAGTTGTTCTGAAAGACAATTAGAAAATGCAGAATGTTTCAAATTAAAATAGAACTAAATATAATTATATATAATTATATAACATATTTAAGTAGATAACTACATTTTTAAAACATGAAAAAGGAAGGGTGACAAAGTGGCATCAAATAACTTGAACTGAGTTACTCTCATACTGTTCGTGCACAGACATAAGGTAGCACAAGAGTACAAGAAATAATCAGGGGGAAGAGAGTGTCTGTATGTATGTGTGTGTGTGTGTGTGTGTGTGTGTGTGTGTGTAAAAGATTGCAGACAAAACAAACAACAGATATGTCTCCTCCAGCTACTCTCAACAGCAAAAGGCAAGCTGTTATCTTCAAACACATCCAACAACTACACATACAGATTGTCTGGAATGTGTATTTTTTATTTTGTTTATTTATTTTTTTCAATTTCCTCCCCACACCCAACAACCTCATTTTGTATTTACACACACACACACACACACACACAGACATGTGCTTTGTGCTCCACTGTGATTTCTTCCAACTTACATACTCCATTCTCTGGATACCTCTGTGTTAATAGAAACATTCTACTTTTATTTTCCTTATTTAGGTTGTTTTAAACAACACAAATATTCATACCATTCTGATACACAGGCCACCTGTGTGTTCTCTCTCCAACCATCCATGACACAGTAGTGTCAAAAACTTTGAATAAACTAAATCTTGCCAGCAATAACAAATGTAATGCATCTCTAAATATTCCAGAAAATATTGTAGATTTAGAACTTCTCCATTTTCACTGTGTCCACTTTCCTGTTAAGTAATTTTACAGTTTGTTTCTCCTATTTATCATAAAGGATTTGCCAACTATAAGTTACGTATTTTACGTAGTCTTGTGTACAAGTAGTAACTGAAGAAGCATATCCAAGATGTTCAAACAATGAAATTAAAAAAAAAACCAGCAAGTTGTTCTGTCATCTCCTCTTTTATATAGCACAGACCTTAATAAATTGTCATCTAACTAAGAAAAGTAGTTGGTTTCTGTTGAATTTTGAGGCGTAGCTGAGCTAGTTTGTTTTTTTAAGCATGTTACACAATGTACATACCTATAAATTTCTAAATCTGCTTTCCGGTATGATCCCAGAGAGATTCCAACAAGACTCATAGAACATGGTAAAAGAATACCAGTAGCAACTTGTTGCACAGTTCTGGATGCAAAACCTGCCAGGATGACTGTACCTTCATGGGCTACACTGAAAATATGCAGAAAGAGCTGTGTTACAACAAGCTAAACACTGATAAAAATCATCAGTAAAGTCACTTGTTAATCTTTCTACAAATTATGAAAGTTTCCAACAGAAGTAATAAAACTTTATGCAGTATTGCAGTGCCTGTGTTAGTCTGATTATGATGCAAAGTTCCTTTGGACATGCTTGCGTGTCCAAAGGAACAGGCACTGTGATGAATACAACTGTTATGAAATACATGAACAATTGCAAATTTTTTTCATAACACTTTGTGTCACAGGTGTATCTAAGATGAGAACTACAACACTTTACTTGTGGCTAAGGGTAGCATTCCACTTCAGTAAGTTTTCGGACAGGACCAGTGATGAATAAGTGTGATTTCAGTTGTACTCAAATGTACTTGACTACAGGAGCTCCCACAATGACAAAGTATTCTGTTGAAGCATTTAGTTGTCTATAAATGTATCCCATTACATTTGATTTAAAATGATGTAAAGACTAAAATAAATACATTTTAGAGAGTTCTGTCTTCAGCAAAACAAAAATTCTGTATATTGCTCTTTTACCATATACAGGGTGATTCAAAAAGAATACCACAACTTTAAAAATGTGTATTTAATGAAAGAAACATAATATAACCTTCTGTTATACATCATTACAAAGAGTATTTAAAAAGGTTTTTTTTCACTCAAAAACAAGTTCAGAGATGTTCAATATGGCCCCCTCCAGACACTCGAGCAATATCAACCCGATACTCCAACTCGTTCCACACTCTCTGTAGCATATCAGGCGTAACAGTTTGGATAGCTGCTGTTATTTCTCGTTTCAAATCATCAATGGTGGCTGGGAGAGGTGGCCGAAACACCATATCCTTAACATACCCCCATAAGAAAAAATCACAGGGGGTAAGATCAGGGCTTCTTGGAGGCCAGTGATGAAGTGCTCTGTCACGGGCTGCCTGGCGGCCGATCCATCGCCTCAGGTAGTTGACGTTCAGGTAGTTACGGACAGATAAGTGGCAATGTGGTGGCGCTCCATCCTGCTGAAATATGAATTGTTGTGCTTCTTGTTCGAGCTGAGGGAATAGCCAATTCTCTAACATCTCCAGATACTGTAGCCCAGTTACAGTAGCACCTTCGAAGGAAAAAGGGACCAAAAACTTTATTGGCTGAAATGGCACAGAAAACGTTCACCTTAGGCGAGTCACGTTCATACTGAGTTGTTTCCCATGGATTCTCAGTGCCCCATATACAGACATTGTGACGGTTGACTTTCCCGTTAGTGTGGAAAGTTGCTTCATCACTAAACACAATCTTTGAAACGAAAGATTCATCTGTTTCCATCTTAGCATCAACTGACGCTGACGCCTAGTCAACAGCGCCTCAAGTGAACAAATGTACAACTAAATGAAACTTTATAGCTCCCTTAATTCGCCGACAGATAGTGCTTAGCTCTGCCTTTTGTCGTTGCAGAGTTTTAAATTCCTAAAGTTGTGGCATTCTTTTTGAATCACCCTGTATATTTCACTATCGTTACATTATCATCAGTAAGTTTATTTTAATTTTAATTTGCAGCACATATGATTATCCATATTGCCATCTGTCTTCTTTAGTTTAAATGGATGTTTTTATACAATTTGTCATCTGCAGTATTTTTGCATTATTAATTACATCAGACTATAAAAAGGTACAGCTGTTATTAACCCAAATACCACAGTGCTTTACTCAGCATGGACCTATTAGAAGTGGTATATTGTTGCCTTCATCCTGCCTTTGAACTGACTTATCCAGCCAGTTTTACATGGATTATGAACCACAGTGCAACTCTGCATTTTTCACAATAACAAACATTGCCAGATATGAAAGAGGTGAAAAGTGATACATAAAAATACATTAGACTAATCTCAATGTAAAATTCAACAAAAACACTCAAAATGGATAGTCTTACACACACAAAAAAAAAAAAAAAAAAAAAAAAAAAAAAAAAAAAAAAAAAATCAGATAAATTAAATGCCTTCCAAACTTCAAAAGACGGTTAAAGGCCCACCTTCTATCACAATACCCATCCCTCCCAGATACGGCTGGTAAAGTTCTTTATTTAAATTCTGTTCTTTCTTAACAGCCACTGTCATTGCCATTGCAATCTTCTCCCTGTTCTTTAGCCCTTCAGCTTCTATAATACTACACAGGTATTCAAATGTGCTATATACACTACTGGCCATTAAAATTGCTACACCAAGAAGAAATGCAGATGACAAATGGGTATTCATTGGACAAATATATTACACTAGAACTCACATGTGATTACATTTTCATGCAATTTGGCTGCATAGATCCTGAGAAATCAGTACCCAGAACAACCACCTCTGGCCGTAATAACGGCCCTGATACGCCTGGGAATTGAGTCAAACAGAGCTTGGATGGCGTATACAGGTACAGCTGCCCGTGCAGCTTCAACATGATACCACAGTTCATCAAGAGTAGTGACTGGCGTACTGTGACGAGCCAGTTGCTCGGCCACCATTGACCAGATGTTTTCAATTGGTGAGAGATCTGGAGAATGTGCTGGCCAGGGCAGCAGACGAACATTTTCTGTATCCAGTAAGGCCCGTACAGGACCTGCAACACGCGGTCGTGCATTATCCTGCTAAAATGTAGGCTTTCACAGGGATCGAATGAAGGGTAGAGCCACGGGTGGTAACACATCTGAAATGTAACGTCCACTGTTCAAAGTGCCGTCAGTGCGAACAAGAGGTGACCAAGACGTGTAACCAGTGGCACCCCATTCCAACACACCAGGTAATACACCAGTATGGCGATGACGAATACATGCTTCCAATGTGCGTTCACCGCGATGTCGCCAAACACGGATGCGACTACCATGATGCTGTAAACAGAACCTGGATTCATCCAAAAAAAAATGACGTTTTGCCATTCTTGCACCCAGGTTCGTCGGTGAGTACACCATCGCAGGCGCTCCTGTCTGTGATGCAGTGCCAAGGGTAACCGCAGCCATGGTCTCTGAGCTGATAGTCCATGCTGCTGCAAACGTCATCGAACTGTTCATGCAGATGGTTGTTGTTTTGCAAACGTCCCCATCTGTTGACTCAGGGATTGAGACATGGCTGCACGATATATTACAGCCATGCGAATAACATGCCTGTCATCTCAACTGCTACTGATACGAGGCCGTTGGGATCCAGCACGGCGTTCTGTATTACCTTCCTGAACGCACTGATTCCATATTCTGCTAACAGTCATTGGATCTCGACCAACACGAGCAGCAATGTCGAAATACAATAAACCGCAATCATGATAGGCTACAATCCGACCTTTATGAAAGTCGGAAACGTGATGGTACGCATTTCTCCTCCTTACACGAGGCATCACAACAACGTTTCACCAGGCAACGCCGGTCAACTGCTGTTTGTGTACGAGAAATCAGTTGGAAACTTTCCTCATGTCAGCACGTTGTAGGTGTTGCCATCGGTACCAACCTTGTGTGAATGCTCTGAAAAGCTAATCATTTGCATCATCATCATCATCATCGTTATTCCTGTGAATGTTTTTGCAATATCGTTAGTATGTGTTGTTCCTGGTCAGCTGTAATTAGAGGGCCCTAGGGCACTAATTTCGTCAGGTTTAGTAATAAATAAATAAATAAATAAATAAAATAAACGAACACCATAACAACAGTTTGGCACAAAGCATCAGGCTTGGACAGTATATCTTTATAGCTTAAACTGAAAATACTGCAAAACTAGGCCCTTTCCTAGCTCACATTTAATGAGTAGCTCTTGTAAAGTTCACTTCTGTCTATAAAGAGATGCAAATAGTGTATGCTGGTGAACAGGCAGATTCTGTCTTTCTAAATTTCTTAGATACACTCTCTGGTCCCTATGCATGCAGTTATTCGGCTTGACATTGATTGACAGAGTTGTTGGATGTACTCCTGAGGGATATCATGCCAGCTTCTGTCCAACTGACAACTTAGATCATCAAAATCCAGGTCTGGTTGGAGGGCCCTGCCATAATGCACCAAATGTTCTCAATTGGAGAGATATGCGGCGACCTTGATGGCCATGGTAGGATTTGGCAAGCATGAAGACAAACATTGGAAACTCTAACCGTCTGCAGGGGGGCATTATCTTTCGAAAATGCAAGCCCAGGTTGGCTTGCCACGAAGGAGAAAAGAAACAGGGCATCGAATATTGTCGAAGCACTGCTGTGCTGAAAGGATGTTGAGAATGACAACCAAAGGAGTCCTGCTATGAAAAGAAATGGTACCCCAAACCATCAATGCTTGTTGTCGGCCCATATAGCAGGTGACAGTCAGGTTGGTATCCCACCACTGTTCGGGGCATCTCCAGACACATCTTTGCTTGTCATTGGGGCTCTCTTTGGTTGTTAATTTGTGGCACCCACAACACAGTACAGCAGTAAACTGACTACATTCTATGCCTTGTCTTGTTTCCCTTCATGGCAAGTCATTCTGGGACTACTTTTCACCAAGACAATGCCCACCAGCTCACAGTGAGAGTTTCTTCTGCTTGTCAAACGCTATGATGGCCAGCAGGGTCACTGGATCTCTTGTTTTCATGCTTGCCAAACCCTGCCTTGGCCAGTGAGGTCACCAGATCTCTCTCCAACTGAGAATGTTTGGAGCATTATGGGCAGGGCCTTCCAACCAGGTCAGGATTTTGATGATCTAAGGCACCCACTGAACAGAAGATGGCACAATACCTGTCAGGAGGACAGACACCAACTATCAGTCAAACCAACTGCTTGCATAATGGCCAGAGGTGGACCAACACATATTGACTTTTTTGTGTGAATGTTTGGCACTGTACCATTCTGCTGACTGATAAACAAGATGTGATGGTACAGATTATATTCTCAACTATCTCAATCTATCAAAGAATTTTTTACTTATACAACTAAGCATGCTATACTGCATAGTGAATGTTCAACATGAAGTAAAATAACATCAGATATGCCAGCAGAAAGTGCAACAGGCCTGTTTATTTTTCTTAACCCTTTCAGTCATTGTGACCTCATATAAGGACATACTAAATAAATGCTTAGTATATTAAAATTCATTCAATTTTACCATTTTTGATTGTTGTCCTCATATTATCACAAGCAGAGAGTCTATTTGATAACACTGTAGACATCTCCTGTCAATCTGTGGTACCACAAAACAAAACGGAATGTGTACAGACACATGGGCACTTCCCAGTAATCTTTGTATCTCCCATCAGCCAGTTAACATCTTCTGAGTTTAGGTAAAAAAAATTATTTATGTGTGGAAAGGTGCAGTCCTGAAGATGAAAACTAAAGGTGTCTTTCAGAATGAATGGTAAGTGACATATTTATACCTTTATACATGTCTCCAAATGAGGACATTGTGCTTGAAAGGTTGTAATAGCATAGAAATTTAGAGTGATTTCACAATGTCCTGAGTCCAAGATAGATGAAGACCACTTACAGAAGAAGAAGTTATAGAGCTCCTTAATTCATCTGAAATTGACAATGTATCTGAAGATCCTGGCAATAATTTTGAACAAGAGGATAATGATGGATGCAATGTTAGACATGTTGTATCATTCTGTATATTGTAAGCTGAGTAGCCTAAATGCAAAGCCTACTAACTGCATGGCAAGTGACACTGAGATAATCACGAAACACTTGTCCCATCCAAACGACTTTTCATTGGCTGCGAGAAAGCTATTGTTGCATATGAATTTGTTACAGTGCAGCCAACTTATAGCTGAATAAGAAAAATATCCATTCTAATCATAACAGAATGAAAGGTAGCTTTGAATTTCCAGATTGGTAAGTCTTATGTCTGTTCACGTGCTTTGCATCCGGACATGGCAGGGTGATAGCCATGCCTACTGGGCATTTAGCGGGCTTTACACCCGAAGACAGCAGTTATCTCCTTTTGAAACCGAACAAGATTTTCGACAGCCATTTTTCGACGGTTTGTACCTAGTTGTGCAACCTGGAACATACTCCATCACTTAGGCACTGAAAAAATCTATACAGCCATGTGCCCACCTCAAAATCGATACAAAATTAATTTAATGGCTATTTCACCTGGGTTACTCAGATATATGTTTTTTATGAGGTTTTCTTTTCGTAACAGCATTTTTTATTACAGGGTCTGGAGAAAAATGTTGAAATCAACTGGCCAGATATTATTAAAGTTTACAATCAACATATGGGAGGGGTTGACAAGATAGATTTTCTGATCACAATTCATTGCACATTCATCAGATCACGAAAGTGGATGCTTCGGATGTTTGCTCATGCAATTAGATAAGCCAGCTGCCAGAAAAAGGGAGCGTCCCACTTGTGAGAGTCCAACGCTATCTTCAAGAACTTCAAAACGAGCCAACGAGGAAGTTCATCGAGAACTGATGTTCCTTTGGACAACGTTGTGCATCTTCTAGTGGACAGTGACAAAAATCATTCGACAGGTGCAAGAAACCGTGTTGCAACGGCAAAACCACATTTTATTGTGTAAAATGTAACATTCACTTATGTCTCAATAGAAAAAAAAAATGTTTCTTTGATTATCATTCTTCACAAGTGTAAAACCATAGTTTATGTATATAATCAATAAGTAAGCTTTGTGTAATTTATGTATTTTCGTGAAATAAAATCAAATAAAATACTTTGACTTTCCGACTTATACTGCACCCACTTGAACACTATGTCCTCATTTGGGGACATGTTGTATCCCCCCTTGGGGGGCACCTTGGAATATTTTATACATTTGAAAAATCATAATTTAATTCGAAGAACTGGATAGCAAAGCCTTCCCCCCCCCCCCTCCCCACCCCAGGAAAAACATAATTCACGACCGAGAGGGTTAATATAGACAAATTATCAGATGGGGATGGCAGCACTATTGTAGTGAATGGCATTAATCAGTACAGCAAAAAAGGCTATATATACAGGATGATTATAATTAAACTTTTGCACTTGAGAGGGCTCCCATGAAAAATGAGTGATCATAGGACAATGAAACTTAGTGGAAACATTTGAAAGGAGATGTAGAAGAGAAATAACAAATAAACCACTGAAATAAACACATTTTAATTTCAACACGAAAGAGTATGATTTGTCAATTATGTACTGTTTATGGTCCAGGTTACAAACATTGCTCAGTGTCATGACCATCTGTAACCTTGACAGCCTGGACATTTGTTCAGATACTACAAGGGCAAATCAGAAAATCTTTGCTCTTACTTTTTTTTAGCCAAATTATGGCTATAAATCCAAAGTCAACATACCCATTCCCAGCATTGGACCTTTCTTAGTTTACACCGGCCTTATTTGGCAGTAGCTCCACCGCACGGTGCTGCTGTCAGTTGTTAAAGATGGCAGTTGTGCTTAACATGTCCACAGTATTAGAACCGCAAAGTGTGATTCATTTTCTATGGAGCAAGGGACAAACACACACTGAGCTCTAGATGGAAATGCAGCCCACATAAGGGGAAAGCGGTCTCGCTTTGAGAGCTGTGAGGTGGTAGTGTTGTCAGTTTGACAAATGCCATGAAGTCTTGCATTACAATGAACGGTTGGGGAGGCCATATTCGTCACTGATTGATGACAACATTTCCTGCGTGGATGCAATGGTGAAAGCAGATCAGCATGTGCACATCATGGTTGTTTCCCAGGAGCTTGGCATATTGTATGGGAGTGCTTACGACATCTGTCACGGGTCCTTAGGGTACCAGAAGGTTTCATGTTGGTGGGTGCCTAAGCAGTCAGATAACACAATGAAAGGCAAGCAAATGCTGTCTTCAGTGAATCATATGGAATGGTACTTCAAGGAGGGTGCAGGTTTCCTGGGCTGTATTGTTACTGGCGATGAAATGTGGATACTGCAATTCACGCCAGAATCCAAGCAGCAGAGCATGTTGTGGAAACGTCCAGGTTTGCCAGTGACAAAAAAAATTCTGTTCAGCACCATCTGTTGGGAAAGTGATGTTAAAAGCCTTCTGAGATAGCTGTGGACCGCTCCTGCTGAAACGTGCAACCATCAATGCCGATAGTTATTGTTCCACACTGTCTTGTCTGAGGGCTGTCACCAGATGAAGGCGCTGAGGGATCCTAAATATGGATAACGTGATTCTGCTCCACAACAATGTAAGACCACCTGTGGCAATCAGAACTGCCGGAAAGTTCTGGGTATTTCACTGGGAGATCCTGGACGACTCACCATATAGTCCAGACCTTGCCCCTAGTGAGTTCCATGTTTTTGGACCAATGAAAAAGTTACTGGCAGGACAGCAACTCACAAGTAACAACGAAGCCACAACAGCAGTCTGACGGCGGTTCCATAGTCAGCCAGATGAATTCTGCTGCAGGGGCATCTCAAACTTAGTGCTGCAATGGGACAAATGTGTGAACTAGAGTGGGGACTATGTGGAAAAATAGCATAAAGTACGTAGAATAGGATGTATATTTGTCACTACCTGTATGTTCCTTACTTTGGATATTAAAAAAATAGGACCAAAGACTTTCTGATTTGCCCTCATATTTCACAGTTGTTCGCAACACATTTTGAGCAGTGTAACTTGGAATGTTTAGTTGTCATGACCGATCTCATGCACTGCTTGAAAATCAGACAGTGCATCCAGCATTCCCAGCCATGGAACAGTAACTTCTTCAACAATTTGTGGCGCAACTGGCTGTCGGCCTCTCCCAGGAGCACCCCTCAAATTGTCAGTTAATTCAAACTTCTGAATCATGTCCTTCAACCCCACTGTGGAAAGAAGACCTCTCTGTATTCCTTTAATGCATCAATACTTGCGAAGAGCATAGCCCTATTGCTGTTGTTTTGATAAAACAGCTTTACGAGTAAAGCCCTGCTCACCTTGTCCAGATCCATATTGAGTGTCTGCAACCATAAGGCACACAGATGCTTGTGTTTCAACCCAATGTCATTCATATCTGTACTGGAGCCTAACTGCAAGTCATGACATAACCTACTAACAATATAAATCTCACAGTGCAAAGTCTCAACACCATTCCCATAAAACTGGGTACCCATATGGTAAATAGTTTTCATCTACACTGGCTCAATTACTGAAAGTTGAATAATGACCACCCTGTATAATGGTCCAAGGTACTAAAAATGAATGATGATTTCCGCAAGAAAAAGACCACTGTTGGACAAATAATGCTGAAGAATGTTTACTATTTTCTTACTTTTATTCTCCTATGAATATAATGATTCTCAAATAATGATTGATTTATAACACAATTTTTTAGTTTTATTTATTTGTTAAGAAATGTTGATATGAATATGTGTGTACAGAAATACAACTTATGATTAATTTATTTAATGACTGAACATATGCTGATAAATGTAACTCAGATTTTTTCATATGACAAATATTTTCATTTTTTATTTACTTTTTAGCCACAGCTGGCAAATGTTTGTGAAATTTATGTGCCACAAGAATGTAGCTAATAGCTGACTACTAAATTTAAACGGGGAATTTACAGCTGTGTACTCTTTGAAGTCATTCTACACAGACACAGTATGTTATGTTAAACAAATTTTACGATAAGAACACATGCTGACTTTGCTGCGGTGCTGATTGACGCACATTTCGAATGAAAATTGATTGAGTTGTCTGGAAAGAGATAGCTGTTTGAATCAGGAAGAAGGGTTGCTACTTACAATTACCACAGCTACTATGTGAATAATAAATTAAGTGGAGTAATTGTCACATTGCTGTCAGAGCAACTCTCAAAGGTTAGCATACCAAGGATAGCTCAATTTGGATTGCAGGCAGAGCATTCATAGAGGCAACAAGTTGTACAATCAAGAACTGTCATCCTGTGGCTGCCAAGTTTTCACGACTTGACAGCATGTGGAGACTCAAGTAAGTAGGAAAAATCACTGTGCAATACTTGAATAAGTTATGAGTAAGACGGCTTATAATAGAATACTCTGACACATATATGTATTTCTCATAGTTGTTATTGATTCATTTCATGATAAAACACTTTAACATCATTTGCTTGAATTTTTGTCTAGCGATCTGAGAGGCAGGTCTCCTAGACACCCCATCTTTGACAACTAGGCAGGATACAACATTGCCAATTAGTATTGTGAAGAACCTAGAGCCTAGCCGCTTGTGTGTTTTGCTGGCACCATAATTCTACATTGGCTTTTCTTTTCAGGGGTGTGTATACTTGCTTTAATAGTGTCTCTTATAGTGTTTTTGCTAATCAGTGTTTTCAAGTGGGTGTTGCGGAAATTTTCTTTGCTTTTGTACTTATTTTTATTGCTTGCCTTGTCTGTTTATTGCATTTGTCTCTCTCACAATGAACAACCCACCTATCCCACCCCCTGTTCAGGCGCCTCAGCTGCAAGTGATAGATGCAACACACCTAACACAGATGTTTCAGTTTCAGAGTCAACAAATCACAACTCTACTAAGTAATGTACAGCAGCTACTCACCGCTCAAGCCACCAGTACAATGCAGCAGGCACCTACAGTAGCCCAGAGTGCCATACCACCTTTTCGCCAGTTTAATGAACAAGAGGAATGTCTCGCGTGGTTGCAACAGTTCAAAGCCCACGTAATTGCTCACAATGTACCAGGTACTGTGAAGCTCCACTATTTTTTGCCAGCGGTAGGAAGTGCAGTGTTTCGCCTCACTCAGAAATTATTCCCAAACGGCACTCTGAGTGAACTTTCCTATGATCAGGTTGTAGATTCGCTAACTAACTATTATGACCAAAAAGTGAATGTGTTAGCAGCTAGGTACCAATTGTTTACTTGCAAGAAAAGGTCAGAACAAACTTATTGTGAGTGGGTAACAGATTTGCAGGGTTCAATGTGCTTATGGTGCTTCATATTAAGATGTTATGTTTTCAGATGTTATGTTGCATGATGCGATTGTGTACAATGTACCTGATGTCAGATTTAGAATACAAATTTTGAAACAGTCACATTCATCATTTCAGCATGTAGTGCACATAGTAGATCAGTACAATTCAGGAGCTGTGTCAGCCGATAAATATGAGCAGCCACCAATTTGTTGGGTTGAGTCGTCCCTTGTTCGCGACTGGCCCAGTAGGCAGCGGACACTTGCATGCACCATGCTGCATAAACAGTTTCCATGCTGTGTGAACAGTTCTCTAACCAGGCGGCTACACAGGCAAACAGAATGAAGTCATGCCCTCTGTACTATTAATGACATTAACACCAAGATTGCCCATCCCAACAAGCACAGTGTTACGCTTGTGGCAAGAAAGGACATGTACAATCCGTATGTTTGCAGTGGAACAAACATAAGAATGCTGCCAACTCAGAGAAATCTAGCCACGTAATCAATGCCATGTACTCAAAGTGTGCTGCTGGCATTAGCAAAATTATGAAGCAAACAGTTTCTTCAGTGCTACGCCAGTCCAACAAACTTTTTGTTCATTTGCATATTTGTGGAAACCGTGTGAAATTTCAGTTTGACACGGGTACCTCAGTTACATTGCTGAATTGTAACACATATGAACTGTTAGGCTCCCCATGCCTGTCTAAGACTAGCACGCACCTGAATACTTACAACGGACAAGACATTCCTGTTCTTGGAAAATGCACTTTGCCTGCCTGTAATTGTGAGAACATATTTGGGCTTGATTTGTTTGGTTTCCACATTCATGACCATATGCTGTCTGTGACTGCATTCAATGCAAAATACAATGTAGTTCACTTGCTGAAAGAATTCCTTGAACTTTCTTCTAAAGGTTTAGGCAATGCTAACAATTTTGTTTCACATATCACTATGAAAGACAATGCTCAGCCGAAATTTGGCTGGGCCAGAACTGCTCCCATTGCATTATGAGACAAAATCGCTGCTGAACTTAAAGAATTGCAAGACAGCAGAGCTATTGTACCCATACAAGCTAGTCAATGGACAAGCCCACTGGTTTTGCTCCCCAAACCTTCAGGTCGCATTCGCACCTGTGTTGACTTTAGGTCTACAGTCGACCCACAAACTGTGATTGATTCTTATCCTTTGCCACACCCAGAGGATCTTACGGACAGATTAAGTACTGGTCATTACTTTTCAAAAATTGATTTGCGCGACTCTTATCTTCAAATACCACAAGATGAAGAATCTCAAAAAGTGTGTGTTGTGAACTCATTTGGGCTTGTTTGAATATTTGTGTTTGCCTTTTGGCAGTGCTTCTGCACCTGCCATTTTCCAATGGTATTTGGAATAGCTGACTGTTCATATACCAAACTGTTCAAACTGTTTGGACGATACTGTCATAGCAGGTCGTACACCTGAAGAACACATCGCAAATTTGCGTGCTTTGTTTCGTGTGTTACCTGATGCAAGACTAACGTGTAGACTGGACAAGTGTGATTTTTTTAAAACCTGAATTGCAGTATCTTGGTCATGTCATAAGCAGTCAAGGTATAAATCCTCTTCATTCACATTTGTTAGCCATATGTGAACTGCCAGTTCCTCACAATGTCACCATATTGCAGTCAGTCTTAGGGAAAATGAACTATTATATACTGCTCAAATTGCAGCTCCATTGCATCGCCACAATGTCCCCTTTGTTTGAACAGATGAGTGCCAAGAAGTTTCTCAAAAACTTTAAGGTGCATTGCTCAGTGATCGATGCTTGGTTCACTTTGATCGTGCCAAACCAGTTGTGTTGCAAGCTGACGCTTCCTCTTATGGAATCGGTGCAGTGCTTTCACACAGAATTGGTGATAAAGCCAGGCCTATTGGTTTCGATCAAAGTGTTGTCCAAAGCTCAGTGTAACTATTCACAAATAGAGAAAAAGGTGTTGGCTATTGTGTATGGTGTCACCAAATTCCACCACTATTTGTATGCTAGAAAATTCTACTTAGTAACGGATCACAAGCCACTGCAGTCCTTGTTTCATCCAATGAAGCCGGTTCTTGTATGAACTGCCCAAAAATTGCAAAGATGGGCTTTGTTGTTATCTCAATACCAGTACGAGATTGTATATCATCTGACAGCTCAACATGGTAATGTGGACGTATTTTCACATCTTCCAATTGGCCCTGATACGGACTTTGACGCTTCTGCTGCACCTTGTTGTCACATCAATGCTCAGGACTCTGAATTACTTCAACCCTTTCCTCTGAAATATAGGAAAATTGCACAGGCCATGGAAGCTGATTCCGATTTGAACATTTTGCTAAAATACATTTGCACATCTTGGCCTCGCTCATTGCATAGTGTAGTATGCCAATACTTTGCACGTCGGCATAATCTCACTATACAGCAAGGTGTGATTCTTGTTCAAAATGACAGTGGGCAGTCATGTGTGTTGATTCCCAAAGCTTTGCAAAAAGAAGTGTTGCAGTTACTTCACCAAGGACACTGGGCGACTGTTTGTACGAAACAGCATGTTGATACTGTACCTGGTAGGATATGGACACCCAAATAGAACAGATGACATCACAGTGTCACGCATGTGCAGAAAATCAGTCCACTCCACCACAAAAGTCCTCTGCTTGGCATGTGTCACAATCAGCTTGGCAATGTGTTCACATAGACTTTGCAGAACCTTTTTGGAACACTCATTGGTTGATTGTGGTCGACTCTTATAGCAAGTTTCCTTTCGCCATGCCAATGAATTCAACAACATCACGTAGCACAATTTAGGTGATATCCTCTATATTTTGCCTCGAAGGTTTGCCTGAAGTCATAGTGTCAGACAATGACCCTCAGTTCACATCAAATGAATTTGAAACATTCTGTGAATGCAATGGCATGCAGCATCTAACTAGAGCACCGTTCCATCCACAGTCAAATGGCAAAGTAGAATGTTTTGTCAGAACCTCCCAGCACATGGCTAAGCTTTATAATGCACACACCAGGGATCAAGCATTGCAACTGTTTTCTCATCTCCTATCATTTGCATCCACAAGCTGGACCATCACAGGTGGAACTACTTCAAGGCCACTGCCACTGGACACAGCTCCACCTGATCCACCCTTCTCAGCATCCGGCGCCAAAGGAAGGCCAGAAGTATCGCTACAAACTGCACGATATTGTGTTTTTTAGGATTTTTAGGGGCAGCAGACTGTGAGTGCAAGGCGAGATCCTTTATCGAATAGGTGCATGCACGTAGCTCATTTCAGACCCAGACGAACTGCAGTGCTGACATCACGATCAAATTTGACACTGTCATGTGCACAGTGGTCCTTCTGTGTCTTTTTCCCCCAGATTCACAGATCCCAAGGACAGCACGGCCACAGCAGCCGCCAGTGAGTGTCATCACGACACTGCGGGTCGACCCCATGGAGACTGAGCCTTCGTGTCCTCTCGTCCTACTGATGGAGCTGGACCTTACCACGCTGCTGCAGCCAATGCCTTCTACATCTTGCTATGGGCCTCAGGAGGTGGACACGTACCATTCTGGTCGTTTTCCGGGGGATGTTTCAGCAAGCCTGACGTCCACTGCAGCCACACCTGGTTCAGAGCAGTGTCCATGATCCTGCATCCCCTCCCATTATCGAGCTCCTTATCCAATGATGGTCTGTTGCTTTGGGGGTGGGGGGGAGGAATGTTCTGGTATAAAGTCAAGCACCAGCAAGCCAGCTGGAAATGTTAGAACAGAGAGGGCTGTGAGACAGTGTCAGCCAATTGCACGCTGACTGACGCCTCTCTAGGACGACAACACTGGCAGCAGCCTCTAAGTGAAGAGGACATAATTGCCACACCAACTGATAGTGGTGCACTTCTTTGAGTTCTACAGAAGCATCAAGACCAGTAACCTGTATAGAAGCATCCACTGTATTACTTCACTTGTACTGGAATCGTTATAGGCCCTACTGAAGGGCATCGATTATATAGCATGTCGCCCTTTGCTTGTGACACATATGTGTATTTCTCAAAGTTAAGTATAGTCATTGAGTCATTTCATAATAAAACTCTTTAATATGATTTGCTTGATTTGTTGTCCAGCGATCCAAAAAGCAGGTTTCCTAGACACCTATCTTTGACAACTAGGCAGGATACAACAGGGATAAGATTAGAATTCATTGGTACTAAAAGTAAAACTGCTTCAAAATGTGGTTTTCTTTATTTAAAATTATCTAGTTACATTTGAAAACAAAGTCCTATTTCACATTCTTTGCAATAGTACCTGGCATCTCGTTGCCACTTTGCCAGATCTTGTCTTGCTTTTTTTCTGCACAAACTTTTCATCTTCTCTGGGGCCATTTTTGACTTTTCTGAAGCTGGAATTTATTTAAAAAAATGTCTTGAGTCTGTTTACAGGTGAACTTTTTGGGTTTAATCTAATTCAATGAGGCCATCTTTGTTTATAAAAGCCTCTGCCAATTCAGTAATAAACTCAACAAGATGTTTATTAGTAGGTCTCTACTTTTTATATAGAACACACAAAATTATGATGATCAACATGGGGAAAACATTGTCTTCCCTCTCAGATGGTTAGTTTAGATGAACACAGTGGTCCACACCAGCCTCGACTCTATTGTAATCCAAGACACAATCAGGTTCCATCTTCTCTATGATTCCTAGCTTCATTCTGACACTGACATTAGATGCTGTCATTTTGTGTTTTGTTGTCAAAGTAAGTATATCCCTAGTTATTCCCATTTCACAAACAGTAAATGGTCTTATCTGTGAAAAGGAAGTTCAATTTTTTTCAGTCTCTCTGTTACTATGTCTTTAGCTAGCCCTTTTCTATTTTTCACTGCTGTACCAACTGCCTTGGTTTTGTTTCTCTATAAGTGATCGATTAGTTCAGGGCTAGTGTAAAAATCATCCATATATAGAGTACAGTCCCTATCATAGAAACTTTCACACAGTCTGTTTACTACATGCAAAATGCTGTTGGTATCATTTGCCTCACTACCAGAATAGATTTCACATTTCAAAATGTATTCACTTTCACTTTGACATAACATAAAAAATTATGCTATATTTATTAGGCTTATTTTTCAAGTACATCTTGAAACTACATCTGCCACAAAAAGGGGTAAATTCCTTTTTCTATAGCCACATTTGCTTCTGGTTTGTAAGCTCTCTCACTTTTGGTCACAAATGTATCAAAGGTGGGTCTTGCCTTGTGAACAGGATCATGCCCTTCTTGATTTTTTGAAATAAAAGTCACATTATCTATGAAATGTAACATTCACAGAAATGGAAAGAAAGGGCAAAAACGAAAAAAAAACTCTCTCTTGGTAAATACTTTCCTGCACAGGAGGTCCGCAGTATGGAATCTGTAGACCAAGAGTTGGTCAATTTTGGTTTTCTAACAAGACACATACGCACAACCACACCAAAAAAATATATTTTGTTCACTGGATTTTGCAGTACTCCACTTACACCAAACTGAGTGTGGCTTCAGGTTCCCAGTTGCATTTAGCTTGTCAACAGTTGTTCTCTCTTTTAACCATCTCCAGAAGTTCTTAATCAAAAGCAGTAGGTGAAACAATCAAACACAGAAGAGTTCCAGTCAGTTTGAATTTGATTTCTGCTTGATTCTTGAAAACCTAGAAGCTGTGCAGCAGTAGTGTTATCATCTGCCCACAGCCCAGCTGAAAGAGGCATACTGATAGTTCGAGAAAGAGGAATCTCTGATGCAGCATCGGCATCAGGTGCTTCATTGTGACGGCTCACTGACTCTTCACCATCAGAAATGCCTTCTTCTTGTATGGCATAAATAATAAAAATTAGCTTTCTTGTGTACAGTAGACAATATATACACTTACAGAAAAGATGCGACAAAACAAATAGCTTACTGTAACTGCTTTTGAAACTAGAAATTCATTCATCAAGCTCACAATCACTACTGTTCAATAAAAACTCTATCTCAGCATCATGCAGGGCCATCTTGAAGACAAACACAACGCATAAAACTGACAACACAGACAAAAATCAAGGCACTATGCTCCGCACGTGACTCATACGCACTGCACATGATGCCAAGATGAATCAGCACGCTGCAAACCAGGTAACATTTCTTTCCCGCCAACATGAGTGCCAAGTGCTGCCAACTGTATTTTTACATAGTAGCACAAGCATAACAGAATGAATGACAAATGTAAAACAAATGTTGGGATACATTTACAAACTGAGAAATGGTCGACATAGCTCCTACATTGATCGTCTCTTTGGAGTAAATCTGTGCGACGTAGTACGAGCTATGTTGCTTTTCTTTAATGTGTTACCTATATAAAATGGAGGGATCACATTAACAAATGATACCACAGGAATAAGACTAAATTTAGAATGGATAAATGTTAAATGTGGTCTCTTAAAGATTTGGTGCTTATTGCATTCCAGTCCTTGACCTATGTACATATTTGTCCGCGCATTGGAGGAATCTTCAAAAACTGTAAGGTTTGTTGATGACACAAGTATACTGATAACTGGACCTGACACAGTGAATAAAGAAGGAGGGGGGGGGGGGGGGGGGGAATGCGCGCGCACGCACACACGCACACACACACACACACACACACACACACACACACAATAATTGTTTCACAACAAAGACATTAAAGGTTAATCTTACAAGACAAATAAAAATGATTTACAGGTACAAGCAGAGGCCACGCATAGATTGGATAATGCTCCTTGCATTATGTTCCTAGGCATCCAGATGGATAATAAACTAAGATGTCACCAGCACAGGAATAACTTAACCAAAAAGCTCAGTCGTGCCTGCTTTGCACTTGGAAATATCTCTCATTGTGTTTATTTGCAGATGAGGTTGCTAGCATAAATCGAGTACTTTCACTCGATACTGTCTTGTGGCATAATCTTCTGGACATCTAAGGTTAAAATAGTATTTATTCTGCAAAAATGCCCAGTAAGAAAGTTATGAAAAATTGATAACTGAGCATCCTGCAAAAACAAACTGATAACTGAGCATCCTGCAAAAACCTGTTCAGGGACCTAGGGACTCATACTTACATGGCAATACATTTACTCCCAAATAGTATTCCTGGTTAATAATAAATGGGACTTTAGGATGAACTGTGAAATTCACAACCACAATACTAGAAGTAAAAATGATTTCCATGTAGAGTATGCATCCCTGTCAAGGTTCAGAATGGAGTTTTACATTTTGGTGCAAAACTTTATAACGCATCACCAGTAGACAGCCAGGAAACTGAAAATCCCCACACATTCAAACACAAAGCAAAAGCCACTTCTGCCGTAATATGCTATAATATTTGGACTCAAGGATATAAAATCTGCTTAGCTCTAATGGTCGTATTAACCCTCAGGTGGACATGCCTGTGTACAAAGTGTGGCAATAAAAAATAAAATGATTTTGCATGGTTCCATTTTTGTTTCACAACTGCAGACCCGTACCTATTCCTTCATTAATGCTTCAGGTAACACAATGATAATTTGTGTTGTCATACGTCCAAGTGAGCAGCAGGAACATAAAATACAAAGCGAGCTAGGCAGAAAAAATATGATCTGTGCAAAAAAAAAAAAAAATTAATTAATTAATTAATTAAAAAAAATTACCCTGATTATGAGCTAGCAGCCTAACGCCACAATGAGTCAGTTGTCTATGAGATAATTAGTGATCGATTAAGCAGCTGGACGGGATCTGATGCTACTGCACTGCTTAATGCTTCAATTTGCTCGTTACTGTCTCTGTAACACCTGTCCTTGGCTACAGGATGTTGTACTGAAAATTTATTTCATTATTGTTTAATAAAACAATGGTGTAGCTCATATTATGTAAGTTTATTTTCTTGTTGTTTAAATAAACTAAGATTAAACTGTGATTTTGGTCATACATGATTCACCTTGGTGACATAAATGAAGCTATTCTATACATGTGTACAAAGTGCGCTGCGCGGCCGCTCGTGTTATGAAAAATTGCGCGCCCGCTCGAGGGTTAAAAAGTTTTTACTTTGCCAGAATACGAAAAGTTGATGTGTTAAGTATGAGCTGTTTGGCACTTTTGCAGTTAACAAAGAAGAGAGCAGCTAGCAGTAGCAATATATTTCATTTACAAAAGAAATGATAGCTGAGAATAGTCACTGGTGAAATAACAACTCAAAAAATAGATTTATTGGCCATGTAGATTATGTCCTATGTAGGCAGCTTATCTCCATATATTCTGTAGAGCTACCTGGAAACTTTCCAGCGAGGATAAATGATTTGGAGACATGGATTTCTTCAGAAATATTTGTAGGATCTATCATTTCTTTGAATTTATCACAGAATCCTGGTCATCTTGTAATGAGGATTGCCTCATATGGATAAGACAAGAAAACAGCCTTTTGATGTAGTTTCCAGCTGATGGTAAAAGGTTTACCAACAATCTTCTCAAACTTTGTCATTTTACAGTCAGTACTGTGAGAAGATGGCTGCTTTATTTTGGAGTTTTTCTTTACTGGAAAAGATCCGTAAGTGATAAGAAACAATCAATATACACGACATAATCAACTGTACGAAACTTTAATGTTTTGCATCTTATCACTGAATTCATTAAATATGTAACTTTAATACAGATGTATCAGAGAAGGAGGGGGGAAATCAGGCCATGGCCTTCCTGAAAGAACCAACCACCATTTGCCTCAATTGATTTAAGGAAACATAAGGAACTCGAGTGATCAAAAGTGTATAGTTGCCACACCATGTGTTAAACTCACTGTGACTTATGTCATGTGTGTAAAACATGAATAGTGTCTGCAGATGTAACAAGGAAGCGTGGGAGAATGAGTGACCAATTCTAAGGGACTAAAATACTTCAACTTTACTCACTGAATATAGCAGTTCCTTCATATATCACTACAAGGGCACTTTTACTGCTAACTTGCTGCACAAAACAGAAAACCAATTCACAAATGAAAATTGTGTATAATTACTTAATAGAGCACTGTTTTGAAAAGAGGTTGTTTCATAACAACTAAGTGCTGGTAAATGGCTGGCCTGCTCAGAGCCATCAGCTGTGCCTAGCATAACATTCATGAGATATTCTTAAATGCCGATTTAATGTTAAACAACAAACATCTATTTCAATAACTGTTCTCATTGTTAACACAAGTATGCCTGCAAAATCCAAGGCTCTTACAAATACAGAGGAGGATAAAAGCTCTTATTAAAATCAGTACATCAGATCGCAAAATCTAAACTGAAATTTGAAGTATTAATATTTAGAGGTGAAGCTCAAACAAACATGTGAACATGGGCATTTACTTGAACTGAAAATGTTTGTCTCCTTTTTCTTGCTATATATCAAAAAACTGGCAGTTCTTATAGAAAGAAACCAGTTTCACTGCTCAGAGATTTGTTTGAGTACATACCCTTCAAATTGTCACCATCAGTCCCCATCTCACCTGTCTTAGTCCAAGTTCTCCAATATTCTTAAATAATCTTTGACGTTACAAATGTGCCACACTGAGTTTGTGTATTGTATTTTGTCGGAAGAATTAGTATTTGCAAGAACATGGAAACATGTAAGAACATTTCGACCCAAATGGAAACCTAAATTGCTAGAGATACTAGACTATTCTATTGTTGTGTACCTCACTAATATTTATGTTTCCAATTTAAACATATACATCAAATATTTTGGAAATTGAAGCAGTGAAGCCTATTTTTCGAATTACAGCCAGTAATTCACTGGTATTCATTCACAGTAAGTTACCCGACTTTCCTTACCACTGAAGTTTGCTATACTCAAAATGACTCAGTGCAAATAAAATCTCCCAATCATCTCTATTTAAAGTTTTACAAACACTCACCATTTAGTAACATGTTCAAAAACTTTTCCACCAACTGCGTCAAACACCAAATCAACACCTCTACCATCAGTAACTTCATCTACTTTCTTAATCACTTCTTTTGGGTCATAGGTGAGGGCAGCCCATGCTCCTCTTTCACGAAGTAAACTCGCTTGTTCCTCACTTGCACACACAGCAATTACCTGTAATATTTAACAAGTGTTACACTCTCTTTCTTTGTTACATTTTCACACATGTTACAATGCAATTTCAGATTCTCAATATGTTCAAAGTGTAATTGAAAAGTCCAGTACACTGCTAAACAACATACCATTGTTCGTATCATCTAGTGTTTATTGAGATGATTTTGAAATTCATTTTAAGGAAGCACATGTAAGAATACAAAAATAAAAAGAATGAAACATTTGAAAAAAACTACACTTATTTTCCATTTAGCAGCCACTGCTGTATGTATTAGGCACATCATAATCCTTCCTTACATTGCGAACTGTGACACTCACATTTCCAACTGCAAAAGTTTTATGTCTTGTTTTTAGAAAATGAGTGAAGTACATGAAATATGAAAATCTTCTTTGGGGAAAAAAATAGTACGAGAAGGGACAAAATAAAAAAAAATCTCTAAAACCTGCACTGTTTATTAAACCATAAGTACACAGAGGTACTCTTTTCTACTCTGACTGGGGTCATTATTGGTTTCAGCCGGGGTGGATGGTGAGAATAGTGAATCCAGTCATCTCTGTCCTCATAACTGACCAAATACATAGTAATGTCAAATTGCTTTTCCTTTAAAAAAAAAAAAAAACACTATTAGAAGCAAATCTGCAACACACTCATGGCCATTTGCAGTGAACCTTAATTTACAAGCCCAGTTACGGACCCTCTACAGCAGGTTGTTCCAATGCTGCCTCATAGGTCACACGGTCCTGCTAGTGCACACAGGCTGCAAGTGGTGCAAGCAACCTGTCACATGGCACAATTGCATGTATTCTGCGAATGCATGACCTGCTTGGCCACCTCTGGTTGCCTGAGCTCAGCCAGTGCATTATAATCGGCTGTGTCGCAGCCCAGCTGCACGACTGGCCCCGTGTCAGCTGTTTGCCCAACCCTGCCTGTCCTGTGGGAGGATGTGTGGGACAGGTCTTGCATCTAGGTCTATTACAGGGATATGAGCCATGAGGTAAGGGGTTGAGAGCAGGGGTTTTGTAGGGATGGATAAGAAAGTTGTGTAGATTCAGTGGGCAGTGGAATGCCATTGTGGGAGGGGTGGGAAAAATAGTGGGTAGGACATTCTTCATTTCAGGGCATGACGAGAGGTAGTTGGCTGCAGGCAGATGTGGAGATTGGTCAGAGCATCTGTGGACACCTGCTGTCAATGGGGGGGAGGGGGGGGGGCAATTGTCATCCATTTTGTGAACCAGGAGTAGTAGTAACAGGTACATATGGTGCAGACAATGTGACAGCACCCGAGTACACCAGACCAACAGATGATGGTGTCTCAATTTCAGTTCAAACTATTGTGTCACAGTGACATTTCATCACTGGTATGCTTATAATCCATGTAACACTATCAAAATAAGTAAAATATTTTACTTCACACATCTACGATACATTATTCACAATTTGTATTATGCTTTGGATATACATGGAGAAATGTTTGTGCTTTTTTAAAAATGAGAGGAACTGACTGCTGTAACTAATTATGTGAGACTTAAGATGAAAATATTTCACAAACACTACTGAATTAGTTGTAGCTGTGAAAGTCTGGACACTGAATTTCATCATATGGAGGCATATTTCCAGTTGTGCTACCAAATCAAAATTTCTCTCATTTGTTTTCAGTATATAGCACAACAAGATGATCTGTTAAGTCTCTCACTATATGCACGTACTTATCCACAAATTTCTAACTGTGGGCTTTTGATGGTTGTTGTGTCTGATGGCACTTTTGTGTTACTGCAGCTGGTTTATGCCTTGGACATGTATTCCAGTCATAATTCTGCCTTTTTATATTGATTAAAACTTCCAACATTTACTTCTTCCACTAGGACTTAATAACATTTACTTTTTCCATTATGACTATAAGCATTATATCTAGTCTCCTCCTACTCAAACAGCTTACTAACATCACATCTGGATACTCTAATTACAGTATCACCAAGATATACTGTATTTATCATGTATTACTCTTAACAAACACATTTATTGTGACATTTACCACATATTATCCCTATTTATTTTTCGCAATGTTTCAGCTTCCCATCTCATTAAAAAAGTTACATACACAATTTGAATATAAATTACCTTAGCTCGATAAACATTAGCTGCAACATCCACAGCAGCCAATCCCAGCCCACCAGAAGCAGCAGTGACTAGAACAGACTGTTTCTCTTTCAGCCGGCCTCGTCGTGTAAGCCCAAGTAAAGCTGTAGCATATGCATCAGCAAGAACACAGCCCTTGCGTAGCTTTATGGATTGTGGAAGTAACCATACATCCTGCAACATTAAATTACTCTTCAGGAGAAACTCAGCAAGATATTAATATAAGTTCGGTAAAGTTATTCTGAATACTTTGAGAAATGAACATCAAATTCAATAAAAATGTAGTACTGCAAGCAGAGACATGTTCACTCTTAATGGTAGTTCCACATCCAGTTTTAAAAAGCATTTCTGTAATGTTAGAATGTTGTGTGTTGTGTATTAATATACAGAGTAGGTGACTCTGATGATTATGTGTAGACTGTAATGTTGTGTTTTAATAGAGGGAGGGTAAATTCTGGTGTTGGATTATAGCTCATTCATCTCACATCACTTAAGGGTTGCTTGTACATACTTAATCTTACCATCCAAAAGAACTGTCACCATGAACAATGTCTTATATTCTCACATTATAGGACATCTGGGACAGACCAAAATTTAACCTGGGACATCAGGGCCACAACTATTTATCAGTCAGGTTATAGATTTCAGTTAATGGCCATCTTCAGATCTGAGTAAATGCAATATAATACACGTATTGTGTCATTAGATACATATAACTTTGATTAAACTTTTGCTGCTTGAGCCAGTGCAGATGGAAAACTATTTACTGTATGGGCACCCAACTTACAGGAATGGTGTTCAGATTGTTCATTGCAGGATTTGTGTTATTAGTAATATTAGTGTCATGACTTGTCATTAGGCGCCGGTACTGGTACAGTGATGTAGGGTTGAAGTACAAGCATACTTAAGCATTACACTCGCAGACAGTCAAAATTGGTCTGGAGATGAGCAGGGCTTTCCTCATAAAGCTGTTTTTAACACAGCAACAGCGATAAGTGCTGCTGCTCTATGCAAGTGTCAATACATTAAAGGAATACAGAAAGGTCCACTTTCCATATCGGGGATGAAGAACATGATTCAGAAGTTTGAATTAGCTGGAAGTTTGGGAATTGCTCCTGGGAGAGGCCGATTGACAACTGTACCGCAAATTGTTGGAGTAGTCACTGTTGCCATGGTGAGAATATGGGACACAATGTGCGACCTTCAAACAGTGCATGAGCTGTGTCGCAACAGCTGAACTTTTCATGGTCCACCATTGTTTCAGGCAGCAGTAGAGCAATCTCTAGTGTCGTTCCAGACTGCTACAGAAGCAGAAGGTCATTACATTGAGCAACATTTGTAACATGGTACACAAGTAACAAAAAGTTACTCTCTCATACGTAAATTAAAATGTGTTTATTTCAAAGGTTTATTTGTTATTTCTCTTCTGCATGCCCTTACAAATATTTCCACAAATTTAGTTGTTCTACAATCACTCATTTTTCATGGGAGCCTTTCCAAACAGCAAAAGTTTAATTATAACCACCCTTTATATATATATGTCGTACTGTCACAAGATTTGGCCGCACAAGCTTTGTCACAAAACTACAAATTTGTGGCATACACATTAACATTTTGAAGAAACAAGTTATACTTTTTTTCCCAGTTGTGCATGCGAGTGGCTGCATATGGTTATGTATGTGGTTGCCTATCCTAGATTTGGTCTCTCAGCAGCTTTGATTAGTAATTTTTGGTAGTTTTATTTGATTGTTACTATAGTATGTGTGGTAAGTGTTATGTACAGCAGTACTATGTTTTGGAGTTTACTGTGGGTTGACGGTATCTCGGTGTTTGTTCGCACTATATAGGTCAAGTGACATCTGCAGGGTTGGATTTTGGAGTAATGTGTGGGTTTATAGTACTGCTGATTACGTCTGAGCAATATAGGTCAAATGACATCTCAGGTACTGGTTTTGGAGTTGTGTGTGGGTTTGTGGCATTGTGGACTTTGTTTCAGATGTATATATCAGGTGACATTTCCAGTAATAAATCCCCCACCTCGTGTTGGTTTTATCTATTGCTGAGAATTTCATTTGCTTCATTTTTATGTTAATATTGCTTTTGGTATGTCTCCATTATTTGAATTGTTAAGTATTTTGTTTGACTCCGCCAAAGACCCCCTAATTCACACAGTTGGGCTGATAGTTTATTTGTACTGATGTAATTAAGTACTCTGCATATTATTTATGTCTGTTTGCAGGTGTAGTGAGTAACATCATGGTTGCCATATTGTTTACATTTGAAATGGGGTGTCGGCTGTGTTGATGATGTCACAGGTCAAAGCTGACATATGGTACCACAATCTTCGTTTCTGCCAAAATATCAATAAAGTTGTCCAGTATGGATTATTGTGATACAGAATGTCAGTGTACACGAAAATGAATCCTTGAAGAGTAATAATGAGTGGTTATAAGAGTTGAATGCAAGATATCACGCTACTAATAAAATGCTATAAAAAACTTACTGTTGCTGATAATGTGATTTGTTGTGCTAAACCTCCATAGTCATCCTTGCTAAGGCCTATCACTTTCTGACCATTGGTAAAACCTTCTTTTGTTGCTTCAGATCCAACTTCAATTATCTCCCCTGAAATTTCATGACCAGGAACAAATGGCAGTTTTGGTATGAAATCATATTCTCCTTTACACATCAATAAGTCTGATTGATTCAAACTGCAATAGCTAACTTTAATTCTAACCTGCAATCAAATACATAGTATTAACAATTTATGACAAGTAGTACAAATACTAAAAATAGTGATACAGATCACACTGACAATATGGAATATGTCCACTTATTTACAAAAATGACACAGTTTCTCAGTGAGTACACAGTTGCATAACAATCATTTATAAGAGGTTGTTGTATTTATATTCAATGAAGCTTTTAAAATACAACTGTAACCAATTAATTTCTTCTGCAGATGTTGTTGTTGTTGTGGTCTTCAGTCCTGAGACTGGTTTGATGCAGCTCTCCATGCTACTCTATCCTGTGCAAGCTATTGACAGTGAAATGTCTTGTAATTTTCTGAGTCAAAAGACTGACAGAACAGCACTAACGTCTACCTTACACAAACCATTAACTATGTCAATACATATGCCGACATACTCTTATCAGCTGTACAGTTAGTTAGGTAGTTACTTAGACCAGAATGCCAAGATATACCTTGCTTGCATGCTCTCTATGATGAAACTCTAGATCTTGAGCTCTGTGCGGGGGGAGGGAGGGGGGAGAGGCCGAGGGGGGCAGGGGGTGGGGGGTGGGGGAAGAGACAAAGAGCACTGAACGCAGTCTTAAGAGGTCTCAGGGAACACAAATACGAGGATAACTGTGCACAATGCAGACTATAACACTGATAGTTCAAACGTCAACACTATCCAATAATGCATGGCAGTTCAGATCGACATTAGCCTATAAGTGCTGGGTGCCATGCATGCAGAGCTCACATTATAAAATGACAGATATGAGCAATGAACCATTAGTTTCCTTTTTTCAAAAAAAAAAAAAAAAAGAATCAGATCTCTCACACAGAAATGACACTTATTGAAAAGATTCATGGCTTCTGTTGTTTATTTCATGATAATTGGTTCTGAAATGGCTAACAAAACAAAAATACATGTCATTGACAATCCATTCAAATCTTTTAAAGTATTTTTTTATATATGTCAGATGCATCACTACAAAGAACCAAAAATATTGCAGAATACATAAAGCATATTACATAGAGTAAACACATAAGGACATGCGGGATTGCAAAATGGATGACCGAATGCAGGCACGTTCAAAAGCATTTGCAGCTCCCCCGAAGTAAACCTTCCTAGCACAAGCCATGGGACAGAGCCTGCACCAGAGCATGTGCTTCAGGGTGTGTGCTTCTCCACATTTACAGTAGGAAATTATAGGTGGAAATCGAAATTCTTGGAGATTAGCTTGCAGATTTCACGTGGATCTTTCAACAATACAAATTAAGCAGTTGTGGGCATTCCACGTAGTCCACTTATCTTGGTGGCCTCGAGGGAGTTTTTCAGATGGTTGAGGCCAGTAATGATGGTTTGAAGTTATTACTTTACCTGTTTCCATTCTAGCTTTGTATGTAGTCACCTGCAACATGTTACTGATTTTTATAAAAGTTTTCTGAATCTCAATCTCAAGTGATAGATAATCAAGTAAGAAATGCCTATGCTTCCTCTGTAGAAATCAACATGGATTCTAAAAACAACAGTCTTGCAAAACCCAACTGACTCAGTTCATCCATAAGACCCATAAGGCAGTAGATATCACTGAAGTATATTCGAGATGGAATCCAAAATTTTCGGGACTGGTGCTGCCATCTGGAAAGTAGGAGTAGTAGATCTTTGCACCACTAGGTGGCGAGAGCTTCATATCAGATGAGTCAGTGTGCGGAGTGGAATTCAGCTGGGAGGACATGTTGCGTGTCCACAGTGATTTCTGTAATACTCTGTGTTTGGTGTGTGGCGATTTTACGATGGATCCGTGAACAGAACACACATGTGTATCATATTCTGTGCAAATCTTGGTAAATGTGCTGTGGAGACCCTTGCAATGATTCAACAAGTGTTTGGGGGACATAGCATGAGCCGTACGCATGTGTTTGAGTGGCATGCTCAGTTCAAGGCCGGCCGAACAGACGTCTAAGGTGATGCTCACACAGGAAGGCCCATTAGCCGCACAACAGCAGACACTGTTGCCAAACTTCAACAATTGGTTCATGTGGATTACGTCAAACCATTCAAGACCTTGGGGATGAAGTGGGTATTGGTTATGGGACATGTCAACAAATGTTGACTGATGAATTGGGCATGCATCATGTCGCCGCAAAATATGTGCCAAGGATCTTGACTACCAATCAGAAGGCACAGCATGTTGAAGTGTGCACGGACCTTCGTCAGACCGCATCTGATGATCCAACCTACTTGTCATGGGTTATCACCGGCGACGAGAGCTGGATTTATGGTTATGACCCAGAGACAAAGCAACAGTTGTCCCAGTGGAAGAGCCAGGGCTCTCCAAGACCCAAAAAAGCGAGACAGGTGAAGAGCAAAGTGAAGAGCATGATCATTGCTTTTTTTTCCTTTTTTTTTATACCAAAGGAATTGTGCAAAAACGTGTGGCAACGACGGCCCAAACTTTGGCGTCAAGGGAACTGGCTGCTGCATCACGACAACATGCCCTGTCACACGTCCTTGCTCACCAGGACCTTTTTGGCAAAAAACCAACATGGCGGTTGTACCCCACCCACCGTACTTGTCAGATTTGGCACCTTGTGACTTTGTGCTATGTCCAAAATTGAAACTCAGGTTGAAAGGCCATCAGTTCAACACTTGAGAGAGGATTCAAGAAGCATTGCTGGCAGTGATAAACACCCTCAAAGAACAGGAGTTCCAGAAAACGTTTGGCCAATGGCAGAAGCGCTGGGACTGGTGTGTATGTGAGGATGGGAACTACTTTGAGGGTGATGGTGACCATTAATCCAAAGATAAGGTTTTCAACAGATTGCAGCGCCAGCCCCAAAAATTTTGGATAGCACCTCATATGTAGACGGAAGCAACGAATGAAAATCTGTAACAAGGCTGGGGTTCAAACCAGGGTCTCCTGCTCACTAGGCAGATGAACTAACCACTAAACCACCTAGGCACAGTGGCTTTGCACAACTGCATGGAACTACACTAGCAAGCCTCCTTCTTCAACCCAAATTCCTACTCAGGCCTGAGGCTGCTCAAAAAGCATTGCAGATGGTCTCCAACTGTATTGGAATAGCACTTTTAATTAAATTAATCTATGTGGTTCTAGAAACCTTTATATTCATCATTTCAGTCTGCACATATACATCCTAGATGTTTCAGACTTGAAGAGGTTTTTGTATCCATATAGTTTCATTATACAGAGTGAGCACAATGTCTGGCCTTAATTATAACAATTTATTACAGAATAACCATTTGACATAATAATTTACATTTGATGCCGTTACACAGGTTAGTGTTACTAGTTTCTTTTTAAGACTTCTTATGTTAGTAAACCTCAACGTGTGCTCCCTTGGTAGCTCAGAGCATGTCGAGGAGGTATTCCAGTTCCCGCCAGATGATTCGTAAAATGTATTCTGTCACAGCACCCACGGCAGCTTGTATCCCAGCCTTCAGTTCGTTGATGTCAGCAACTGGTGTGACGAAGACTCTGTCGCTGATATGGCCCCAGAAAAAAATGTCAAGGGGCATAATGTCCGGAGAGGGGAGTAATGTCCGGATCGGATTGGAAGGAACGGTCCTGGCACATGAGTGATGGGACACAACATCTCCGAGTTAGCGATGAAGTGGGGATTTTCTCATACAGCCATTTCACGAGTGTACTATGAATATGAGGGATCCAGTAAATCATCAAATCTTCCACATCACTGTGACTGGAAAAAGATCCTTCAAGAATAGGACCAACGACGACTGAAGAGAATCATTCCACATGACAGAAGTGCAACCCTTCCGCAAATTGCTGCAGATTTCAATACTGGGAGATCAACAAACGTCAATGTGTGAACCATTCAATGAAACATTATTGATATGGGGTTTCGGAGCTGAAGGCCCACTTGTGTACCCTTGATGACTGCACAACACAAAGCTTTATACCTCGCCTGGGCCTGTTAACACAGATATTGGACTGTTGATGACTGGAAACATGTTGCTGGTCGGACGAGTCTGATTTTAAATTGTATCGAGCAGATGGAAGTGTACGGGTATGGAGGCAACCTCAAGAATCCATGGACCCTGCATGTCAGCAGGGGACTGTTCAAGCTGGTGGAGGCTCTGTAATGGTGTGGTTTCTGTGCTGCTGGAGTGATATGGGACCCATGATATGTCTAGATATGACTGACAGGTGACACGTATATAAGCATCCTGTCTGATCACCTGCATCCATTCATACCCATTGTGCATTCCAATGGAGTTGCACAATTCCAGCAGGACAATGTGACACCCCACACATCCAGAATTGCAACAGAGTGGCTCCAGGAACACTCATCTGAGTTGAAACACTTCCACTGGCCACCAAACTCCCCAGACATGAACATTATTGAGCATATCATGGGAGGCCTTGCAACGTATTGTTCAGAACAGAGCTCCACTTCCTTGCACTCTTACGGATTTGTGGACAGCCCCGAAGGATTCATGGTGTCAATTCCATCCAGCATTACTTCAGACATTAGTCGAGCCCATTCCCTGTTGTGTTGCGGCACTTGTGCATGCTTGCAAGGGCTCTACACGATATTACACAGGTGTACCAGTTTCTTTCGCTTCTCAGTGTCTTTCCACAATGTCTTCTAACGCCATTCTTAATGGAGACAAGCCTTCAAATGTAGAAACAGTTTTGGGCACACTCAAAGGAAGTATTATAGAGCAATTACTGTTCACAATATACATAAATGACATAATGGATAATTCTGGAATCCCATGAGGCTGTTGTACATAGAGAAGTTACAATGCAAGAAAATAGTTGCAAAATGGAGGAATAACTGCAGAGAACTAAACAAGCAAAAAACTTACTGCCTGATAATATGATTGCCAAGCATCGATTAAATATCTGGGTGTAAGCGTATGGACAGATGTAAAGCGGAATGATTACATAAAAATAATCATAAGAAAGGCAGATGTTAGCCAGTCACTGGAAGAATCTCCAGAAAGTGTTATTCACCCACAAAATCTTCATTCAATTCTTATTGGAGTATTGTTTCTCAGTCTGGTAGCTCATCCAGTAGGAGTGTCTGAGGAAACAGACAAGATAAAAAAAAAACTGCACCACATTTCACGACAGGTTTGTTTAGTGAGCACCAAAGCATCATGGTGATGTTCATTCAAAACCAATGATAATGATTAAAGGAGAAGTGTTGCTCACTAAAGGGTGGTTGGCTATGACTCATGATGTCAGCAAGATGGCAGATACCGTACTTAAAGCTTACACAATACGCTGACCACAACGTCACACATTACACACACGAACAGACAGAAACTACATGAAAAGCATTTAACTACAGAAATAACATGAAACAAATCGGGTAAGTGGAAGAATTGAGGGTTATGGGTGGGAGCAAACAAAATATACTGATCAGCAAGAACACTATGACCACCGACACAATGTCGATATAAACCTTTCCAGGTGATAGCTGTGTCACCTGGTGAGGAATGACTGCTAGTCGGACACATGCACAGTGAATGTAATATTAGTAAGAGTGTTGTCCATGTGTAGAATGGGAAAGGCACATGCCCTATCTGAGTTTGACTGAGGGCAGATTGTGATGACCCAGAGGCTTGGCACGAGTATTTTGGAAACTGCATGACATGTCGGGTGTTGAAGGAGTACTGTGGTAAGTGTCTTCAACACATGGCGAAACGACGTCCAGACATTGTGTGGTTAGGTGGCCACACCTCATTACGGATGTCTGACATCATAGGCTAGGCAGACTGGTAAAACAGGACAGGCAGTGAACTGCGGTGGAATTAACATCAGACTTTAATGCTGGGCAAAGCACAAGTGTGTCCGAAAACACAGTACACCAAACACTCCTAACGATGGGCCTCCACAGCCAATGAACAATATCTGTCCCAACGTTACACAATGACACTGGCAAATACAACTGAAATGGGCACCTGACCACTGGCACTGGATGTTGGCAAAGCAGTTGTAGCATGGTCTGATGAATCCCAAAACCTCGTTCATCATGCCAATGGGAGGGCAAGAATCCATCCACTTCTAGGGGAACAGCTCCTTGACACTTGTGTTGCGAGACGGAGGCAAGCTGGCGGTGGCACCATTATACTCTAGGGAACATTCACTTGGGCATCCATGGATCCAGTGGGGCTTGTGCAAGGCACCATGATGGCCAAGGAGTATCGTGCTCTGATTGTAAATCACGCAACCCCTTCATGATGATCATGTTTCCCAACAGCAATGGCATTTTTCGAGAAGATAATGCATCACGTCACAAGACCAGGAGTGTGATGGAGTGGTTTGACAACACAATGGTGAGTTCGAGTTGATGTGCTGGCCCGTGAACTTTCCAGATCTGAATCTGATCAACCACATCTGGGATGTGATTGAACATGGCACCAGAGCTCCTCGCCCTCTTCCCGGAATTCACAGGAATTAGATGACTTGTGTGTGCAAATGTGATGCTAACTCCCTCCAGCGACCTACCAAGGCTTTAATGCTTCCATGCCATGATGTGTAGCCACTGTTATCCATGCCAGAGGCAGTCATACTGGCTATTAGGTAGGTGGCCATTATGTTCTGGCTGATCAATGTATATGACAATCTCAATATTGAAGACATACCAAAAGAAACACTAATGCAAAAATCAACCAGACAAAAACCACAGCAACCAAAAGTTGAAAACACAAAAATGAGCACTGAAAACTTTGCTTGACCTATGCAGCTCAAATGAAGTCTATTATACGATGAACCTACACAATTCTGAAACCCAATACTGCAAATTTCACATCATCTATATAGCTCAAATAAAGCAAACAATACCATGACCAAAAAAAACCTACAAAAATAGCAGTAATGGAAAATTCACTTAACCTATACAGCTCAACAAAAATTCACTATACTACCAACCCCCACATACCTATAAGACCAGACCACAATTCACGATACTCACCAATATAAGCTAACACGAGGGTTGGAACTTAAATAGTGGCAACTATTTATTCACAACCAATACAAAAGAGTTACATGTTTGCACCCGTTACTGTCCTTCAAAGAAGTCAGCAGCATTGTGTAGAACCCGTTGCCAGTGATATGGAAGGTGTAGTATACCGTTAGCAGAGCCTGTTCTGTTGATAGTGTGAATGGAGCGGTCTAAAGTTATGGCCATTCTCGTGTACAACGGTGATGGTATTATCCTAACGCATTACGTTCCTCCACGGCAGACCGTCAATGCAAAGCATTACTGTTCACTTTTGGAGCATCACCTGTGACCAGCTTTGCGAAAGAAGTGGCGACACTTTCTGTACAACCCACCCATCATTTTGCACTACAATGTGTGGGCACATACAGCGCAAGCTGTGGCTGCTCTGTTCGGTCGATGGGACTAGGAACTACTGTACCATCCACCATACTCCCTAGACTTAAGTCCTTGTGACTTTGATTTGATTCCGAAGATGAAGGAACCACATTGTGGCATTCGCTTCAGAACTGCTCCAGAGATTTGACAGGCAGTAGACTGCTCCATTCGCACCATCAACAGAACAGGCTCTGCTAATGGTATACTACACCTTCTACATCGCTGGCAACGGGTTCTAAACAAGGCTGGTGACTACTTTGAAGGACAGCGACAGGTGCAAACATGTAACTCTTTTGTATGGGTTGTGAATAAATAGTTGCCACTATTTAAGTTCCAACCCTCATAATTATGAAGTTCAACTACCAACCCAAACCTCAAAATTATAAACTAGTCCAACATAAATTACGATACTCACATCTCAAAAAAACAATTACGCACGTAAACAGACCCACTACAGCCTTACAACAAAGACCAAAAACAATATGAGAATGTACTTTTGCCTCAGTCAGCTGCCAAATTAGTCTAGGCTGCTCATAACCCCCCCCCCCCCATCTCTCTCTCTCTCTCTCTCTCTCTCTCTCTCTCTCTCACACACACACACACAAATAACTATTTTTAAAAACCGCACCACACTAACAACACCTTCCCTAAACACTGCCCATCCACCAACTGATAGCCAACCCCTATCCTCCCAGAATACCAACCTAAGACATACCTACCACTCACACCAGTCTTATGCGCACATAACCAGACAGACAGACAATAACACCAATGATACATTAGCAAAACAATATACTAACAATATACTGTATGGACAGCCTAGATTGCTCAACCCAAGAACCCCTCATAATTGACCTCCAAATGTAATCACAACAGCACCACAACATGTACTGGTACCTGGTTCGAGAAGCAGCAACTTTTGTCAACGTCATAAATTCACCACACTGATGACATCTCATACACCCCACGAAGAGGCCTGATAACTGTAGAAATTTTACAGTTGCAGCCATATCCTCAACCATTGCAGCCAGTAACAAATAACTGTTAAATTTAATTGTCAGATCCGTACCTATCAACAAACGACAAACACGAAAAATTAAATTCCTCAAATGAACAAATTTCAAATGATGATCTAACAGCTCCAAAACAAAGACAAATTGGTAGCCAATAACTAATGAGATTAAAATAGCTCACTGACAAGCCAACAACAACAACAACCACCACCATCAAAAACACCAAATACTACACAGTAAAATACTCAATGCCACACAAACATCACCCACAAAGAAATTATAAACATAAACATCCAGCATGACAGTGTGCCACCAGTGCCTCCAACAAGCCTTCTGCAAAGAAGATCCATTTCAAAGATGCTGCACTTGAATGACATCACAAAATACAACACAGTAAATTAGGGATCAAAGCTGAGGGCTGGTATCGCAACAATCGATTCACACATATGTTAATAGAGGAGTCAGCCAACATATTGTTTCCTCTTATATACACCAAATAAAAAGACCATGAGGGTAAAATTGGAAAGATTTAAGTTCATATGAGAGCTTACCAACAGCCCTTCTTGTACACAATTTGCAATTGGAACAAGAGGGGTAAGGAGTGACAGTAGTCGTGGAAATACACTACACCATGTGATATGTGGATTATAGATAAAGATATACATGGTCCAGTCTTATTAATGTGACTAGTGCCTATGTTTGAAGTCAATGTGCAACAACCACTCACAGACGGCTGCTGGCAGCACTAGCAGTGGAGTTTACATAATGATTGTTTGGGGATGCAGAAAACAGTGCACCTGTTGTCGTAATGTGGAAATGGAGAGATTTATCTTATGTCCAAGAGGACATTATCATTATCTTTTGGGTGTTGAATGGAAGCATTTCCAAAATAGCTAAGTTCTTATACTGTTCCTGTGACTCCGTGGTTAAAGTATACCATGCGTGGCAAAATGGCATTATTCAAAACTGGCACCAAGACAACTGTGGAGATGTCTACAGGTGAATAGATGTGCAACTGATTGCCCTGATGAATCTAGCAGATACCAAAAGTGTCTCCTCAATGACTGATGCCTGGTTCATGCACCCATGCTGACTGCTGTTCATCGGTGACAAACTCTGTAATTTGCAAGCCAATAATCCAACTAGATGTCCACTGAGTGCAACAAGTGGCCTTTTCAGATGAACTATATTTTACGCTCCATCGGACAGATGGCCATAGGCGTGTACTGCATGAAATATCTTAAAGCAAACACCCTGCAACAATCAACGGAAGGGTCCAATCTGGAGAAGGGAGCATTATGGTCTGGGGAATGTTTTTGGATCATTCCCAGGGTGATCCCATGATTCTGCAAGGCACAATGGATCAACAGAATTATGCCCCTTTCCTTGAGGACCATTCCACCCCTACATGCAGTTTGTGTTTCCTCAGCACGATGGCGTTTACCAGCAGGACAATGTATCATATCACAGCTCTCAGTCTACGTATGTGGTTTGAAGAGCACCAGGATGAGTTTACCATACTCCCCCAGTAATCAAACTTCCTAGATTTAAGCCCAATCGAGAAATTGTGAGGCCACCTTGATCGGGCTGTACGCATCACGGATCATCAAATGAGCTACTGCAGCTGGCCATGGTGTAAGAGTCGGCATGGCTCCACATCCCTGTTAGTACCCTGCAGAACCTCATTGGCTCTCTTCCTGCACATCTCAGTTATTAGTGCTGTAAAAGGTGGTAACTTAGTCTTTTAAAAGGGTAGTCACATTAATGTGACTGGACAGCATAGTTAAAACACTTCATAAGCACATGCAATCAATGAGAGTTCAGCATCTTAGCTCATACATTAAAATGACATGAATCCTACCTACATCTTTTATGGTGATATTTGGTTAAGTTTTATGCCTCAAACAGAAGTAGAAACTACTGCAGAAGTTTTTGAGTTGATTCACAGTTTCTAGGACTATATGGAGTGAATGTATTATTTTCTAAAGAATAATTCAAAACCTGGTCTATTGTCGAATTCATGACA
Source organism: Schistocerca nitens (assembly GCF_023898315.1). Lineage (NCBI taxonomy): Eukaryota > Metazoa > Arthropoda > Insecta > Orthoptera > Acrididae > Schistocerca > Schistocerca nitens. The sequence goes on along the minus strand of NC_064616.1, from coordinate 637,103,033 downwards.
ACAAAGCTAATTACTGCATGGAACAAATGCCATGATTATATGGCACAACAAAATTTCTGACAAACAAATACCTTTTTCTCCTATTCTTTGTAGTTAGTGCCGGTTTGAGTCCGATGGTGTTAGGGTAGGACCAAAATATGCAATTATTTAATTGTGAACACAGATTTCTAAATGAAAAATTGTCATTTTTCTATTGTCTCCAATGAAGTATGTTTGTGTCCGATATTTCACTATCAACCCAGATACCAACTACTGCGTAGCCCACGGCTGACGACATACGGAGGTTTGGGTCTGGATGTGAGTCGTGCACGGATAGACAAATGGTAGGGCGACCGCTCGTGATAAGTGGGAAATCTGGGTTGAAGTCCCAGTCCAGCACAGATTTTCATTGTTGTCATTCCATTCTACAGCTGATGGTAGTCCTCATTCACAATTGTGAATTCATTTGAACAACTAGAAAAGTTGTATCTTCTTTGAATAATTTCTATACATCAAGGGGTCAAGTGAAGCTAATGACAACTGGAAGCCATAACAGAAACAGTGAAGACATGTTGCATACTTTCAGAAGAGGCAATCATTATATATTTCTGTGCCATTCAAATTAATTTTATTTTATTTATTTAGCAAGTTCTGCGGGTCCATGCAAGCCAATCTGCTTCATAGTTTACAGAATGTTCATTGAAAAATTTATAAAAAAGTATTACTAAAAGACAAACAACATTGTGACAGAGCATAAGAATAAATGAAACCTTACAGAAAGAATTTTTCAACTACTGTGAGGAAGCCCTTACAAAATAGGAGTGTGCCACAAGGAAATAAGGAAATCTTCCAACTTAAGTCTTCTGACTGATTCCCCCCCCCCCCCCCCCAGTTGTGCTGGAAGCATACTGAAAATGAAACCTGTGGTAAAACTTTACAAAGGGCTGTCAGCTCATTTTAAAGTTGAGCCAAAGCTGTTGACTAGTGCATACTGTACAATACTGAAGAAAGTGTTATCCAGGTGAAAATCGTTTTTCCATTTGGTGTTCATGAAATGAATACTGCAGCTTGTTCTGTGTGAGCCAACACTGGCAACGACATATCTCATGATGGAGTATATGTACAGGGATAACAAAGTTAGGATTCCATGATGCCAGAACAACGGCCTACTTGAAGAGTGCTAATTGACACTGCACGTCTAGCTGACCATTCTTTTGTGGGATAAGAATCTTCTCAATGAGAGTACAGAGTTCCCCCAAAAATATGATACCACAGGACATAACACAGTGAAAGTAAGCAAAGTAAACAAACCTTTAAGTTTCAGTGGCACCTAAAAATCACAGCAAAGACAATGAACACATGTTGTTATTTGTTTGACAAGTCATGGGACCATTCATGGGATTACAGAAGCATCCAATTCCACCCATCTGCTTTGACCCATGACATCATCAATATGGTGAAAATAACCATTCTCAGCGTCTCCAATAAGGCACCTATAACGTCACCACATAAACACGACAACAAACAAGAAAATACATAGAAATACACCAATAACATCTACCTCCAAAAATATAGTCAAACTAACAGGACAAGTGAGGGAAATTAGGGGTTTTAGGGTGCGGACGAGCTAAATATAAACATAAATACGCACACCATGATCCCAAACCACACAAAATGACAACAAAAAAAAACCACGGAAAACAACTCAAAATTCCTACTTTCCACTATACTTACAAAATCCACAGGAATCAGTCACTTCCCTTCACCTACATAGCTCAACAGCAATTGTGGATACCACAAAATAAAAACCTACAACTACAAATATTAGAATCGGATTGCAACTATCGATACCACAAAACCAATACCTAAAACAACAAAAATTGGAACCGGACACTTCCCTTAACCTATACAGGTCAACCACAGTTGACGATACCGAAAAACAAAAATCTACAGCTCAGATAAATAAAACCAAACCCACAACACATCAAAATCCCCATAAAACATCACAACTTGCGAACAATAGACCCAAAAAACGACTATTTACCACAAAAAATTCTGGCACTACGCACTAGGTTAGCCACCCCAATATATATATCTCTCTCTCTCTCTCTCTCTCTCTCTCTCTCTCTCTCTCTCTATCTCACACACACACACACACACACACACACACACACACACACACACACACACACACACACACACAATCCAGATGACACAATCAACCACAAGATGACATCTACAAATACAACCAACTCATAAACTAAACCTCGCGCAGTAATGATGTCACGGGTCAAAGCAGACAGGTGGGATGGGACGCCTCTGTTGACCCGCATTCATTCCGTGCAATCCCTCTCCTGTCCTACTTTTTATGCTTAAACATGCTACATCTCTTCATTTGCTTAGTCCATGAAATCATGGTGGAGAGGGTACTAAAACGAGCAAGAATCAGTTGTGCAGTTGATACATTCTGTCACACAGAAAAAGTCCGGAGATCCTGTGCACTTACTACATGACAATAATTTTCTTGGTGTCGCACTTTACACAGGAAGCTGATGGTGTCATTTGCAAGAGAGTGATTAGAAAACTGCAAAAAGCACTAACAGCACAATATACTGAGACAGTAAAACTACTGGCCATTAGAATTGCAATACAAGGAAGGATAGCAAATAACTAAATTTTACTTGTGTGTATACAACATACTGTAGTAGGAAGGTAACATAATTAAATTTCTGGGAGTTTGGGGGTAGCCTATATACTATAAAGTGTGACATTTAGTACACTGAGCTGCAACCTCTGGAAGCAACAACAGCTCTAGTTCGGCTGGGCATCATGTTGAGCTGACCTTTGATGACAGATATTCGAATACAGATACATGTACATCGTTCCATGGTGCTTGCACTATATGTCAGACTTCATTAATCATAATGGCTGCCAAGTGGTGGCCTGGGAGTGTCTCAGTAGACAATGAACATATGTTTTCAATGGGTGAGGGATCAGAGATATGGGCTGACCAGGTGTATGAATGTAGATGGGCAACATATGATCTTCTGTTATATTGTTGAAAGGTAATATCATAGAGGCCTGAAAGATAGAGTACAGCCATAAGTGCTGGTGTGTATCGTAACACTTGCCCCCAAATTACTGGATATCTGAACCAGCGTTCATTGTGTTTTGTACCCAACGACACCCCATACCATAACACCAGGTATTAGATCGACATACTGATGATGAATGTAGTCTGGCAACATCAGTTTTCTTTGGTGCTCCTGCACATTGATATGTCCATCATGATGATGTATCATGGGAATCATCTGAAAAGCTATGGTGCCACTCCCGTCTCCAGTGTTGCTACATCAAGATTAGCTGCAACAATGGAAGTTGTGCTGACAGTCTGCAGTGCTCCAGATGTCATAGCAGTGACCACGTAAATAAGTGTCTTGCTGCAAACAAACCCATTTCCAGGCTTAAAGTATGTGTAGAGGGTGTACGATTATGCATGGCAAGTGAAGAATATTCCTGTCCTTTCAGGAGCTAGGCATGTGTACCTGTTAAGATGTTACTTAGCATTGAGTATGGCCCTCCTGAACCTGTCCATTCCATATTGGTCCGACAGTTGTAGGACTCCAACCAACTTAACTGCATCACAGAACAATAAAAGAACTTTTGATATGCCAAGATTATACAGTTGTGTAATTATAACGTGCCAGTAGATGTTTCTCCTTCTTGCAAGAAGCACTACACAATCTTCCTGAGAAACACCATTTGAATGTGATTCTGAATTAGGCCTAGAAACTCAATGTGTAATGTTTCCTTATATACAGAATGTAAATGGCATTACTTCTACCTATTTTGTGTGGTTGTCATGAAATGCTAATCATTTGCATGTCCAAGCATGTGGCACATTTCATACCGACTTGACATTTGTTAAATGCAGTCTTTACATATTGATATTCTAGTGGTACTTAGTGTATTTATAATTTACGTACCGCTGAGTATTCAATAAAAACCTATAGCTGGAATCTTCTACAGCTTACTGAAGGTAATCATTAGATTCTATTGAAGAGTTTACATTTTAAGGGGAATACTGTCTAGCACCTGCCAATTTTATGTCCTACTTAAATTATGTGGAAGGAAGGAACATTAGGTTTTAACATCCCATCGAAATCAAGGTCACAATTATCAATTATTTGCAGTTTTGGCACAAACAGGACAGGGGTGGGAGGCGAAAGAAAAAGAGTCATCCTGTTTTGTACTGTCCCCCCCCCCCCCCCCCAAAAAAAAAAGAATCACACTCCATGCAGCAACAGGAATATACAAGGTAGACTGTTCATAAATGTTTGACTGTAGGTCTACATACTTATGAAAACTTAGGCATAAAAGGGAAAAACTACAGAGTTGAACAGTTAAAACGTTTAGGTTAGATTACTTTTGCATAACAATAATAATTTTCTAGTTTGTGGTATCAGAAATGAGCGTGTCAACCTATTTTAATTAATTTATGAAAGTAATATTTAGTGCTAACTGGACAGATAGGTAAAAAATATTCGTTAAATAACGAAGAAAAATACCACGACAAAAACACAGCAGTGAATCACAATACAGATTAAGGTCTAATACAGAACGGTAACTGATGTAATGAGAAAATGAAGATTAAAAATTCAAAATCACATGGCCGAGAGAAGTAGGAAGAGATATCGAAAGTGAAAGAGTTAACTTGGACAAAATAACAAACAGAACGTTTTTTAAAGAACCAATAGAAAAAGAGTTGCTTTCAGGACAGCAAAAAGGAAGAACCGGGAGAAAGTGCGCGAAAGATGAGAAGGAAACTACATATGACAACATATGAAACAGAAACAATGTTGATTTGTCGAACCCTACAAAAGGGTTACTCAAACCGAAATAAAATAAAACTAGAATTGTTTGTGATATCTATAGATCATGGAGGACCCTATATTGGTCATTGGAACACGAACCAACAGTTTCAACAATTCGTTTGAGGTTGCGAGTAAGAGAGATGCCGCATTCAAAAACGCAGTATTAAGAAGAATAATGATCTTCGCTATTCTGTAACAAATCTAACTTTGACATGAGGTTGATTAGTTAGTGACTGAAATAAGGAGGAATAAAACTTCCAAACAATGTGTCCAAGAATGTGAAGCGTGTGTCTGACAGCAGAAGTATTCTCAAATATAAGTTATTATTACAATTATTTCTTCTTGACAACACGTATGCCCCAAAAGAAATGTTGAATACAACCAAGTATGTTGTTACAAACCTGCAAACAGTCATAAGTAGCGACATAAATACGTCTTTAAAGTCGGGCGTGTAACTTTTGTTCAATTGACACAGTCCTCATCAGAACGTTTATCGTGAATACGTGTGAAACACACAAACAGTAACTAAACTATACGAAGTACCTCGTTCTTGCGCAATTTTTTCAGCGGTATCTCCTTAATATCCAAATTTTCCTTGAATTCACGAAGAACTGCTGCCTTGACAGATTTAAATCTAGCACTAGTTCCTACATCAGAGTTCGTAACTTTCCCGAACAAACGAAACTGATTGAAAATAATGCTAATGCCTTTTCTGTTTACAGCTGACATTTCGAAAAAGTTTCTTCTGGCACAACTGTCGATAAATTTGTAAACAACCCACCCACCCTCGATTTCAAAACATATTAAACCAAAACAAAGATACTCCATATGAACTGACCCAGTGATCTCTTCAGGTACCTACGCATCTCGCCAAAGACTCACTGTGCATTACAGATTGGCTATCCGACAAATTAAGCAATAGTCATCAAATAGCCTATAAGGCTTGTATGTTTTCACATTACATCACTTCATTTTATTGACATTATATCTCTCACTTATCTCTTAATAAAATCCATGAATGCTTCTTATATGGCACTAACACCCTTCTTCGAGAATTATCTTCTAAATAGATGCCGGTAATATACGAAATAGACGCTTGAGGGTAGCGTTACTGTTACTAGTTGCTAAGAATGGAGTATAAGTGCTAGTCTCTTTCCTGCTGATATGGCTCGTCGATAATTTGTGTCTTGCTTTGAAATCATCAGGTCATCTGCAGCAAGAATGGGTGAAAATAGTCAGTTGACATGTGAGTGAAGTTTTCGCTATGGTTGCAGCTGCAAATCACTCATCAGTGCCGAACCATCCCTCATTTCACCCTCTCGCAAAAGTTTACAAACTTACATTTTTCGATATCTACGCAACTTTGCTACTTTCGTGATCAACGGAGTACTTGCTACACAAAATAGAACAAATTGAACACCTCTGTTTCTGATCGCGACCATAATGCGCTGCTTGTAATGAATTAAGCGACATTTTCGCACTCAGGGCACCACGTGATTGTGTCTTATTAGTTTCATAATCTAAAGAAAGCCTTTGATACACACATACGTTGACTGAAATATTTTATCATTTTTGCAACCTCATTAGTCTTCACGAGGAAAACAATGCAGATGTCCTGGACAGTTTCAACGTAAAAGAATTTGCCTGCGTGCACAGCGACCTTTGAATGATCAGATTGAAGAAAGGACAGTAGTCAGTCGTAAAATCCGTAATTTATATAAGGTATGGATTTCGACTATAACATAGTCTTCATCTGTACATTGCCAAAGAGTCATATAGGTCCCAACATATGCCAAAATGACACTAGCCATTACATGTGTCTGCCATGTAAATGCTGGTGTCATTTTGTTATATGTTACACTCTGACACGTTGGGACCTACATCACACTTTGTTAACACCCTGATGGTTATGTTATAGCCGAAATCTATATCTGCAATAAATTACGGATTTTGCGACAGAGTGCTGTCCTTTCTTCAATTTGGTGGAATAATTGGTCTTTTAATCAGGAATGACGCTGCAGATCAGTCGGTGCCACTAGCAAATGCATAGGCGAGTTTTCAGCTGCAATGCAAATGGTCTCGTAAACAGTTTGAAAACAGATGCAAGATTGGCAGCCTCTTCAAAACGTTTAGTAAACTATCCTTGAAATTCTTTGAAGGCCACAATGAATTCTTCAGAACTCACGTATTCTTTAACGATAGTGAGCTTAGGGAAATGGACTGTGTTTTTTTGTCAGGCGATTTCCTTTTGAAATGCGTCCCCATAAAATCGGAAAAAAATTGTTTCTCACCTTGCTGTGTCTTTCTGTGGGCTTCTTGACGGTGTCAGCATAGACTACAGAGGCAGGGATTAGTGATCACGATGCCATAGCGACGACGGTTACTGAAGTTAATCAATCGATCTCGCACATTCGCCCTCCGAATGGGTAGGCGGCGACTACTTTAGCAGGGTCTGAGCAGCACACGCGTGCAGGAGTTCCAACGTTAGGCACGTTATGGAGCCTCTTAGAGAAATAACATTCAGTGCTGGAAAGAAAGTCAATGTTCACTTGGTATACGAGGTGCATTCAAGTTCTAAGGCATCCGATTTTTTTTCTCCGGACTGGAAAGAGATAGAAACATGCGCATTGTTTTAAAATGACGCCGCGTTCATTGTCAATACGTCCCAGAGATGGCAGATGGAATTTTACCGCCAGCGGCGACAACGAGAACTGTTTTAAATACTTAAAATGGCGACGTTTTCCTTACTTGAACAGCGTGCAATCATTCGTTTTCTGAATTTGCGTGGTGTGAAACCAATTGAAATTCATTGACAGTTGAAGGAGACATGTGGTGATGGAGTTATGGATGTGTCGAAAGTGCGTTCATGGGTGCGACAGTTTAATGAAGGCAGAACATCGTGTGACAACAAACCGAAACAACCTCGGGCTCGCACAAGCCGGTCTGACGACATGATCGAGAAAGTGGAGAGAATTGTTTTGGGGGATCGCCGAATGACTGTTGAACAGATCGCCTCCAGAGTTGGCATTTCTGTGGGTTCTGTGCACACAATCCTGCATGACGACCTGAAAATGCGAAATGTGTCACCCAGGTGGGTGCCACGAATGCTGACGGACGACCACGTGGCTGCCCGTGTGGCGTGTTGTGTTGCCAAGCAATGTTGATGCACAACGACAGCATGAATGGGACTTTCTTTTCGTCGGTTGTGACAATGGGTGAGACGTGGATGCCATTTTTCAATCCAGAAACAAAGCGCCAGTCAGCTCAATGGAAGCACAAAGATTCAACGCCACCAAAAAAATTTCGGGTAACCGCCAGTGCTGAAAAAATGATGGTGTCCATGTTCTGGGACAGCGAGGGCGTAATTCTTACCCATTGCATTCCAAAGGGCACTACGGTAACAGGTGCATCCTACGAAAATGTTTTGAAGAACAAATTCCTTCCTGCACTGTAACAAAAACGTCCGGGAAGGGCTGCGCGTGTGCTGTTTCACCAAGACAAAGCACCCGCACATCGAGCTAACATTACGCAACAGTTTCTTCGTGATAACAACTTTGAAGTGATTCCTCATGCTCCCTATTCACCTGACCTGGCTCCTAGTGACTTTTGGCTTTTTCCAACAATGAAAGACACTCTCCGTGGCCGCACATTCACCAGCCGTGCTGCTATTGCCTCAGCGATTTTCCAGTTGTCAAAACAGACTCCTAAAGAAGCCTTCGCCGCTGCCATGGAATCATGGCGTCAGCATTGTGAAAAATGTGTACGTCTGCAGGGCGATTACGTCGAGAAGTAACGCCAGTTTCATCAATTTCAGGTGAGTAGTTAATTAGAAAAAAAGTCGGAGGCCTTAGAACTTGAATGCACCTCGTATCTACCAGAGGACCTCATCGTAGATGTTGAGGAGAGTTTGCCTGCGGCTATCGAGTATGCAGAATGTAGTCTTCTGCAAGTTGTGGCTCACAACAGTACCAGTGATGCCTGTCACTTGAGTTCTGAGGCTAACCTCAGTTCACCCCAGCGGCTAGCGGATATGGTGAAAGGCTGCTCAAGTGCACGTCATTCATGACGGCGGCCGAGTTTACGTTCGTTCTGCGCATCTGACGTCACAAAACACAGTCAGCCAATGAACAGACAACGACGTTGCCAGAGCTCGACTGCAGTACAGAGCACGGACGAGTGTCTTCTGTTTTAGAAAATTTGAGTCATAAATAAAGTAACTGAACGAAAGCAATGTCTTGATAGCAGAATTTCTTTTATAGAAAGTTTGGAAAAAGCATTCCTTATACCAATTGCTTCATATTCTATTAATTAATTAAACCAAACAAGCAATAAGCCTCCTAATTCAGGCGATAGCAAGGAAAGGTGTTTGTATCATTCTCACTAACTGCTTTTTCGCAATAAAGAACAGCGGTAATTGTTTATTTCCTATTGTACTTCGACGAAACGTGAGTAACTCATAGTCATACCAACAGTGTTTGTCGGTATTTTCCGTCCTAGTTTAAAGTCCTCCAGCCGGCACGGTAGCTCAGCGTGTTCGGTCAGCGAGCCGGTTGGCCTCTGTAATAAAAAACTGAGTGGAAGGATCAACCACCGAACTTGAACAGGATGTCTTACGACGTCTGCAACGACCAATCACAACGATCAATAACGAATAAAATTAAGAAAAGAAAATGGTTAATGTGTTAGGCTGCTATGCAAAAGGTTCCGAGTTCAAACCTTGTTCAGCGCTCAATTTTTCTTTATTTAAAAACAATATCGAAGTGTCTTACTTCATGAATTTTATACGTTTGAATGTAATTTTTTTGAAATTTCTAGTGGCAACTCAAATCAACCATACGGAAAGTATACGCTATGGACTTTTACCTCTGCAAACTCTTCAAAATTTCGTGCAGTGGTTGGTTGGTTGTTTTGGGGAAGGAGACCAGACAGCGAGGTCATCGATCTCATCGGGTTAGAGAAGGACGGGGAAGGAAGTCGGCCGTGCCCTTTGAAAGGAACCATCCCGGCATTTGCCTGGAGCGATTTAGGGAAATCACGGAAAACCTAAATCAGGATGGCCGGACGCGGGATTGAACCGTCGTCCTCCCGAATGCGAGTCGTGTCTAACCACTGTGCCACCTCGCTCGGTTTCGTGCAGTGGTTTACTACATTTAATGCTGCACAATAACTGCATTGAACATCGAAACAAAATTAAGTCATTTATGGGGGAAGGTATCAGTCAAGAAGATGTGTAAAAATCAAATTTTTGGGCCAAATAGATTTTGTGAAACCGAATGATAAGTGTGTCAAAGCAGTCGGAACACCATGTGTCTGCACAGGCGAGCAGTGCAGTGATGACAAAATCGCACACAGCGCGGAATGCGGGGAGCACGTCTCTGTAGCAGCGAAAGGGTTAATGCGGCCATGGTGGCTTTACTTCGTAAACTGCGCGCTCCCCCCTAAACGTAAGTTTGCTTGGCACGTGCAACTGGCAACGCAGCAATCTCCCGCGTCTGGGCGGGCATAAGCGAACCGCCAAGATAAAAGAATTGAACTATAGCCTCGCTCATGGGGTGCAAGCAAACCTCGCAACTGGCAGCATTGTTCTCAGCGTTGATTGGGGTCATCTGGTTTGTTGGAGCCAAGTGGAGGGCCTCAATCAAGGGCTTTTTCGACCCTGTGGTGGTCTTGGATGTAGACTTTTGATCTGTGTTATCATGTGGGAAGTTGTAGTACTCCCCTCCTTAGGTCAGTGGTGTACTATACAAAGAAGATAGCTATTTGTGTATCAGTGTGTTTGTATTGTGCACTTTTTCTCTTTCTTATTTTTTTTAGTCTTGGCAGTTTGAAGTACACTGCGGATCACTTGCCAGTCGACAAACAGATAGGGAAATCATACTGTGTTCAGAACAAGGACATTTCGGCTATCAAAATTTCATTGATAATTTGTTGAAGTATTCATAACACAGTTCCCGAAATTACTACCCTCCATGAAATTTGTCACTCTCAAATTATTCTCAAGACTAAGAGCTGGCTGAAACCCAAAGTAGAAAGCTCTGAAACACTTAGCGAGTCATGGGACATGTGTCGAAAAGACAAATTTGACGCAGTAGGAGGAGTTTTCATTGCAGTTGACAAAGATACTGTCTCCACTGAGGTCGAATGTGTGTGCGACTGTGAATGTATTTGGACACGTTGTTGTTGTTGTGGTCTTCAGTCCTGAGACTGGTTTGATGCAGCTCTCCATGCTACTCTATCCTGTGCAAGCTTCTTCATCTCCCAGTACCTACTGCAGCCTACATCCTTCTAAATCTGCTTAGTGTATTCATCTCTTGGTCTCCCTCTACGATTTTTACCCTCCATGCTGCCCTCCAATACTAAATTGGTGATCCCTTGATGCCTCAGAACATGTCCTACCAACCGACCCCGTCTTCTGGTCAAGTTGTGCCACAAACTTCTCTTCTCCCCAATCCTATTCAGTACTTCCTCATTAGTTATGTGATCTACCCATCTAATCTTCAGCATTCTTCTGTAGCACCACATTTCGAAAGCTTCTATTCTCTTCTTGTCCAAACTATTTTTCGTCCATGTTTCACTTCCATACATGGCTACACTCCATACAAATACTTTCAGAAATGACTTCCTGACACTTAAATCTATACTCGATGTTAACAAATTTCTCTTCTTCAGAAACGCTTTCCTTGCCATTGCCAGTCTACATTTTATATCCTCTCTACTTCGACCATCATCAGTTATTTTGCTCCCCAAATAGCAAAACTCCTTTACTACTTTAAGTGTCTCATTTCCTAATCTAATTCCCTCAGCATCACCCGACTTAATTCGACTACATTCCATCATCCTCGTTTTGCTTTTGTTGATGTTCATCTTATATCCTCCTTTCAAGACACTGTCCATTCCATTCAACTGCTCTTCCAAGTCCTTTGCTGTCTCTGACAGAATTACAATGTCATCGGCGAACCTCAAACTTTTTATTTCTTCTCCATGGATTTTAATACCTACTCCGAATTTTTCTTTTGTTTCCTTTACTGCTTGCTCAATATACAGATTGAATAACATCGGGGACAGGCTACAACCCTGTCTTACTCCCTTCCCAACCACTGCTTCCCTTTCATGTCCCTCGACTCTTATAACTGCCATCTGGTTTCTGTACAAATTGTAAATAGCCTTTCACTCCCTGTATTTTACCCCTGCCACCTTTAGAATTTGAAAGAGAGTATTCCAGTAAACATTGTCAAAAGCTTTCTCGAAGTCTACAAATGCTAGAAACGTAGGTTTGCCTTTCCTTAATCTTTCTTCTAAGATAAGTCGTAAGGTCAGTATTGCCTCACGTGTTCCAGTGTTTCTACGGAATCCAAACTGATCTTCCCCGAGGTTGGCTTCTATTAGTTTTTCCATTCGTCTGTAAAGAATTCGTGTTAGTATTTTGCAGCTGTGACTTATTAAACTGATGGTTCGATAATTTTCACATCTGTCAACACCTGCTTTCTTTGGGATTGGAATTATTATATTCTTCTTGAAGTCTGAGGGTATTTCGCCTGTTTCATACATCTTGCTCACCAGATGGTAGAGTTTTGTCAGGACTGGCTCTCCCAAGGCCGTCAGTAGTTCCAATGGAATGTTGTCTACTCCGGGGGCCTTGTTTCGACTCAGGTCTTTCAGTGCTCTGTCAAACTCTTCACGCAGTATCGTATCTCCCATTTCATCTTCATCTACATCCTCTTCCATTTCCATAATATTGTCCTCAAGTACATCGCCCTTGTATAGACCCTCTATATACTCCTTCCACCTTTCTGCTTTCCCTTCCTTGCTTAGAACTGGGTTTCCATCTGAGCTCTTGATATTCATACAAGTCGTTCTCTTATCTCCAAAGGTCTCTTTAATTTTCCTGTAGGCAGTATCTCTCTTACCCCTAGTGAGATAAGCCTCTACATCCTTACATTTGTCCTCTAGCCATCCCTGCTTAGCCATTTTGCACTTCCTGTCGATCTCATTTTTGAGACGTTTGTATTCCTTTTTGCCTGCTTCATTTACTGCATTTTTATATTTTCTCCTTTCATCAATTAAATTCAATATTTCTTCTGTTACCCAAGGATTTCTACTAGACCTCGTCTTTTTACCTACTTGATCCTCTGCTGCCTTCACTACTTCATCCCTCAAAGCTACCCACTCTTCTTCTACTGTATTTCTTTCCCCCATTCCTGTCAATTGTTCCCTTATGCTGTCCCTGAAACTCTGTACAACCTCTGGTTCTTTCAGTTTATCCAGGTCCCATCTCATTAAATTCCCACCTTTTTGCAGTTTCTTCAGTTTTAATCTACAGGTCATAACCAATAGATTGTGGTCAGAGTCCACATCTGCCCCTGGAAATGTCTTACAATTTAAAACCTGGTTCCTAAATCTCTGTCTTACCATTATATAATCTATCTGATACCTTTTAGTATCTCCAGGGTTCTTCCATGTATACAACCTTCTTTCATGATTCTTAAACCAAGTGTTAGCTATGATTAAGTTATGCTCTGTGCAAAATTCTACCAGGCGGCTTCCTCTTTCATTTCTTAGCCCCAATCCATATTCACCTACTATGTTTCCTTCTCTCCCTTTTCCTACACTCGAATTCCAGTCACCTATGACTATTAAATTTTCGTCTCCCTTCACTATCTGAATAATTTCTTTTATTTCATCATACATTTCTTCAATTTCTTCGTCATCTGCAGAGCTAGTTGGCATATAAACTTGTACTACTGTAGTAGGTGTGGGCTTCGTATCTATCTTGGCCACAATAATGCGTTCACTATGCTGTTTGTAGTAGCTTGCCCGCATTCCTATTTTCCTATTCATTATTAAACCTACTCCTGCATTACCCCTATTTGATTTTGTGTTTATAAGCCTGTAGTCACCTGACCAGAAGTCTTGTTCCTCCTGCCACCGAACTTCACGAATTCCCACTATATCTAACTTTAACCTATCCATTTCCCTTTTTAAATTTTCTAACCTACCTGCCCGATTAAGGGATCTGACATTCCACGCTCCGATCCCTAGAACGCCAGTTTTCTTTCTCCTGATAACGACGTCCTCTTGAGTAGTCCCCGCCCGGAGATCCGAATGGGGGACTATTTTACCTCCGGAATATTTTACCCAAGAGGACGCCATCATCATTTAATCATACAGTAAAGCTGCATGTCCTCGGGAAAAATTACAGCTGTAGTTTCCCCTTGCTTTCAGCCGTTCGCAGTACCAGCACAGCAAGGCCATTTTGGTTATTGTTACAAGGCCAGATCAGTCAATCATCCAGACTGTTGCCCTTGCAACTACTGAAAAGGCTGCTGCCCCTCTTCAGGAACCACACGTTTGTCTGGCCTCTCAACAGATACCCCTCCGTTGTGATTGCACCTACGGTACGGCTATCTGTATCGCTGAGGCACGCAAGCCTCCCCACCAACAGCAAGGTCCATGGTTCATGGGGGGGATTTGGACACATGCAGGTAAAATCAAATTGACTGTTGGATGTTTTTACACGCCACCCGATTCCACCATGACAGTTTTAGAGTCATTAAAAGAAGGTTTACGCTCTTTTAGCCTGGAAATACCCAGATCATGCAATATTAGTTGGAGGCGACTTTATCTACTACACACAGGAAACGGCTACACGGGCACCAGAGGCTGTGTGTTAGAGACTGGACGGTTTTTTAGATTAAAGGGTATCGAGAAACTATAAAAAGGTGTCAGTCTCAAACGGTGCAGGGCTCAAACAGGAAGCTAAACCCAGCAATACTCAGTACTACAGTTGCAAACTGTCGTCGCTGAGTTGAGAACGAACCAGAGCTCCAAGTGTTAACAGAAAGCAGTGAAGCTCAAATAGGTAAAGGTACAGAAAGCTGGCTAAAGCTGGAAATAAGTTGAGCTGAATTTTTTTCGAAGGACGTAACAGTCTTCAGAAGGGATAAAGAAAATGGAGTTGCTGGTGGAGTTTTGTCAGAAGCAGTTCATCTCGTAGTGAAACTGAAGTAGATAGTTCCTGCGAATTAGTATGGGTAAGGGCTGAACTTTACACGCAGAACAAATTAAGACTGGTTCCTTTTATCGATCGCCTTACTCAGATACTTTAGTTGCTGAGCAGTTCAAAGAAAACACGAGTCTTATTTTAAATACGTACTTCACACTTACGGTTATAGTTTGTGGTCTCTTCAATATACCCTCGACATTTTGACAAAAATACATGTTTAAGGCTGGCGATAGGCATAAAACGGCGGCCGAAATAGTACTGAATGCTTTCTCAGAATAGTATTTTGAACAATTAGTTCAGGAGCCCACTCGAAATGTAAATGCTTGCGGAAACATACTTGACCTCTTAGCAACAAATAATCCAGAGCAAATAGGGAGCATCCTGACAGATATAGGGATTAGTGACCACAAAGCAGTTGTGGCGTGACTGGATACTGTAACATACAAGCCCATAAAAAAAACGCAAAATACATCAGATAAAAATTCACTTGACGCTTTTCTAAGATACAGTTTCTGACCCTTCCGATCTGACAAAGTAGCCGTAACCAGCTGTGATTTAAATTAAAAGAAATAGTACCAAAGGCAATTGAGAGATATGTACAACATAAACCGATAAGAGATGATAATGATCCCACATGGTACACAAAACGTGTTTGAACACTGTTCCAGAAGCAACGAGAAAAACGTGCCAAAATTAAAAGAACGCAAAATCCTCAAGATTGTCGAAGTTTTACAGAAACTCGAAATTTAGCGTGAACTTCAATGCGAGAGGCTTTTAATAGTTTCCTTAACGGAACTATAAGTCGAAATCTGGCAGAACACCCAAAGAGATTCTGATCAGATGTAAAGCAGACCAGCAGCAATACGCAATCAATACATTCCCTGTGAGATAACGATGGTGATGTCGCTGATGACAGTGCCACTAAAGCAGAGCTACTAAACACGGTTTTCCGAAATTCCTTCACCAAAGAAGACGAAGTAAATATTCCACAATTCGAATCAAGAACAACTGCCAATAAGAATAATTAGAAGTAGATATCCTCAGTGTAGCGAATCAGTTTAAATAAATAAAGGCAAGGCCTGTGGTCCAGATTGTATACCAGTCAGGTTCGTTTCATAGTATGATGATAAAAAAGCTCCATACTTAGCAATCATATGCAATCACCCTAAAGACTGGGAAGTTGCACAAGTCACACCAATACCCAAAAAAGGAAATATTAGTAATCCATTGAATTACAGACCCGTATCACTAACGTCATTTTGCAGTAGGATTTTTGAACATATACTGATTTCAAATATTATGAATTACTTCGCAGAAAACGATTTATTGACAAACAGCCAACATGGATTCAGTAAATAGCGTCCTCGAGAAACACGACTAGTTCTTTATTTCCACGAAGTAATGAGGTCTGTCGACAAGGGATGTCTAATCGATTCCGTATTTTTATATTTCCGAAGGCTTTTGACACTGTTCTTCACAATGGACGTGTAATAACGTGTAATAAACTTGCGTGCTTATGGAATATCGTCTCAATTGTGTGACTTCGTGATTTCCTGTCAGAAATGTCACAGTTCATAGTAACTGATGGAAAATCATCGCGTGAAACAGAAGTAATATCTGGCGTTTCCAAAGGAAGTGTAATAGTCTCTCTGCTGTTCCTAATCTACATAAACAACATAGGAGACAATCTGAGCAGCCTTCTTGGCTTGTTTGCGGATGATGCAGTCATTCAACCTCTTGTACAGTCATCAGATGATCAAAACCAATTGCAAAGTGATTTAGACAAGATATCTGTATATTGCGAAAAGTAGCAAAATGGTTCAAATGGCTCTGAGCACTATGGGACTCAACTGCTGAGGTCATCAGTCCCCTAGAACGTAGAACTACTTAAACCTAACTAACCTAAGGACATCACAAATATCCATGCCCGAGGCAGGATTCGAACCTGCGACCGTAGCGGTCTTGCGGCTCCAGAATGTAGTGCCACTTCGGCCGGCTGAAAAGTAGCACAAGCACTCCGTCTTCAGGTCACAAGTGGCCCTTCGTGGCCGTCCGACCCCCATGCCATCCTCAGATGAGGATGCAGATAGGAATGGCATGTGGTCAGCACGCCACTCTCCCGGTCGTTATGATGGTTTCCTTTGACCGGAGCCGCTACTGTTCGGTCGAGTAGCTATTCAATTGGCATCACGAGGCTGAGTGCACCCTGAAAGTAAAAAGTAGCAGTTGACTCTAAATAATGAATATTGTGAAGTCATCCACGTGGGTACTAGAACGAATCAGCTAAATTTCGGTTACACGATAAATCACACAAATCTAAATGCTGTAATTCAATAAAATACACTCCTGGAAATTGAAATAAGAACACCGTGAATTCATTGTCCCAGGAAGGGGAAACTTTATTGACACATTCCTGGGGTCAGATACATCACATGATCACACTGACAGAACCACAGGCACATAGACACAGGCAACAGAGCATGCACAATGTCGGCACTAGTACAGTGTATATCCACCTTTCGCAGCAATGCAGGCTGCTATTCTCCCATGGAGACGATCGTAGAGATGCTGGATGTAGTCCTGTGGAACGGCTTGCCATGCCATTTCCACCTGGCGCCTCAGTTGGACCAGCGTTCGTGCTGGACGTGCAGACCGCGTGAGACGACGCTTCATCCAGTCCCAAACATGCTCAATGGGGGACAGATCCGGAGATCTTGCTGGCCAGGGTAGTTGACTTACACCTTCTAGAGCACGTTGGGTGGCACGGGATACATGCGGACGTGCATTGTCCTGTTGGAACAGCAAGTTCCCTTGCCGGTCTAGGAATGGTAGAACGATGGGTTCGATGACGGTTTGGATGTACCGTGCACTATTCAGTGTCCCCTCGACGATCACCAGTGGTGTACGGCCAGTGTAGGAGATCGCTCCCCACACCATGATGCCGGGTGTTGGCCCTGTGTGCCTCGGTCGTATGTAGTCCTGATTGTGGCGCTCACCTGCACGGCGCCAAACACGCATACGACCATCATTGGCACCAAGGCAGAAGCGACTCTCATCGCTGAAGACGACACGTCTCCATTCGTCCCTCCATTCACGCCTGTCGCGACACCACTGGAGGCGGGCTGCACGATGTTGGGGCGTGAGCGGAAGACGGCCTAACGGTGTGCGGGACCGTAGCCCAGCTTCATGGAGACGGTTGCGAATGGTCCTCGCCGATACCCCAGGAGCAACAGTGTCCCTAATTTGCTGGGAAGTGGCGGTGCGGTCCCCTACGGCACTGCGTAGGATCCTACGGTCTTGGCGTGCATCCGTGCGTCGCTGCGGTCCGGTCCCATGTCGACGGGCACGTGCACCTTCCGCCGACCAATGGCGACAACATCGATGTACTGTGGAGACCTCACGCCCCACGTGTTGAGCAATTCGGCGGTACGTCCACCCGGCCTCCCGCATGCCCACTATACGCCCTCGCTCAAAGTCCGTCAACTGCACATACGGTTCACGTCCACGCTGTCGCGGCATGCTACCAGTGTTAAAGACTGCGATGGAGCTCCGTATGCCACGGCAAACTGGCTGACACTGACGGCGGCGGTGCACAAATGCTGCGCAGCTAGCGCCATTCGACGGCCAACACCGCGGTTCCTGGTGTGTCCGCTGTGCCGTGCGTGTGATCATTGCTTGTACAGCCCTCTCGCAGTGTCCGGAGCAAGTATGGTGGGTCTGACACACCGGTGTCAATGTGTTCTTTTTTCCATTTCCAGGAGTGTACTTAGGGATTACAATTTCGAATAACTTAAATCGGAATGATTACATAGATAATGCCGTGGGTAAAGCAAACCATAGAATGCGATTTATTGTCATAACACCAAGAAAGTACAACAGGTCTACTAAAGAGGTTACTTACATCACTCTTGTTCGCTCTCTTCTGGAGTATTGCCTTGCAGAGCGGGATCCACATCGGTCGAAGTGATGGAGGACATCGAAAAGGTTCAAAGAAAGGCAACTCGTTTTAGTGTTATACCGAAATACGGGAGAGAGTACCACGAACATGATACGTGGACTCGGATGGCACTCATTAAAACAAAGTCGTTTTTCGTCGTGGCAGGGTCTTCTCGTTAAATGTCAATCACTAACTTTCTCCTCCAATTGGGAAAATATTCTGTTGACGCCCACCTACATAGGGAGTAATGATCATCATGATAAAATAAGAGCATCAGAGCTCTCAAAGAAAGACTTAAGTGCTCTTTTTTCCCACGCTTTTTGAGAGTGGAACGTTAGAGAAATAGCTTGAAGGTGGTTCAATGAACCCTCTGCCAGGCACTTAATTGTGAACTGCAGAGTATTGATATAGATGTAGATGTAACGTAGACTAGATTTCTGCGGATTCGTTACAGGGGGTACGAACATGCTTGTGAAATACTTTCGAACATATTTTCCCTAAACTGTCTTGAACAGATAGTTAGACAACACTCACACATTTGAAATATTTTAGATCTTGTAGCTACAAACAGCCCTAACGTTATCGATGGTGTCAGTCTGGAGACAGGAATTAGTGATCATGAAGCCACCATAGCAATGATTGTTACTGAAGTTAATAAATCGATCAAGTGTATTTTTGCCAGAAAGACCAGATAAGCAGTTGTCAGCACCTCACTTAGACAATGGATGGACATCATTTAGTTCCGGCATGATGGATATAGAGGAATTATGGGCTAAGTTTAAACGGAATGTAAATCGCGATCTGGAGAAGCATGTGCGCGAGTTAGTGGATTGAGGTCGGGAAAGACCCACCGTAGTTTAACAACAAAATTCGGAAAACGCTATGTAAGCAAAGACAGTTGCACTCCCGGTTCAAAAGAGAACGTCTAAATTACAATAGAGAAAAGTTAGTAGATAATCTTGCGCCAGTATAAAGGTTGATGCGCAAAGCATACAATAACTACCATAACCATCCCTTAGCAAAAGATTTTGCTGAGAAAATCCTGGTCCTGCATAAAATCGCTGAGTGGGTGAAGGTCTCTATCCAGTCACTCGTTGACGAGTCTCATGTGGCATGCGCAGACTCCCGTATGGAGAATATAGTTAACAGGCATCGCTGAAGTAGAGAAGCAACTGGAAGAGTTGAAAACAAATAAGTACCCCAGTCCGGGTGGAAGCCCAGTTTTACAAACAGTACTCTACGGCATTATCCCCTCACTTAGTTTGCATTTACAGCGAATCTCTCACCCAAAGCGAAGTCCCAAGCGACAGGAAAAAAGTGTAGGTGACATCTGTGTATAAGAAGGGGAAGAGAACGCCCTCGCAAAATTACAAACCAATACTCTTAACATCTCTTTGTTACAAATTTCTTAAGCGTGTTATCAATTCGAATATAATAAATTTTCTTGAGATGCAAAAGCTGTTATCCACAGATAAAAAAAAATGGTTCAAATGGCTCTGAGCACTATGGGACTCAACTGCTGTGGTCATAAGTCCCCTAGAACTTAGAACTACTTAAACCTAACTAACCTAAGGACATCACACACATCCATGCCCGAGGCAGGATTCGAACCTGCGACCGTAGCGGTCGTGCGGTTCCAGGCTGAAGCGCCTTTAACCGCGCGGCCACTCCGGCCGGCTATCCACAGATCAGCACGGATTTAGAAAGCGTCACTCATGCAAGACTCAAAATGGCTCTGAGCACTATGGGACTCAACTGCTGTGGTCATCAGTCCCCTAGAACTTAGAACTACTTAAACCTAACTAACCTAAGGACATCACACACATCCATGCCCGAGGCAGGATTCGAACCTGCGACCGTAGCAGTCGCACGGTTCCGGACTGCGCGCCTAGAACCGCGAGACCACCGCGGCCGGCTTGCAAGACTCCGTTTGCCTTTTTCTCACATACACTGAGGAGCCAAAGAAACTGATACACCTGCCTAATATCGTGTAGGGCCCCCGCGAGCACGCAAAAATACCACAACACAACATGGCATGAACTCGACTAATGTCTGAAGTAGTGCTGGAGGGAACTGACACCTTCAATCCTGCGGGGCCGTCCATAAATCCGTAACAGTACGAGAGGGTGGAGATCCCGTCTAAACAGCATGTTGCAAGGCATCCCAGATATGCTCAATAATGTTCATGTCTGGGGAATTTGGTGCCCAGGGGAAGTGTTTAAACTCAAAAGGCTGTTCAT
This sequence comes from Schistocerca nitens, assembly GCF_023898315.1. Classification (NCBI taxonomy): domain Eukaryota; kingdom Metazoa; phylum Arthropoda; class Insecta; order Orthoptera; family Acrididae; genus Schistocerca; species Schistocerca nitens. The sequence goes on along the minus strand of NC_064616.1, from coordinate 637,082,000 downwards.
GGAGTCACTCCGTAGCCATCCTGGACGCAGGGGATGTCGCATTGTCCTACTGGAATTGCCCATGTCCGTTGGAATTCACAATCGGTATGAATGGATGCAGGTGACCAGACAGGATGCTTACGTACGTGTCACCTGCCAGAGTCGTCTCTAGACGTATTAGGAGTCCAATATTACTCGAACTGCACACATCCCACGCCATTATAGAGCCCCCAAGAGCGTGAATAACCCCTTGCTGACATGCAGGGTCCATGGATTCATGAGGTTGTCTCCATATCAGTACACGTCCATCCGCTCAGTACAATTTGAAACGAGACTCGTCTGATCAGGCAACATGTTTCCAGTCATCAACAGTCCAATGTCGATTTTGACAGGCCCATACGAAGCGTAAAGCTTTGTGTCGCACAGTCATCAAGGGCACACGAGTGGGTCTTCGGCTTGGAAAGCCCATATCGATGATGTTTCGTTGAATGGTTCGCATTCTGACACTTGTTGATGGCCCAGCAGTGAAATCTGAAGCAATTTGCGGAAGGGTTGCACTTCTGTCACGCTTCTCTTCAGTCGTCATTGGTCCCGTTCCTGCAAGATCTTTTTCCTGCCGCAGCGATGTCGAAGATTTGATGTTTTACATGATTCCTGATATTCACGGTACACTCATGAAATGTTCGTTCGAGAAAATCCCCACTTCATCACTACCTCGGAAATGCTGTGTCCCATCGCTCATGTGCCAACTATAACACCACGTTCAAGCTCACTTAAATCTTGATAACCTGTTATTGTAGCAGAGGTAACTGATCTAACAACTGCGTCAGACACTTGTTTTCTTACATAGGCGTTGCCGACCGCAGCGCCGTATTCTACCTGTTTACATATCTCTGTATTTGAATACACATACCAATACCAGTTTCTTTGGCTCTTCAGTGTATGTGAACAGGCAGAATGTGAGCAGGGGACTGTTCAGGTGGGTGAAGTCTCTGTAATGGCGTGAGGTGTGTGCAGTTGGAGTGATATGGGGCCCCTGATACTTCTAGATACGACTGACAGGTGACATGTACGTAAGCGTCCTGTCGGATCATTGCATCCATTCATGTCCATTGTGGATTCCGACGGACATGGGCTATCAGGACAATGCGACCCTCCACACGTCCAGAACTGCTACAGAATGGCTCCAGCAACCCTATTCTGAGTGTGAACACTTCTGCTGGCCACAAAACTCCCCAGACATGAACATTATTGAGCATATCTGGTAAGCCTTGCAACGTGCTGTTCAGAAGAGGTCTCCACCCCCTACCCCCACCCCATACTCTTACGGATTTATGGACAGCCCTGCAGAATTCATGTTGTCAGTTCCTTTCAGCACTACGTCATACATCAGTCGAGTCCATGCCACGTCGAGTTGCGGGACTTCTGTGTGCTCGGAGGGCCCTATACAATATTAGGCAGGTGTACCAGTTTCTTTTTCTTTTCAGTATATATCAGGAACTTGGTCGACGTTTTGAAAGCAGCCGCGCAGATAGTCTAATGTATGAAAAATAAAATTCGAATGATGAATCTAAAAGACAAGGAAAGAAGTGAAAAGCCGGCCGGATTGGCCGAGCGGTTCTCGGCGCTTCAGTCTGGAACCGCGCGACCGCTTCGGTCGCAGAATCGAATCCTGCCTCGGGCATGGACGTGTGTGAAGTCCTTAGGTTAGTTAGGTTTAAGTAGTTCTAAGTTCTAGGGGACTGATGACCTCAGAAGTTAAGTCCCATAGTGCTCAGAGCCATTTGAACCATTTTTTTTGGAAGTGAAAATGTAAAATCTAATGCATTTCACGCTGAAAAGAAAATCAATATGACCTCATAAGGAGGGTATCACAAGACATCTCAACAACTAGGTGCCCTGGTACAGCATCAATCATCCAATCAACTGTCAATGCGGTAGACGTCGGCCAGCCCCTGTGGGTAGAGATGTTACTACACATTACAGCGTCCACATGGCTGACATGATGGTAAAGCTAGGCCAAATGACATCACAATAGCCCAAAGATTATGCCTGGCACCTAAAACCTGTTATGATTTGGCGCCCAGGACCACTGATATTTCAGAAACACTAGTTGACCTGACTTGTAATTATACTGCCAAAGTCAGGCAGACATTGTCAGTTATGCAGTCATTGGTAGCTGCTACCCATGAGGAGAGATCTACACCCATCTGCCATCCGAGATGAACCAGCAGGTTGTCACGGTAAGACTCTACCATCATAGCCACAATCCACTGCCTATACTGAGCCTGAATGGTGCTGACTTGGTGTATTCACACTACTGGGGCATCCACTGGGTGACTACCATCTGGTGATGGTCACCTTCCTGCTTGACTGTGGGTTGAAGTCAGAGCCATCTAGCTGCTCAGCTGTCACTGCACGAGTGGGCAGAAGCTGATGCTGTACTCCATCGCCAAGTTCAGGTACATGCCACCATCATCATCCATACTGGGGGTCACAGTTTGATCCCTTCTGGCCCACTGCATATTGTACTGAGCAATAGAGGTTGGCCAGCTGCCACAAATTAGTGGATCATAAATGTCATCATCAGTGACACATTGAAGACAGGTATTAATAAGTTCAATTTTGCATTAGTTGAAGTTAACTGCCTAGGAGATGTGGTTAGCCAGAAAAATGTAAAAACCGACCCAAGATTGATGCATGCAGTGCATAGTTTCCCGCAGTTACAGAAAACTAAAGAACTACAGCAGTTTTTAGGATTAGCTAATCGCTTTGGACAACTTTTGATACAATTCACAGATATTGCAAGATTGCTGAGACAGTTATTGAAGAAGGATATACAGTTTCAGCTGACAGCTGAATGTTTAGACACACTTATGAAGCTGAAGGAATCAGTAACACCTAGCCCTGTATTGGTATTCTGGATTATGACAAATAATTTATTTTGTCATGTAATATATCCCACTAGGCGATAAGGCATATTCCAAACCAATAAGTGCAGGGTAAAGAACATCCAATGGATTATGCGTCAAGGCAACTGGATATTGTTGAGAAGGATTATTCAATCACAGAAAAGGAAATGTTGCGTTTGATTTGTGTTGTCACTTACTTTAGATCTTATATGTATGGTAAGAGATTCCAAGTATTTAATGGACTACACAGTGTTAAAATGGTTGTTAGGTTTAACAGACCCTTGGAATAGGTTGACTTGGTGGGTGTTGAAATTAAGCAAATTCCACTTTATAATGATTAACAACTTGGGTAGAAAGCCTGTTAACATAAATGGACTGAGCAGGAATATTGATGTAATATGAGCACTCGGTCATAGGCTTGCAGAATGACAGACGGTACAGAAACTGATGCAGACTGTGAGCTATTCAAAACATAGCAGCAATTCATTGTTTACTATGACTTTTTATGTAAGACAACCAGGCTCGGGCCACGTATCATAGTGTCTGCTGCATTGTGAGATGAAGTATTAAGAGAAGCACATGACCATAGTTACCAGGACACAGACAATGCAGGGCAATGGATTGTAGAGCAGCTGAATGTTATTGGTGGAGAACACAGAGACTGGATGTGGACCAGTATGTGAGAAACTGTGTATCATGTGCAGACTTGAGTCATCAGCTAGAGCCACGAGGCGGTACTAGAGGCAACCAAACCATTTGAAATGATTGGGTTAGACGTCCTAGGTCTGTTTTGACAGAAACCAGCCTGTAACCGCTATATTCTGGCATATATAAAATTTTTCGTAATATGTTACAATGATCACCATTCCAAATGAGAAAGCAAATACAGTAGCACAGGTGATCACAAACAGTTGGTTGTTGAAGTTTGACATCCCTGAAATGACAATCACCAATTGGGGCACCAACTTCATGTCAGAATTAACAAAACAACTATGTCACCTGTCACATATAAAAAAGCAAAGAACTAGTCCATTGCACACACAGGCTAATGGGAAGACTGAATAAATCCATAAAATGATTCAGAAGACGTTGAGCTATTATGTCAATGGTCACCATAATGACTGGGAAGTTTGCTGTTCGTATGTAATGGCTGCATAGAATTCACAGTTAAATGATAGCACTGGTCTTTTTTCATATGACGTAGTGTATGGAAAGAAGATGCCATCACTGTTTGACGTTATTAAACCTAAGGTAGCAAAAAATAGGGAGGCCATATGGGACCTCACAAGAACATTAAAAGATGTGTGGGAGATAATGCAGGTGAACACTACGACACTTGAGTGCCAGAGAAAATGGGAAATTATAGTGGTGAACTGTCAGGGTATAGGGCTGGCAAGTGGGTGATGTTATCAAGCCTGTATACACCACAGGATAACGCGAAGAAATCTATTATGCAATATCAGGGCCACATCAAGTTGTGTATTGGTGTCACTGGTAAATGTTAAATTGCAGTTAACAATATGGACAACCATTGTCCACATGGGGTACATTGGTACTCCAGATGCCTTACCACAGGTACCAGTGCCACTACCTGGGAAGAAGATAGGTGGCAAAGATGGGAGTAAGGTTACAAAAACTCACGTGCAGGTCACATGGAAGATACCATACACACTGAGATCACACAATTAGATAGGTAGGTAACCATATGGTTTTTGAGAGTAATTATTTTTATGATTAATTATGTACTGTTGTATTCTACTGCTGTATAGGCAGGTGGAAATAGGGAACCATCAGTTAGCACTCACAGTCGAATGACACAGCTCTTTACTTAGTACTGAATGTAACTTACCTGTATAGCTCTCGATTGCTATGACTGACAGAAACACACACGGAATTATTTACACAAATATAATTCTTGACTGCCCAAGTAAACAAGGAAGCCGCCAAAGACACTAAGCTGTGTGATATGGCAAGTCTGTAGACCTTGCACTCAAATTGTTCTAAGTGTAGTTACTACAAGCACTGTCTGTTAGACACCACTAAATACTGTGAATATAGAAGTCTGACATAAGCTCGCCAGAGCGGTCTGCTGCTGTGGTTGCCCCAGTTGCTGCCCGCAGTGGGGCTGAGCCCTCGCCTGTGGTTGATTTGGAGGTCGTTCCAAGACGTGGCAGGCAGCGAAAGACGTCCTCGGAGGCTGATCAGAAAGCCTCCCCGGTGCGTATGACAAACAGGTTTCAGGTACTGTCTCTGGCTGAGCCAGATGCAGCTGCCTGCCCTGTTTCAGAGGATGATTCTCAGCCTTCAAGGTCCGGGCAATCGCAGAGGGTGGGCTTATTGGTAGCTAGGAGCTACAATGTTAGGCGCGTAATGGGGTCCCTTAGGCATATGGCGGCTAAGGAGGGGAAGAAATCCAGTGGGCACTCCTTGTGCATTCCGGGTGGAGTCATTCCTGATGTGAAAAGGGTCCTTCCGGATGCCATGAAGAGCACAGGGTGCAGCCAGCTGCAGGTGGTGGCACATGTCGGCACTAATGACGTGTGTCGCTTTGGATCTGAGGAAATTCTCTCTGGATTCCAGCGGCTATCTGATTTGGTGAAGGCTGCCGGTCTTGCTTACGAGATGAAGGCAGAGCTCACCATCTGCAGCATCGTTGACAGAACCGACTGCGGACCTTTGGTGCAGAGCCGGGTGGAGGGTCTGAATCAGAGGCTCAGACGGTTTTGCGACCGTGTTGGCTAAAGATTCCTTGACTTGCGCCATAGGGTGGTGGGGTTTCGGGTTCCGCTGAATAGGTCAGGAGTTCACTACACTCAGCCGGCGGCTACACGGGTAGCGGAGGCTGTGTGGGGTGGACTGGGCGGTTTTTAGGTTAATAGGCCTCGGGAAAGTACGGGGTGGGCTGCAATCTCAAAGGGTGCATGGCAAATACAGGACGTGCTTGGATCAAGGAACAGTCGGAATTGTAGTTGTAAATTGTTGTAGTTGTACTGGGAAAGTCCCTGAGCTTCAAGCGCTAATAGAAAGCACAGAAGCTGAAATCGTTATAGGTACAGAAAGCTGGCTAAAGCCTGAAATAAGTTCTGCAGAAATTTTTACGAAGTCTCAGACGGTGTTCAGGAGAGATAGATTAGGCAGAATTGGTGGTGGAGTGTTTGTGTCTGTCAGTAGTGGTTTATCTTGTAGTGAAGTCGAAGTAGATACTCCGTGCGAATTGGTATGGGTGGAGGTTATACTTAACAGCCGAACTAAGTTAATAATTGGCTCCTTCTATCGACCCCCAGACTTCGATGATACAGTTGCTGAACAGTTCAGAGAAAATTTGAGTCTCGTAACAAATAAATACCGCACTCATACTATTATAGTTGGTGGGGACTTCAACATTTCCCTCGATATGTTGGCAAAAATACTTGTTCAAAACCGGTGGTAGGCAGAAAAAATCTTCCGAGATTGTCCTAAATGCTTTCTCCGAAAATTATTTCGAACAGTTAGTCCACGGCTCCACGCGAATTGTAAACGGTTGCGAAAACACACTTGACCTCTTAACCACAAACAATCCAGAGCTAATAGAGAGCATCATGACTGATACAGGGATTAGGGACCACAAGGTCGTTGTAGCTAGGCTCAATACCGTTTCTTCCAAATCCACCAGAAACAAACGCAAAATAATTTTATTTAAAAAAGCGGATAAAGTGTCACTAGAAGCCTTCCTAAGAGACAATCTCCATTCCTTCCGAACTGACTATGCAAATGTAGACGAGATGTGGCTCAAATTCAAAGACATAGTAGCAACAGCAATTGCGAGATTCATACCTCATATATTGGTAAGAGATGGAACTGATCCCCCATGGTACACAAAACAGGTCCGAACGCTGTTGCAGAGGCAACGGAAAAATTATGCGAAGTTCAGAAGAACGCGAAATCCCGAAGATTGGCTAAAATTTACAGACGCGCGAAATTTGGCACGGACTTCAATGCGAGATGCCTTTAATAGGTTCCACAACGAAACATTGTCTCGAAATTTGGTAGAAAATCCGAAGAAATTCTGGTCGTATATAAAGTACACAAGCGGCAAGACGCAGTCAATACCTTCGCTGCGCAGTGCCGATGGTACTGTTACCGACGACTTTGCCGCTAAAGCGGAGTTATTGAACGCAGTTTTCCGAAATTCCTTCACCAGGGAAGACGAATGGAATATTCCAGAATTTGAAACACGAACAGCTGCTAGCATCAGTTTCTTAGGAATAGATATTTAGGGGTTGCGAAGCAACTCAAATCGCTTGATACGGGCAAGTCTTCAGGTCCAGATTGTATACCGATTAGGTTCCTTTCAGATTACGCTGATACAATAGCTCCCTACTTAGTAATCATATACAACCGCTCGCTCACCGATAGATCTGTACCTACAGATTGGAAAATTGCGCAGGTCGCCCCAGTGTTTAAGAAGGGTAGTAGGAGTAATCCATCGAACTACAGACCTATATCATTGACGTCGGTTTGCAGTAGGGTTTTGGAGCATATATTGTATTCAAACATTATGAATCATCTCGAAGGGAACGATCTATTGATACGTAATCAGCATGGTTTCAGAAAACATCGTTCTTGTGCAACGCAGCTAGCTCTTTATTCGCACGAAGAAATGGCCGCTATCGACAGGGGATCTCAAGTTGATACCGTATTTCTAGATTTCCGGAAAGCTTTTGACACCGTTCATCACAAGTGACTTCTAATCAAGCTGCGGGCCTATGGGGTATCGTCTCAGTTGTGCGACTGGATTCGTGATTTCCTGTCAGGAAGGTCGCAGTTCGTGGTAATAGACGGCAAAACATCGAGTAAAACTGAAGTGATATCAGGTGTTCCCCAGGGAAGCGTCCTGGGACCTCTGCTGTTCCTGATCTACAGGGTGTTACAAAAAGGTACGGCCAAACTTTCACGAAACATTCCTCACACAAAAATAAAGAAAAGATGTTATGTGGACATTTGTCCGGAAACGGTTAATTTCCATGTTAGAGCTCATTTTAGTTTCGTCAGTATGTACTCCAACGTGATCAAATTGTAAATTTTCACAATCAACATGTGTGGGCTGACGAGAATCCGCACGCAATTGTGCAATCACGTCCATCAACACAGATTTTCTGTGAACGTTTGGGCAGGCATTGTTGGTGATATCTTTATTGGGCCCCATGTTCTTCCACCTACGCTCAATGGAGCACGTTATCATCATTTCATACGGGATACTCTACCTGTGCTGCTAGAACATGTGCCTTTACAAGTACGACACAACATGTGGTTCATGCACGATAGAGCTCCTGCACATTTCAGTCGAAGTGTTCGTACGCTTCTCAACAACAGATTCGGTGACCGATGGATTGGTAGAGGCGGACCAATCCCATGGACTCCACCCTCTCCTGACCTCAACCCTCTTGACTTTCATTTATGGGGGCATTTGAAAGCTCTTGTCTACGCAACCCCGGTACCAAATGTAGAGACTCTTCGTGCTCGTATTGTGGACGGCTGTGATACAATACGCCATTCTCCGTAGCTGAATCAGCGCATCAGGGATTCCATGCGACGGAGGGTCGATGCATGTATCCTCGCTAACGGAGGACATTTTGAAAATTTCCTGTAACAAAGTGTTTGAAGTCACGCTGGTACGTTCTGTTGCTGTGTGTTTCCATTCCACGATTAATGTGATTTGAAGAGAAGTAATAAAATGAGCTCTAACATGGAAAGTAAGCGTTTCCGGACACATGTCCACATAACATATTTTCTTTCTTTGTGTGTGAGGAATGTTTCCTGAAAGTTTGGCCGTACCTTTTTGTAACACCCTGTATATAAATGACCTGAGTAACAATCTGAGCAGTTCTCTTAGGTTGTTCGCAGATGATGCTGTAATTTACCGTCTAGTAAGGTCATCCGAAGACCAGTATCAGTTGCAAAGCGATTTAGAAAAGATTGCTGTATGGTGTGGCAGGTGGCAGTTGACGCTAAATAACGAAAAGTGTGAGGTGATCCACATGAGTTCCAAAAGAAATCCGTTGGAATTCGATTACTCGATAAATAGTACAATTCTCAAGGCTGTCAATACAACTAAGTACCTGGGTGTTAAAATTACGAACAACTTCAGTTGGAAAGACCACATAGATAATATTGTGGGGAAGGCGAGCCAAAGGTTGCGTTTCATTGATAGGACACTTAGAAGATGCAACAAATCCACTAAAGTGACAGCCTACACTACACTCGTTCGTCCTATGTTAGAATATTGCTGCGCGGTGTGGGATCCTTACCAGGTGGGATTGACGGAGGACATCGAAAGGGTGCAAAAAAGGGCAGCGCGTTTTGTATTATCACGTAATAGGGGAGAGAGTGTGGCAGATATAATACGCGAGTTGGGATGGAACTCATTAAAGCAAAGACGTTTTTCGTCGCGGCGAGATCTATTTACGAAATTTCAGTCACCAACTTTCTCTTCCGAATGCGAAAATATTTTGTTGAGTCCAACCTACGTAGGTAGGAATGATCATCAAAATAAAATAAGAGAAATCAGAGCTCGAACAGAAAGGTTTAGGTGTTCGTTTTTCTCGCGCGCTGTTCGGGAGTTGAATGGTAGAGAGATAGTATGATTGTGGTTCGATGGACCCTCTGCCAAGCACTTAAATGTGAATTGCAGAGTAATCATGTAGATGTACGAGGTGCATTCAAGTTCTAAGGCCTCCGATTTTTTTTCTAATTAACTACTCACCCGAAATCGATGAAACTGGCGTTACTTCTCGACGTAATCGCCCTGCAGACGTACATATTTTTCACAACGCTGACGCCATGATTCCATGGCAGCGGCGAAGGCTTCTTTAGGAGTCTGTTTTGACCACTGGAAAATCGCTGAGGCAATAGCAGTTGGCTGGTGAATGTACGGCCACAGAGAGTGTCTTTCATTGTTGGAAAAAGCCAAAAGTCACTAGGAGCCAGGTCAGGTGAGTAGGGAGCATGAGGAATCACTTCAAAGTTGTTATCACAAAGAAACTGTTGCGTAATGTTAGCTCGATGTGAGGGTGCGTTGTCTTGGTGAAACAGCACACGCGCAGCCCTTCCCGGACGTTTTTGTTGCAGTGCAGGAAGGAATTTGTTCTTCAAAACATTTTCGTAGGATGCACCTGTTACCGTAGTGCCCTTTGGAACGCAATGGGTAAGAATTACGCCCTCGCTGTCCCAGAACATGGACACAATTTTTTCAGCACTGGCAGTTACCCGAAATTTTTTTGGTGGCAGTGAATCTGTGTGCTTCCATTGAGCTGACTGGCGCTTTGTTTCTGGATTGAAAAATGGCATCCACGTCTCACCCATTGTCACAACCGACGAAAAGAAAGTCCCATTCATGCTGTCGTTGCACATCAACATTGCTTGGCAACATGCCAGACAGGCAGCCATGTGGTCGTCCGTCAGCATTCGTGGCACCCACCTGGATGACACATTTCGCATTTTCAGGTCGTCATGCAGGATTGTGTGCACAGAACCCACAGAAATGCCAACTCTGGAGGCGATCTGTTCAACAGTCATTCGGCGATCCCCCAAAACAATTCTCTCCACTTTCTCGATCATGTCGTCAGACCGGCTTGTGCGAGCCCGAGGTTGTTTCGGTTTGTTGTCACACGATGTTCTGCCTTCATTAAACTGTTGCACCCATGAACGCACTTTCGACACATCCATAACTCCATCACCACATGTCTCCTTCAACTGTCAATGAATTTCAATTGGTTTCACACCACGCAAATTCAGAAAACGAATGATTGCACGCTGTTCAAGTAAGGAAAACGTCGCCATTTTAAGTATTTAAAACAGTTCTCATTCTCGCCGCTGGCGGTAAAATTCCATCTGCCATCTCTGGGACGTATCGACAATGAACGCGGCCTCATTTTAAAACAATGCGCATGTTTCTATCTCTTTCCAGTCCGGAGAAAAAGAATCGGAGGCCTTAGAACTTGAATGCACCTCGTAGATGTAGAGCGATGATGTGACGTCCCTGTCCCCTGGAAGCCAAAGTAGAACTCTTAATGTACTCCACGAGAACTCAAGACAGAACTGCTACGGTTGTCCATTGTGGCTGTTTTCCATAACCGCTGCAATGCAGTGGTGCCTCGGAACTCCCGGGAGGCATGGCCCAAGTCTCGTCTGGTCTGGTGCTGCTGGTGATGTTGTGTGGACATGCACCAATTTGCAGTTCGTGCTGGTGCGACATTACCAATAATCGACGACACTGTACGTAGGAAATAAGGAGTCATTTGTAAATGTTGTGGAAGGTTACGATGTTTCATTTTCCTTGTTTTCCAGGGATTATTGTTTGTCAATATGGGCAGATTTGTGTCATTTATTTCGATGCTGTAGACAACCTCTCAGCCAGGGCAACCACAGCTATGAGTAATCATTTTGGGTATTAATAAACCACTTCAGCTGTATATAGTCCTTTTTATTTTTGGAGCATTACCACTTTTGTGGCAGTAAGAGCCACATTTGAACGTGAACATCTGTATAACTATAAATTCAGAAAGAATAACAATCCAGAGACAATTTTAAACATTTTAAAATTTTAATATAATTTTAGAAAATTATCAAGTCAATGGATGTCTCAAGGTTGTTCTTACTTATGAATTTATTGATATGCAGTTGTTCACCTGAAGATGTGGCTTTTAGTGCCACGACACCGGTAGTGACCTAAAAAGAAAATAGTAAATACAGCCGAAGTGGTTTATTAATACCCAAGATATTTCGATAATTTTGTAGCATAGGCAAGGTGGGGAGATTATTGTGTAAGGAATGAGGGAAGAGGAGGGTGTATTGGTATCTACATCTACATCATTACTCTGCAATTCACACTTAAGTGACTGGCAGACGTTCCACTCTGAAAAAGCGCGTGAGAAAAACGAGCACCTAAATCTTTCTGTGGGAGTTCTCCCCATGCTGACGGTTGCCAACAGAATATTTTTTCAATCGGAGAACAAAGTTTATGATTGAATTTAACGAGAAGATCCTACCACGACGAAAAACTACTTTGTTGTAATGAGTGCCAGCCCAGTCCACGTGCTCTCTCCCGTATTTCGTGATAACACAAAACGAGCTGCCTTTCTTTGAACCTTTTCGATATACTCCGTCATTTCGTCTGATATGGATCCCACACCGCAAAGCAGTACTCCAGAAGAGAGCGGACAAGCGTGGTGTAAGTAACCTCTTTAGTAGACCTGTTGAAAATTCTTGGTGTTATGACAATAAATCGCAGTCTATGGTTTGCTTTATCCACGACATTTTCTATGTAATCGTTACAATTTCAGTTACTCGTAACTGTAATCCCTAAGTATTTAATTGAATTACAGCCTATAGATTTGTGTGATTTATCGTGTAACCGAAATTTAGCGGATTCCTTTTAGTACCCATGTGGATGACTTCACAATTTTCATTATTTAGAGTCAACTGTTACTTTTCGCACCATACAGAAATCTTGTCTAAATCATTTTGCAATTGGTTTTGATCATCTGATGACTGTACAAGAGGGTGAAAGAGTGCATCATCCGCAAACAAGCCAAGAAGGCTGCTCAGATTGTCTCCTATGTTGTTTATGTAGATTAGGAACAGCAGAGAGCCTATTACACTTCATTTGAAAACGCCAGATATTACTTCTGTTTTACGCGATGATTTTCCATCAATTACTATGAACTGTGACATTTCTGAGAGAGAATCACAATTGAGGCGATACTCCACAAGCACGCAATTTAATTACAAGTCCCTTTGGGCCTTCGGAAATATAAAAATATGGAATCAATTTGACATCCCCTGTCGACAGAACTCATAACTTCGCGAAAAAAAAAGAACTAGTCGTGTTTCTCAAAGACGCTATTTCCTGAATCCATGTTGGCTGTTTGTCAATAAATCGTGTTCTTCGAAGTAATTCATAATATTTGAAATCAGCATATGTCCAAAAATCCTACTACAAATTGAGGTTAGTGATACGGAACTGTAATTCAATGGATTACTAGTATTTTCTTTTTGGGTATTGGTGTGACTTATGCAACATCCCAGTCTTTAAGGAGGTTGCATATGATTGCTAAGTATGGAGCTTTTTTTATCAGCATACTCTGAAACGAACCTGACTGGTATACAATCTGGACCAGAGACCTTGCCTTTATTAAGTTATTTAAGTTACTTGGCTACACCGAGGATATCTACTTCTATGTTACTCATATTGGCAGTTGTTCTTGATTCGAATTGTGGAATATTTACTTCGTCGTCTTTGGTGAAGGAATTTCGGATAAACGTGTTTAGTTGCTCTGCTTTAGTGGCACTGTCGTTAGCGGCGTCACCATTGTTCAAATGGTTCAAATGGCTCCGAGCACTATGGGACTCAACTGCTGAGGTCATTAGTCCCCTAGAACTTAGAACTACTTAAACCTAACTAACCTAAGGACATCACACAAATCCATGCCCGAGGCAGGATTCGAACCTGCGACCGTAGCAGTCGCACGGTTCCGGACTGCGCGCCTAGAACCGCGAGACCACCGCGGCCGGCTCGTCGTCACCATTGTTGTCGCACAGTGAATGTGTTGATTGCGTCTTGCAGCTGGTGTGCTTTACATCTGATCAGAATCTCTTTGGGTTTTCTGCCAGAAAAAAAATGGTTCAAATGGCTCTGAGCACTATGGGACTCAACTGCTGAGGTCATTAGTCCCCTAGAACTTAGAACTAGTTAAACCTAACTAACCTAAGGACATCACAAACATCCATGCCGGAGGCAGGATTCGAACCTGCGACCGTAGCGGTCTTGCGGTTCCAGACTGCAGCGCCTTTAACCGCACGGCCACTTCGGTTTTCTGCCAGATTTCGACTTATAGTTCCGTTATGGAAACTATTAAAAGCGTCTCGCACTGAAGATCACGCTAAATTTCGAGCTTTTGTAAAACTTTGCCAGTCTTGAGGATTTTGCGTTCTTTTAAATTTGGCAAGTTTTTCTCGTTGCTTCTGGAACAGTGTTCAGACGCGTTTTGTGTAGCATGTGGGATCATTATCATCTCTTATCAGTTAATGTTGAACATATCTCTCAATTGCCGTTGGTACTATTTCTTTGAATTGAAACCACAGCTGGTTACCGTTACATAGTCAGATTGGAACGAGTTGAAACTGTATCTTAGAAAGGCGTATTTTATCTAAAAAAAAAAAGACATAGATGCATTTTGTGTTAATTTTTGATGGGCTTGTATGTTACGCGTTGCAGTCACGCCACAACTGCTTTGTGGCTACTAATCCCTATATCTGTCAGGATGCTCCCTATTTGCTCTGGATAATTCGTTGCTAAAAGGCCAAGTATGTTTCCGCAAGCATTTACATTACGAGTGGGCTCCTGAACTAACTGCTCAAAATAATATTCTGAGAAAGCATTCAGTACTTTTTCGGACGCAGTTTTATGCCTTCGCCGGCCTCAATCATGTTTTCTTGCCAAAACGTCGAAGGTATATTGAAGTCACCACGAACTATAACCGTAAGTGTGAGGTACATATTTGAAATAAGACTCATGTTTTCTTTGAACTGTTCTGCAACTAAATCATCTGAGTAAGGCGATCGGTAAAAGGTACTAGTCTTTAATTTGTTCTGCGTGTCAGGTACAGCTCTTACCCATACTAACTCGCAGGAACTATCCACTTCTGTTTCACTGTGAGGTAAACTGCTTCTGACAGTAATAAAAACTTCACTACCTCTGTATTTTCTTTATCCCTTCTGAATACAGTTAGGTCCTTTGAAAAAATTTCAGCTCAACTTATTTCCAGCTCTAGCCAGCTTCCTGTACGTATACCGATTTGAGCTTCAGTGCTTTCTATTAATGCTTGGAGCTCTGGTTCTTTCCCAAAACAGCTACGTCAGTTTACAACTACAATACCTATAATTTTTTGTTTTGTTAGCGACCGTGTCGTAATCTTAGAACACCTATAATTAAGGGAAGTTAGAAGCGATTATACGTTAACCCCAATCGATGGAAAGAAAGAAGGCTAAAAACAAGGACTTCCCCCTGAAGAAAGGTCCACAAAATACGCCACAGAGACAACGGAGGTCAGAAACCGAAGATTAAATGTCCTTCGCCATATTTCTATGATGGATAAAAAGTATTTACGCGGTCGACAGTCCGCGCGTCGTTCAGTAAAGTGGCAGATAATTCAGACGACAAACGTATACTGGAACGTAAGCGGTTAAAAAAAAGGGCGTTTGGTCAGGAATTGGCGAACAGTCAGAGGTTGATGACAAAGAGCACAAAGTGGTGGGGGATCACCACATAACAAATGTCGATGGTTAAGACATTGCCCAATACGCAACGTAGCTAGAATGATTTCCTTGCGACGAGAGGGCCTACAGGACCTCGGCCAAGCCGTTGGGAGAGGCTTGATTCCCTGGAGATTGTTCTCGTGAAGAGAAGACCAGTGGTGATGCCAAAGGGACACCGTCTGAAGACAGACGGCAACACGGAGATCATCCGAAGGAATGGAAGAAGTAGCAGGCCGAGATAGCAGAACTGCAGCAGTGGCAGCAGCCTTATTTCCAGTCAGACCAACGTGGCCAGGAACCCACAGGCACATCACTGTAGCTGCCTCAACAGCGAGCAAGTGGGAGCTTTCTTGGACCTATTGCACTAAGGGGTAGACTGTGTACAGCGCACAGAGGCTCTGGAGGGCATTGAGAGAATCGGAGCATAAGACACAATTAAAAAGCCTGTGTTGCCGGATGTACTGGGTGGCCTGATAGAGGGCAATGAGCTTTGTTGTAAAAATCGAGCAGTGTTCTGCAATCCGATACCGAAAACGGTCGGTGCCAATGACAAAGGCTCACCTGTCACCGCTGTCACTCTAAGAGTCATCAGTATACATGAAGATGTTTTCAGTAAGTTCTGTGCGAAGTTGGAGAACCTTACAGCAGTAGATCGAATCCGAAGTAGTGTTCTTGGGAAGCGAATGAAGTCCGAGATGAACACGAGCTGTCACACGAAGCGAAGGCACTGAAGGGTTCACACTCATGGGGAACGTGGCAGGCAGCATGAAGTCAAGATGTCAGAGTAGTAGCCAAACGCGAATTCTAGGAGGCTACAGAGAAGAAGGGAGCGCCCCATACTGGCGATCAAGGGAGTCATCGAAGAAGGCTGCATAGGATGGGTGACCGGCCATGGCAGACAAACGGCATGGGTACCCACTGAGGACGACATCACGGCGGTATGACAGTGGTAGTTCGGCAGTTTTTGTATAGAACTCTCAACCAGGCTAATGTAAAACGCGGCAGTGGCCAAACGTATTCCGCGATGGTGGATTGTATTAAGATGGAGTAAGATAGATGGATGTGCAGAGGAATAAACGAAACACCCATATTCTATTTTCGAACCGACAAGGGATCGCTACAAACGGAGGGGAATGGTGCGATCTGCTCCCCAGGAAGTAGCGCTTAGGACATGTAATATATTGAGGGACAGGGCACAGCATGCAGTCAGGTAAGACGCGTGGGAGGACCAAGAAAGTTTCTCATCAAGCAGAAGCTCCAGGAATTTTGTAGTGTCAGCGAATGGAAGAGCAACAGGCCAAAGATCTAAAGATGGTGGAAGAAACCCATTGCACCTCCAGAACTTCATACAAACGTTTTTGTCAGTGGAAAAGTGAAAGACATTGTCGATGCTCCACAAATAAAGACGATCGAGACATCGCTCAAGACGATGCTCAAGGAGACATGTCCATGGAGAACTACAATAGATTGCAAAGTCATCGATGAAAAGCGAGCCAGAGATGCCTCGCATGAAAGTCCGTAGTAGGGTTAATGGTTGTAGCAAAGAGGACAACGTTCAGGACGGAGCCTTGAGGCACCCCGTTCTCCTGGATAAAGGTGCCCAACAAAGCCGAACCCATTGTAGCTTGAAAACTCAGCCTTTCAAGAATTCTTGAAGGAAATGAGACAGGCGATCTCGGAAGCCCCACAAGTATAGAATGCAGAGGATACCAGTCCTCCAGCAGGTGTCATAAGCTTTCTCCCTATCAAAAAGCACGGCCACAGTCTGGTATTTCAACAGAAAATCGTTCATGACATGCGTTGAGAAAGTGACGAGATGGTCAACTGCAGAACGGCATGCACTAAATCCACATTGTGAGCGATTAGCAGATTGTGAGACTCGAGCCACCATACCAAACGGCCATTAGTCATACATTCCATCACCTTGTAAACACGACTGGTGAGAGGAACGGGGCGGTAGCTAGAAGGAAGGTGTTTGTCCTTACCAGGCTTCGGTATGTGTATGACAGTGGCTTCACACTAGCGTCTGGGAAACGTGCCCTCCGCCAAGATGCGATAGCACATACGAAGTAGAAAGTGCTTGCCCACAAGAGAAAGGTTCTGCAACATCTGAATGTGAACATCGTCCGGCCCCAGGGCGGAACATCGGGAAAAAGTGCGAGCATGCTCCAGCTCCCTCATAGTACAGGCAGCACTGTAGCACTCACGATTCTGAGAAGAGGAGGGTATCGCCTGAGGCTCCACAACTCGAAATCTCCGCAAAATAGCGGCCAAGATGGAGATAACGATAGGGTCCAATGTGACATCACCTGCTGAGATCAGGCAGGAAATTGGGGAATTGACCTTGATCCCAGAGGACCATCAGAGGTTGGCCCACACGATGGAAGAGGGAACGAAACTGTTAAAAGAACTAGTAAAGGAAATCCAGTTAGCTTTTTTGCTGTCCAAAAAGAATGCAACGGCACTGTGCACGCAACTGTTTATAACGAAATAATTCGCCATTGTACGATGACGGTTAAAAATACGGAGAGCACGTCTCCGCTTGCGAATTGCGTCGCAGCACACCTCAGTTCACCGAGGGACCGGGACACGGCGCGGTAAAGAGGAATTACGAGGAATGGAACGTTCTGCGGCAGTAATGATAATGTTGGGAAGATATTCTACCTGGTCATCACAACTGCGGAAATGTTGTTCGTAGAAGGTCGCCAGGGAGGAGCAAAGCCTTCAGTCGGCGTTAGAAATCTGCCAGTTGGGTTTACACGCAGGTGGGGAAGGAGTCAGCAGATAGATATTACACAGGAAATGATCGCTCCAGTACACGTCAGAGGGAACGGACCATTCAAGATGATGGGCAAGTTGGGCACTACAGAATGAGAGGTCCATATGGGAATAGGTGTGCATGGAGTCTGAAAGAAACGTGGGTGCTACAGTGTTAAGACAGATGAGGTTGAGTTGATCGAGGAGTTCAGCCAAGAGGAAACCTCTTGGACAGGTTCTGGGAGAGCTCCAAAGGAGATGGTGGGTGTTAAAGCCGACGAGCAGCAAAAAGAGGTGATGGAGCTGACTTATAAGCTGGTGATAGTAAGTGACGAACGGATGTAGATTTTACAAAGAGAAAAGGTGAAATGAGTAAGGAAAATGCAATAGCCTGCAGATGGGTGTTCAGTGAAATGGTTTGGCTATGGACGTCATTCTGAATGAGCAGCATGACTCCCCTACGAGATGTAATGCAGTCAGGGAGGGAAGGTCAAAGCAGACCAGAAGGAAACGTGAAAGGTCAAAGTGGTCACGAGGACGAAATTTTGTTACTTTGAATCAGAAAACAACCAGATGCTGCGATTCCAAGAGCAGCCATAATACTTTCTTGTTGGACCTAATACCACGAAACTTCCATTGGAGAAGAGTCACAATGGGGAATGGGGACGAGAGGACAACTGAAGGGCAGTCACATTGGCAACTGTCAAGTGTCAGCCTTCGAAGACTCAGTGCTACAGGGGACAGAGGCTGGAGGATCCTGTTCCATGAAATCTACAGAGGCGACAGCATTCTCCCTGGATCAGCCTGTGGATTCCAGGACAGCAAAACGATAGGCGGTGCGCACCAGTGAAATGGAGGTCGCCTAGGTGAGGGCATCACACAGCGACACCATTGAAGAGGTTCTCAGAGTCGGGAAAGGAGAATATCTTTTGCCTTTGTTCAATTTATTAGAGCCTTTATGGTTGGCAGACGAAGACTCAGACGTTTTTTGGCTGGAGGGACGTAATAATTTTTGGCGAGAGCGCTCCTTTTGTCCTTTCTAGCCTGTGGGTTGTGTAGCAGGTGATTTCGCCACCAGGGTCGACGATTTGGTGGCTTGTTGTGAAGCTGCAGGAGAAGGCGATGGGGACGCTACCATGATACTGGGCGATGTCAGAACTGCAGTACTGAACTGGAGGTTGCAAGTCTGTGTGGTCTGTCCTTTGTGGAGCGAGGCGTAGCAAAATTGGCACTATAAGTGGTGGATGGTAAAATTCGGGGCTTTCGGCTTGCCAACAACTTCCGTGCGACAGGGTAGGGTACTTTTTTATTCACCCGGATCTCCAGGACCGCCCACTCATCGAGATACACTGGACAGTCACGGGATGAGGCGCCATGATCGCCATTACAATTGATACAGTGGGGAGAAAGAAGAGATACCATCTTCATATAGCTAAAGGCTACCCGGCCACTGACCCTCTTCTGTGCGAATGCGCACACTTTGCCCGAACTCTTAAGGGACTCGTCAGCTTAGTCTGACGCGAGTAATGAGTGAATGGGCGAATATCTATTAGGAACACTACGAATGTAGGTTGTGGACATTTGGGAATGTGGGTCTCATGGGAAGCGTGCAAGGGATAAGTCCCTCCAGTGGCACTATCCTCTGTGCCCTCGGTGGCTCAGATGGAGCCGGCACGGTAGCTCAGTCTGTTCGGTCAGAGAGCTGGCTGGCCTCTGTAATAAAAAAACTGAGTGAATGGATCAACAAACGAACTTGAACGGATGTCATGTGACGTCCGCAACGACCAAACACAACGTTAAAAAAATGAATAGAGCGTCTGCCATGTAAGCAGGAGATCCCGGGTTCGAGTCCCGGTCGGGACACACATTGTCTGCTGTCCCTAGTGATGTATATCAGCAACACCTGTCGGCAGCTAAGGGTTTCGATTTAATTATCATTTCATTCTAGAGAAGCTGCACGGTCATCAATGGTATCTGGTCTTTCGGGAACAGATGCCATCTTGATATAAATATACATGGGATTAAGATACTTATTATTCCTGTTGAGTAAAAGCTTTATATTTGAAATTTATTTTTTAGTTCACATCGTAACTAAAGAGTTTTTTTAGTTTTTTAAACGTTATTTTATTTTGTATAAGCAATGAGGAGACTATATGATAACAAGTATAAATTATTTCATATTTTCCAGGATGTATACATGGACAAGAAAAAATTCTCGGATTTTCTGATTAAAAATACTCTTTTTTACGGGTGAAACTACACTTTTCCAGGGTGAAAATACATTTTTTCCATGTTAAGTGAGAATATACTTCCCATTGGAGCTGTAAAACTTATCAATCCTTTGAATGATAAAAGTTTTATACATCGGCGCAGAATTTACTGGAATTGTAGGAAACGAAACCCAGCAGAAGATAACGCGTTTTGAAAGTTCCTTGGTGCGCAGCAATGTGTACACTGCATATTTCTATAGAAAAGCTAATTACGGGTGAAACTGCTCAAGAAGCCTCGCACTTTTGTTGAAGGATAGTTATATTTTTTGCCATCCATATTACGTGATTTGTGATCTATAAATGAACTAAAAGAAATATGAGAAACTAACCTTGACGCTTAGTCTCCTTTAACGCGTTTTTACCATTACAATATATCAAACACAAATGTACCAGTAAAATTTTATATACAGGGTGAGTCACCTAACATTACCGCTGGATATATTTCGTAAACCACATCAAATACTTACGAGTCGATTCCACAGACCGAACGTGAGGAGAGGGGCCAGTGTAATTGGTTAATACAAACCATACAAAAATTCACGGAAGTATGTTTTTTAACACAAACCTACGTTTTTTTAAATGGAACCCCGGTAGTTTTGTTAGCACATCTGAACATATAAACAAATACGTAATCAGTGCCGTTTGTTGCATTGTAAAATGTTAATTACATCAGGAGATATTGTAACCTAAAGTTGACCCTTGAGTACCACTCCTCCGCTGTTCGATTGTGTGTATCGGAGAGCACCGAATTACGTAGGGATCCAAACGGAACGGTGATGGATCTTAGGTACAGAAGAGACTGGAACAGCACATTACGTCCACATGCTAACACCTTTTTATTGGTCTTTTTCACTGACGCACCTGTACATTACCATGAGGGGTGAGGTACACGTACACACGTGGTTTCCGTTTTCAATTACGGAGTGGAATAGAGTGTGTCCCGACATGTCAGGCCAATAGATGTTCAATGTGGTGGCCATCATTTGCTGCACACAATTGCAATCTCTGGCGTAATGAATGTCGTACACGCCACTGCCCCGTGGTTTGTGAAGCCCGCTTCATCGGTAAACAGGTAGAACTGCAACGCATTCTCTGTTAATGCCCATTGACAGAATTGCACTCGATGATTAAAGTCATCACCATGTAATTGCTGATATAGTGACACATGAAATGGGTGAAAGCGGTGACGATGCAGTATGCGCATGACACTACTTTGACTCAGTCCACCGGCTCTCGCATTGTCCCGTGTACTCATGTGTGGGTTCATGGCAACAGCAGCTAACACACCAACTGCACCCGCTTCTCCTGTGACGGGCCTGTTACGGACCCGTTTGCGTGCTACGACCATACGTGTCGCATACAGTTGGCGGTAGATGTTTTGCAATGTGCACGTTGGATGCTTTCTGTCCGGGTACCGTTCTGCATACACCCTGCAGGCTTCAGCTGCATTTCGTCGACACTCGCCATAGATGTGTATCATCTCCGCCTTTTCAGAGTTCGAATACACCATGGTCACAGTTCCTGCAACACTACACTATCACAGACGTCTGGTAACACGGTGTACTACAGTTGGTCTGCGTGCGGAGACGAATGCAGAATAACAATAGCAGCAAGCGCTACATGCGGACACTGCGACAGCTAGACCAAACCACAACAGTGCACTACAGCCACACTCGTAAACATGTCCCTGCAGATGCTGCTCGCCGACCGTGGCCCGTGTTTGTTACAACACGCAACTGAACGTCGGAGGTTTCAAGCGTCAACTTTAGGTTACAATATCTCCGGATGTAATTAACATTTTACAATGCAACAAACGGCACTGATTACGTATTTGTTTATATGTTCAGATGTGCTAACAAAACTAACGTGGTTCCATTTAAAGAAACGTAGGTTTGAGTTAAAAAAACATACTTCCGTGCATTTTTGTATGGTTTGTATTAAACAATTACACTAGCCCCTCTCCTCACGTTCGGTCTGTGGAATCGGTTCGTCAGTATTTGATGTGGTTTACGCAATATATCCAGTGGTAACGTTAGGTGACTCAGCCTGTATATATGGCTGGTCTCCTAAGGCTTAAATTTTTCCAAGTTGCTGGTCCTCAGAGTGTTAGTTCTGCATAAGAGTCAATCTCTCCGTGATTTAAGAAATTCACAGCACATTCTCACAGAATTCATCTTGCATAAAAGGAAATTTTCTTTGAAAATAATGCTTCTAAAACCATCATTCGCAATTGCCCGGATCTTGCAGGCTGAGATGTTTCCTCTGAAACAGGACGGGTGACAGCATCTGGCTCAGCGACAGTGTCAGCCACAGACAGGAACCTAGAACCTGTTTGTCAGACAAACTGGGGAGGCCTTACGTGCGGCCGCCTGGGAAGTCTTTCGCCGCCTGCTTCGCCCCGGGGCGACCTCCCACTCGAGCACAGGTGAGGGGTCAGCCTCAGTGCGAGCAGTAACTGGGTTGGCCACCGGTGAGGACCGATTGGAGGACTTTGACGTGCTGGACGTCCGTTGGATCCCCACGGCCGGCCCACAACAGTGGTGCCCATCCATTGCAGCCTCAAGCCCTTGTAACCGAACCCATCACAGCCTGAAACTGAGAGCGAAGTGTCACCAACTCGGCTCGCATCCGCACACAACAATCGCAGTCGCTGTCCATACTAAAGGCTGTGGAAAACTAAACTATGCAGATAAACGGACTACTGGCACGTGCTGCGCAACTCTACTGTAGTCCCTGGCGCAAACGCATGAACTGTGTCTAGTAATACGCATATATTCAAAAACCTATCTACCGAAGCACTCAGGTGAAACTAAATAATTTGTCCCTGATTAGGAACTTTTAATATGTCACAAAATCGGTTTACTTTCCGACGCAAACGAAAACGCGACAACTGTGGCTATTAGATATTAAATTTACACGCAGAAACACAAGAAACTGAACTATTAAAGCACACAGATGATATAATAAAATTCGCTCCTGGTTAGGAACTCGCAAATGACAAATGCCGTTTACTTCACTGTTGCTGCGTCTGTCGCGGTCGGTTACTGCTGCCTGACTGGTTGAGGGCAATGAACGCATAGTGGTCAGGGAGCACCACTTAACAAATGGCGATTGCTAAAAAGACAGTGCACAATACGCAACCTAGCTAAAATGATCTCCTCGTGGCGAGAGGGCCGAGAGGACGTCGTCCAA
Organism: Schistocerca nitens; assembly: GCF_023898315.1. Classification (NCBI taxonomy): domain Eukaryota; kingdom Metazoa; phylum Arthropoda; class Insecta; order Orthoptera; family Acrididae; genus Schistocerca; species Schistocerca nitens. The sequence goes on along the minus strand of NC_064616.1, from coordinate 637,058,596 downwards.
GTCGCTGGGAGAGGTTTAATTCCCCGGAACTTGTTCTCACGAAGGGAAGTGTGGTGTCACCGCTAGACACCACACTTGCTAGGTGGTAACTTAAATCGGCCGCGGTCCTGTAGTACATGTCGGACCCGCGTGTCGCCACTGTGTAATCGCAATCCTAGCGCCACCACATGGCAGGTCAGAAGACACGGACTAGACCTCGCCCCAGTTGTACGGAAGACATAGCTTGCGACCAGACGTACGAAGCTTTCCTCTCATTTGCCGAGAGACAGATAGACTAGCCTTCAGCTTAGTCCATAGCTACGACCTAGCAAGGCGCCATTTGTATCAGTGCTTATAGCTTACTAATATTCAAGAGAGATGTATTCCAACAAGAGAATAAAAGTTAAGTAACATCTACGTACTTTTCTTCTTATTCATTAATAAGTCTCATGTTCCAGAACTTCAAGCCCGTCTGCGTTAGTTTAGCGTGCACCTAGCTACCTCATTGTGTCTAGACTGTATGAACTAGACACAACAGGAAGACCAGTGGTGATGCCGCCTCCTGCTGACAGACGGCCACACAGACATCATTGGAGAGAATGCAAGAACTAGTGGGCCGAGGTACGAGAACAGAAAACTTGGCAGCAGCGTTATCGGCCTCGTTTCGCGTCAGACTGACGTGACCAGGGATCCACATAAACATCACAGTAGTTTCATCAAGAGTGAGCAAGGTGAAAGCTTCCCTGAACCCACTGCGCCAAGGGATGGGCAGTATACAGCAAACAGAGACCCTGAATGGCAAGAGACTTGGAGCAGATGACACAAATGAAAAGCCTGTCTCGCCGAATATACTGTGTGGCCTGATACAGGGCGAAGAGTTCCTTTGTAAATACTGAGCAGTATTCCGGTAGCCGATACCGAAAATCGTCGGTGCCAATGACGAAGGCACACCTGAAGCCACGGTCAGTCCGAGAGCCATCGGTGTACACAAAGGTACTATCGGGAAGTTCCGTGCGGAGGTCGAGAAACTTCGGCGATAGTGAGAGGCTGGAGTGTTGTCCTTAGGAAGCAAATGAAGTCCACCCTCATAGGGGGAGGGGGGAGGGGCACATCCGCCTTAGGTGATTGCTCACACCTACCGAACACCCGACAGAAGGACCAATCGGCAATTTGGAAATGTAGCAGCTCAGGCAATCACCCCTCCCTGGGCCTGGCCTCTACCAGGGGGTAGGTGCGAGACCCCTACCTGTCGATCCGGGTCTGGGAATTACGTCTTACCCAGTTACTCGTTACGCGTCAGACGCGTGGGCCGGCCTTCAGGGACGCACTGGGAGGAAGAAGAAAAAAAAAGAACCTCAAACGCCGAAGCAGAGGAAGGGTAGGAGAAGGGGAACGAAGAAAGAAAAAAAGAACGAAAGACAGTGGAGAGAGTGTTCTGATGTTGGCTACAAAAAATGCAGAACACGTTTCCAAAAACATCTCAGACATGTTCCCCCCAAGGAGGGGGGGGGGGGGGGAGAGAATAGCAAGAGAACAGATACGCAGCACGGAAAGAAAAAGATTCTGTAAAGGCTAGGGCCCCGTGGTAGTCTAGCACGAACCCGCCTAAGAGCGGCTACCCCCCTTGGGCGCGGCCGTGCCATTTCCAAGGAAGCATCCCGGCATTTGCCCGGAGCGGTTTAGGGGAATCACGGAAAACCTAATGTGGATGTCTGGGCGAAGGTTTGAACCGTCGTCCTTCTGAACGCGGGTCCAGTGTGCTAACTAAGTTTTCGGGACCATGTGAAAAGTATTAGGCAACAGACTGACGAGGTAATACCGCTGTAACAGGCTGAGGACTGCTTGTATAATATACGAAGCAAGCACCGCAAGGACAGCATTAGAAAACAAGACGCTCTGCAGAGAACTGCTACTAAATTTTGTACAATCTGACAAACTATGTATAAATAAAATAAAGTCGCCTGTCATAGCTTTCTTCGAAATGTGACAAATCCGCAAGCTCTGAAGTGACTTTACTGGTGTCAAGAAAGGAACAGTAACAGCATGATTTTGGTTGATGGTAATTGTTTTCCTGAAATTTGTGTTTTTTTAACCAATGGTGCTACCATATTTTCCAGAAATTCAGAAGCGATGGATGACATCAGAGTGATATTACGGAAACTAGGGCTGTCTTCCATATTCAGCTACTGAAGCATGTTATTCGCGCCAGTTATATAGTATCTTTCCGTCTACCAAGAATGAAGACGTCTTATATTTTGTTAGGGTAACCCTTTGGGTATTAATAACGCAGCACCACACGTCATTACAATTTCCTCGTCTCAAGACGTTACGTAGCAGACAATACGAAAACAATACGCCAAATAGTGTTGCAGACGAAATGAATACACAAAGAGAAATGTTTGTCGTCATTGTGGACAGAAACAGAACAAGGAACAAAGTCGGTAACATATTGCAGAACCTCGCAGGTAACATGTTTCTAACAGAAATATGTTTCCGGTGGTGGTGTGTGCGTGGCTTTAGAAGTGTAAACACACGGCCGACCAGAAACAGTTGTGACGTCACACTCATCGAAAGCGGTTCGTTGTTACCAAATATTGCATAGTTTTCGTCCTAAAGTCTTTAAAGCATTTTATTGTTGCTTGTGTGCGCACCGTGTTTTGTTATTGCAACTGTGACTTTTTCTTCGTAACTAAAGTTATTCTCTCGTGTGTGTTTCATTGCTGCAGTATTATTCTGCAGTATCGGGCTAAAGTAAAATTCTATGTTAGAGTGTCAAAAATACAAAAAATTAACTGAAAACTAAAACAATTAAAAATTCCCTGGTTTTTCGGAATGAAAAATTTCCCGCGTTTTTCCTGTTGTCTCGGTGAGTATAATCCCTGATTTTAGTTCGAGCCATTTCAGGGAATATATTCCCATTTGTCATGATGATCCTGGACGGGAAATTAGGTCAAAGTAATGAAATAGATTCATTTAGCCCGCATCTCGTGGTCGTGCGGTAGCGTTCTCGCTTCCCTCGCCCGGGTTCCCGGGTTCGATTCCCGGCGGGGTCAGGGATTTTCTCTGCCTCGTGATGGCTGGGTGTTGTGTGCTGTCCTTAGGTTAGTTAGGTTTAAGTAGTTCTAAGTTCTAGGGGACTTATGACCACAGCAGTTGAGTCCCATAGTGCTCAGAGCCATTTGAACCATTAGATTCATTTGAAATATTCCGTTACATATATGCATATCCACATACAGGGTGTTTCAAAAATGACCGGTATATTTGAAACAGCAATAAAAACTAAACGAGCAGCGATAGAAATACACCATTTGTTGCAATATGCTTGGGACAACAGTACATTTTCAGGCAGACAAACTTTCGAAATTACAGTAGTTACAATTTTCAACAACAGATGGCGCTGCGGTCTGGGAAACTCTATAGTACGATATTTTCCACATATCCACCATGCGTAGCAATAATATGGCGTAGTCTCTGAATGAAATTACCCGAAACCTTTGACAACGTGTCTGGCGGAATGGCTTCACATGCAGATGAGATGTACTGCTTCAGCTGTTCAATTGTTTCTGGATTCTGGCGGTACACCTGGTCTTTCAAGTGTCCCCACAGAAAGAAGTCACAGGGGTTCATGTCTGGCGAATAGGGAGGCCAATCCACGCCGCCTCCTGTATGTTTCGGATAGCCCAAAGCAATCACACGATCATCGAAATATTCATTCAGGAAATTAAAGACGTCGGCCGTGCGATGTGGCCGGGCACCATCTTGCATAAACCACGAGGTGTTCGCAGTGTCGTCTAAGGCAGTTTGTACCGCCACAAATTCACGAAGAATGTCCGGATAGCGTGATGCAGTAATCGTTTCGGATCTGAAAAATGGGCCAATGATTCCTTTGGAAGAAATGGCGGCCCAGACCAGTACATTTTGAGGATGCAGGGACGATGGGACTGCAACATGGGGCTTTTCGGTTCCCCATATGCGCCAGTTCTGTTTATTGACGAAGCCGTCCAGGTCAAAATAAGCTTCGTCAGTAAACCAAATGCTGCCCACATGCATATCGCCGTCATAAATCCTGTGCACTATATCGTTAGCGAATGTCTCTCGTGCAGCAATGGTAGCGGCGCTGAGGGGTTGCCACGTTTGAATTTTGTATGGATAGAGGTGTAAACTCTGGCGCATGAGACGATGCGTGGACGTTGGCGTCATTTGGACCGCAGCTGCAACACGGCGAACGGAAACCCGAGGCCGCTGTTGGATCACCTGCTGCACTAGCTGCGCGTTGCCCTCTGTGGCTGCCGTACGCGGTCGCCCTACCTTTCCAGCACGTTCATCCGTCACGTTCCCAGTCCGTTGAACTTTTTCAAACAGATCCTTTATTGTATCGCTTTTCGGTCCTTTGGTTACATTAAACCTCCGTTGAAAACTTCGTCTTGTTGCAACAACACTGTGTTCTAGGCGGTGGAATTCCAACACCAGACAAATCCTCTGTTCTAAGGAATAAACCATGTTGTCTACAGCACACTTGCACGTTGTGAACAGCACACGCTTACAGCAGAAAGACGACGTACAGAATGGCACACCCACAGACTGCGTTGTCTTCTATATCTTTCACATCACTTGCAGCGCCATCTGTTGTTGAAAATTGTAACTACTGTAATTTCGAAAGTTTGTCCGCCTGAAAATGTACTGTTGTCCCAAGCATATTGCAACAAACGGTGTATTTCTATCGCTGCTCGTTTAGTTTTTATTGCCGTTTCAAATATACCGGTCATTTTTGAAACACCCTGTACATAAAAGGTCAAGCTAATAAAATCGTAAAATCGCGTAAAATACCAACTACGGAACAGATTTCTTAAGAAATATGTTTTCTTAACGTAGAACTATTAAATCGTAAGTGTCACCATACACAGCCAATGTTAAAAATACAATACAAACACATAAATCTTACTGAACAACTGGAAAGAACATTCTCGGGAAAATTTTCTTGCGGCTTTATTCCGTCTTCACCATCAGTCCCTGCATTTGAGCTTGAAATGTCATGTGATAGCCATCCAATTCTTAGCCATTTATCCATGATAAACTAGAAAATAAATACAATTTTAAGTATGTACCTACGAACATGGAAATAACCTTACGAAAATTAGAATTTGTATCTGCAGTTATACGTTATCATAGCCATTACTGAATTTTAATAATACTAGCAGTACATACACACAGCAGTACACAGCTTAATTATTAATCCTTCTTTTACTTTGATTTACGCACCATATCTTTTGCGCCACGCCAAGCGGTGCATTAACTGTCGTCGTCAATCGAATGAGATAAAACAAACGAATGACGAGCAGGGGGCGAGCGGGAGACGTCCACTGGACGTTCCCCGCAACCCGCTGTCTAACTGCACCCGAGCCGAATATTGGGGCCGATTCTCACAAACAACGATTGTGGGTTCTTCTCAGCACATACACTCCTGGAAATGGAAAAAAAGAATACATTGACACCGGTGTGTCAGACCCACCATACATGCTCCGGACACTGCGAGAGGGCTGTACAAGCAATGATCACACGCACGGCACAGCGGACACACCAGGAACCGCGGTGTTGGCCGTCGAATGGCGCTAGCTGCGCAGCATTTGTGCACCGCCGCCGTCAGTGTCAGCCAGTTTGCCGTGGCATACGGAGCTCCATCGCAGTCTTTAACACTGGTAGCATGCCGCGACAGCGTGGACGTGAACCGTATGTGCAGTTGACGGACTTTGAGCGAGGGCGTATAGTGGGCATGCGGGAGGCCGGGTGGACGTACCGCCGAATTGCTCAACACGTGGGGCGTGAGGTCTCCACAGTACATCGATGTTGTCGCCAGTGGTCGGCGGAAGGTGCACGTGCCCGTCGACCTGGGACCGGACAGCAGCGACGCACGGATGCACGCCAAGACCGTAGGATCCTACGCAGTGCCGTAGGGGACCGCACCGCCGCTTCCCAGCAAATTAGGGACACTGTTGCTCCTGGGGTATCGGCGAGGACCATTCGCAACCGTCTCCATGAAGCTGGGCTACGGTCCCGCACACTGTTAGGCCGTCTTCCGCTCACGCCCCAACATCGTGCAGCCCGCCTCCAGTGGTGTCGCGACGGGCGTGAATGGAGGGACGAATGGAGACGTGTCGTCTTCAGCGATGAGAGTCGCTTCTGCCTTGGTGCCAATGATGGTCGTATGCGTGTTTGGCGCCGTGCAGGTGAGCGCCACAATCAGGACTGCATACGACCGAGGCACACAGGGCCAACACCCGGCATCATGGTGTGGGGAGCGATCTCCTACACTGGCCGTACACCACTGGTGATGGTCGAGGGGACACTGAATAGTGCACGGTACATCCAAACCGTCATCGAACCCATCGTTCTACCATTCCTAGACCGGCAAGGGAACTTGCTGTTCCAACAGGACGATGCACGTCCGCATGTATCCCGTGCCACCCAACGTGCTCTAGAAGGTGTAAGTCAAATACCCTGGCCAGCAAGATCTCCGGATCTGTCCCCCATTGAGCATGTTTGGGACTGGATGAAGCGTCGTCTCACGCGGTCTGCACGTCCAGCACGAACGCTGGTCCAACTGAGGCGCCAGGTGGAAATGGCATGGCAAGCCGTTCCACAGGACTACATCCAGCATCTCTACGATCGTCTCCATGGGAGAATAGCAGCCTGCATTGCTGCGAAAGGTGGATATACACTGTACTAGTGCCGACACTGTGCATGCTCTGTTGCCTGTGTCTATGTGCCTGTGGTTCTGTCAGTGTGATCATGTGATGTATCTGACCCCAGGAATGTGTCAATAAAGTTTCCCCTTCGTGGGACAATGAATTCACGGTGTTCTTATTTCAATTTCCATGAGTGTATTTTACGCCATTCCAAAATAATTGTCGTAGCTGTGGAATTATTTAACAGCCTAAAATAATCGAATGATTCAATGATAAACGTAATTTCGCGGAGCCCTTGTGCCTTTTCCACGGAACGCTTAGGTTCCGCGGAACCCACATTAGGCATCGCTGCGTGGGACAATCTCTAGCTGAATATCATAGATCAGGACGTGAATCGAGTCGATTTGCACAGTGATGAAGTACATTTTCACTTGATGTAGCATCATGGGTATAAAGTATATCCGGCCGGTGTGGTCGTGCGGTTCTAGGCGCTTCAATCTGGAACCGCGTGACCACTACGGTCGCAGGTTCGAATCCTGCCTCGGGCATGGATGTGTGTGATGTCCTTAGGTTAGTTAGGTTTAAGTAGCTCTAAGTTCTAGGGGACTGATGACCTAAGATGTTAAGTCCCATAGTGATCAGAGCCATTTGAACCATTTGAACAGTTCCAAGCAAGGGCTTTCTATATTTGGAAGGAGTATCTATAACTAACAAGACTCCAGCAATGATGGTGACATTGGTCCTTGCATGTAATGCATTCGCCTTTATTTTGCAAGAAGTAAGATACGAACACAATGGCGTTGAAATCGACCGCACCAGAAACGCTGCAATCACACATACTCTTAAAACATACGTCTCTGCGTCAGTATCGGATCTGAATGCTTTGGAAACGCTGGATGGATCCTACACAGATTGATAGATGGCTCCATTAGTGTGTGTATCCCACTCAAAATGTTTATGGTGTTCTGTGAAGATATAAACGTGTCACAGTATTTCGTTATTCCGAAATCGGATAAACCGACAATTCTGTGCAACAATAAGAATGCAGTGGGAATGTATTCACATCTGTTGGACGAAAGTTATGAAAACAAACACTCCAAACCGACATTTCACGTAAGTCACATCCAATGAAAATCAGCAACGGAACCATCTGTGTGTGGCGTGCTTATAATTATGTAATATTTATATTTTAGGACAATTAATCTGTAAAAAAACGCAGCACATATTATAAAGAAAGTATGTAAACTATCTAAAGATGAATCATAACGATTCGAAACCGGTAACGGTACCCTTTGAATATAGGAACTGAAAGTAAATTTGTGGCTGGTTGCTGTCCCAACACCATCAACATCTGTTAACCCATACTAAACGTTTGGTCCCTGCCGAATGATGTCCAGAAATCTACCGCTTAAGCTGAATTTTCGATAATTCGTACTAAAAATTACGTTACGTATCTTATTCTTCGTCTAAACCATGTAAGTATGTACATAGGTAGTGCTGTGTACGAAGGTATTTTCCATTATGCCTTTCACATAATTTTTCTCCATAAAATACTGTACTGTAATTTCGCAACAATGGCCTAACCTCTTGCTTACTGCTCACGTGTCACTTCCATGGCGTGCGATACAAGGGCGGGGGACGAGGCCCACGAGAAAGACAGGCCGTGCGCGTACGTCACAGCACGTTACACTGCAGGTCTTAGAGTACCAACAGCCGTCTCCGCCGTGGAGCGAGTAACTATTTCAGATGAGTTTAATCATTCTTGACTGCCTGTTTAAAGGCATGCAAGTTCTCGATAGCACACAAGGAAATCAAGACCTTTAGTCGGTACCTTTTCAATGAAATATAGATTTTCCGTTGGCCCTGCATGGGGCCCAGCGTTCCCGGTATGTGGCGGACAACACTGCTTGAGGCCCATGAGAAAGACAGGCCGCGGAGCGTACGTCTCGGAGGTCGGCCTGAACTCGCCCGCTCGCTCAGCTCAGCAGACAATATGCATTTCCAGTGGCGGCCGTTGGTGCCAAAAAAAACTTAGTTTGGTATCATCGAACGTATTACGGAATTTTGTCGATAATTCATATATTTCATAAGATATTATATCAAACAAAACGTATAGACAAACAGAAATAAACACTTATTACAACAGCGCCCTTCTTGTGGAGAGTAAGAGATTGATATATTTCTGAAGAACATGATAGCAGGTGTTTGTATAAGAGAGAGAGAGAGAGAGAAAAAGATAGAGAGAAAGAGAGAGAGGTTGCTTTAGCTATCTTCTTGGCATGTTTGCATGAGATATAAAATGTAACTCTAACTCCGAAAATCTCTGTCGCACACACAAATACACACGCGCGTACACATATCAGCAGCACAATTCTTCACTCCTCACAGGATATACTCGGTCACTTACGTGGCAGTCGTAGGCAGAGGGTGCTTTGTTGTATAGTTACTTAAAACACCGTGGAGATCGGACATGACCTACCACGTAACGACACCAACAAAATCAGCTAACAAATGGTTCAAATGGCTGTAAGCACTATGGGACTTAACATCTGAGGTCATCAGCCCCTAGACTTAGAACTACTTAAAACTACCTAACCTAAGCACATCACACACATCGATGTTCGAGGCAGGATTCGAAGCTGCGACCGTAGCAGCCTCGCGGCTCAGATAACAACTGCACCTTTGCTCTGAGTTGTGCTTGCTGGTTGTTTCCTTTTTTTATTTTGAAGTGAGTGCAGAGAGCAATCTTGCTCTGTCACAGGGTTCGACTATGACTCTCACAACACCAAATGGCATCAGCGATCCATATGTACATCATTACATCGATCCTGCCTTCCTCGGAGCACAGAACACGGACGTAGGCTGCCAGCCCTATGAGAGGGAGGCGTGGCTTGTGTCCCCCCCCCCCCCCCCACACACACACACACCGCTCTTCTCCCCTCTACAACCAGAACTCCTCGTTTGTTTTACGTTCCCGGCCGACCGCCAGAAAAGTGTCCGATACAACATGGATGCCAGTACGAGAAATAATAGAGCATGCGTAAATTATTCGAACTAGTAATCTGGATTTTGCGAAGCAAATTTATTCAAATTACTAACGTTTAAAACTGAGAGCATTGTACTTACAAAAGCAGCAACTCCATGACTTTGGGAAGACAGCTTCAAAATAATTAGTAGGAACGATATTGTAAATCAATTCGTCGCTCCTTCTTGTTGGCAAATAAATCTGTCATCTCAGATTGAATTGTTCGATTTTACACACGAAAGACTTTTCACAGGATAGCATCTCTTTTTTCATGGTGTTTCGTAGGAACGTTTTAATTCTCTTTAGCATTGAAAAGCACCACTCAGCTTCTGATGTCAAGACAGGCGTTCTGATCAGCAATTTCAAAACTTTAACAGTCTCGTCGAATGTGTCACGAAGTTCATCCCCTAGAATCAGCGAAAGAAACGGAACTGCTTCAGAAACTGCTCCCAACTCAGGCCTAGCACAGAAGACTTGAAGAACACCCTTCAACTTTCTTTTACCAGAAATGTATATGTGTCTTTAATTTCAAGGTATTTGTCTGGAAAATCTGTGATGTATTTGTCAAACTGATTTACGTCAAATACGTTGGCTGCAATGAGGTGTCCAGTGAAATGAAAACGTAATTTTATTTAAGAAAGGACGGAATCGCGCACTTCCAAAGCATCTCTTTTTTTTATTCCCATCAATAATCTGTGACTTCTTGGCAGGCATCGTTTTGTCATTTTCGAAACTAATCTCGTTAAGTATGGAGTCAATGTCACCTCTGATGTTTTGCATTACCGCTTCAAAGCTCTGGTTGTCTTGCGTTGCTGTGGTCGGTTCGGTCATCTTCTTCTGAAGCTGATTAAAAAGTACGTCTGCATGAGGCATTATGTTATAGAAAAATGATAGCCAGAAAATGAATTCGTTATCTTGCAGTCTTTGTTTGTATGAACAAGCTTTTTCAATAGCAGAGGAGTTTCGTGCTCTCACTTGTTTCATTGACTTCCATAACAGTAATAAGCTTTTTCCCTGTTTTCAAAAACATCTTTTACAAGATGCGAAAGGTAATTCCATCTCGTCACACACACGGAGCAAGCTTTTTTGAATAATGCTATGGAACACTTTTGATCTCTGTGACGAGTTAGGAAAGGAAGAAGGATTACCTAAGAGGTGTGCAAAAAGGGTGCGGACTTTGCGATTAACGGAGGATGCCATAGACTTAAGGTTGAACTGATGCGCATAGCACTGGATTTAGTTTGCATTTGGCTATTTGTCTTTAGTTAATTTTTGAACCCTGTTCGACTTGCCACTCATAACGTTTGCACCACCGTAACTCTGATCTATTAGTTTTGCTCAATCATCGCCAATTAATGGTTCAGTTTCATTCAGAATACTCTCAGCTACAGTATGAGCATACGGACTTTATGGGTTAACAAAGTTCTAAAATCTTTCAACAGTTTTTCCCTCAACAACATAATGCAAAACAATAACCAACTGAGATTCGCAAGACACATCCGTGCTTTCATCAGCGATTATTGCAACATAATCGGCACGTTTTATTTCTTTACGGACTTCATCATGGTACACTTCCAATGGGCATTGCAGTAGTTCGTTCTGAACAGTCGTAGAAATTCCTTTGAACACTGATGCTTGAATAAGATGAACTTGAAGATCTTTATTCAGTTCCGCGCTGAACTGAATTAGCTCACGAAAAACTCCCATATTTTGAGAAGCATCAGCTTCATCGTTGTCCCTGAGAGCCAGTTCCAAAGCACCACAGAACTGAATACAATTTATAATTAAATTCAATATACGAGGTGCGACTATAAAGTAATGAGACTGATTTTCTTTGCAAGATGGGGCAACCCTGCAGGCTTGCGTAGGCACAATATCTTTGACCTTGGTCTATAAGCTGCTTCTAGTCCAAGCCGCACATTGATGCAACTGCTCAGTCGTGAGTTGTGCTGTAGTAAGTTAAGATGTGTTTGTGTCTCTCGTCACGGAAATGGAACCGCATAATATTGCGCAACGGTATGCCATTTCTTTTTGCGTTAAATTGGGTGAAAACGTGACGATAACTTACGGTAAGCTTCAGAAGGCTTTTGGGGAGGAGGTTATGTCAAGAGCTCAGGTTTTTCGTTGGCATAGAATGTTTAGTGAAGGCAGAACGAATATTGAAGATGAAGACCGCAGTGGACGACCAGCAACCTCGCGGACGGATGTCAACTTGGCCAGGGTGCGTGAACTCGTACGATCTGATCGAAGATTATCCATGAAAATGATTGCAGAAGAACTGAACATCAATCGAGAAACGGTTCGTCTAATAATAACTGAAGATCTTGGTATAGGAAAGATCTGTGCAAAATGGTCCCCTTACTGCTCTGTCAGTACAGCAATTTTTAACCTCAAAACAAATTTCAGTACTACCACAACAACCATATTCGCCAGATATCGCTCCTATTTCTATTTCCAAGAGTCGAAACGGCGGTCAAGGGACACCATTTTCAAACAACACAAGATGTCCAAAAATCTGTGACGAGGGTCTTGGAGGATATTACAGAAGATGAGTTCCAGAAATGTTACCATCAATGACAGAAGCTCTGAAAAAAGTGTGTGCAATCAGAAGGGAACTACTTTGAAGTAGACAACACTAAACTTGACTAAAGCGGTAAGCAACATTTTTTTTCGCATCTGTCTCATTACTTTATTGTCGCACTTCGTATATCTATTCTTTTCTGCACGTTTGTTGTGGCTGTCAGTTGCTTGTCTATGGGCGTATTGCGAATCTAATGTCTACTGAATGTTTGTTTTGCCTAGAAATGAAAGACTAAGCATATTATTCATGTGTCGCTTTGACGTTTCATGTACTTTCATTTTAAACCATATATGCCCAGTATCAGTTATTCCAGTCTTACACCAATGAACATCTTCCCCAAATAACACACAAGGAAAACAAAAAACAGCGTTGCTTTCTTGACAACCACAAATCCATTTCTTCTTTTGGTAAATTTCTGGGCTGAACTTACGGCATCGATTTTTTTGTTGCTCCTACAGATTCAGATTTGGGAGTAGCATACCTAGTGTTTTTTTTTTATCTGAGGGAATATACCAATATTGAAATATGTCTTTTAGTTTCAAAATCTAAGGGCATAATTATAATCAAATTACATATAGCTATTTATAACGATATTTAAGTGTATTAATTAGCATTTTGGAATGCATTAGCATTAACTTGCAGAAAGACTGTAAAACTGGATTACAAGAAATAGGCGCCCCGATGTATTCTAATAGGCTCTCATTAAACTTGGACAAAACGCAGTACATACAGTTACACACAGTAAATGGAATGACACCATTAATAAATATAGACTTCGATCAGAAATCGGTAGCTAAGGTAGAATATTCAAAATTTCTAGGTGTGTGCATTGATGAGGGGTTGAACTGGAAAAAACACGCTGAAGATCTGCTGAAACGTTTGAGTTCGGCTACGTATGCTATTAGGGTCATTGCAAATTTTGGCGATATGCATATGAGTAAATTAGCTTACCACGCCCATTTTCATTCTCTGCTTTCGTATGGCATGATATTCTGGGGTAACTCATCGTTGAGTAAAAGAGTCTTCATTGCACAAAAGCGTGTAATCAGAATAATTGCTGGAGCTCATCCAAGATCATCCCGCAGACACTTATTTAAAGAGCTAGCAATCTTCACTTTAGCCTCACAATATATATATTTACTTATGAAATTTGTTATTAACAATCCGAACGAATTCAAAAGTAATAGCAGTGTACATGGCTACAACACCAGGAGAAAGGATGATCTTCACTACTCAAGGTTGAATCTAACTTTGGCTCAGAAGGGGGTAAATTATGCTGCCACAAAAGTATTTGGTCACTTACCTAATAGCACCAAAAGTCTGACAGATAGCCATATAGAATTAAAAGGAAATTAAAAGAATTTCGTAATGGCAACTCCTTCTACTCATTAGATGAATTTTTGGATATAGTAAGTGGATAATTTCCCCAACGCCCCACCAAAAAAAGTAAAAAAAGAAATTAAGTGTCATGTAATATTTTATGTAATGTAATATCTTGTATAGACACCTTTTATTAACCTGACACGTTCCACATCATTACGAAGTGTCGTATTCATGATCTATGGAACAAGTACTAATCTAATCTAATCTAATCTCTAATCTAATCTGATCGCTACATGGCAGATCGTGCTTCTATACGTCCTGTATTTTACTGCTCTCTGGCGGAAGGAACGTAAAGCTCTGAGTCAGATTAGCTGTGGCTCCACCACCGCGCCATAAGAAGAGTCTAGAAACCAGTGGCTGAGCCTTTCACACAGCGCTTAAGAGAGCAGATGGTGTCAGTCTGCAGTTGGCTCCAAGCTTCAGAAAACTACGGCGTGAGCGCACGCAGCGAAACGCGCCTCTTCAAATCAAAAAATACTTACTCCGAAACAATGTTTTATGCGCAGTTTTTTTTATACAAGTGGTACCAACGCACAGCGGCACTACCTCAGAAGCCGCCCCTCTGCGTTTCTAAACCTGTTACCTCGAAGCTGGGCGCGCACGCACTAACGAGAATTGCGTACTCCACTGTAATCTGCTTTTATGAAATCTTACTGATTGACAGTACTACAACAAAATATAATTTAATTAATATCAATACGCAGTACAAATAGTGTAATGGCTTGTTTATAGCAGTCCTCATCTTATACAAGAAGTGGTGCCTTATGTAGCTGATAATCATTTTGTCATGATTTAAATTTTATTGTACCCTAGTACAGCCGTAACAATTTATAAGTAGGCCTATGGACTTCCGATCAATGTAGTACTAATAACAGTAAGACTCCATAATAACAGGTTCCAGTAGAAGATACGATCCTCATTTGTATCTACACATCTAGTAACGAGTAGAAACGTAGTTTGTCTGCTGAGTTGAGCAAGCGAGCGAGCTCAGGCCTACCATCGCGGCCTGTCTTTCTCGCAGGCCTCGAGCCTGCTAGTGTGACGTCACAAGTTCGTTGCAGGGCCAGTGTATCTTGTTGTTGGCCCTGAGCAGGGGAAGAGAGGAGTTGGTCAGCATACCATACACAGCGTGTGGCACACCAACAATCCAGTGAGCTCTCTGTCTCTGTTCGTGAACAGTGAAGTGTGTTTTTCCTTTCGCTCCATCACTCGCAATATGCCGACGAAACTTAAAATAGTTAATAATGTTCTGACGCTAGAACAAAAGTAGCAAATTCTACATATGGTCGACAGAGAAGATTAAAACACAGGTTGCAGAACGCTTTCAGATTTTGAAGTCTAACCTCTCATCGATAATATGTTCAAGACAAAAAACAGAGGCAAGTCCGGCAAGCTGTTCATTTAGCGCCAATGGCAAATTCATCAGGCCAGCCAAATACGAAGAAGTGGAGGTGTTTGAATAATTCCAACACATGCACTCACAGCAAATTCGATTGTCCAGCCCCATGCATCAAGAAAAGGCTCGTGAAATCGTCCAGAAAAGGGAAATTCTAGGTTTGTGGGTTCTAAGTATTATAGCTTTTTCAGAACAGGCATAAAATCAGTGCTGTCGGTGTCTGTGGGGAAGTACATAGAGTAAACGAGGAAGATGCCAGTGAGTGGGCGTTGGAAGTTTAATCCAAGCTCTCTGATTTGTATCTGTTTACTATAGACGAAGCCGATATTATCTGTAAGTTGATGCCTGAAAAAACACTGCAGGTCAAGGACGAAAAATGTCATGGAGGAAAACACTGCGAGGAGATAATGACGGTTGTCTTGTGTTGTGATTGAAATGGTTCTGAGAACCTCAAACCATCAGTAATTGGAAAATACAAAAACCCACGTTCTTTTAAAAATGTCACCCTATTTAATTTGCCATGCCACTACGAGGATAAAACAAAGCTTGGATCACCAAATTCTTCTTCAACAACAAATTGCTGCGAGGAAGAGAAATATTTGCCTAACTTAGGACCACTACTTGGGAAACCAGCTCGATGACGTGGAACTTCCGATCGTAGTAGTTGTTTTCTTACTAGCTAACAACACGAGGCGTGTGCAGCCACTGGATCATGGAAATAATCCCTTCAACGGAGCGTAATTACAGACGTCGACATGTTAAAGCTGCCATCAGTGCAACCGATCCACAAGAAACAGTTCCATATTGAAATGTACTGCAAGCTATCTGCAGCATATCTGATGCTTGGGATGCATTTACAGCAGATACCATAACTGTTTTAAGAAGACCTGGATGGTAGCTATCAACGCCATTGAAACTGAAGAGGAAACCAATGAGCCAATAACTGACCTCAGTCATAATGCGAATACAATTTTGGAGTCTGATGCTGCTCTTCTACAGGCTTACATTCGACTGGCACCGTCAGTATGGAAGGCAGACGACAACATCATTCTGATGATGATACAGAAGAGAATGACAACACATTACTGTCATTTTATGAGAGGAACATATACGTATGACACCAACACCCCATGTTAAAGTTGCAGCTGCAGTTCTCCAGAGATTTTCTGCCACTTCTGACGTTTCCATGCCATTTCAGGCTGTTCTAGATGTCTTATTTTCAGAGAGAGCCATAATATTACGTGCAACAGTCCGACAAACGACGATTAATGACTATTTTCAAATTAATGTATACAGGTAAAATGTGTAACGATTAAATCCAAGAGTGTTAAAGAACAGTACATTAAGGTGTTTAAGATTGATTGTTATACTACATGACGCTATAACTCAGTGAGTACAATATTGTTCCGCAATGTGTACCCTGTATGTAATTGCGTTGTTTGAAAAATAAAATGGCAAGCATTTGACAAAATGTTCTTAGCTTCCTCAATTTAAAAAATGCCAAAATTATTATAGTTCTTATACACTGTTCTTATTTTTGCTTTTTCTTCGATGTCATGAAAACAGAGCACGCTCATTCGCTGGTACCCACAACCAAGGGAAAAACGGAACTCGAAAGTCGTATATTTTTTATCAAAACCTCGTTAGTTCGAACTTCGTTCAACCGAATTGGCTATTTTTCGGTTCCTTGAAATTTGATCAAACGAGGGGCTGCTGTATTATGAACGCTAAACAGGAGCTGATTCTGGTTCGAAGTGCTACTGATAATGACTTGTGCGTTCTAAGAGATGGAGAAGAAGAGCATTAAATCTTGCTGAGTCGATTGGTATGGAGAGTACCGCATTTTTCTCTGTCACATGAAGAGAATAAGACTTTTACATGTACTGAACTCCGCAGGTCCGCTGCGGGAGCCGTTTGGATATCCAATCCTTCCAGAGTCATTTCGCGAAGCATGGATGAGTAAGACATCTGTTCAGCTATAAATGCCCCGCTTTATTATTATAGCGCTGCAAACGGGGAGGAAGGGGAATCTGAAAAAGTATTTGAGCGTATTTGACATCTGTAAACCAACCAAGGCTAGAGTTTCCTAAACTCCCAGTTTTTCCCACACTATAACTTGCAACTTGACTGAGACAGAAACGTATGTGAACTATTGTATGACATGTATGCATGGTTTTACCTATTTTACCATGAGACTGAAGTTTTCGGATGCAAACTCAGCCCACAGATGTTTAAGGATTTATCAGTCATTGTGGTGATAGATTGTTCAAAACAATGCGAGGCGGCAAAGACGAACTGTGGATGTACGTATTGAATTCGAATCATCGCAAAACTTCCCTGCAGGGACCGCAACGTACGCAGTATTACTGCATGACCATCTTGTAAACTAATGGCCAGTAACAGGAATTGTACAATATGTTCAATAAATGTGGAGGTATTACAAAACATGTGGAGTATTTTACAATGATGCCTCAAACTACGATCATCATCGCACATAAAGACATTTTATGATGAGCTTGGACTATTTGTGTTTAAAGATGACGTGTTCACTGTATTCTCTGAGACTGGACGAGAATTAACGAGATATTCCACAATCGTTGCTTCAACCAAACCGTTTAGCTCAGTGAGGTGTGCTGAAACACGAAAAACAGCAGTGTGGTTGACACGATTTTACCATGCAGATCTCTGGGATTATGATGATGATGATGATGATGGAGTGGCCTATGAAGATATGGTGTCATCACTCCGATGGTGGAGACAGCATACTTTAGTCAAAGGGCGTGAGAGGATGTCCTGATCTCAGGAAGTTTATGTAAATACGTCTATTCAGAATCTCGAAACACGTGGATGTCTGCTCTCAACCAGCTGAACCAGAAGAAGAGACATGGACAACATTAGTTTACGAACACTTCAGAAAACGTAAAGCTACTCTTGAATTGGTTCACCAATAAATGAAACTTTTGTGGTATGCCTCTGTGGGATACCAAGGTAGGAAGACAGGTAGCCATGAGTAGCGGAACAGTGAACTGTCGCCGTCAGAGATCTGCAAAAGGGCAAATAATTAATCCGTACCAGTAGTCAGTAAATGTAGTCTATCTTTAACTGAATCAGTCTTTAAGTAAAATATAGAATCAGAGTGCAAGGTTTACAGCAAAATTCATCACCAGAAAGTCACAGTCTGCAAGGCAGCATGCGACGTAGTCTGATCTCTAGCCACGATCAAACTGAAATGAATAGAATCTCCTTGGTTGCTGCGGGGCTGTCCTTTATCCAGTCTGCGAAAGTCGCTCTTGTTAGCAGCCGGTGGAGGCCAGACCGCCGGTCTTCGTGGCCGAGAGGTTCTAGGCGCTTCAGTCCGGAACCGCGCTGCTGCTGCGGTCGCAGGTTTAAATCCTGCCTCGGGCATGGATGTGTGTGATGTCCTTAGGTTAGTTAGGTTTAAGCAGTTCTAAGTCTAGGGGACTGACGACCTCAGATGTTAAGTGCCATAGTGCTCAGAGCCATTTGAACCATTTTTGAGGGCAGACCCTGTGGTTGCACACCATTGGCTGCGGGTTGTCCTGCATGACGTATTGGCGTCCGACGAAATCTTGCGACGTGTTACCAACCATTGTCGGATGCCACATCCAATGGTATCAATTGCAATGCTACTACATACTTATTTAAAACTTTATTTATTCAGTTTATATTTTCTGCCTCCTCACTTACAGGCTGCAGGTAAGTAATATATACAGTGTGTCCCAGTTCCGTTAGGACTGTGGGTGTGGAAAATAAAAGTCATGGATTATGCTCAAAAAATCATTATGTTTGTTCAAGACAATTTCCCCCTGAAGAAAAACACAGGTGAAACCGTTTTAAAAGTTTTTTGAAACGGTCACTGTAGTCCTTTTTTTGGAGTTGCATTTAGTACTGCAGTAAAATTTTATTGGCTGGCCTTAATTGCGTCATAACGGTGTCCTTCCATTGACGACTTAAATTTGTGGGCCAACCAGAAGCCGTTGCGACCAAATCCGGCGAACACGGTGGGTGATCCAGGACTGTGATCCATTTTCTGGTCAAAAACTTTTGCACAATCTTCGTTTGATGGGCAAGGGTGTCGTCATGAAGTAACCAGGAACCTGCCTCTTGGTATTCGGGTCGAATTTGACGAATTCTCGCCCACAAACGCTGCAGAACTCAAAAACTTGATGTTGCCTCACTGTTCCATTGCCAGTTTCCGACAAGTGTCAGAGACGTACTGTCACATTCACAGCTAGGACACCTGGTGCAGCAATTTGACTTTCTACACAGCTGTTTATTGAAACTTCAAATCATAAGGTCGCAATTCGCTGCGAGATAGCATTGCAGTGTGGAATTTCACACAAGTAGTTTTAATAGAACTAGGACACACTATGTAAGTTTACTGTGCTCCTTCTGAAGAACAGGAGAAATAATTTTGGAGATTTTAGCTATATAATGGTGTAAGTAGCAGCGGTCGACTGCTACTTGCATCCAGGAGCCCTTCTTAACCTCTATGCATATTGTTAAATGCCAGCCATCCAATGCGTGAATTAATGTACACACAGTGTCATGTCTTTTGTACGAACAGGTACAGGCAGACACGAAGTGGTTGTTGTGCCTGAAGCTGCCCTGTGCAAGAGCCGCAAGAGATTTGCCGAGTCGCCTGTGGTCAGGTTGCACTGCAGTGGAGCGCTAGACCTGACTGGCCTTGAGCGTATTGTCTCCGCTCAGGTTCCACTGCAGGAGGCTGCACTCATACTGCTTGGTGGCGGTACGTTTTTCGATTTCAGGTCGCGTACATGGCTACAGTTGTGGAAATGTATGACATCACTGGATTTTTACCAGAGTCACTTTCCAGAAGGTCGTGGGAGTGCTTTACACCCCGTGGTCACACCAGGATCAGTGACATGTGTGCAGAGTGTACACACGATCGCAGAAAAATCCGTGACGTCATTGTTTTTTCTGAGTCACTTTCCACGTGATTGTGGGAATATGTGACAGCTCCTTTTCACACCGAAATCAGTAGCACATGTGAAGCAAGAAGCACCACACTGCGATTTCCATTGAAACACACTACTGGAAGTGGCAGTTTGCCTGGTGATGAAATACTTTATCTTAGTACATGTGTATGCACAAATGGATGAGAGCACATCCTGACCCCTGCCTATATACTGCCAGTGCTCAACAGCTCCTACCAATTTCAGTCTGATCAGCGTCAGGCACGAAACGATCAATACATGCTGATGGTCACGATAAAATCCACTACCACCACTTCTCGATGATACATTATAGGTGGAGTTAATAAAAACCAAGGATATTGCAAACAAGTAGCAGTTATTTTATGTATGTCTGATTTTTTTCCGATCTCATTGACTGTTACATTGTTTAAGTTTGGTTTATAATTTTTCAATGTGTTCCATAGATATGAGACAGAAACCGGACTGATGTGATTGATCTCGGTATGTATCATATTTCCATACATTTGTCTGTATTTTTCCCTACATTTTCAGACTCCGTTGCACATAATCAACCTTCATCATTCACAGAACCAGAGCAAACACTCGTGAGTATGAGGCCATATGCTGATATGCTAGTCACGCCATCCCAAATATCTACCAATGATGATGACAATATGGAGAGAGAGAGAGAGAGAGAGAGAGAGAGAGCATAAAACTGCTTAACAAACACTAAATATTGCCTCTGTCGGCCGGCCGCTGGTGGCCGAGCGGTTCTAGGCATTTCAGTCTGGAACCGCGCGACCGCTACGGTCGCAGGTTCGAATCCTGCCTCGGGCATGGATGTGTGTGATGTCCTTACGTTAGTAGGTTTAAGTAGTTCTAAGTTCTAGGGGACTGATGACCTGAGATGTTAAGTCCCATAGTGCTCAGAGCCAAATGGTTCAAATGGCTCTGAGCACTATGGGACTCAACTGCTGTGGTCATAAGTCCCCTAGAACTTAGAACTACTTAAACCTAACTAACCTAAGGACAGCACACAACACCCAGCCATCACGAGGCAGAGAAAATCCCTGACCCCGCCGGGAATCGAACCCGGGAACCCGGGCGTGGGAAGCGAGAACGCTACCGCACGACCACGAGATGCGGGCTGCTCAGAGCCATTTGAACCATTTGCTTCTGTCGGCTACACCTGTGAGACCTCCAATGAGGCTCTCTGATGACAAGTTTGCAGACAACTGTGTGCAGTAAGGCGAGGTGGAGTTTTTTTTAGGTATCTGTCTACACATATTTGCATGTTTGTGTAATTTCACATGATACTTTGTAAGTAGGAGACGAGGTACTGGCAGAAGTAAAGCTGTGAGTACCGGGCGTGAGTCGTGCTTCGGTAGCTCAGTTGGTAGAGCACTTGCCCGCGAAAGGCAAAGGTCCCGAGTTCGAGTCTCGGTCGGGCACACAGTTTTAATCTGCCAGGAAGTTTCAGGCTGTTTATGTCTTCTTATTGGCAACGTTACGTAGCGCTCTGTATGAAAATCACTGGCTGTGCTGTGTGCAGTCTGTGGCTAGTTTGCATTGTTGTCTGCCATTGTAGTGTTGGGCAGCGGCAGCTGGATGTGAACAGCGCGTAGCGTTGCGCAGTTGGAGGTGAGCCGCCAGCAGTGGTGGATGTGGGGAGAGAAATGGCGGAGTTTTGAAATTTGTAAGACTGGATGTCATGAACTGCTATGTATATTATGATTTTTCAACACTATTAAGGTAAATACATTGTTTGTTCTCTATTAAAATCTTTCATTTGCTAACTATGCCTATCAGTAGTTAGTGCCTTCCGTAGTTTGAATCTTTTATTTAGCTGGCAGTAGTGGCGCTCGCTGTATTGCAGTAGTTCGAGTAATGAAGATTTTTGTGAGGTAAGTGACTTGTGAAAGGTATAGGTTAATGTTAGTCAGGGCCATTCTTTTGTAGGGATTATTGAAAGTCAGATTGCGTTGCGCTAAAAATATTGTGTGTCAGGATAAGCACAGTCTTGTATAATTTTTCTAAGGGGACGTTTCATATGGCGACCCTGCCAGGATACCTCACTGGAATCTTCTGATTTTTTTTCTTGTAGTTTGTGTATTTAGTGTAGCTATTGTTTATTGCTAGTGCGTAATTGTAGAGAGAATCTCCTTTGTAGTTGCAGTCTTTCATTGTTGTTGTGGCATGCATGTAGATTTGCACCAAGTATTTCGCAGCTGCGCTTGCAATTAACTAGATATTAGTTTCAGTGCTATTTTAATGTGTTTTCTTATTTTGCTCTTCAAATTGTGTTTTTCTGTGTTGTCGTGTGAAATATTGTGACAATAATTGCGTGTGAAAAACGTAATACTAGGCTCCAAAGTAAACTGAGAAATGACAGTGAAGACGAAAGCAGTGTGTTAGCGCCACCATGTAATGAATTAACTAACGTTCAAACTACTGGTTTGGTAACTGTGCATACGGAAATGGAGCGGGTGGCAAATAATGGCGTAGACAGTGAAACAATTAGTGAACAGGGAAGCATTATCGATCGATCGGTCGGCAATAGCTCGCCTCAGGAATCTGAAATGACAGGACACAATCTCGCAAATACTGTAGATTCAGGTTTTGGGTCCTCACCATTTTCTCAAATAAGTCAAGACACATTTTCTGCTTGTCAAAATGTGAATGTTGCCGGTGCAAATTCACTGCCGAAAAGCACTGAGGAACATGTTTCAGACACCAATGCATTGTTATTACAATTAATACAACAAATGGGACAAACACAGCAAAAACTTCAAAAGTTAGACACAGTGGAAAAAATCAGAGACAAACACAGCAAAAGCTTCAAAAGTTAGACACAATGGAACAAAATCTTCGGAAGTTAGACACCACGCTTGAACAAACACATGAAGATTTATCTACTGAGTTACATAACATTGAATCGAAATGTCAAAAAGTTTGTAATGACGTAAAAACACAAATTTGTGAGCATTTTCAACCTATTTTTTTGCGGCATGAAAATGCATTACAGAATCACAAAGCAGCCATAAAAGAACTGCAAAGTATTGTTCATGAAAATCATGAGACCTTGCAAGCTAAAATTGACTCAGTTGCATCTACCGATTCGGTTACGCAACTTGCAAAAACTCAGGAAAACTTAAAGGACACAGTAGATACTCTGAAAATTGGTTCAGAAAGACACATGGAGGAAATTAGTTCATCATCGGAGAAAGTAGTTGAACTTTCGGATCAGCTAAATAATTTATCTACGAAGGTAGATGATAATCTGAATGACACAAAACCGGTAGTCTTTAATGATACAGAAGAGTGCGAACAAATTAGGAAATTCAAACAAAATCAGAATCAAATTAGTACGCAACACCAAAGAGAAATCTGGGAAGTACAAGATCAGCTGACACAGGTAATACAAGAATTACGTATTTCAGAGGACACTCGCGCCCCAATATGGGAAGAGGGACATAGAAATACGGAACAGCCACAAAATAATAACACAGCGCATTTCGGAAATTATGAAAGAAATTGGCAAGGTGCACCGAATTTTGAAATGGAACCGCCGAAACGACGTAACAATGACCGATATGCGACTCGCCGACATGATGATTTTGACTATAAGCTGTTCATTACTACACGTAAATTTAAAACATTTAAGAATTCTGGCAACGACATTCATCCACAAGCGTGGCTCCATCAATTCTCTCATTATTTTCGTCCCAACTGGTCATTAGAGCACAGATTAGAATTTATGTGTGGCTACTTAGAGAATGAACCAGCTGTGAGAATACGATCGGTCATTCACGATTGTCACAGTGAAGGAGAATTTTACCATGCCTTCCTCTCAGCATATTGGTCTCAAGCTACACAAGACCGAGTAAAACATAGCATCATAATGATGAAACATTTCGAACAATCTGAATTTTCCAGTCTTGTGAAATATTTTGAAGACATGTTGCACAAGAATCAGTACCTGTCAAACCCATACAGCCCCTCAGAACTCATCCGCATTTGCTTAGTCAAATTACCTGAACATTTACGACATATTATTTTGGCAGGTCGTTGCAAAGACGACATTGAAGCTTTTCAGGGACTGTTACAAGAATTGGAAATTGACACTGACAATCGCGGAACGCGGAAACAGGAACACAACAATTACAGGTCACATCCGTCACAATTCCGCGATGAAAGAAATAATAACGACACGACAAGGCTATTCTCACAACACAAATCGTGACCAAAACAGACACCACCTATATGACAACCACTGGAAGAGTAATAGTTACAGAGAGTGTTCGCATTTCCATAGTAATGAATATGACAGAGACAATCATAGAAACAGACAATATGGTAACCAGAACTATTATTATCAAGGGAGACAGAATAATTTCAGACGCAACAGTTCAGCGCGCAGTTACGATTCAGGGAGAAATTCTCCACCACGTGACCGACAAGAAAGAAACTGTGGAATCTACCGACATGACGACAGATGATATAATCATAACGACAGACCTGAATTTTATCAGAACTGGCGGGATTCAAACAGAGCAGGGCCCTCTCGACAAGGTGAATTTGTAGAAGTTAGGTCTCCTAATCCCAATAACGACGCACGCCAACAAAGAGACAGAAAATGACTCGCACCGCAGGCAGCCACGTGCGCTGGCTGGCTAAGCGAAAAATAACATAGACGCTAACCCTGAGAAAAATTTTAGCATTCCTTACCGACGTATACAACATGATAATTGCTTTGAAGTTTAAACTCTGTCCACTAGGAAGAGTAAAGGATTGCACCACATTTCACATGTAAAACCCTTTATTGAAAGTTAATCTGCTTTTTAACTTTGTCTTTGCCATATAACTTTTCACTTTACATTACTAGTATGTTTTGTCAAACTTAAGAAACTGTTAACATGCAACAATGTTTGATGTTAAATATCCAGTCAAGAACCTAGGAAACATATTTAGACAGTAATTACGAATGCATTGTTATAGTGAACAGACGTCACAGTGTTATTGTGTGTGTACATTCTTGCTTGTTAGTTGCACGATTACGTAACGACTATAAGGCTCACATGCTTAGAACATTTACCAGTACTGCTAATGAGATTTTAATGCAACATTTTGGTTTACTTGAAAATACATTCTGGATTTAAAGTACTTTCTGTGAGATACCAGATGACACGGTGGTTAGTTTATGTGACAGCTACACGATTTTATCACGACGCTACTAATTAGTGACAATTTACAATGTTGCTTTCGAGGTGTATCTGTTTTATATCTGCACAGTTTTTCTGAATTCTTCTGGAAAGTAAAACATGTTTTAGTAGTAACTTTTGTGGTATAGCTGCAATGAGACAGCCTTTTTCGTAGCACAACAATGCATTACATTATAGTACTTTCTTGATCATGGTAAGGTATGTAATAACTACGATATCTATACGCAAAGCATTTAACTTTCGTTTATCATGAGGTAAGTACATTGACTTCTGCAGAACTTAGCTTTTGGAGGACGATAACTACGACACTTCCACAGAGATTATCTTGCAACAAGACGCACAGTTTAGCGCTACAGTACACGTATCTGAGTGATTAATTTTGTACTTAAAACATTTATTTTTAAAGATATTTGAAGTATAATGATACAAAGGTTTTCCGTGATACATTTCATTCCATTGCTGTAATCTGTAACACCTGAGGGTATAATTACATTAATCCTCAGGGGGTACACGCCTACTTTGTGTACCATGTGTTTGGCAAGCACAAGGAGCCCTAGCTAATATGGTATTTGCTTATACAACTTTACACATCGGTACCATATTTCTCTAACACACAAATTACACAGCTATCTGATCATTTAACTGAGAGATAAACTTTTTTTTTACTACATCAGTGACACATGTTTACGTAATTACACAGTTGGATAACTTCACACTTATGAAATTGTATTTTGTCTGTACTTTGTGAACTGTTCATATTTTTTCGGAACCATTGTGATACTATGAGAGCTTTGAATGATGTATTTGGTAAGGGAGCATGATTTTAAAGTACGTTTGAAGTAGATGACACTATTGAAATGAGCAGAGAATTTTTTTAGGTTTTGACATTATTGCAGAAAGCTACGACGTTTTTGAGATTTGACTGAGGTGTTATGATGTTATTTTTACGACGACGATGTGTATTATGCTGTTGAGGTATGTTTATGATCAATAAGATGATGCTACCGTATATGAGGAATTTGATTATGCTACATATTTATTATGATGAAATATTGAAAAAGTGTTGACGAATACGTATATGAATAATGAGTAGTGGTTAGGGACTCTGATTTGTGGAAAAGGATGAATCGTACTTTAAGAGTTATGAAATGTGTGTAAATGCATGAATGTATCACAATGCCGCCGAAAACTTTTTGAACACTGTTATATTCATAGGATTTTGTTTCTACACATTTGCAACGCAAATTCTCGACCTGTGAAATTTTTTATATGAGACTGTCACTGTAAGCAAACTGGTGTCGTAAATATTTCGGTAAGAAAGTTAAGTGACCACCTGCACGTAATGCATTGTGGGCACCCAGCTGCGTGACAGTCGCCTGGAAAAAAGCATTAGTGTGTGCCTTTCAGAGGCACAGGTGGAAGAAAAGGGGCCATTATCCTCGCTATTGACATTCCTTTGTAGAAAGCATCGCAAATGCGACACGCTCAAACTTGAAAACATATGATAACACTGTGGAGCTCTTAATTTATGATATTTACTGAAATGCCTAATGAAATGACGCGAAATATTTTTATGTCTATACACCTGATTATGACTACTGTCTTTCTAGTTGAGAGATTTTTTTACTACCTTATGAAATTCCATATGGCTAATGAATGATGTTTCATGCCTTCCTTTGTACATATTTGCTCATTTTCTTTAATATCTAGTTTCTAGCTGCACTGCAGCATTGATTATTATAAAATTTAATATATGTACTAATATCAGTATTTTCTGTCTACAGACCCAGTAAAGAATATGTTTATGATGTACTTTCTTAGAAAAGAGAGCACAAATAGACATTTCCCTTCACAGGAATTGCATAAATAATTTTTTTAATGACTTGGTAACTTTCTTGCAGAGTAAGTTTTTGTGATGCATCACTCTAGTGTTAAGATGTGACATAGGTATTAAAAATGGCCATTTTTACTGTAATATTTTTTCTGCTTGAGCTATGTCATGTTTAGATATAATTTATTGCATTTGCTGCTGCTGTTTGCCAGGCATAGTGCTACTAAATTTCACTTTACATTACTCTGTTAAGCCAGTTTTACTACTGATTTATTTTTCTTGTTTGCTGCTCATTGCCTTATATTAGTTGTAATATTGCTGCTTGCTTTGCCAATTTGCATTTTTTTGTCATTGCTGTTTGTGTTAATTGTTTTGTGCTACTGCAGTGCCTCGTCCCTTAGTTTAGCGTCTGAGCTCAGTAGATTTAAGTTAGCTTAAGATGGCATAGGCCATATAAGAGAACAAGTTGTGATGAATTGGAAGAAATGCATTGAGAAGCTATAAGAAAAAAGTATTTTGAAAGAGGATATGAACAAAAAAAAGTAGGGTTTAGGGACAACAGGATTAGGTAGGATTTTCTTGGAAATAAATGATGAGGTAAGATAATGGAAAATAAATAATGAGGTAAGAAATATGTGAACATATAAATACAGAAAGCATGCTTGGATAGAATTTTTTTGGTGGAAACAAATGTTGAAATAAGAGGAAAGATATATGGAATGAAGTTTTGGGGTGGACTGCAGTACCAAATGTCACACTGAAAACAAACCCTGTCCTGTATTTTTGTGTTATTACACTATGTGAATTTGTGTTTTTCCTGTCTTAATGTGTTTAGCTAATAAGAGTTATGTTGTAGAATTTTTCTGGTAATATGTTATTTTCTTTGTAAAGATGTTTAGACATTATTTATTCTGTTCTGTTTTAATGCTCATGTGTGAAGTTGATGTTTCGAAAGTTATTCTGATCTTTTATGTATGTACTCATGTCATAACTCCTGTAACACTGATGTATATGTTATTTCGATTCTTTTGTAAAGCTTGTACTACAAATGTTATGTGTATTGTTATGTTCTTTAATGATGTATTTTGTACCTTTGTAATTGTATTCTTATGTTATAAAATTGTAATTGACACCAGCTCATCATATTATTAACTTGTAAGTTCCATTTCACTGACACATTTCTGTTGGTCATAGTATATGGACAATATGTGAGAGGTAGGGACTGTTAGTGTTTGCACGTGTGTTAATAATTCAGCAAGGGACTGGATAACAGCATTGCTGGTTCTAAGGACAATTCCAAAAACTTTGTGAGTGCACAAGTGGTGGTTATGGACTTGCCATATTGTCCGCAAGACTCTTCGATGGTGAATGTGCACCTGCACAGTCGCAGCAGATGGCTGCTGGCCATCTCTACAAGGACTACAAAGGGTCTACACCTTTGATGATCCATCAATACCATTATTTCTACAAGGACTGCAGTGGGTCTGCACCTTTGGTGGCCCACCAATACCATACTCTCTACCAAGACTATAGTGGGTCTGCTCTGTGATGACCTACCTACCAATATTCTTCAAAACGTCGAATGACTCTGCTGTGGGTTTCCTCTGTTGTGACCCATTACCTGTCTGCATATCGAGAGTCAGCACTGTCTTTCCGTTGGAAGGACAACACTACTTCTTCAAGACTTCATGGACATCCACTACTTCCGTGTGCATTTTCTTTTACTGCTCAGACTTTCAGAAAAACACTGCAATTTTACTGTGATGAATGATCAGGACTGTCTTTATGGACTGTGAGAAAATTTTAGCTTTTGACCAACATTGTATCAATAAGTGTGTGCATTTGATATCTTTGTTATTGTAATTATGAAAAATTTTATCAAATCAATATTGGCCACTGCCCAAAACAATTTGTAAAATTTTTTGTGGGAAGCATGGGGGCTATGTAAGTAGGCTGTTTATGTCTTCTTATTGGCAACGTTACGTAGCGCTCTGTATGAAAATCACTGGCTGTGCTGTGTGCAGTCTGTGGCTAGTTTGCATTGTTGTCTGCCATTGTAGTGTTGGGCAGCGGCAGCTGGATGTGAACAGCGCGTAGCGTTGCGCAGTTGGAGGTGAGCCGCCAGCAGTGGTGGATGTGAGGAGAGAAATGGCGGAGTTTTGAAATTTGTAAGACTGGATGTCATGAACTGCTATGTATATTATGATTTTTCAACACTATTAAGGTAAATACATTGTTTGTTCTCTATTAAAATCTTTCATTTGTTAACTATGCCTACCTGAAAATGGAAATCTTCCGAAACGGCTATCGTAATACTCAATAAATGTTTTAAGCAGTGATACTGGACCATTACCTACAATTTATTAGAGTATCGTGTAAAAATTTGAAATAAAATGGTGTAGAACCTTTCGAGATTTTTGCTAATAACGTTAAACAACGACTTGTCTTTATACAGCAGCACAGATGGAAAGTCATTCTCCTCCTCACTTCGTATGATTTGTAAGTAGGCTGTTTAGGTTTTTTTATTGGTAACGCAACGTAGCGCTCTGTATGAAAATCACTGGCTGTGCTGTGTGCAGTCAGTGGCTGGTTGGCATTGTTGTAATACTCGCCACTGTAGTGTTGGGCAGCTGAATGTTAACAGCGCTTAGCGATGCGCAGTTGGAGGTGAGCCGCCAGCAGTGGTGGATGTGGAGAGAGAAATGGAGGAATTTTGGGAGCGGATGATCTGGACGTGTGTCCATCAGAAACAGTACATTTGTAAGAATGGATGTCATGAACTGCTATGTATATTATGATTTTTCAACACTATTAAGGTAAATACATTGTTTGTTCTCTATTAAAATCTTTCATTTGCTAATTATGCCTATCAGTAGTTAGTGCCTTCCGTAGTTTGAATCTTTTATTTAGCTGGCAGTAGTGGCGCTCGCTTTATTGCAGTAGTTCGAGTAATGAAGATTATTGTGAGGTAAGTGATTTGTGAAAGGTATAGGTTAATGTTAGTCAGGGCCATTCTTTTGTAGGGATTATTAAAAGTCAGATTGCGTTGCGCTAAAAAATATTGTGTGTCAGCTTAAGCACAGTCAGGTATAATTTTTCTAAGGGGACGTTTCAGATTTATGTCTGAATATATGCAATCTCTTTTCAAAAAATTGTATTATTACTGATGTAAACTGAAAGTTAAATTGTTGTATCAGTGTTATCCTTTCACCAGTTACGTTGAGAGGCACCCACATGCCTTGCTCATACTGTAGCATCAAGCAGTCAGGTCTGCAAGATGAGTGGTCTGCCAAGCGAGTGGATTCATTCTTATTTATCGAGTAACATGAACTCTCGTACTCACAATTAAGTTACAAATTATCCTCCTGTATGAATAATACGCAACGGAAACGCACATCTGACTATCAGTGATTTACAGAACTCTGACTGTTCACTACGCACTGGCAATACCACATTTTCTTTTTGTCTTTTATTTAACGGCTTTTATCAACACGTGGCCACCGCACTGAATATGAATGGCGCACACATTATAAATTCGGGACATCATGACAACATACAATTCGAAGGAAAAGTCCACCAATCTTTTTCTTTTCACTATCTTATTTATTCCGATAAATTCTATAACCTAAACACACAAATTCTATAACCTACAACAATAACACATGAGAAATTCCGCCCAGTGGGCATGGCTTTACATTGGTGAATCTCTATCTTATGGTCTCGTAATTATTTAACGCTACAGTGCACTTTCTGGATAGGATGGTGGATCTTTTATTATTTCTCACACTTCGACTCTCACAATCATCATCACGAAACTTTCCTCCAGACCGAGCAGTACAAAAGGAACACGCACAACCCACTAATCTTTTGAAACTACCTCGCTACTCTCCCATGCAAACCACACATACCCAAATTACATGACATACACCACACTACAATATGAAATACTACACAGGGAATAGTCACCACATTATCACTTTCAGCTTTCCCACTTCAATTAATATTTATCCCAGTTTCACATGACACTGCCCCACTTCGTAATTCTAATTTCCTACTATGAACTCTGGAGATATATGCACGTCTTCCTGTGCAATGCAAGCCAAGTGGCGTTGCTGGATAGACGGCCGACTCACCTTGCTTCTCTCTCAGAGTTTGAATCTAGCGTCACACAGAATCATATCACGCAAAGTAATATTAAGAACGTATTCATCACACACGAGAGTCCTCAACTGATACCATGGACGAGTACTTCTCTTTATCTTTTGTCTCATACACAGTTTGAGACTCACACAGTACTCACCACGTGGAAGTACTCGTCTCTAATTTCAAGTCCTGCACACGCCATTTCTTAAAAATTTCAACTTACGGTACACATGCTATTTCTTAAATATTTCAACTTATTGCACACACGCTAGTAATTCAGCTTAACTTAAGCACACGGAAGTATTTCAACTTATTGCTACACGTGGTTTCATTGTGACCGTTGGTCACTTCCGAAGATTACTACAATCCCATTAATATTACCTGCCTGACAGTTAATTCTCCCCACAAAAGTTCCTGAAATAGAGAAATTATTATTTCAAACTACTCTTAAATATTCCACATGCATACCATGTCTCCACTCTTTTGTCTTTACGGAGCACAACTAAAACAGGTCTTAATAGCACAAGATCCAGCGGCAGAGTGCTGAAACATGGCCGTTCTTCAGGTCATCTCGCATCTCTGTCGAGGTGGGGGAGCACCTTACTACCGTATTGGTCAGCCACATTTCAGGCGCTCAAAGCTCTGGTAAATTTCATCTCTTTGGTCCCACCAAAGGTGGCCAAAGGATCATCTCAAAGATGATCATATATTCACATTCACTATCTGCGGTTAGCAGACGACCATACATTCATTCATTTCACAGATCTCACCAAACTGGATGTAGGGATTTATTTTGTGGGAGTGCACATGTGATCAATTAAATAAATAAATTGTCATTCTTTCCCACACTGGTATCCGGCTTCGCTGTATTAATTGAAATTGAGTTATTGTTAGAAAAAAAATGTGTTGTTCTGACAAAAATAATGAAGTATGTTGTACCTATTGTCAATGTCGGGCGGTACTGTACCCTTTCAATGTTAGAGTGTGCACAGAATACTGTGGCCAGTAGATGCGCAGATGGCAGGCCACATGTGGCTAGAGTGGTAGTGGTGGGGGTTATGGCAGGCGTTGTAGGGCAAATGCGGGGTGCTGGAATCGAAGTCCATTCTAACCTGAAGCCCACGTTCAAATTTTTGTAAATATTACGTGGGGCCTCTCCACGCCCATCCTTGTATGGTGACCATTCAAGAAGATTTATCACCTCTCCTTTGGTTAGTATCTAAAAAGAACTCCGCCGAAAATGCAGCGATTTATTTTCGACTGGGTTGTTAACTATTTGTAACTTTCAGAGAAGCGTCACAAGTGGCGAATTTTGAGTGAAATCTACACATATCTCTGGTTAAAATGTTAAAATTTGCTTCTTTTGCCAAGACAAAGCGTAGTCTACACAGTCTCACCTTACTAACATGTTGTGCAGAAGCAATTGTGAGAGAATTCTGACACAGTGGTTCGTTAAGTTTATTAAGTGAGGAATTGAGGAAAAGTAATGCCAGTAGCTTATGAAAAAACACATCCTCGGTACAAAAAAAGTGTAATGTCTTCACCTATGTTGTTCCACCACCCATAACACTTCTAGTTTCATCAGCTATCGATGGTCCTTAAAAATTACATTCTTTCATCGAAAATGTCTTTAGTTAGTGGAGTGACACGGTAGATCATGAAGTTTTGCGTAATATCGATATGGCAAAATACTATCCTCTTTGCGTGCTAACGTTTGCCAAAATCTCATTTCGATATCTGAAACTGTTTATGAAATACAAGGAATGTTGTGGAGATTTCACACTGGCTTTATCGCTGGCGTAGCGCAATCACAAATGAATTGGCTACCTCAGATCATTTTTCTCGAGATTGATGACAGACACCTCTACCAGCATCTAAAGAAAAATTCAATATGTTAGCTAAATGTCATACGCAGTAACATATTATGTAATATGCACTAAACGCAAAATCATAGCGACTTCTATTGTTCATTGCAAACTTTTCCGAATTTTTCCACATAAATATCATATAACGGAACGATGGGCACATCTTCATAAACCTGACATATAAAGCTAGACACATCAAAAAAAGTTTTGCATCACCCCAGTTCCCAGAACTCCTGAAGATAGACGTTGACTGTGGGTATTGTATCACAGACACAGTCCCTTTGACTGTTCAGACATGTCACTAAACCCACCCAAAGATGTAAACAACCATACAATAGACGGAGGGTGTCCGACAGCCGATCAGTTCCAGTTATTCCACCAGGAAGGAGGTATACGGCTCGTGTTATCTGTAGTTCAACCGTGCCTGTACGGTCAATACCGCGGTTCGATCGCGTCCGCATTATTACTTTGTGCCAGGAAGGTTGCTCAACAAGGGAAGTGACCACGCGTCTCGGAGAGAACCCAAACGATGTTGTTCGGACACGGAGGAGATACAGAGAGATAGGAACTGTCGATGACGTGCCTCGCTCAGGCCGCCCAAGGGCTACTGCTGCATTGGATGACCGCTACCTACGGATTATGGCTCGAAGGAACCCTAACAGCAACGCCACCATGTTGAATAATACTTTTCGTGAAGCCATAGGACGTCGTGTTACGACTCAAACTGTACGCAGTAGCCTAATGCGCAACTTCACTTCCGACGCCCACGGCGAGGTCCATATTTGTAACCATGACAACATGGACCGCTCAGGATTGGCATCACGTTCTCTTCACCGATGAGTGTCGCATATGCCTTCAACCAGACAATCGTCGGAGACGTGTTTGGAGTCAACCCGGTTAGGCTGAACGCCTTAGACATACTGTCCAGCGAATGCAGCAAGGTGGAGGTTCCCTGCTGTTTTGGGGTGGCATTATGTAGTGCCGACGTAAGCCGCTGGTCGTCATGGAAGGCGCCGTAACGGCTGTACGATACGTGAATGCCATCCTCCGACCGATAGTGCAACCATATCGGCAGCATATTGGTGAGGCATTCGTCTTCATGGACGACAATTTGCGCCCCTAAGTGCACATCTTGTGAAAGACTTCCTTCAGGATAACGACATCGCTCGACTAGAGTGGACAGCATGTTCTCCAGACATGAACTCTACCGAACATGCCTGGGATAGATACAAAAGGGCTGTTTATGGACGACGTGACCCACCAACCACTCTGAGGGATCTACGCCGAATCGCCGTTGAGGAGTGGGACAATCTGGACCAACAGTGCCTTGACGAATTTATGGATAGTATGCCATGACGAATACAGGAATTCATCAATGCAAGAGGACGTGCTACTGGATATTAGAGGTACCGGTGTGTACAGCAGTCTGGACCACCATCTCTGAATGTCTCGCTGTATGGTGGTACAACATGCAATCTGTGGTTTTCATGAGCAGTAAAAAGGGCGGAAATGATTTTTATGTTGATCTCTATTCCAATTTTCTGTACAGGTTCCGAAACTCTCGGAACCAAGGTGATAGAAAACTTTTTTTGCGGAATAGTTTCTGTAAAATCGTTTGAGGAAGACTGAAGGGCGTGCGCCTCGTTTCTGTCATCGCCAACTGGGCAAAATGTGGCAAACACCTGTCGGCCTCGCCTTCGGAACAAACTAATGAACTCGCCCAGTGCTTTGGACGAAAACTGGTCCCTGCGCATATGCCACAGTATCCTGTGCGGATTTTACTTTAGGGTGGAAGCAAATATGAACAATTTTTTGTAGAAATCTTTTTATTGACACGAAACGACGAGCGGTGCTGTTATGCGAGTGGCCATCATGGCACCACTCCAGAGGCCCACAGCTCACAAGACAACGTGTGATGAATGCTTACAATGCAACAGGTATAACAGAAGCTGAATAAACACATTTTTTACAAGACTATTTCATTGATTGGTAACCTAGAGCAGCTACTGTGGGTGGTGCCTGAGCACGTTGTTTGAGCCGGCCGAAGTGGCCGTGCGGTTAAAGGCGCTGCAGTCTGGAACCGCAAGACCGCTACGGTCGCAGGTTCGAATCCTGCCTCGGGCGTGGATGTTTGTGATGTCCTTAGGTTAGTTAGGTTTAACTAGTTCTAAGTTCTAGGGGACTAATGACCTCAGCAGTTGAGTCCCATAGTGCTCAGAGCCATTTTGAGCCACCACGTTGTTTGCATGTCTGTTGCATTATTTTGCGCGCAGGTCTGTAGGCTGTGCAATCCGTTATTTGGACAGTTTACGAGTTGATTTCGTGTCTGCACATCAGTGTACTGCATTATTTAGGAGGAGTTTTCATGTCTGTGTGGTGTGTACTGAAATTATTTCGGTAATTTAGGAGTTGTTCGCGTGTCTGCAGAGCGTTATTTCAGTAATTTACAGGTAGTTTACAGGTCTGTAGGCTGTGTGGCGTGACCCCAAGCATGATAGAGCGTGTGTTTTGTATCTGTGTGATAAATACACTATCTAAAATCCATTCCTAAATAAATTGTTCCAAAATAAATAAAGTACACTCCTTCCTCTTTCCAGCAGCCCAGTGCAGACTGAGTCATTTTCCCCTCCAGACAGCCATCTTCGGTTACGTCACAGAATGGACGACAGTGACCTCTGGTGGCGGTACTGTGTACTAAGTCAGTTGGATGCAGGATCCCACAGCAACCACACTGTTTCCTTCCATTTCCCCCACCATCTTGTATTATGTCATGGAATGGACGACAGCGCCCTCTGGTGTCAGTACTGTGTTCTAATTCAGTTGGACTCCGGACCCCATGGCAATCACACTGTTTCCTGCCATTTTCCCTGACCCCAGACCACCATCTTGGATTACGTCATGGAATGGACGACAGTGCCCTCGTGGCAGTACTGTGTACTAGGTCAGTTGGACCCCAGGCCCCATGGCGACTACAGTTGATGCTGGTACTGCCTCTAATTGTTTAAATAAATAGTGCATGGAAAATAAAGACTTATGTCCAGCACATGTCGAGTACTCTTCTCGCCATTTCATAGGACGAGGTGGTGGTCGGATGACTTAGGTTAGTGGAGGTAGCCCAATTGCGCTTTCTTTCTTGCAATTTCCTTAGGTTAGTAGAGATAGTCCAATTGACTTATACTTCCCATCAGTTCCTAAGAAGAGGTGGCGGGCGGATGACTTAGGTTAGTGGAGGTAGCCCAAGTGACCTATCTTCCCACCATTTTCTTAGGTTAGTAGAGGTGTGTTGCATTGTCCTGATGGAATTTGTACTTCCCGCCATTTTCTGGGGGAGGGGAGAGGGGAGGGAGTTAGGTTAGTAGAGGCAGCCCACCCGACATATCTTCCCGCCAAAATCCGCCATCTGGATGACGTCATGCGCTGTTGTCAAGTCTACAGGCCGCCATCTTGGATGACGACGTCGTCGCCATCTTGGACACATCTGGTAACAATGGAGGGTGGGACTGCACCATCCTTGTCCCAGTACTATTTTAGAGGCACTGGGTGGAGTCGCGTGTCCGCCTATATCCATCTTTGGCGGCTGGATTTCACCTGGGAACGATTTGTGTGAGGTTATGCAGAAGCATAATCTAGTGCATGTTGTGTGAGCCGTGTACCACGTCTGACTAACTATGTCGAGCCTGTCTGGAAGCTGGCCATGCAGCGTGATGCCCTCTCTGTTTATAGCTGTGTTCAATGTCTTTGTAGGACACAGCATAATCTAAGCGGCAAAGAGACCTTGAGAAACCAGGATATATGCATTGGATATGAGAGCAGAATGTGCAGGCTTTCCTATGTTCAGTAACTAGGATTGTATTGTACTGTATTGTATTGAACCGGGGAACTGGAAACGACAGAGAGGCTTCGTCCCTGCTGTAGCCCTCAGTGGTTCACAACCCCACAACGATTATACAGATAAAAAAGAAGTACCACGCAGGAATGGCTCAAGGCTATACAAATTATTGCCAAATAACTACAGGAGTTGGACAAAAATATGGAAACATCAAAAACGACGCATTACCATGCCTAATACGGTTTAAGAAACCCGCTGACGTTCAAAAAAGCTTTGCCTCCTCGGACTAGATATATAGAGGACCTGTAAGGATTTCAAGGGAGTCTTATACCATTCTTCCTGCAAAATAGCGGCAAGTTCAGGGAACGATGATGGAGGTGGGCAGCGATCAGGCAACCTTCACTCCAAAGTAGACCACAAAGGTTCCATAATATCTCAATATGTGACTGTTGGCCAGGGAAGATGCGAAAATTTTAGGCTCATAAGTGATGACCGCGGGAGGAGGCGCAATCGTTAATACGCATTCGCATGCGGAAGACTTAAGATAAATCTGGTTCAAATAGTTCAAATGGCTCTGAGCACTATGGGACTTAACATCTGAGGTCATCAGTCCCCTAGAACTTAGATCTACTTAAACCTAACCAACCTTAGGACATCAGACTCATCCATGCCCGAGGCAGGATTCGAACCTGCGACCGTAGCGGTCGCGCGGTTCCAGACTGAAGCGCCTAGAACCGCTCGGTCACAACGGCCGGCGATAAAGTTGGCGTTAACGTTCCGTTGACGGCAAGTTATCAGAAATAGCACGTGGACGTGGAAGTAAATTGTCCTTTTCGAAGTAACTATCCCGGCATTCAATTTAGGAAAAGCTCATGAAATATTAAGGATGGCGACTCCGGTGTACCAATCAGTGGGTCACGTCCCTCGACACTTGTGTACTGAAATGATTTCTTCCGCAATGTATCGGTTAGTTTGCTTATCCAACTAAGCTGTAGATCCATCTTTAGTGACCTCGTTTGTGACGACCACTCTGTAAGGAATTGACTTCTCCAGTGCACTAAGCATGGTCTTCTGAGGTCATGATTGGTGTAAGCTCACCTGCTCTCCTTGAAAACTACACTCTAAGATAAAAAACGACGCATAACGAAAGAGTTATGTAAATTAGTCACAAATTTATATTCAGTATCGACGGCAAATTAAAAATTGTAAACTTTGGCGGCCGATAGATGAATGCGTGTCGCTGCAGCGCCAATTCACTGCGCTCCTGGCAAGGATAGTAAATACGGGACATGTCGATACTAGGGTATAAAAACTTTGAGAATTTCAGTAAGTGTACTCAGTTGGAAAGTAACTACGCCTTGCAGACAGGCGAATGAACAATATAAGCAGAGGTCAGCGTTTGAGTGACGATGTGTAATTGGGCTCAAAGAAGCCGGTTGGAGTAATCAGCGTATGGCTCGAGGTATGAACAGGACCAAGGCCACGATGTTGGCAGGAATGTGTGAACCATGGCTGAACAAAGTCAAGAAGGATGTGATCTATCTACAGAGACGCCAGAACGTGAAGACCGAGCAAACGTCAGAGGCGCATTCAGAACCCAGGATACATCACCACCATCCATCCGACGCACAACCTGCTCTTCAGTGGCCACAAGGACCATTAATAGGCACGTCACAGAGAGGGGGCTGAGTTCACGGCGCACCCTGAGTCTATTATCAAAAATGGTTCAAATAGCTCTGAGCACTAGGGGACTTAACTTCTGAGGTCATCAGTCCCCTAGAACTTAGAACTACTTAAACCTAACTAACATAAGGACATCAGACTCATCCATGCCCGAGGCAGGATTCGAATCTGCGACCGTAGCGGTTGCGCGGTTCCAGACTGTAGCGCCTAGAATCGCTCGGCCAATCCGGCCGGCAGTCTATCATCATTGACCTCTGTACACCAACAAGCCTGTTTGCGGTGGTGCAGGGCACATTCATCCTGAAATACCGTTGACTCGGAAAGAGCTGTCTTCAGTGATGAGTGCCGCTTAGAACTGAGCCGCGATGACCAGCGAAGGCGTGTCTTAAGACGCCCCAGACAACGGTGGGATACCAACCTGACTATCGCTCACCATACGGCACGACAACAGGGACTAATGGTCTAGGGTGCAATTTCATTTCACCACAGCATTTGGTCGGCATCCGCCGTACCCTTACGGCACATCGACACGTCGACGACATTCTATGGCCCGGTTTCATGCCCTTCATGGCAAGCCACCATGGGCTTACATTTCAGCAAGATAATGCCCGCCCGCACACGGCGGGAGATTCCACTGCTTGTCTTCATGCTTGTTAAATTCTACCTTAGCCAGAAAGGTCGCCGAAACTCTCCCCAACTGAGAACGTTTGGAGTACTATGAGCTGGACCCTCCAACCATATCGGATTTTTGTCGATCTAACGCACAAGTTTGACCGAACTGGCACTATATCCATCAAGAGAAAATCCAAAAACCCTATCAGTCAATGCCAACTCGAACAACTGCTTGCATAGAGGCCCAGAGATGGACTGATGTGTTATCGACATCCTCAATTTGTGAAGTTCTTTCTCTTGAATAAATCATCCAAGTTCTCAAATTGTAATCGTTTGTCTCTACATGTACATCACGTCTACCGATTTCCGTCCCATTCGGCTAATTCCTCCGTGGTCCATCCTTTTTTGTCTTAGACTGTATGATCATTGAAATTGGCCATAATCAGGTATTCTCGAATTATTCAGACAAATTACTGTTTCGTAGTTTTATAGTGTTACGAAAATGAAGCTGGCCCGGAAATTATCCTAGTTGCTGAACATAGAAGTGACAGCGCATTCTGCTCTCATATCCAATGCATCTGTTCCGGTTTCTCAAGATCTCTCTGCTACTTATTTTGTGCTGTGTCCTTCAAAGATACGGTACAAAGCTTTACACAGAGAGGGCGCCACGGTGCACGGCCAGCTTCCAGACTGGCGCTACATAGCTACATAGACGCGGTACGCGGCTTACACAGCACACACTAGATTATGCTTCCGCCTAACCTCACACAAATCGTTCCCAGGTGAACATCCAGACGCCAAACACGGATATAGGCGGACATGCGACTGCACACAGTGCCTCGACAGTTAGTTCGCCAGTATCAGCACTGCGCCGTAAGACTGCGTCAGGACTATTCTACAGTTATCGCCCAGAAGAGCCCAACTAGACATTATGCTAGTTAAAGTAGTTATCGTTCGCTGGATTCACGATGAGACCAGTGTTCAGACATAGATGAGTGCAGTGAACATTTAATTACATTGCCACTCATCATCTTCACACCAATGTATAGTATGTTTAGTTAATAAATTATTGCCGGCCGGTGTGGCCGAGCGGCTCTAGGCGCTTCAGCCTGGAACCCCGCGACCGCTACGGTCGCAGGTTCGAATCCTGCCTCAGGCATGGATGTGTGTGATGTCCTTAGGTTAGATAGGTTTAAGTAGTTCTAGGGGACTGATGACCTCAGATGTTGAGTCCCATAGTGCTCAGAGCCGTTTGAACCAAAAAAAGGTTCAAATGGCTCTGAGCACTATGGGACTTAACATCTAAGGTCATCAGTCCCCTAGAACTTAGAACTACGTAAACCTAACTAACCTAAGGACATCACACACATCCATGTCCGAGGCAGGATTCGAACCTGCGACCGTAGCAGCAGCGTGGTTCCGGGCTGAAGGGCCTAGAACCGCGCGGCCACAGCGGCCGGTTGCAACATATTGCCTATCAACGACTCACAATTATTTATTTATTTGTCCATTTATTTATTTATTTTATTTGGTTTCCAGCGGAGCCCATGTCGCCAGAAGCAGTTATTGCACATAATAATACGAACAAGACATTGGTTTGATTTGATTTCAA
Organism: Schistocerca nitens; assembly: GCF_023898315.1. NCBI lineage: Eukaryota > Metazoa > Arthropoda > Insecta > Orthoptera > Acrididae > Schistocerca > Schistocerca nitens. Next base: position 637,017,794 of record NC_064616.1, on the reverse strand, counting down.
ATTATGAAACATAAGTAAACTAGGTAATGAGTCAGCGAAGTAAATTAGTCTGACTGCACCATTACAATGAAAGCCACGACATTTTTAAATGAAGTCCAAATATTTGTGTTGTCCAATTTTAAAATTGCCTTTTGCAAAGACGAATGAAATGGCAAGTAAATCTGGCAACTAGCCCATTCATACAATTAAGAGATGCTCTAAGAGAAAGACAGTCCTTAATTTTTGAAATATTGTACAGTGTAATTGTTCATGGATGATGGTATTTATCACATTCGATGAATATGTAATGCCCTCGTCAATGAGCCAGGAATAGCAGCTTGGAGAAGGAATCAGTTTTAACAAATATTTCGTTTTATTAGTATTGATGTGACGTGTCCTTAGTCGATTAAGAGTAACGATGTCTCTTCTCTTTTGTGCGCCAAGTTGAAAAACAGAGCGTAGCTAAATCTCCCAATACCATGTGCCTTTGATGTTACGGTCTATGTCCACATTTTTTGTCCATTCCGTTTTTACTTGGCTATAGAGTCCACTTCAAAAATCGCTGTGTGGTAGTGGAATACAGATAGTAGGCAGGTGCTGCACCATTTTCACCAGTTGATCTGCACGTTCGTTGCCTCTAATTCAAAGATGTACCCAAATCCATTTAAGATGAATCCGTTGACGCAGCTCTTTTGACGAGTCACAGTGGAATAGGTGAAGTCATACAAATACCTGCGTGTAGCACTTACTGAGGACATGAAATGGAACGATCACATAGGCTGTCATGGCTAATCCGTAGAATACTTCGGAAATACAATCTGTCTACAAACGAGATTTCTTGCGAATTACTCGTGCAACCAATTTTCTAATATTGCTTAAGTGTGTAGGACTCCTACCAAATAGGACTGAAACGGGATATTAAACGTAAACAGACTTGAGCAGTACGATTGGTGACAGGATATGGTGAGAGAGTATCACAGAGATGCTGAAAGATCGGAACTGGCAAACGCCTGAAGATATACGTAACCTATCCCGGTAAATTCCACTTACAGGGTTTCAAGAACTGGATATAAACATTCATTCTAGGAATATTTTAGGCGTAGTCAAATGAAAACGAGGCAGTTGGGAGAAAGTAAGCAATCTGTTTATTGTTTCAAAAGTAATCGCCATAACTTAATAAACATATCCTACTATGAGACAAGACAGTGAATTCCTTCACGGAAAATGAGATTGCCTATGGAATCATGATTTAACCCTTGCGCGCACCTCTTCGTCCAAAGCAAATTGACGGCTTGCATGTTGCCACTTAGTTTCGACTACGCTGCAGAAGCTTCATAGGGAAGTCCTTATACAGGGTGTTACAAAAAGGTACGGCCAAACTTTCAGGAAACATTCCTCACACACAAAGAAAGAAAATATATTATGTGCACATGTGTCCGGAAACGCTTAATTTCCATGTTAGAGCTCATTTTAGTTTCGTCAGTATGTACTGTACTTTCTCGATTCACCGCAAGTTGGCCCAATTGAAGGAAGGTAATGTTGACTTCGGTGCTTGTGTTGACATGCGACTCATTGCTCTACAGTATTAGCATCAAGCACATCAGTACGTAGTATCAATAGGTTAGTGTTCATCACGAACGTGGTTTTGCAGTCAGTGCAATGTTTACAAATGCGGAGTTGGCAGATGCCCATTTGATGTATGGATTAGCACGGGGCAATAGCCGTGGCGCGGTACGTTTGTATCGAGACAGATTTCCAGAACGAAGGTGTCCCGACAGGAAGACGTTCGAAGCAATTGATCGACGTCTTTGGGAGCACGGAACATTCCAACCTATGACTCGCGACTGGGGAAGACCTAGAACGACGAGGACACCTGCAGTGGACGAGGCAATTCTTCGTGCAGTTGAAGATAACCCTAATGTCAGCGTCAGAGAAGTTGCTGCTGTACAAGGTAACGTTGACCACGTCACTGTATGGAGAGTGCTACGGGAGAACCAGTTGTTTCCGTACCATGTACAGCGTGTGCAGACACTATCAGCAGCTGATTGGCCTCCACGGGTACACTTCTGCGAATGGTTCATCCAACAATGTGTCAATCCTCATTTCAGTGCAAATGTTCTCTTTACGGATGAGGCTTCATTCCAACGTGATCAAATTGTAAATTTTCACAATCAACATGTGTGGGCTGACAATCCGCACGCAATTGTGCAATCACGTCATCAACACAGATTTTCTGTGAAAGTTTGGGCAGGCATTGTTGGTGATGTCTTGATTGGGCCCCATGTTCTTCCACCTACGCTCAATGGAGCACGATATCATGATTTCATACGGGATACTCTACTTGTGCTGCTAGAACATGTGCCTTTACAAGTACGACACTACATGTGGTTCATGCACGATGGAGCTCCTGCACATTTCAGTCGAAGTGTTCGTACGCTTCTCAACAACAGATTCGGTGACCGATGGATTAGTAGAGGCGGACCAATTCCATGGCCTCCACGCTCTCCTGACCTCAACTCTCTTGACTTTCATTTATGGGGGCATTTGAAAGCTCTTGTCTACGCAACCCCGGTACCAAATGTAGAGACTCTTCGTGCTCGTATTGTGGACGCCTGTGATACAATACGTCATTCTCCGTGGCTGCACCAGCGCATCAGGGATTCCATGCGACGGAGGGTCGATGCATGTATCCTCGCTAACGGAGGACATTTTGAAAATTTCCTGTAACAAAGTGTTTGAAGTCACGCTGGTACGTTCTGTTGCTGTGTGTTTCCATTCCATGATTGATGTGATTTGAAGAGAAGTAATAAAATGAGCTCTAACATGGAAAGTAAGCGTTTCCGGACACATGTCCACATAACATATTTTCTTTCTTTGTGTGTGAGGAATGTTTCCTGAAAGTATGGCCGTACCTTTTTGTAACACCCTGTATATCTTCCATACATGCCAGATCCCCTCCCCCCTCCCCATCCCCCCCTGTAATTTCCGTATTCTTAGAGCTCTGAAGAAAGTTATTCGTGGCCGTCGATTTTCTCCGGACGGTGCACGCATGGGTAACAATCATAGTTCTGTAGGCAACCGCAAGCATTGACCGTCTGGTCTCACAGTAGGGTAGTTTTATTAAGTTATGGAGATTACTTTTGAAGTAATAAACAGTTACTTACGTCTTTCCCGCCGGCCGGTGTGGCCTAGCGGTTCTAGGCGCTTCAGTCTGGAACCGCGCGACCGCTACGGTCGCAGGTTCGAATCCTGCCTTGGGTATGGATGTGTGTGATGTCCTTAGGTTAGTTAGGTTTAAGTAGTTCTAAGTCCTAGGGGACTGATGACCTCACTTGTTAAGTCCCATAGTCCTCAGGACCATTTGAACCATTTGAACTTCTTTCCCATCTGCATCTACCCCTTTTATTTGGGGAGGCCTGTCTCAGCTTCCTCACGTTATACAGCAATGGTCATGCCAAAACATTACAGCCACTGCCCACCGCGAATATGTACGCTGCCTCTTGCCGCTGCGGGCCTGTTACGCGGTTAACTGAAGTATATAATCGGAACAGTGACGAATAGGGAATCGTTCTAGCGACGATGCAGGCCGCAAAGAGGGAAATCCATTGACATGTCTACATTTACATCCATACTCCGCAAGCCACCACACGGCGCTTGGCGAAGGGTACTCTGTACCACTACTAGTCATTTCCTTTCCTGTTCCGATCGCAAACAGAGCGAGGAGAAAACGACTGTCTATATATCTCTGATAAGCCCTAATTTCTCGAATCTGATCTTCGTGGTACTTACGCGAAATGTATGTTGGCAACAGTAGAACCGTTCTGCGTGCAGCATCAAATGCCGGTTCTCTAAATTTCCTCAGCAGTATTCATCGAAAATATCGTCGCCTTCCCCCCAGGGATTCCCATTTGAGTTCCCGAAGCATCTCTGCAATATATGCGTGTTGTTCTAACCTACTGGTAACAAATCTAGCAGTCCGCCACTGAATTGCTTCGGTGTTTTTCTTTAATCCGACCTGGTTGGACCCCCTGCACTCCAGCACTACTCAATAATAGGTCATACTAGCGTCCTATATGCTGTCTCCTTTATGGATGAATCACAATTTCCTAGAATTCTCCCAATGCTGAAAAAATACAACAGCCAAGATAGTATAAATATTTGTGTATTGGAAACAGTCTGTTTCGACGGACTTTGCTTTCAAAAAATGGTTCAAATGGCTCTGAGCACTATGGGACTCAACTGCTGAGGTCATAAGTCCCCTATAACTTAGAACTACTTAAACCTAACTAACCTAAAGACAACACACACATCCATGCCCGAGGCAGGATTCGAACCTGCGACCGTAGCGGTCGCGCGGTTCCGGACTGTAGCGCCAGAACCGCTCGGCCACCAGCGGCCGGCACTTTGCTTTCGTCTTCAGGTTTTAAAAATCTTTTTGTTATGAAACGTGTTCATTTTACGTTGGATCTCACCCCAGGTTGCCATGTGAATACAGATCAGCACATTACAAAGGGTTTGTCATTACCAAAATAACGCAAAGCACTGTGTGCAAATGGCCATGTCCATGTATACATCGTTTGGTGAGCGATCACAAGTTGCTTTAAGTTTTTAAATATTTTAGTTATGACACACCTTTTATAATGTACTGGTTTTATCCACATGACAGCTTGTGGTGAGGTCCATTGGGCACACTGGGACGAGCAAATCAGAAATGGCGAAGCTGGTCGCCTGCTCGTGTGCTCCTGTCGCGAACATCTGTAGAAAGTGACTGAAGGACGAGGAAACCCGGAGTATGCTACAATGTGTTGGACGTCCAGCCTCATAACAGAACATAGCGCAGGATAGCCGGAGATTTGTGGCAGGTCTGAAGGCAGCCAAAAGTGTTTCGGAACACATCGTTCAGCGCACATTGTTGAGCATTAAGTTCCGCAGCAAACGACACTTATGTGTACCCATGACCCAACGACGTCGTCAGTTACTACTGCAGTGCGCTCGGGATCATTCAGACTGATTCCTGGATCAATGGAAACGCCTGAGCTGAATCACGTTTCTTGTTACACAATGTCGATGATTGTGTCCGGATACCCCACCATCCAGGCGATCGACTGCTCCAAACGTGCACCTGGCTACGGACGCAGGCCGATGCGGTAATGTTATGCTTTGGAGGGCATTCACCTGGGCATCCTGGGACTTGTAGTGGTAACTGACGGCACCGTGACAGCTGTGGACTGCGCGAACATTATTGTCGACCACCTGTATCCCTTCATTCCTGGCTGCTGTCGCGCGGGTTAGCCGTGCGGTCATGGGCGCCTTGCCACGGTTCGCGCGGCTCCTCCCGTCGGAGGTTCGAATCCTCCCTTGGGCATGGGTGTGTAAGCCTAGGGAACGATGACCTCTGCAGTTTGGTCCCATAGGAACTTGCCACCTCCACTTTGGCTCCGATGGTATCTTCTACCACAATAACTGCCTGCATTACAAGGTTAGAACCGAAGTTTGAGGAGCATGATAGCGAACTCACGTTGATGTATTGGCCACCAAATTCGCCTGATCTCAACCCGATGGAAGATCTAGGACGCCACCGGGAGCCAGCTCTGCGCCCGCAAACAACTGTCCGTACTTTACAGGAATTGCGTGACCCGTACCTAGCCATCTGGTGCCACATCGAAATGAGAATTATGTGCTTCACTAACACACAAATTTGGTCATCTCATGCAAACATAAATGAATAAAAACGCTTAGGGGTGTGGAGTGGAATGACCACATTGGTTTATTCTTGTACAACGTCGAAACTTCCTGGAAGATAAAAATTGTGTGCCGGACCGAGACTCGAACTCGGGATCTTCGCTTTTTGTGGGCAAGTGCTCTACCATCTTTTTTTTTTAAATCTAATTTTGTTCGTTTTTGTTCGCTGCATCTGCTCGGGGCGGACGTCGTAAGACATCCATTTAAGTTCGTTGTTGATCCATTAACTCAGTTTTTTTTTTTTTTTTTTTTTTTTTTTTTTTTTTTTTTTTTTTACAGAGGGCAGCTAACCCTCTGCCCGAACACGCTGAGCTACCATGCCGGCCTGAGGTACAAAAGCACGACTCACGCCCCGTCCTCACAGCTTTACTTCCGCCAGTGCCCCGTTTCCTACTTTCCAAACTTGACAGAAGCTCTCCTGCGAACCTTGCTGCACTAGTACTCCTGGAAGAAAGGATTTTGCGGAGATATGGCTTAGCCACTGCCTGGGGAATGTTTCCAGAATGATATTTTCACTCTGCAGCGGAGTGTGCGCTGATATTAAACTTCCTGGCAAAATTAAAACTGTGCGCCAGACCGAGACTCGAACTCGGGACCTTTGCCTTTCGCGGGCAAGTGCTTTACCGTCTTTTTTTCTTTTTGTTCGTTGTTGATCGTTGTGTTTGGTCGTTGCGGACGTCACAATGACATCCGTTCAAGTTCGTTTGTTGATCCTTCCACTCAGTTTTTTTTTTTTTTTTATTATTATTACAGAGGCCAACCGGCTCTCTGACCGAACACGCTGAGCTACCGTGCCGGCATCAAGCACGACTCACGCCCCGTCCTCACAGCTTTACTTCCAGCAACAGTCCTTGTCATGACGCCGGCACGGTAGCTCAGTGTGTTCGGTCAGAGGGTTTAGCTACCCTCTGTAATAAAAAACTGAGTGAACGGATCTACGAACAACCTAAACGAGTGTCATCGGTCGCCCGCCACGAACAAAGTCAACGAACAATAGACCAAAATGAGATAAAAATAAATAAATAAATAAAGATGGTAGAGCACTTGCCCGCGAAAGACAGGGGTCCCGAGTTGGAGTCTCGGTCCGGCACACAGTTTTAATTTGCCAGAAAGTTTCGTATCAGCGCAAACTCCGCTGCAGAGTGAAAATCTCATTCCTGTACTACGTCATTGGGAGGCCTCGTTTCATTTAATAGAATTTTATCCAGAATCAAATGTGTGTGAATTCCTAAGGGACCAAACTGCTTAGGTCATCAGTCCCTAGACTTGCACACTACTTAAATTAACTTAAACTAACTTACGCTAAGACGAACACACACACCCATCCCCGAGGGAGGGGACTCGAACCTCCGGCGGGAGGGGCAGCGCAGACCGTGACATGATGCCTCAAACCGCGCGGCCACTCCGCGTGGCGAATTTTATCCGACTGCAGTCCGTCCGTGAGTGAGACCTCTATAAAACTTTGATGTTGTCTGCACTGGAATTCTGCTCGAATATGTGGGATCGATGTCCATTTGGGGAAACCAGGGATCTTCAGTGTTGAAGGAATAGCAGTGTAATCCGTTACGCTATGCCTTAGCTCATGAAACTGTCACAGACATACTGAAATGTTCGAATTTTGAGACACATGAAGAAGAGTGCTAACTATTTGACAACATTTCTGGAACCATCTTTCTGTGCAGCGATTAGAAATGCAACAGAGATCCGAAATATTCTCGTGATTATGCTGAAAAAATATTATGCTACTTTCAGTTCACACAGAGGTGTATGCATGGTCTGTGAAAGGAAGACGATAGCTCCCAATATATGATGCCAAGCATTTGGTAGTGATTTATAAACCACGCAACTAGGCACGTGTGTATTGTAAGAGCAAGAAATGTTTATGGACGTCCATGAGCATCGGGTTAAGACGTCTGGTTGCTATGCAAATTGAGAACTGAATATGAGTATGGAAATACACAGATTATTGTGAGTCATTAAACAACTTATCAGCTTCTGATTCGGATATTTACTAACAACAATTTGAACTAGTTACGTGTGCGAGTGTGTAGAGCAACTACCGTCGAGTGTATGAAATAGAACAATCAAATGGAGAGTTGAGCACCTTCATTCGGCCCCCGTGTGAACTGTGAAGAGAATACCAGATCAGTGGGGGAACTTAGACAGTCATTACCTTATTTTCTATTCCTACATGACACACGATAAACATCTCACACTGTTGCTACAATTAAGCATCATTTGCTGTGACTGATGCAATATATAGGTCTAGAAGTAGGAGTGTCAGTAAAAGGTAATTGTATCTTCATCATCGCCACGATGCTATCCTTTTGGATGGGCGGTGACTAATCTTCAGCATCAGCCCAATGTTTATACAGTTGTTTTCTTCATACTTCGTCGTTGAAAACAATATTTTTGCGTGTGGATTTAGTTTTCCGTATGCATAATGTTTTTCTTGATAACAACTGATATGCATTCTTGACGTTTCAAGTGGCCACAATCGTCAAATAGTCAGCTTTCACATCTTACGCATGTGAATAAAAGCTACGTTTTCTGATTACCCCATATAGTAAAATAGTAGAGTTTTTGCAGGTTTTAAGCGTATTGTCGTATAAAATTTCTGCTAACACACTTCAAGCTCGTTCGTAATTAATGATCAGTTTTCATTAGACAAGATGGTCACAATTCAGCTTCGCCATTCAAACAGCTACGCTGTAGTCTGTTGTATATCTGTGACCCTAGACACTTATTTTCATGCGCTTCCAGTCGTTTGGATTTTGTTTTTCCTTTATTGAGTTTCGACGGGGCGGGCTGGCAGCAGCTTAGTACGTCGCTCTTCAGCCTACAGAATTTGTTTTAAAAAAATGAAGATAATAAATAATAAAAGCAGGCGATGAAATCGGTGACTTAAATGGTAAAATAGCGGAAAATTGTGGAACTTAAAACATAAAACAAATGGTTGGTGATGCTAATAAAATACACAGGAAGCAGACAGGTAAAATAACAGACAGACAGTCGTTTGGAGAGTACGGACTATCGAAGTTTATTGAGACGACTTGTCGGAGTAAGAGTATGTTAAGAATCTAGCCCACTACTGTCAACAAAATGCTGAAACTGTGAAGTTATAGTCAAACCGCAGGTTTATTAAAACACACACACACAGAACACACACAGACGAACAATATTCAATTATTTCGCACGCAATACGAATCTGGGAATGAAGAGCGTGCCAACTGCGCTTCCTGACGCCTGTTGTTGGCGGGGTCTACGTAGTTACTCTGTTACTGCACAGATGGCGGGCAAATCCTTGCATGGGGTGTGACGAAAGGCAACTGCCGCTTGCGCTTGCCGTCACACGGAAGTGGAACAGTGGTGGGTGAAATACACTCGTCGTTTCTCGTACATCAGAAGAATATTGCAAATTCTGTGACTTCTGAAGAGTTTGCTGACCATGACAACGTTGGATTTCGACTGATAAGGCCCATAAACACAGTTCGAGGTATTTATCATGTCATGTCATTTAACTATACTAACGTAAATGTGTTATATACGTTTCCCATGGCTAAACAGAAGACAGCTTATTTACAAGTAAAGGACCGTCAGCCTAAATTATAGTTAAGTATCTTCTGTCGTGTAAACGTTCCTTACTACTTTTCCTGACAGATACATTAGAAACTGTTTACTGTACACGTCCTGGTTTCCGATACATAACCTATATTAAGCATTAATTTAGTGTTAAAGATTCATCGTTTTGTTTACGAGTATAACAGGCAAATAAATTGTCAGTTCTCTTCTTGCCTGACACCTCATTTAATTTAAGAATGTTTGAATTAGATTAAATTAATTCTCTTTGGAAACGGTTGTTGACGTTTGGTTATTCCAAACAAATATTGCTTTGTTTTTATACATAAAAATTAAATACGTTACCGATAGGTTTCTAGAAGTAGCCTTTCTTGACGTAACTTTCTTTTTGAAACCGCAGTTTGATTAGCGAACACATCTACACGTGGTACAGCGTTGTTTACTGACGCTCTGAAATGAATGGCAACGTTTAAATAAAGACAGCATTATTACAGAAATAAAGGATTATTATTATGGTAGCACATTAATTTTGCACTCTGATAGGATAATCCGCTTTGCTTTAGTTTAACACTATAGTAAACTTTTGTGAGAGTGCACCTCAAAAGAAGGATACCGTATGGATGGAGTTCGTCAGTGACTTATCTGGCATATCAAAATATCGTGTTTACCGTAAGATTGTCAGTTCGCAGCTGCTGGTCTCCGTCACTACTTGAAATACAGTGGCGACTTGCTCTCATCGCGACTGATGAGTTAGCACTTATATCGATGTCGCTCTGGTTGCGCGATATTTATAAAGGCGCGCACAGCATTTAGTATCCAAAATTCTAATCCAGTTTTTTTTTCTATATTTAACGAAAAGATGGGCCTGCTATGAAAGTCAACCACTAAAAGACTAAAAACCAGAAGCATATGCCTAGTCCAAAAATTTTATCTTCACAATACTTCATTAAAGCGTTCGTGTGACTTCAGGATCATAGAGAGAAGACCACAATTATTCAACACCGAACTGTTTCCGAAGCGGATGTATCTTTCTTTAACCATGTGTAGTAGACTAGCACAGCTTCAGGAAAGGCTAAAGAGAGAGAGAGAGCTTACTGTATTTGCGCTGTTACATGGATCCCTTTTAAAAGTGAAGAATGAGATCGGATGAAATATTCTGAAGGGCAGTAATATCTAGTACTTGTGCATTACAAATTTCTGTTTACGAAGGTAGTGTACCATCACTGTGTTAATGGATTGGTATTTCAGATCATTTGAGTTAACTACTTTCTTCCTACAGACGCGTCGATTCCTAGTTTGATTTGACAAGAGAGTGATTGTATCTGAAGGAGGAAAAGCAGCATATCAAACTTGCGAGTGGAAAGGCTAAGTTCCAATATAATGTGAGAGTCAGATTTTTCTATGCCCTAGCTGTCTGCAGAGTCTTTCAACATCACACATTCAGCAACCAAAATGAAGTATTTATGTTCGTGAATTACATTAAACAAAACTATTGTAACGTCCTTAATTCAGCAAGCAACAATGCAGATGAAGTGACTCGACCAATCGTGTGAAATTTGCTGTAAACTGTGGAAGTGCTCTGAATTTTTCATATGAATTTCTTTCAAAATTTTACCACCAGAATGGGTCATTGACACTGTTAAGAAGTATACCTTCCGTATAGATTAAAACAATGTAGGTGAGGACTTGCTAATCCTCTCCTTTGCCCATGAAGGGAAACATCTTGGCTAGGGACACCGTCAGATATTCAGTTTTCACCTTAGCTAACCACTAATAACTAACTGGGAGCTTCAACTTTTACAGCTATGAACTGAAAGTGAACTGCAGAAGTGCAACTTTCATTACCGTATTGTTGTGGTTTGCAAAGTTATGCATCGCACAGCGAAATGCATTGGCTGCCAGCACGGATCGCTTGGATTCTTTTTCTTAAAAAAAATAGCCTTATGAGTAATAACTGCTTTAATTTAGCATTTATCTTCAGATTCTCGGGGCAAGCGTCGTTTAAAGAGATGCCATTCTTAAAAGTGATAAAACACGTCTCCTGGAATCCCTAATGCCCGGGGACCACCTAATAATATTTTGGACGTGTTATGTTTGGCAGTTCCATGAAATGAACTGCCAGGAATATTTTTCCATCTATATAATATTGTGCAACCAACACTCACGTAGGCTTGCTAACAAGTCGCGCGAGAAACGTCAGAGAAATGTTTCCGAGACACCGCATGCAGTCGCGTGCACTGAGGATGATAGTTGTGGGTGCCTTTAGAAATCTTAAGAAAAGCCATGCCTCCTAACATCCGCGATACGAAATGCTCGTGAGTTCAGTCAAATCATTTTTAGCGTGTAAAGGGGTTTCTGCTCATTATCTATTACAAACGCGCTTGGCTGCGACAGTAGCCTGTTTCCTAATTTTGAACGAGTCTGGGAGGTGTGAGTCATGGCCACTGGGGTGATGAATCATGCCCTGACTTTAATTAACATGATAACTGCACTCTTCTCTGGTATGCGTGAATACATCTCGTGTCACTGAGTTCGTTCCACTCATGTTGCTCTTCGTTAATTTTCCATAGTTCTTGGTTGCCGTTATCATTAACTTTGAAATCTACGATTTCACACACTCTTCAGGTCTCGTCACCGTAATGAGTATGACGTACGAGAGGCGTTCAGTAAATAATGCAACATTTTTTTCTGAAAGCCGGTTGGTTGTATTCAGTGTTCCAATACATTATGTTACTCCATTTTTTTGTTTGCAAAACCCCACCTTTCAACATAATCTCCGTCAATACGGTGGCCTTACGCCACTTTACTTACTGGTAGGACCTGTATGCCCGCGTGGTAGCACTCTACAGGTCGACGGCGGTACTACCATCTTGCTTCATCAATAACCTTCCTATCATCCAGGTATTGTCCGCCCCCGGTAGCTGAGTGGTCAGCGCGACAGAATGTTAATCCTAAGGGCCCGGGTTTGATTCCCGGCTGGGTCGGAGATTTTCTCCGCTCAGGGACTGGGTGTTGTGTTGTCCTCATCATCATAATTTCATCGCCATCGACGCGCAAGTCGCCGAAGTGGCGTCAAATCGAAAGACTTGCACCCGGCGAACGGTCTACCTGCCGGGAGGCCCTAGTCACACGACATTTTATTTATACAGGTAATGCTTCCCGCGGAGTGCATCCTTTACTGGGCCACATAACTGGAAGCCGGAAGGCGTGAGATTGTGGAAAGGATGAGGAGGAAAAGTCCATTCCATTGTGGTTTTGTAAGATCCTCTCGGCTGCGTGTGAGACATTGCGTTGTCATGGAGAAGAAGTTAGTTTGCATTTTTGTGGCGACACATACGCTAAAGTCGTTTCTTCAATTTCTGAGTGTGGCACACAACACATCAGAGTTGATCGTTCCACAGTGAGGGAGAACATCAAAGATAATACTCCCTTCAGAGTCCCAGAAGGCTGTCGCCATGAATTCACCAGCTAAGGGTGCAGCTTTGAACGTTCTATTCGAAGGAGAGGTGGTGTGGCGCCACTTCATGGATTGTCCTTTTGTTTCCGGCTCAAAGTGATGAATCCATGCTTCATAGCCTGCAACGATGTTCGACAAAAATTTTTCAAGATCAGCCCCGTAACGCGCAAGCAATTCCGCGCAGTTGGTCCTGCGTTGCTCTTAATGGTCTCCTATTGCCGGCGAGGAACCCAGCAGGCATACTCGTTTGAGTACCCCAACTGGTAGATGAGTGTGTCAACATTACCAACAGACGTCCAGTTGAGCAGTGAGGTGTTTGTGATACGTCGATCACCTCGAATAAGTGTCGGCACGTTCCAACATTGCAGGAAACACAGTTGTGTGCGGCCGGCCCAGCACGCGGGAGATCGGACAGGTTTGGGCTATCGTGTTTCGATGATGACAAAAGCCTCGCCCAACGACTCACCGTGCTTTTGTTCACTTTCAGGCCTCTGTAGATATTCTACAAGCGCCTATGAATATCTGAGATGCACTGGTTTTCCGCCAAAAGTTTAGTGACAGCTCTGTGCTTGGAGCGCACCTCCGTTACAGACGTCATTTTGAAGGCTACGTACAGCGCCGCCACCTATCTGAACTTCATGAAACCATAGGGGCCGAAGGGGACATTTTCTACGATGTCCACAACTTCCGCATATTTTAACCAAAATTGACTGAGTAAGAGTTTGCATTGTTTATTAAACGCTCTACTTAGTTACAGTAGTTATACTGATAGGCATAGTCAATCATGAATAGAGCTTCAACCTGCGTCGTCACCGAAGTTCCGGCGAGGCTTGAGCGTGCATTTTTCGCGACATCTTTCAGTTATTCAGGCGCAAGCGATGTGCCCATACACACTGACCAAAGCTGTCCATGGCATTAGAGGCGGCGTTGCAACACGCTTGCACGCATTGCAGCGTTATTTCGTGGTCTACTGTGACGGTTCATATACACCTATACTCTGCAAGCCACCTGATTGTATGGAGGAGTGTACTTCAGGTACCACAACTGATCCCATCTTCCCATGTTCCATACGCGAATGGCGCGTAGAAAGAATGATTATCAATAAACTTCAGTATTAACCATAATTTCTCGAATTTTCTTGCGGTGGTCATTTCGAGATACGTATGTGGAAGGAAGTAATATGTTGTACAGCTCTTCCTGGAACGTAGCATCTCGGAAGTTCAATAGGAAATTGTACATAATGCACAACGGCTCTCTTGTAGATTCTGCCACTGGAGTTTACTATGCATCTCCGTAACGTTCTCGCGCTGACTAAGCGATCCCGTGACGAAACGCGCCGCTCTTTGTCGGTTCTTATCTCTTTCTTCTATTAATACGATCTGGTAAGTGTCCCAGATTGATGACAAGTACTCAACCATCGGCCCCCCAAGTGTTTTGAACACCACTTCTTTCACGAGTGGTTTTCGTACTATCCGTTTTACTTGGTCGTTCCACTTAAGGTCGCTTCGAATGCTTACTCCTAGATATTTTATGGAAATTATTGTTTTCAGCAGTTTGTCACCAATAGTGAAACTATATGATCAATCGTACCCCAATCTCGACTTTATTTTGCGAAACTATAGCTGTGTTTCCCGAAAATGTTTTTCTCCCAGAGTCAGATAATATTTCTTTTCATTTTGATAGCATACCACTTAACAAAAGTTAGTTTATCTGTAACCATGTTTTTCTTCTTCTTTCTTTCTTCCTTTTTTTGTCTGCGCCCATTCACCCTTTCACGAAAGTGCAATTGAGATACAACAAAAAGGATGTCATTGGTGTGAACAGTTGCTCAGCCCACTATATTTACCGTCAGTAAATGGATTAGGGGTGTAAGGTACGAGAATAAAGGACAGCACATTGAACCCCGAGGACAAGCTTATGTGGCCATTGTGATAATCTTATGCTACCAATCACTCAGCTGCAAGTCGTACAGAGAGGGGAACCTCTCATAGTAGATGAATCCTAAAGACCCCCATCTACCTCTGACCTACACCTCAGCCTATTTTGAATCTTATACATTTCTTGAAACAGCTTTTAATTCTTAGCTTAGTGAGTGTAAAACGGGAGCCACAATGACAGCGTGGTGGGTGCTCATTATGGGGGAAATGACCATGAGTCAGCCAAGTATGGCCAATGTGGAGACAGCGAAGGATGGTCGAGTCCTCGGAAGAGGCCTGCATGGAGGACCTCCACAGATTCGTAGTCTCCTTTATCACCTGTGTTTTGTTTGGTAAAGTCAGAGTGAGCCATTCTGTGTTCCAGGCAACTAAAACTTGATGGTATAGTACTGATTGGAGGTATGTTTCCAGAATACCGATCTCAAGAGATGTTTTACTGGTAGCATTTTTGGCCAGGCTAGAGTTCATTCGCCTGGCTCTCAACATGCTCTGGGGTCCAGAAAAAGGTCACTGAGTGTCCATACTGTTCAAGGGCATACAGCGAATCTTTGATAGCAATGACAAAGGGATGGCGAGGGTAGCACTAGTCTAGAGCTTGCAAACTGCTCAAGGAGTCGCTGCTGGAAGAGATATGCTCAAGAGCACGAGAGATGGCTACCAACTCTGCAGTGGAAACACTACAGCTATCCAGCAAGGAGAGTTCAGTATGTCCTGCGTGAGTATAAGCAAAGCCAACATGGCCAGCAACCATCGAGCCATCAGTGTAGCCAACTTTTGTACCCTGGTATGCGCCAAGGATGGAGAAAAATTGGTGGCAGAGGGCCTCAGAATGAACTGTGTCTTTTGGACCTTGTGATACGTCAAGACAAAGCTGAGGCTGAGGGATACACCACAGAGGTGTACAAGGTGAGTCCACAGAAGAGTTGGAAGTGGGTACAACTGTAGTTCGGAGAGAATAGACTGGTTGAGGATTGCAATCTCAATCCCTGGCCAGGGCCGCCATTGCAGGAGATGGATTACCATGTTTGGAAAGAAGGGACGGTAGTTTGGATGTTTAGGAGAGTTGCGAACATGGGTAACATAATTGACAAGCTGTTGTTGGCGCCTGTCCACTATGGAGGAACCCCAGCCTCCACAAGTAAGCTATTCACTGGGCTAGTTCAAAAGGCTCTTATCACAAGTCCCGCGCCCGGGGGCTGAGTGTTTGTGTTGTCCTCATCTTTTCATCCTCATCATCATCATTCGTGACAGTGGCTGGATTGGACTGTGTAAAAATTGGACCGTGTAAAAATTGGGACTCTGTAAGGGCGCTGATTACTGCGCAGTTGAGCACCCCACAAACTAATCATCATCATCATAACTCCTGCAGTGGTGTATTGGATCAAGTATCTGCAATGTTGAGGGTGATGCTGAACAGTGTTCCAGACTCCCATAATCTAGGCAGGATTGTATCACGGCTTCATAAAGCTGCAGAAAGGTAGTGTGATCTGCACCCCAGCTGGTATTACTCAGGCAGCAAAGTGTATTAAGGTGCAGCCAGTACTTTCATTTAAGCTAGCGAAGATGAGGAATCTATGTCAACCGAGAATCGAAGACTGGTCCTAAAAAGCAGTAAGTCTCCACCACATTGAGTAGTTGGTTGTCGAGGTAAATCTCTGGTTGGAGGTGAACGGTATGGCATCGACAGAAGTGTATGATGCAATTCTTGATGGCGAAAAATCGAAAGCCACGGGTGAGGGGCCATGCCTGCACCTTTTGCATGGCGCCTTGCCATCGACGTCCAGTGACACCCATAGTAGAGGAGTAACAGCACAGGCAAAAGTCGTCAGCATTCAAGGGTTATGATACTGAGGCCTCCATAACTGCTGCTAGATCATTGATGGCTACTAGGAAGAGAGGGATACTCAGTACAGAGCTCTGTGGGACCCCATTCTCTTGGCTATGGGGCATAATGTGGGAAGCACCAACTCGGACCCAGAACTTAACGGTGTGACAGGAAGTTCTGAATGAAAATTGGGAGTGGACTCTGGAGACCTCACTCATGATGTGGTGTCGCCATATGGTGTCATAGGCCTTTTGTAGGTCGAAGAAGACAGCTACAGGGTGCTGACGTCAGGCCAAAGTTGTTCGGATGGCAGACTCCAGGTAACCAGATTATAAGTCGTGGAATGGCCTTGATGAAAGCCTCCCTGGGATGGAGCCAGAAGACCCCAAGGCATTTATAGAGAACGTGGGTCAAATTTATTAGGGGATAACTGTCAACCTTTAGAGGGTGCTTAACCGATTTCAGGACTGGGGAAATGCGGTTTTCTCGCCATTGCGATGGGAACTGACCCTCACTCCAGATGCAGTTAAAGCTGGCAAGGATATGACGCTGACAATACGCTGGTAGGTGCTTGATCATTTGGTTGTGGATGCGGTGTGGCCCTGGGGCTGTATCAGGGCAGTGGGCGAAGACCCTGATGAATTCCCACTCAGTGAATGGAGTATTATATAGCTCCAGGTGGTGTGTAGTAGAAGAGAACTGCTTTCCCTCCAGCCGCTGTTTTCGGACACGAAAGGCAGGTTGATAATGCTCAGATGCTAATGTTTGAGCAGAGTGCAGAGAAAAATGTTTGGCGACAGCGTCGAAGTCAGTGTACACAGCGCCCTTCAAGGTAATACCAGCTACACCTGCAGGTGTCTAGTATCCATAGATATGTTTGATCTTAGCCCACACATGCTACCGAGAGGTATGTTTGTTTGTTTTGTTTTTGGGTGCAAAAACAACTTGGGTCATATGCGCCCATGTCAAAACTGTAGAACACGAAGCCAGAGAGGAGTTAAAAAACGACTACATCAGTCTCAGTGGACATAAAAGAAGACATCTAAAATGGGGACGTGGAGAAAGGTCTATAAAATACATCATAGAGAAACGGAGGTCCAGTAAAAAAAAATGGTTCAAATGGCTCTGAGCACTATGGGACTTAACATCTATGGTCATCAGTCCCCTAGAACTTAGAACTACTTAAACCTAACCAACCTAAGGACAGCACACAACACCCAGCCATCACGAGGCAGAGAAAATCCCTGACCCCGCCGGGAATCGAACCCGGGAACCCGGGCGTGGGAAGCGAGAACGGTACCGCACGACCACGAGATGCGGGCGGAGGTCCAGTACTAAAAATTAAATCGCCTTTGCCATATTGCTATGACTGATAAAAAGTAAAATGCGGTCGTCAGCCCTTGTGTCATTCACTAAAACATCCGATAATTCAAGACGGCAAACCCAAGCAGGAATGTAAACGGTTAAAAATTGGGCATGCCATTAGGAAATGGTGGACAGTTAAAACTTGGGGGCAGTGTGCACAAAATGGTGGGGAGTGCCACTTAACAAATGACGATGGCTAAAAAGCCAGTGCCCAATACGCAGCCTAGTTAAAACGACCTCCTCCCTGTGGGAGGGCAGAGAGGAGAGAGGTATGTAATCTGATGGTTGAAACACAGGGTCACTTCCCATCTTTTTATTAGGTAGTGGACCCAGGTACGAAGCCACATAAAGGCAACGAGGTGCTCCATCAATGAGTGCTGCTTATGGTATTGGAGAACCTACCTACGATCTCGAATGGCTTCTGCAATTTCCGAGAACCGCCAGTTCACTGCCTTCTGTCGGCTTGAGGCCCCGAGGAACAGAGGATTGCGAAACCAGCTGCTGAAAGAATGACTGTTGTTGTGCTCTGGACTGGCTCATCAGTATCTCCATACAGCAGGGAGCCAAGGTCGACAGCATCCCAGTCAGCGTTGTTGTGATTCCCATCTGGGCAGGCATTCCGGGAAGTGACTCTGAGGGAGGGACAGGAAGATCCAGAAATGGTCACTACCTCATAAGTCATCATGGACCCCCCCCAGAGGATGGGTGGGAGAAGACAGGGGTTCAAATGAAAAGGTATATGGCCAAGAAGGTTCCATGTGCCACACTGAAATGTGTGAGGGTGCAAGTATTCACAAGGCAAAGGTCAAGTTGTGCCAGGAAATTTTTGAAATATTTACTGCAGCCAGTGACTACAGTTCCACTCCACAAAGGGTAATGGGTGTCGAAATCACCACAGATTAGAAAAGATGGGGAGAGCTTATGAACCAATGTGAACAGTATGTTCTGAGACACTTCACCATTAAGACAAAGGTAAACATTGCAGATGGTAATGTCCTGAAATGCCCTTACCTGAACATCTACAGCCTCCAAACGTGTAATATTTGGCATGGAGAATAATATTTTCAGTGTACAGTGAGGCTAATGAAGGGACCAAGGGGGCAGCTTTCGCCGTAGGGTCACCAGCTGCCACTGTAATGGCAGCAATATACATAGGTTCTGGGTCCCATTGTGTGGTGTGAACCAGGGCTCCAGTGGCCGCCAGAAGCTCTGCCTCAGCCACAGGAGTGGAATAGGCGGTATCTGGTGGCGTGGAGGCCACTGGAATATCCTTATTGGAGGACTTTTTCTTGTCTTTTCTCTCCTTGATGGATTTTGATGACTGTGAGGGCTTCTCTGAACCAGTTTCAGGTAAAGAGGTTGATTGTGAAGTGCTGCGACCAGCAGCCTGTTGCTCCTTCAGCCACTGGTTGGTGTCCAGTTGTAGACTGGCAGAACACTTGGAAGAAAGTACCCTGAGGGGGACCTTCCTGGCGAGAGAAGCGAGAGGAAGGTGATTTGTCTCTGGCCAGGAGGTGGGCACCAATTTCTCTGGTGGGTGGGAAGCCATTGATCCCAAAGTAGGTGTAGCTGAAGCAGCAAGAGGGGAGCCCGTAACCATCATGAGGGCAGGCATGGTTGAGCAGCCCTGAGTGGCCACTGTAGGAGGCGTAATGGGCAGGAGTACTGTCACTGAAGGGGGCGACGTCATAGCTGTAGCTATGACATTATTTGATATGCTTTGTGCAGCCACTCACACTACGTCTTGGTCTCTTGGAAACCGTTTGTCCAGTCTTGTATTCTTGAATTTTCATTTCTCTCTGTGGGAAAGATCAGAGGCTGATGAGCAAGGAGAATGGCGCTTTCCACAGTTGACAAAGATGAAGGGAGTTGCACAGGGAGTGCTCGCATTATGGGAGAGTGGGTGGGAGGGCGAGGACCAGGGCGAGGGGCATACAGTTTGACATCGCATTGGTATACCATCACCTTGACCTTTTCAGACAATGAATCGCTCTTAAAGGCCAAGATGAAGGCTCTGGTAGCAACCCTAGTGTTGTCTGGCCCCTATCTACACGACAGGCAGTGTACAACCCATGGCTCCAGGTTAGACTTACGGTGAGTGACAATCACCGGTATGTCACTCATCTTGTTACAAGCGAGCAGCGCCTGTGACTGGGTAGGGGATGCCATTTTGATCAGAACTGACCCACTTTTCATTTTAGGCACTTGCCTAAACTTTTCTTCCAAGTTCTCCATAAATAGCAAGGGGTTTGTGACCAAGAAGGAATTACCATCAGTCCTTGTAAATACCAAGTATTGTGGGGAGTGTTGCTCCACTTGCCACTTAGCCACATAGCCACATATACCTACCATGGTATAACCATGGAAGGGAGCATTTTAGGATCTTACGAGGGACGTTTGAAAAGTCCATGCAAAGACAGAGAGATGGCACCACCGGCACGTATCGAGGTCATGTTTAGTTAGTAGCATCTTTGGAAAGAAAGCACACCACGTTTCAGCCATATTGGTCTATTTCTTTGTGTTTGCCATTCGTGTGAATCAAGGAAGTCGAGTGATTGTCAAAAAATGGACGAAAAAGAATTTCGTGTGGTGATTAAACATTACTTTATGAAAGGCAAAACGCCTCAGGAGACTAAAGAGAAGCTTGATAAACATTACGGTGGCTCTGCACCTTCGGTTAGAACAGTTTATACGTGGTTTAAAAATTTTCGGAGTGACCATATGGGCACAAGTAGTGCTGAAAGTTCTAGACGCGCTGTGAAGGTTACGACTCTAGAAATCATTGATAAAATCCATGATATGGTGATGCATGACAGAGGAGTTAAGGTGCATGAGATTGCTAGTGCTGTGGGCATCTCGAATGAACGGGTACATAATATTTTGCATAAACATTTCGACATGAGAAAGCTATCCGCAAAATGGGTTCCGCGATTGCTCACCCTTGACCAAGAATGGAATCGTGTGAAGTGTTACAAGGATGGTTTGCAGCTGTTGAGTAAGAATCCACAGGACGTTAAGCGTCGTTTCGTCACTGTGGATGAAACATGAATACATTACTATACTCCTGAGACCAAACAACAATCTAAACAATGGGTTACCAAGGGAGAATCCGCACCAAAAAAGGCGAAGACCATCCCTTCGGCTGGAAAGGTTATGGCGGCTGTCTTTTGGGATTCGCAAGGGATAATCCTTATCGACTATCCGGAAAAGGGTAAAACTATTACAGGTGCATATTATTCATCGTTATTGGTCCGTTTGAAAACCGAACAAGAGAAACGCCGGCGATTGGACAGCAAAAAAGTCCTTTCGCATCACGACAATGCACCAGCACACACCTCAGCAGTTGTGGTCGCAAAATTATTGGAAATAATTCCATATCGTTTCACATCCCCCCTATTCTCCACACTTGGCTCCCTCGGACTACTATTTTTTCCCAAATTTGATGAAATGACTGGCGGGACGAAGATTTTATTCAAACGAGGAGGCGATTGCAGCAACTAATAGCTATTTTGCAGATTTGCACAATTCCTATTATTCGGAACGGATCAACAAATTATAACAGCTTTAGACGATGTGTATATGTTTAAAAGGAGACTATGTCGAAAAATAAAAAAGTTTACCCCAATCACATATGTAGTTTCTACTTTTGCACGGACTTTTCAAACGCCCCTCGTATCTCTCTGCATTGAAAGAGGACTGTCCTTTCATAGAAACTGCTGAGGCTGTATGGACACCAGAGGGAGATAACTTCATCCGCTTCATTGGCAGCTAATCCACCATGGTGCCACCCACTCCAAATGGGGGCTCTCACCATGGGTACTATCTAGCCTCAGCAACAGCTACCTGGCCAGTAATCCATTGCTCGGAGTCCCTGTGCCCAGTCATGATGAGTACATACTCTTTGGCATACATTGGGAGTTATCAGCTCCGACACCAATAGTGCGATCCCTGTGTGGTCAGGTGGCTACCACCGTGCAGATACTTGACGACTCCCCACAATGGGATGGCTACTGTGCTGGGTTTTGGGTGTATTACTGTATTAAAGGGAAGGGTACACAGATGGAAAGGCACGAAGGTGAAGTATTTGGGCAACCTTCCCTGCACGATCCGCACTTCTGAAGAATTTTGAAAATTGGTGGCAGGTCTAACCCAGCAATGGGGACCATGCTTATTTAATGAACAGTTGTGGAATACGCTGGAAGTGGAAACTTGAAGCCCGATCATAAGCCAGGTCCAAGCAAAGTCAGCACCAAGAAAACCATCTGATGGAGAGGCAGAAGGAGAAAGGGATAGCAGAAGTATAAGCACGCAGCATGGAAAGGAAGTAATCCTGTAAAGGCTGAGGCCGTGTGGTAGCCAATGACGCACCCACGAGAGTTGAGCCCCCTTCGGAGTATGAACTTGTTTCACAAATGGACTAATGACCTTGTAGTTTCGTCCTTTAAACCCAATACAAATAGCCAAGCACGCTATCAGAGTTATTCAAATGTTCGACCGATGCAATCACAGGGGGACTCTGAGTCTTAATTAGTCTGAACATTTCTGCCTGTCATAGGTTGTCCTATACATCTGCGATGTATATCATACCTGAAATTTCATATTTCAGAGTCGCTTGATGGAGAGTTCCAAAGCTGAATGGACTGCATCATCAGTTTGTTTACTTTTTAGAAATCCATACTGACAACCTCGTGAGTTGCCTGCATTTGTGCTTGTAACAGCCATTCTCGGTTCATAGCACGAGTATTGCTCAGAAAAAAGTGGTCTGTTACTTTCCGGTTCTTGCGCGACTGTCAGTACCCTATTTAATAAATAATGAGTTGGTTCCTGGTTCTTTTCCGATTCTGAGAAACACTTTCTAGTTCCATCTGCTCGTTAATTATGGATTTTTTTTTGCTATGGGGCTTCACTTCTGAGGTCATCAGTCTCCTAGAACTTAGAACTACTTAAACCTAACTAATCTAAGGACATCACACACATCCATGCCCGAGGCAGGATTCGAACCTGCGACCGTAGCGGTCGCGCGGTTCCAGACTGTAGCGCCCAGAACCGCTCGGCCACTCCGGCCGGCTATGGATGTAAGAAAGGGCACAATCACCATTGTCACCATTTTAAAGCCTTGGGGCAGTTGCCGTCCGCACCTTCCGGCATTGCTTTTCGAAGTACTGCAATAGCCAATCCGACAGCGTTTTGAGAAAAATGGCATGACAGTAGAATTGCTTGTGTATTCTGCCTGCATATCCTGTCTTCTTCACATATGCTGTTTTTATCATCTTCCAACGGCTCATTTGAGAAGAGCTTAGTGGAAAAATACTGTGCTTAGCGGAATCTTATTGTAGCACCACCAGCTCATCGGATAGCAGGCACAGCCTAGAGAGCCACGAGTTTCTCCGTCACTAGACGGTACGGTTCTCCCCAGATACAGCGATTGTTTGCTGGCGCAGGTGCTGTTTCCAGTGGATCTTCTAGGTTTGAAATAATTTAACTCTGCATCTCTCTTTGATACTTGGAGAGCAAAATTAAATTTCTATTCCTCTCCTATCAGATAAAATGGTTCAAATGGCTCTGAGCACTATGGGACTCAACTGCTGTGGTTATCAGTCCCCTAGAACTTAGAACTACTTAAACCTAACTAACCTAAGGACATCACACACATCCATGCCCGAGGCAGGATTCGAACCTGCGACCGTAGCAGTCGCACGGTTCCGGACTGCGCGCCTAGAACCGCGAGACCACCGCGGCCGGCTCCTATCAGATATATCTGGATTCTTCTGGAGGAACCTGTTTTTGGCTGTCAAGAGGGAAAGCGGTTCCACTATGTAATCGATGAGTGTATTTTCTTAGTCGCTGTGTGTTTTATCTGTAGTCACAGAAGTAATTCTGTGGCAAAATAAAGCCTTTAATCGCATTAACAGTTAGCAGGAACTACTTTGGTCAATAGCTCCTCCCGGTGCGGTTTTTGCTAATGTTTTTAATCAAATGTTCCCGTAGTCATTGTGCTCTCTTTATCGGGCGATACTCTAAATTCGTCGTCTATAGTGAAGAAGATGGCATTGTGATCATTGCATTTGCGCAATGTTGAGCTTTGAAATTCGTTATCGGGGATACATCTCGTGTAAGTATTTGATGTATATACTAGATTTGTTTCCCTGTATTCCGACCTCGGTGGTAACGGTGTATTTATCACATAACTAAATTTTCGCTGTTGTACACCCCATAATTAGAACCACTGTTGTCACTTCAGCATTTATATGGTTTCTTGGCGAAGTGAAAATTACGATTTCTGAAAGCTCATACCATCCCCGCCCAGTTCCTCACTAATGTTTTGTTCTTCGGCCATAAACAAGTCACCGGGTACACCTTTGAGTTTTAAAATTCGAATACCACGCGAGAATGTCTAGTATGAATTAAAGGCATGGATGCGGACTGCGTGACATTAGGGTTTACAGGTTTGTGTACTTTCTTTAAGTCCGTATTATATTGGGAAATCTAACAGTTTGTCTCCTGATTAGTTAAAACGAGAACTGTACGATTGTTAGCACGCTGCACACGTTCAACGTCACACAATCATTGTCCTGAGTTATAAAAAACGGGATGGTCGATCCTTCAGGATGCCAGCCACATATTACACTTTGCCATGCAACCCACAGTATCTTGCAGAGCACAGGTATAGATACGAGATACAGAGATTATGCCTTTGGGCTTATTTGTGTCCTCTGGCAAATTTACGGCTAGGACTTCGCTGTTTGTCGTCGTTTGCTTAAATATGAGCTTCGGTACATTTTTCAGAAATCACGGAGTTTCTTTTCATTTACCCCAATGTTAGTGCTGCTAGAGATGACTGATACAGCCGTTATTGACTCTTATTCGCAGCGTCTTCACTATTTTATGTATGATGTGTAGATCGCTGTGAAGTTCTATCATTTGAAATATTTCCTAGTGTGTACCTGTCATATTCTGTTCCCCGTCTCTGTAGGTTTCAGATCTGTTACCATGTGCCAGGGGCGTTAACTGCGCCGCATTCTGCAGTCCGGATCCCTTTCACCTCAGGTGCAGTTCTTCCAGAAACTTCTTCATGCCTCTTGCGGACAGGAACCTAAATGGTTCAAATGGCTCTGAGCACTATGGGACTTAACATCTAAGGTCATCAGTCCCCTAGAACTTAGAACTACTTAAACCTAACTAACCTAAGGACATGACACACATCCATGCCCGAGGCAGGATTCGAACCTGCGGCCGTAGCAGTCTCGCGGTTCCGGAATGAAGCGCATAGAACCGCACGGCCACCGCGGCCGGCAGGAACATAAATCTTCGTATTTGCAAATCGGTAATTATGAGAACTAATTGAATCATTAGCGTATTCAATTAAAAGATTGGTTTGGTACAGCATTAGCCACATTCGGTTGCGTTTTAATTCTGCAGGGCCACATTGACAGTATTAGTAGTACTCTAGTTTATCGTGTGTGGAGGGTATCTGACAAATTGCAGTCGTACTCAATATGTATAACCAACCGTTGTCGTCTTGGTATTGCATAAAGACAGTTTCTATACCTCATAAAAGCGATATGTATTTTGGTTATCTGCGCGTAACAATACGAAGAACTGCGTTTTTGTCACCTATCCGTAATCGGTCTAGGTATCTCCAGCTTCAGCAGCATATTATACGTGGCGCAGACGCTGCCTCTTTCTCATATTGCAAGTCAGAAGAGCTGTTTCTATTGGACCACAGAGAACACTGGAATCTCCTATTAGTCAACGAAGCTGAATGATGTCAGAGTTGTATAGGACATTGTTCTTTGCTGGATAGATTTTACTTCTGATGAGAGGCCACATCTGTCAGTAATGCCTATGTCGGCCATATCCCATTGTCACATTCCTCTGGGAAGCTTTTTATATTCTGTAAGGTGTGTCGTTAGAAGTTCAAATTGGGTCCTGTCCTCTGCTTCACCTGTCGAAATGAATAAAAAGTTCATTTTCACAGTTGGTGTATCTGGAGCCGTGCCTCAGATTGTAGGCAAGGGATTTTGATGGTACGCTGGGTGGCTGATTAAAACATTTTTGTATAGTAATCAGCTGTTTTATGTACACGCAGTGGCTTTTTGGTCAGTCATCTTTTTTTCCTTTTCAATGCTACATCTGAACGGATTGTTCGTTATGATGTTAGTAAGAACTCCGGCAACAGCTGGTAAAACTGTTCATTAAATCATAACCGGTTTTACGGCCTAAACCCACATCATCAGGTGCGACCTACATGGTGAAATTCAAATTACGGCGTCACCACATGTTGTGGATATTAAAATTAATAAAGGAATGTCTAAATTATACTCGCAACGTTAAAAGATCGTAGACATACCCATCCCTCCTAGTCAGAACTTACTATTCAGTGAATATCGTCAATAATATGGCGAGCGAAAGGTAAAGAAGACGTGCTCCATTCTTTAAAATCTGTCTGCATGTAAAAAGAAAAAAAAATATTTTATAGGGAGGTGAGTCCACGCTAAAAGTTTTTCAAAAGGTGCCGGATTGGCGATAAAAAATTGTCACTGCTAACACGATTAGTCGCGGCACTATCCAAATTACTATGTGGAAAGTATGATGTGGAAGTGTGTTACCAGTGTGACGGCAGGGCAAAGCGAAAGCGGCCCGCAAGAACGACTAAGAGAGGCTAGCTGGCTGGCGGAACGGAAGCTGTACATGTGGACAGTGTGACGTCATATATTCATGACTAGGAGCGCTGGGTCGCTACTTTCACAAGAGATAATGATACAGAATTTTACTACGCACTAACACCTACTTACACAAACAATCAAAATTAGCCAGAATGCTGTAGGTGATTTAATTCCAATTGGTTATTCAGTGCGAATTGTTCGTTTTTAAATTTGAAAATTTCTGCTTCCTCTAATAAATTAAGAGAATAGACGCTTTTGAAACATGGTAGTTCAGGAGAATACTGAAGATTGGATGGGAGATCGAATAGCTAATCAAGATGTATGGAATCTAAATGGGGGGAAAAAACGTTTGGACTACAACTTGACTAAAAGAAGAAATTGATAGAACACATCTCCTGAGGCATCAAAGAATCGTCAGTTTGGTAATGGAAGGGCACACGTGTGCGTGTGTGTGGGGGGGGGGGGGGGGGGCGCATGTAGAGGGAAGCCAAAGCTTGCCTACAGTGAGCGGGTTCATATCAGTGTAGTTCGCAGTAGTTATGCAGAGGTAAAGAGCTGCACCACACCCTCTTAGGAATGAAAACCACAACTACTATAAAATATTTTGAGTTGTCTGAATGTAGACATGGTGTGTATCGTAGGAGCACTTTTATGTTAACTCCGTATTTGTATTAATTACAAGCATAGGATGTAGACCGAACTCTGTTTTCTCTGTCCGATGTTTTATGTATATCTATTGGCTATTCGGTAAGCACTTTTGGACTCCAATTTCTGTTAGTTTTTCTGAATTTTTATGGTTAATTTCTGACAGAATTTGTAACTTACATCAGGTATGCCACTATAAGAGCGCGGCGTCGCATTTTGACTTGGGCGTTGTCACTAAAGACAGATATATTCGATCTCCATCGTTCATGTCGGATTCAAAACAGCTGGCACATGTCAGATGCCGACTAGGAGATCCATTCGGCGAGTGATTTGTATTCACACGTGTGCCATGCTTTGTAATCTGTAATAGTCACCACTAGGCGATTGCTTTACCGGCTCCTGCCGTATCCGCTTCGTGTCGCTGAGTTGCTGAATGGTCTAATGAAAAGATACACATTTGCTTTATGGTTGGCACCTCTGAGCTAGCATTCCTGTGTCAATAGTTCAAGATTTCCCAATTCGTCTTTAGTAGAAATTGACTCTGCGCTATATCGGCTGTAATAATTCCGTGCCATTGTGGATGATCAATAACTGTTGATCCAAAACTCGTGCTGTACGGATTAAGTTTCATCTTCGGTATTAACCCTAGGCTGTAGCCGAGGCTATTCTCCCCATATCCTCTTCCTCATGGGTATTTGTGGAGCATGACGTGTAAAAGAGGCACTGCAGCGTTTGTACAGGTAAAAAAAAAAAAGGGGGTGCTGATGGATTGAAGCCCTTAGTAACGTTGGACAACCAGTTCGTATGGATCATATCTTCGAGCGTTGCTTTTGAAAGTTCTGGCTCTGATTATCGTCCTGTAAAACAAACGGGACGCTTCGAGCCGAAGAGGAATGGCAGGAGGTTTTTTTTGTGGCAGCGGCTGGAATGTTTTTTTCACCGTAATCGTGTCTTTCCTCCATCTCGCTGGCGCAACGGGACAGTTGCGTTTGTAGTTGCTTTGGTTATTCCGCGTGATAGTGACTTGGTCCTCCTGTCCATAGCTGCTATTCTCTCATAAATTTCTTCGTAACGAAATAACTTTTATTTGCGGATTTGCTGCTTGTTGCTTTTGGTATTTATGCTCGATAAACAGAACTTTGCTTGCGGAAGAGACACTAGCTCCCATTGTATACCCGTTCGAGGTAATCGGTGCGCATGGCCGTGCGGTTCTAGGCACTTCAGTCTGGAACCGCGTGACCGCTACGGTCGCAGGTTCGAATCCTGCCTCGGGCATGGATGTGTGTGATGTCCTTAGGTTAGTTAGGTTTAAGTAGTTCTAAGTTCTAGGGGACTGATGACCTCAGATGTTAAGTCCCATAGTGCTCAGAGCCATTTGAACCATTGGAATCGGTACGCATGTAAGAGAAGTGAGGTACCGACGATCGAAACGCCATCCGTGTCAGGGACACTAACGGTTGAACTACGGAAACCATTTGTAATACTCCAATCTTTATAAATATATCTGGGATAATTTTTTTAACCACACAAGTTCAAAATCTCGACATAGGTTTTCTATATGCCATCTCTTTTCTGCTAGAAAAAACAGATGTGGTCAACAGGAAACAGTTTTCATAACGTAAATTTTGGTTTGTAGAACGTCATTAAAAGTTAATGAGACAGTTGTGTCTGTATCATCAAGTGATTACCACATGGCCTGCAGCATGTTAAAGTATTATTAGAGATTTCATTTTGTTAGTTAATTGGTTAACGGCATACAGGTAAGGGTACAACGCTTCTGTTGTCTCTCTTTTGCTGTTTTTCTAATGGCTCTGAGCACTATGCGACTTAACTTAGAACTAATTAAACCTAACTAACGTAAGGACATCACACACATCCATGCCCGAGGCAGGATTCGAACCTGCGACCGTAGCGGTCGCGCGGTTCCAGACTGAAGCGCCTAGAACCGCTCGTCCACACCGGCCGGCGCTAGTACTAACCTGTTGCTTCTTTCTCATTCCCCACTGCCACGCAGAAAGTGGATACTTGCTTTCCAGCTTGTGCAGTCAAAAATACTCAGAAAATTAGACTACACTAAAATCTCCATTACACGTAGGTTCTATCAATACAATTAAAAATTTCCGTTTTTGCGTGTATGGAGATGTGACGTGCTACAGTGAGTCGTTAGTTAAGTGCTACGAATCCAAAGGACTCTGGTTCGATCTCTGGTCAGTCCTAGGATTTTTTCATTCAATTATCACTTCTTTCTCCTCTGACAATGGTTGTTAACGTGCAAAAAACGTGCTTAGTAAAGCTCCGTGGTGTTCAAAACAGTCTTCACGTTAATGATACCTTTATCTTAATATGTTACATATAAATATGCGACGATCTTGTACCGTTCGCGAAATTGCAGTGCCTGTGTTGTGAAGACGTACAATGCAATCTTCCTTCGGAAATGCCTATATGTCCGAAGGAACATGCACTGTGACGGCTACAGCTGCTAGAAAGACAAGAAATTTATTCGCAGTTGCGAATATGAACCAGCGCTAGCTGTGTAATGAAATGACGACAGTGAAAATTTGTGCGGGACCCTTTCCCGTTTTACGCGAGCGGTCACCTTAAGCGCTTCGGCTATCCGAGCACGACTCACGACCAGGCGCAAACTTCCACTGTCGTCCTGCATGTGTCATACCTGTACTCTTAAATCCCAATGATTTTATTCCTGTACAGGGGAGACATTTTATTGGTAAGTCGCAGGTCCATCATCGGCCGATAAATACTGGCCTATTCCCACGGAAATGCGTGACTCATGGACGACGACGTGTGCAAGTTTGAGTCGTGCTTAGATAGCCGAAGTTGTTAAGCCGACCGCTCCCGTAAAGTGGGAAATCCTGCTTCGAGTACAGGGCCGACACAAATTGGCATTGTCGTCATTCCACTATACAGCTGGAGGTTGTTCATATTCGTAACTGCGAATACATTTCATGTGTTACTGTTTGGCGATAAATCACTGGAAACGACCCAAAAATACGTACGAGTAACGGCGCGGAATAAGCTAAAGTGGAATGGCCACGTGAAACTAGTCGTAGGAAAGGTAGGTGCTAGATAGATTCATTGCAGGAAACCGTAAGGACACGATCACGACCGAAAAATCAGATAAATTAGAGCACATATAGAGGCTTACCGATAATAGTTTTTCCCATTCAGCATCCTCTAAACACTAAAGGAATAGGAAAATAGCCGGGGTACCAAAAGTAGGCTACCCTCTGCGACATACGACAAGGTGGTTTGAGGAGTGTAGGTGTAGATTTTCATTTAATTTTCGTTTTATTTCAGGGAGAAACGTTATGATGGTGGTATCATAACAGTAACTCCAGCGATTTTCCAATCTATCAGTGGCTCACATATTGATGTATGTATTGCTATTTATACACGTTTTCGCACTCTTGTTTGCCGTTGCCTTTGTTAATGTTTGCTTTCTTGTGGAACTACATATACCTAAGAAGGTGGTGACACACTTCGTAACACGGATTCACCGACGCTCTCAGTAAATGATGATATTTGTGTGTTCTTTTCTTTGTAAGTCCGTAATATTATACGCCCTGTGCACAGGAAAAAGACATATTTCCTCTAGGAGGAGGAACGCTGCGAACGTAAATGAACTTGCGATTTTATGTTGCATGCAGAGCGACTAATCTAAAGGAAAGAAAAAAAAGTGAAAGTGCATCTTACGAAAGATCAGTTTAATGTAGAGGCACGGGCACCGTTTCAAATGCCTCGTAGTTGCTGCTAACGACGCATATGCAGGTCCGGTTCACGTGATAAAATTTTCAGCTGAGGCTGACTTTGCTTACAGGACTACGCAGTGAGTGGTAACCACGCCGTCACATCATATCTAAAAATGCCATCGGGCAGCTTAATGCACCGAGCGCCTAGCATCAGACTCGTGGAGCAGAACGAAAGCCCAGACCGAATCCGCGCACCTGGCTGGTGTACCGACCAACCTCAGAGCTGTGCTTGTGCAACCGGTTTGGCAAATTCAGAGCTGGTTACAACTGCTGCCCCACACACACCGGACGTACACTGTAACACGAAGGCCCACAGAGCACAGTTCACTGAGGCACACACGCTCTTCTGCCTCGTTTGTGTATTAAACCCAGGTCGTAGAGATTATCAAAAATGGTTCAAATGGTTCTGAGCACTATGGGACATAACCTCTGAGGTCATCAGTCCCTTAGAACTTAGAACTACTTAAACCTAACTAATCTAAGGACATCACACACATCCATGCCCGAGGCAGGATTCGAACCTGCGACCGTAGTGGTCGCGCAGTTCCAGACTGTAGCGCCTAGAACCGCTCGGCCACTCCGACCGGCAGAGATTATCCACAGCATGGATTGTACTGGGGATATCAGTCCTGTAGCAAAATCGAATAAACTCCACGGAGTTGCGGAGCGTGTCGTTCCTTGACACTCGCCTGGGTGCCTGAGTTTGAAAAGCATTGTCAAAGAAAGATGGCGATCTGGGTTCGTATGTTGGTGAGGGACATAGTTTGACCTGTCGCCAAAGTTCAGTTAAGTTAGCGACTAGGAAGATAATCTCGACAGGAAATGCAAGAAGGGCAGTATTTTAGTAGCCGTAATCACTTCAGTTTAGGACTCAGGAACAATCTTACGATCTAATATCTGCACGGTTGAGAAACGTTGCTCCCTATTAAAACCAGACGTCGTCCGAACAGCGTCACTTCTGTTTCTGAAGTAAATGACTGAAGCGTTCCTTGCGGAAATGAAGTTGTAAATCAGCAGTCTCGACGCATCATTTCCACCTAGCTTCATTCGAGCGACAGGTATCGCACGCACAAAAGATGGCGAACGTCTGCGTAAAATAAAACTAGTGTACGTACGCGAACGTAGCGATTTACCTCGCTAGAAATGATAACTCATGGAATACCGAAATGAGAACGGCGACACCAGGAGATTAAGATACAGCGTCACCACCAAAACTGTCATTTTTAACTGTTGCTCGATGAAGCTGACAATGAGGAACCGCTCTGAATTTTATCGAACTAGTTGGCGCAGTGGTTAAGATAGTGGAGTGGACTGGTCAAAACGAAATATTTCTGTTTTGCCCTCAGGCTTTTTCTCCTCAGGCTTATTGCAGTATAGTTCCTTTCTACACCTACGTACATAATACATAAGCCATTGCCTACTGAATAGCGGAGGGTTATTTGTATCATTGCCTGTTATTCCTTCTCTGTTTCACAGGCAAACGATTGTATGTGTGCCTCTCTGTACGACCATATTTTGTTCTCGCGGTTTTTAAGCGAGGTGGACGTTGCAGGCACCACGTAACCTGTTACTTCAACCCTTCCACAACTGAGCGAACTGCTTAGTCTAGAAAGACGAATACATCAGACGGTTGTTTCGTTTTAACCTTTATGACATTAGGTGGTAAGAAGTAATTTTAACCGTCTCAGAGCAGTTACTATTAAGACACATGTTTGTTGTGAAATCATGAAAAATGTGCAACGGGGCACTGACAAACCATACGACCTGCCTATTTGTACCATACAAGACCTATTTCTCGCCATACAGATGCCACCACGGAGATATCGCAGTGGTTAAGTAAGACACTGGACTCACAGTCGGGATTACGAAGGATTCCGAACATACAGAGTCCCTAAATTATTTAATACAAATTCCACGCTGGTTCCTTTGAAAAGGACGCGGCCGATTTCCTTCCCAAACTAATCCAGTCTATTTTCACGTGTCCAGTCCAATTTTCAAATTAATACTATCAGATATTCGGCTTTGTCTCTAATGAAGTTTCCGTTGACGGAACGTTAAAATTTAGCAGCCCTTCGTCGTTTAATATTTTCTCGAAATTTATCGGAAATATTGTTCCACTATATTTCATCGCGACCCAAGCCCGTTGCTGTTTGGTGTATTTAATAACTTCTACGCATTTGTTTTTTAGTCGATATTTGTTTGAACTACTTGAAGGCATACAGCATTATCATGATAATTGTTTGAAACGCATGGCGGGATTGTCTCGCAAATTGATTAGTGCCGATTCTTTATCCCCTCCGCTTCCCCCCTCCTCCAGGTGAACTGTTTTGACTAATGACCTCGATGTAGAAGATACATTCAACTCTTACCTTTTGTCTTCATTTTTTCCTTCCATAGCGTTCAAAACATTTCAGTACATAAAGGGAGGGCTCACAGTTACAAGTAAATAACGATGACGGTTGGTGAATGCTGCTGTTCACCTCTTTAAGAATGAGATGTGGTAGTTAAGCCGCCCTCACATTGGATAAGGAATCTGATGTGGATGTGGAGGCGGATGGAATATCCAACAGCGCGAGATAGCGAATACGTCACATGTGATGTGCTGGTTAACGTGATTTGCGACTGCAGCACTCTCCAGCGTCAGCTGTCGGCCGTATGTGGTTCACAAACCACAGTTTGTTTACGAAAATGGACGCGCGTAAAGTTCCTGCGTTAGCACCATTAAAACGTCCTTTTCCTCCTTTGTCCATATGCTAGTCCTGTTATTCGGTATGCAGTAAACATAAACAAAAACTTCAGTCAGTATTCATGAACATGTTAAAAGACGAAAAGGAAAGTTCGGTGTTCCCAAAATTGAACAAACTCACTCCCAATAGAGAGAGTACTTATATTTACATAATATCGAATATTACAGAAAATATTTCTATTAAATTAATAAGAAAGTGCGACCACCTTTAACAAAACACGAAGATGAAAAAAAATTGGATACAGCATGAGGGGAACTAGCTGCACATGACTTCGTAATGCGACATGCCGATCTACTGTACTTCGTTGAAGTAGTGTGACATACGACCTTGAATGTCATTTTGCTATATCCTAACGATTTTACTACCCAATGTGGTATTAACTGACAAATATAATAATTCCTACCAAGGAAAAAGTGCTTTTGATGAATCTTCAATGTGCCGTTGACTTAAAATGGCATACTTTCATAAATAAATATGAAAATTCCAGCCGGCCGCGGTGGCCGTGCGGTTCTAGGCACTGCAGTCCGGAACCGCGGGACTGCTACGGTCGCAGGTTCGAATCCTGCCTCGGGCATGGATGTGTGTGATGTCCTTAGGTTAGTTAGGTTTAAGTAGTTCTAAGTTCTAGGGGACTGATAACCTAAGATGTTAAGTCCCATAGTGCTCAGAGCCATTTTTTTATGAAAATTCCGTAACCGCCACTATGACGTTTCCCGTCTATTGCGACAATAAATCGTATCAATGACGCCGCGTTTTCGAGACACACATAGTGTGCTGGTGCCTTGAAACAGCATATAATCGTAGGACTTGACCTGTAATATGAAAAAGCCACCAATTATGGACTTCAGCAGAAAACCACTGAATCCAATATGGCGTCTCCCAAGTTCTGCCTGTGACGTAGAGCGTTGTCGCCTCTTAGTGGTTCAATGTTTCGTAGTACCTTGCCAGAATATTGCAGAACCTATTTTGAGTTTCACGCGCGGCAATGCCTCCTCAACGTGCAGTAACAGGAAGCGACGCCACAAAACTCTTACAGCTCCACACCACGCCCGCTTCAGCTTTTACGTCCCATGTGGGTTCGGTTTGAGTGGACGTGCAGCGTCCCACTGTACATGCCTGGCGACATGCCCGCCAGAAGCCACTCTGAGTCACACTGTTAGTACTGCGTCGTCCCTACTCGCCTTGTCTTGGCAAGAGAACCATCTGTTACGATCAGAATACTTAACTTTTATTGCTTTATTACTCCGAGGGCACACAGAAGTGGAGGCGTGGATTTGGAACGAAATAACAGTGATAGGTGTGTAAATTAAGGGATCTCTCCTAACGTTAGATGATACCCTCCATTCTACTTTCAATCCCAACCACTGTTACGATACTGGGTATAGTACGAATACTTTTCGATATTGTGAAGGAGCAGACCATCTGGCTCGGATGCATGGCAGCATGCTTGTTGTCCTAAAATGGTATGCGAGACTAAACAATCAGTGTATATTTGTTTCTCGTGTTACTGAGTTAACTTGATCCAAGTATGTACAAACGTGAGAGCATTATACGAATACGTTGGGTATAATCGAATAAAGTAGTGTATTTGTTAAGACACCAGCCACATATTCGGGAGGATGATTTATGCTCTCTGTCATCCTGCCAAATGCTGGGATGGTTCCTCCAACAATGTCGCGGCCAAACACGTGTCGTCTCGTCATTAAACACTCATGTATACATTTATATGTCGATATATATGACTTAACTATTCCTTGTATTAAGCAGATAAACCACAAAATATTTTGGCGAATAAATCACCACTGTTACTGCTGTCCATCACGAAGAGGTTTACTATTCAAATTTCGAGAGTCCTTTCTGGGGAGAGTCGGACATTACTTCCTCCCACATACGAAGCCTTATCAAAAAGTAACGAGAATTTTTTTATTTCGTGGGCTTTTTTTGTCGTGTTGGTAAACAGCTTCCTAATGTACAGGGTAACAATTATTGGACTGTATGAAATAAAATCGTCATAACTTCTGAACCGTTTCCGTTAGGACGTTCAAACTGCACTGTTGGCCGCAGGGCATGATGAGAATTAGTATGGTTTGGTTTAATGACGAAGCCCACCTTCATTTGGATGGGTTCGTCAGTAATCAAAATTGCCGCAGTTGGGGGACTGAGAATCCGCATTTCGCTGTTGAGGAGTCTCTTCACCCTCAACGGGAGACTGTGTGCTGTGCAGTGTCCAGTAACGGAATGACCGGTGCGATATTCCTTGATGACACAGTGACTACCGAACGGTACGTGAAGGTTTGGAAGATGATTTCATCCCCATTATCCAAAGTGACCCTGATTTCGACAAGACGGAACTCGACCCCTTCGAAGCAGGAGAGTGTTTTAGGTTC
This sequence comes from Schistocerca nitens, assembly GCF_023898315.1. Classification (NCBI taxonomy): domain Eukaryota; kingdom Metazoa; phylum Arthropoda; class Insecta; order Orthoptera; family Acrididae; genus Schistocerca; species Schistocerca nitens. Next base: position 636,981,698 of record NC_064616.1, on the reverse strand, counting down.
TGGAGGAGTACTTTGGGGACCGCATTCTGGCTTTGGGGTACCCAGAGGCCACTGGCTTGCGCCTCGATTGGCCGATGTATTCCCGGATCTGAACACATGCGACTCTTTTTTGTGGGGCTGTATTAAAGATAAAGTGTTCAGCAATAACCCCAAAACCATTGCTGAGCTGGAAACAGCCATTCAGGAGGCCATCGACAGAATCGATGTTCCGACACCTCAGCGGGTCATGCAGAATTTATCTATTAGTAGGCACCACATCATCGACCAATGATGGCAGGCACATCGAACATGTCATAACCTAAATCCGAGTATCTGTAGTGACATTTACATGTTGAATAAAGTGTGTGCACGCCGTAGTTTGTTACTAATTTGCGTTTACTTTCATATAATTCAATAATTGCCACCCTGTCTGTTTGCATTTTCAGTTATTTTGAATATCTAGTTTGTTGTTAACAGTCGACAAGGTTATACATGTTTTCGAATGCTCGGCAGATTTTTACTTTCGAAAAAGTTGATTCAAAGAATTTGCGTTAAATTTTCCTTGTAAAATGGAATAAAGCGCAGCACAGCTTTCGAAATGTTGACTGTGGCTTTTGGTGAATGGATAGCCGCGCGGAGTGGCCACGCGGTTTCAGGCGTCATGCCACGAACTGCGCGGCCCCTCCCGTCGGAGGTTCGGGTCCTCCCTCAGGCCTGTGTGTGTGTGTGTGTGTGTGTGTGTGTGTGTGTGTGTTGTTCTTAGCATAAGTTAGTTTGAGCAGTGTGTAAGTCTAGGGACCGATGACCTAAGCAGTTTGGTCCCATAGGAATTCACACACATTTTGGTGAATGGATTGTGAGTAAGATAAGAGTTTACCAGTGGTATAAACGATCGACAAGACGTTGAAGGCGACCGCCCTGGACTCCCGAGCATATCAGTTACTAGCAGCGATGTGGAAGGAGTAAGAAAAATGTTTCCTTAAAATCGCTGAATCACCATCAGAGGAGTTGCTGATAATGTCGACGTATGCTTTGGCTCACGCCAAGCAATTTTTTGGGCATGAAACGTATAGCAGCATAGTTTATTCTGAGACTGAATTTCGACCAAATACGACGTCGCGTAGACATCGCCCAGGAATTGCTGAATGAAGTCGACAACGATCCAGAACTTATAAAAGAAGGTGACGAAACATGGGTATCCTGGTGTGATGTCTAAACCTAACGTCCCACTGGAAACTGCATGAAGAGCCAAGAACGAAAGAAATTCGACCATTTCGATCACATGTGAAAGTGGTTCTCACTGTTCTCTTAGATTACAATAGGATAATGCATCACGAGTTCCTGCCTTATGGTCGTGCGGCTAATAATGAATACTACCTTGAAGTTACGCGCCGTTTGCGTGAAGCAGTCCGAAACAAACGACCAGAATTTGGGCAAAATTACTCTTGGAAATTGCATCACGATAATGCTCCCGCTCATACCGCAATGCTTGTTCGTGATTTATTAGCAAAGAACAAAACCATTATATGGCCTTAGCCACCGTATTCGCTGGACATGGCCCCCTGCAACTTTTTTCCATTCCGAGGCTGAAGAGAACCATGAAAGGACGTAGTTTTGCCAGCATTGATGAGATAAGAACAGAATAGCTCAAGGAGTAGAACATCATAATGGAAGGCGAGTCCCAGAAGTGCTTCCAACATTGGAAAAAGCCCTGGCACATAATTATTATATCTGAAGAGGACTACTTCGACGGGGACAAAGTTTTTTATTTACACGTCAAGTTCCGTAGGACCAAATTGAGGAGCACATCTCCGAGGCCATGAAACATATCAGCACATGAAATTACAGCATAAAAGTAATAACAGATAAAAATAAAATGTTTATGAAACCGAAAAGAGTCAGTTCATGAGTTTAAGTAAACGCAATCAAAAATACAACAGGAATCAGCTTAATTTTTCAGGAAACTCCTCGACAGAATACGAGTGACCCATGAGGAAACTCTTCAGTTTCGATTTGAAAGCTCGTGGATTGTTGCTAAGATTTTTGAATTCGAGCCGTGGCTTATTGAAAATGGATGCAGCAGTATACTGAACACCTTTCTGCCCAAGAGTTAAGGAAGTCTTATCCAAATGCAGGTTTGATTTCTGCCGAGCTTTAAATGAGTGAAAGCTGCTTGTTCTTGGGAATAAGCTAAAATTATTAAAAAGAAATGACAGTAAGGAATATATATATTGAGAAGCCAATGTCAAAATACCCAGACTCGTGAACAGGGGTCGACAAGAGGTTCGTGAACTTAGACCACTTATTGCCCGAACCTCCCATTTCGGAACCAAGAATATCCTTTTAGAATGGCAAGAGTTACCTCAAAATACAATACCATACGACATAAACGAATGAAAATAAGCGAAGTTGACCAATTTTCGTGTCGAACGATCACTCACTTCAGATACCGTTCGAATATCAAAAATGGCAGCATTAAGTCTTTGAACAGGATGCTGAACGTGGTATTTCCACAACAGCATATTATCTGTCTGAACACCTAGAAATTTGAACTGTTCAGTTTGACAAATCATACGCCCATTCTGTGAAATTAAAACGTCAGGTTTTGTTGAATTGTGTGTTAGAAACTGTACAAACTGAGTCTTACTGCGATTTAGCCTTAGTTTATTTTCTACAAACCATGAACTTAGGTCAGGAACTGCACTATTTGAAACCGGGCCAATGTTGCACACAACATCCTTTACTACCAAGCTAGTGTCACCAGCAAACAGAGCCGGCCGTGGTGGCCGAGCGGTTCTAGGCGCTACAGTCTGGAACCGCGCGACCGCTACGGTCGCAGGTTCGAATCCTGCCTTGAGCATGGATGTTTGTGATGTCCTTAGGTTAGTTAGGTTTAAATAGTTCTAAGTTCTAGGGGACTGATGACCTTAGAAGTTAAGTCCCATAGTGCTCAGAGCCATTTGAACCATTTTCTTTTTGAACCAGCAAACAGAAATGTTTTAGTGTTACCCGTAATACTACAGAGAATATCATTTATAGAGATAAGGAACAGGAGTTCAGATATTGAACACAGCATTTTCTTTTTGCCTTTGTTCGCTTTAACGCTTCGCTAACTTTCCCAGCTTTATTGGATGGCTCGTACTAACGTCACTATTTCGTTACCATTCTAGTATAATGTCCTTTTTTGTAGAAGAACATTTTACGAAAAGCGTTCCCATCTTCTGTCTATCCCTGTTAATAGTAAATAACGCACGACACCTACCAGCCTATTCGAGAACTACTTATTATGTGCTGAAATTCTTAACTGACAGCGACCCACCAGGTTAGCCGAGAGCGCTGATACCCTGTTTCGTGGAATCGGGTAGGCGCACCAGCCCCGGATCGAATCCGCCCAGCGGATTAACGACGTGGCCCAGTTTGCCGGCCAGCCTGGATATGATTTTTAGGCGGTTTTCCACATCCAACTAGGTGAATACTGGGCTGGTCCCCCGTCCCGTCTCAGTTACACGTCTCGCAGCGATCTGAACACCTTCACACTCATCCACGGATTACACTAGAAGCGGACAGCTGGGGTACACTATTTCCGTTCCAGGGGGAGGGGGGGTTACAGGGTGGCGGCAGGAAGGGCATCCGGCCACCCCTTAACATTAACTTTACCAAATCCGATTCTGACAATGCCGACCCTGCGAAACCGAGGGATCAAGGCACAAGCGAAAGGGAGAAGGCGTTGAATACTGTATCCCTTGCCATCAGTATCGTTTCGACCTGAATGCTGGATAAAAACTGGTCGTAACATCTAGCCAGCGAGGACTGAATTTCTTGTTATCGTTTCAGTGGAGCAATTTCATCCAGCAAGTACATTAGCGCCTTATGGTTGGATGTAGTCGCTTGAAACTGAATAAACGCGATATCATATGCTATATGCTGGTTGTTTTGACACTTCATATTTCAAAATATTGCTGGTCTGCTGTTAGCATAGTTGAGGCAATTCCGTTAGTCTATAGCTGCTCAGCGAGAGCTACACTTAGCATACCTAGTAGTGATAGAAATTCTGTGCACATTGTATGGATCCTTAAATTAATAGTTTGCTTCATTCAACAGATTTCGGTAGAAAAATGTTCAATGCCTAGAATTTCTTTGATACTCTAGCAATTTTGGTGCTTCACCACCTTAGTTATTGATGTTTTACAGGCCTAATGTCTTTCTACGCTGAGAAGTTTCACGACTCGCGCTGCCAGTGTACCAGAGGTACTGTTTACAGAATGAAATTTTCACTCTACAGCAGAGTATGCCAGGAAATTTTGTATCAGCGCACTCTCCACTGTAGAGTGAAAATTTCATTCTGGAAACATCCCCCAGGCTGTGGCTAAGCCATGTATCCGCAATATCCTTTCTTCCAGTAGTGCTAGTCCTTCAAGTTTCACAACAATACTTCAGTGAAGTTTGGAAGGTAGGAGACGAGGTAATGGCGGGGGTGAAGCTGTGAGGAAGAGTCGTGAGACGTGGGTGGGTAACTCAGTCGGTAGCGCACTTTCCCGCGAAAGGTAAAGGTCTGACATACAGTTTTACTCTGCCAGAAAGTTTCATATCAGGTCACACTCCGCTGTTGATTGAGGGAGGAAGGAAAAGAAGGGTTTAATGTTTCGTCAACGACGTCGTCCTTTGGGACACAGCACAAGCTCATATTGTGGAAGGATGGGGAGGAAATTGGTCGTTTCCTTTTCAAATGCTCCATCGTGACATTTGCCGTAAACAATTTAAGGAAACCACTAGTTGGTTCAAATGGCTCTGAACACTATGGGACTTAACATCTGAGGTCATCAGTCCCCTAGAACTTAGAACTACTTAAACCTAACTAACCTAAGGACACCACACACATCCATGCCCGAGGCACAATTCGAACCTGCGACCGTGGCCGGCGGGAGTGGCCGCGCGGTTCTAGGCGTTACAGTCTGGAGCCGAGCGACCGCTACGGTCGCGGTTCCAGACTGAAGCGCCTAGAACCACTCGGCCACTATGGTCGGCGAAACCACTAGCATTTTAGAAATTACATTTTCTCGTCGGTGAACACGTGTCTATTCACAAAAATCATGTAAATTATGAATTAATCGAAAAGTGCTGCCATTAACACTAAGCTTTTTCACGGAAATGAGCATAAATATATGGATTTTTAAATATTGTAAATTTTTGTTGCTATAATAGTTACTTTTCATTGTTAAGTGCACTGTCGCGGAAAATATGTCACAGTTGTGTGTGTGTGTGTGTGTACACTTCCGTTAGGTGAAAAGTGTGCCGCCTCCGTCGACAAGACGTTTAATAAATGATCCACGTCATACCTGATTTGTACCAGTTCAAATGGCTCTGTGGGACTTAACATCTGAGGTCATCGGTCCCCTAGAACTTAGAACTACTTAAACCTAACTAACCTAAGGACATATATGCCCGAGGCAGGATTCGAACCTGCGACCGCAGCAGTCGCGCGGTTCCGGACTGAAGCGCCTAGAGCCGCTCGTCCACCGCGGCCGGCTTTTGTACCAGTTACCCCTGTTTAAATAACTACGGCCAGTAGGTTTGAAACCGTTGTAGTGCCCAGATGAAAAACCTGTGTATTATGACAATGATTTTTTCCGTTAATAAAGTAATCCACCATTATATGATTTTCTTACACAAATTGATGGCTCTGCTATGGTAAAAATTTGGACAGTTGTACTAACACAACTTTCCGGAGTATTGGCTTTTTTAAAAATGGCCGAGCGGTTCTAGGCGCTTCAGAGTGGAACCGTGCTGCTGGTCGCAGGTTCGAATCCTGCATCGGGCATGGATGTGTGTGATGTCCTTAGGTTAGTTAGGTTTAAGTAGTTATAAGTTCTAGCCATTTTTGTTAGGCCCCATAGTGCTTATAGCCGTTTACACTCGTTACGGATTGAACAGTCGCTGGTGCGATGATTAGTCACTTAACAAATGAATACAGGGATGTCGTATCCAAACGAAACCGTTCCACGTTGCAAAACTTTACTCCAGTCGATAGGTACTCTCACATTTAGCCATTCGAGAATCATCGAAGATCGCATATATTTCCGTGCAGCTACGTTTGCGACCGCGGAAGATAACGCTAGACTTTTGCTCCCAGGCCCTCTCGTCGCGTGTCATAAAGGAAACGTGCGCTTAACACAGATCTCGAAGGTGCGTTTGTTGTCATGTTCTTCACCAAACAGTTTGGTCAAGTACCAGCGTGCTGACCACGTAGTTTTATTCGGTTCCTGTGCGCGCGTGTATCGCTTCTTGTAAGTCCGATGCTTCCAGTAAGGTCTTTAGCCACTGCGATGCACGTGTCCTCGTTGCGTCCTCTGAAACAGTTTAGCTGCGAGCACTTTCCTTTGAACTGTTGCCAAACCGCTAATGAGTTCAGAGTCTGGTTGAATCATCACGATCACCTTCCGTTATTAGTTCCACGTGACGCAGTTGGTTTCTTCCTTGTTAGGCAGAAGCTAATTTATCATCACTCCGTTAAAGAGTAAGAAATCTGAACTGCAAACGATTAAGACTGAAGGACGTCCATTACGTTTCAATGGCCATGCCTACTCGAAATCAGAAGGAATAATTAAGTTGCATGAATCATGCCTGCTCCCACGTGATCATTTGTAAAGGGATAAAGCGATAAGGTTTATTACTTCAAATGAGACTGCAAGAAGAATGTAAAAATTTCAGGTCCGTTGGGGATATGTGTAAATATTACCGAACTATCAGTTTAATAAGTCATCATTGCAAAATACTGTTAAGAAATACATAAGAATGGAAAAACTGGTAGAGGCCGAGCTCAGGGAAGACTGAAATCGGGAGATATGTAGAAACACGCGAGGCAATATTGACCCTACGACTTGTCTTATAAAATTGGTTAAAGAAAGGCAAACTTAAGTTCATAACATTTTTAGATTTGACTAAAGCTTTTGATAATGTCAACTGGAATACATCTTTTGAAATGCTAAAGTTATCAAGGAGAAAATACAGGGAGCGGAAGATTATCTACAATTTCGATAGAACGCTGGCTGCAGATATAAAAGGCTAGGAAAATGAAAGTAAATCAGTATTTGACAAGTGAGTGAGAGAAGGCTGTAACCAATCCCCGGAGCTATTCAATGTATGTATTGAGGAAGCAGTTAAAGAAACAAAGGAGAAATTTGGAAATGGAGTGGAAGTTCAGGGAGAAAGAAAAACTGAGGTTTGGCATTGGAATTGCATCTGAGACGGCATAGGGTTTGAAAGAGCAGCTGAACAGAATAGATATAGTCTTGAAAAAAGGTTAGCACATGAATGTCAACAAAAGTAGAGTATGAGTAATTGAATGTAGTCGAATTAAATCAGATTGCACTGAAAAATTTTTTTATTGTGATGTAGCTTTATATTGTCTGAGGGGACGAAAGTAACTGCTGAATAATGAAATAGTTAATTTCAAAATGAACGAACAGCTGACGCAGGAAAATGACTTCTTCACGCAATTTCGATAGTTTTCCACTTAAACTGCGCCTGTTTCCTGAAGCATGGGAGAGCGATTTGATTGCTAGAATCTGTGGTTCCCATTCCCAATCAGTATGTGATTTTTAGAGAAGTATGAATATTTGGTAGACACTGCCTTATCTGCCATTTTCAATGAAAAAGCGAGGCGGCGTATTGATTAAGGCATTGGTCACCCAGGTTGAAGTTTTTCTGCAGTTTCCAAAGTCACTTTAGATTGACGTCGCTGGCGATTCCTCCCAGTTATTCTTCAGTTGAGCCTGCATTCTCTGACTATGGATCTCAACATCCGCCAAATTTTAAAACTCTGGAATCTCTTCATTCTTTTCCCAGCATACCATGGTCAGGCCCAGATCTAACGGGGGGGGGGGGGGGGGGCTTCATATGATTTTGAAACGCATCCCTGTTGTTTTTTGAAGACACTCTAAGTTGATTTCGAGTCATAAGTTAATTTTGAATGTGTGAATATTGTACGTGATGTCTCTGTAAGGGGAATCCCGTCGCATCTAGAAATAAAAAACTTTCCCGCAGACAAAAGGGGATGGGGCTATACGAGCTGAGCCGAATAGGTGAATGCCAATCGCTGATTTTGTGGTTGATTGGGTGGTCGAATGATAAGCGTGTTATAATTACTAGCGAAATCCAGAGTCACCCTGCCGGAGTGGAAATAAACGACTAACAGGTAAGAAAGATTAATATGGAATCTTTTCGGTGTATGCAAGAAAAGGAAACTTTGGCAGAAACATTTTTGCCAGGTTTCTACACTAGTAAGAGTTAGTTGTACAGTAACCGGTTAGCAGCCGCTTAAGTTCTGTTCTCGGAATAGCGAGGTAAAGGTTTGTACGAACACATAATAACGCCTAACCGGAGAATAAACGCGGGATAACTAAACTGGTGATTCTGGCAGGGTCAGTGAAGTTAACAGGAGAATAAGTTTTGACGGTGGCAGGAATAGTTACAGAATTACGAATGACAAGATTTTTTGTTAGAATGAGGAGGGATAAGAAATGGGGACGTCACACAGATTATATGGAAGAACATGACTATTTCACATTTATATAAAAATTTCGTACTACTACTTTTCGATCTCATGCTTGAGAAAGTGGAGCGTATGAATGAAATGTGAAATGATTTCCCAAAATAAAAATTTTTGCTTGTAGTAGGCCTAATAGGCATTTGATATTGATACTTCGTGAATTATATTCTGTCGCGTTATGTAAATGAAGTACCGGTATCTAAAAATGACCATTTGTGCCAAAACAGTCCCACTTATTTGCCGTGTGTTACAATTGCTGCAATATTAGAAAGGTCTATTTCGTTTTATGTAGCGTTGACAAAATAGACATAATCAAATCGAGAAACCACACCATTCTTGAGTACTCTTTCGTATTAACAGTTTTTTCAGTATTAGACAACGATATTTTGATTTTTCATGTAGCAAAACGTTTGACAAACTTTGATGAGGTACTAGATTCTTTCGCAGAAATGAAAGGACGCAAAACTGTAGCAAGATTAGAGAGATAAAAATGCGGGGACCTAAGGATTGACGAAATCTCTACTGTCTTGCTCGTCTCTCGTCTTTGCTGGTTTTATGTTTTCTATATTTAATTTTATGTCACTCAAAAGAAAGTTATTAGCTAATAGGCAATAAGCAGTACAAATTTTTAAAGAGTTCTTATTCTACCGGTTACAAATAATCCCATCCAATATAAACTGTGAGTTTTTTTTTTTTTTTTTTTTTTTTTTTTTTTTAAAAAAGGGGATACGATGTCAAACTGGCCGACTGGGAGCAGGAGAGGCTCCACAGGACATTTTAATTTCCACTGTCCTAATTATAGGTTTGATGGCTGCCACTACAAAATATACAAGTTTGAATTCCACAGAGCGAAATAGTGACGTGCGATAGAAGAACGCTGCGTGAAGAGGCGTGGCACTGCGCTTTGACACACATAACATGTCTTACGTTACCACGAACGTATATGTTTTACACATCAAACTCTTCAAAAAGATGTGCGCAACAAAATGAACATATTTTTGAAAAATCAATTTTTAAATTTTTGACGTCCTATCTGAAACGCTCGAGGGGAGGGGAGGGGTGCCACTATCAAGTTTTTGCATCGGTTCGAAAATTTCGTAGATCCGGGGCTGACCATAGTGCCAAATGCTTACACGATCGAGAAATGTGATCATATTTTCCAGACGGAACGTCGGAGGCGCTATAGAATAAGATAAAGTTTAATTACAAGACATTCCAAATACGAGAGGCTCCAAAACGTGTAGTTAGGTAAGACGTGAAAGCGAAGGCGCTCATTTAAAAAAAGTAGCGAAAGGGAAAAAATGTGTTCCACAAGAAAACAATATCAGCGCTAGTAGCCATGCCTGCTTGAAAATGACGTTAGCATTATTGGTAGTCGAACCCATTTCAGATAGAGTTATTCGAAAGTCTGGAACATTCGTTGAAGAAGAATGAATATTAAGATGAAACCTCGATACTTAAAACAGGCCAATACTAGTAAACATACCATGAAGTATACCATTATTTTTCTCATTGGAAACACGTTGATGCTAGAACTTTTTGGAAGCGGTTATTGTTATACAGCTAAATTTCACAAGCTTTACTCTTCTGCATAAAATAATATGCCGGATCGGGTGATAAAATCCGTAGCAATGATTAAACACTGTGTTCTAGGAAAGCTGATTATCTAATTAATAGTATTTTAAAAGTTCATTAATAAAATTTTCTTACCACGCGACTAAGAGATAAAAGAATTCCCAAATTCAGAGACGCATCACACTTTCTGAGATGCAAGACAACAAAAATGCGTCTTTTTATAATATACTGAAGAAGGAAGAAGTGAACCAGTATTTCACAAAGGATCACCTTGTCTGACATGAAATAACACGGGAACGGCAAAGCGCAGCTGTGATAGCTGTCAACAAGTGGGCTCTATCGGCTACGCGATAAAATTCAAATACAAAAATATAAAATTTGATTCCAAAAGTGGCCGATAGGTGGCTTTGGATGCTGTCGCTGCTTAGAGAGACTATACAGGCTCTCTAATGCTGCTATACTGAAAATGCTATGACAGTTGTACGGCGAGTCATTCAGCTAACATGAGAAAGTGCGTTCCACGAGTTGCGGCTGAGTTACAATTAAAGATTTCAGCTGTGTAGCGAATCCTGTGGACACCCTACTTTTTTTGGCACTAAATAGTATTTAACACATTCGTGCGGTGCAACAGATGGACGAGTAGGCGAACACCAGGCATGCCATGATCGTTATCTAATTGATCTGTTTCCATATGATTCGCCGGTAGGTCTATTTTCATTTGAAGGGTTATTTACTACTTAAACCTAACTAACCTAAGGACATCACACACATCCATGCCCGAGGCAGGATTCGAACCTGCGACCGTAGCGGTCGCGCGGTTCCAGACTGTAGCGCCTAGAATCGCTCGGCCACACTGGCCGCCTAACAGACAAAAATGGTGACTTTTGTGAACGAAAACCTGTATTTGTTTCACGAGGGGACCACTACTTTCCCTAAATTCCGTAATCGAATCATCGCTTTTGACTGTTGTACATTTACTGGGGGCGCGCACAGACTGTCCACCGTACTTCCCCGACCTGATCCATGCGATTGTGTTATGTGCGGATATTTGATGTATATACAAAGGCCACGTGTGCTGGAGAAGCGCACCACAAATCCTCTGACTCTGTGGGGCGACGACAGCGCCCGCATTTGTCGAGAAGCATTGGAACTGTAGAAAGTTTATCCCATTTTGACTGGTTTCCTAGTGGAAAGAACTCATGTTGCAACCTTGTATCGCTTGGCGCTTTTGCACTTCTTCGAAGTTAGGGAGCCGATTATGAAACATTCGGAAATAACTTTTTTGATGGTGACTGCTAATTAAACTTTATTAAGAAGTTGTTTCATTCAAATAGCCAGCAGTTCCCTTTCATTGATCAAAATAACGTGTTCTGGTGCAGACAAAAACAGTTTTCTTCGTGAAAGTTACCTTTTTGTTATTAACATACCCAAAGCAATAGGAAATCTCGCGTTAATATTGTTAAATGGCAGCACCGGATTTTCTAGACAAACTCGCTACCCACTGACGACGAGTCATGAGGGACGATCCGTTGCAGACCAAGTGGATTCGAGTGCAAGTAACAGTTTTCGAGAAATCTAAGCATTCGATCCGCTAAACGTATACTTGAGGGGGAAATTTGTTGGTAATTGGGATTGTGACCAGGTGCTAATAGATCTGCATTCATCTCTCAGCTTCTGTGCGCGTGGTTTAAAATTGCACTACTTTTTTGTCTCTAAAAAGAAAAATAGGGCAGACAGAGTTACCACTTACAAGATCTACCTGCAACATGTTTTGAAACCCGAAGCCACACACAAAGAAATTGCTTAGAAGTAAATTTTGTCTGGTCTGCGTTACTGCCAACATCCCTTAACCAATTGCAACAGCAGGCCGACCGAATTAGCGTGGAAACTATCTTCCACGATGACATCGACACTTCTGTGACCATCTCTATGCATGATTGCAGTACTACATTGTAGCTGGAAGAGGCTGTGCCGGAAACTGACCCCTTATAACTTTCTGACCCCTGCCGTTTACTGAGTAGACCCCTTCTCAACAACTGACGGATACCATTCACTGTTACCTCGGTGCTCATGCCGCTGCTGTGTTAAGGGGATTTGGAACGCCCTATACCGACAATGTTAAATTTAGTGAGTTGGCTTCCCTGTATTTCAGGAACCACTGTAGCCATTGACATGAAACTTTTACAGGACATTAATCTTTATGTTCTGAGTCTACTGAACTACAATAATTGCATTTCAGCCACTGCTTTCGAAAATACAATTTTTAATTACACGCTTAAAATTATGCGTACTTTTTTGTACGTTATCCTAAATAGTTTTAATTATACATAACATTATGTTCTTCTTTTAGTTCAGTAGACTCAGAATATGTGTATTATTACTCCCTGAAAATCTGAATACTCTACTCGAAGTGCCGGCCGCTGTGGCCGAGCGGTTCTAGGCGCTTCAGTCCGGAACCGCGCTGCTTCTGCGGTCGCAGGTTTCAATCCTGCCTCGGGCATGGATGTGTATGATGTCCTTATGTTAGATTTAAGTAGTTCTAAGTCTAGGGGACTGATGACCTCAGATGTTAAGTCCCATAGTGCTTAGAGCCATTTGAACCATTTCTACTCGAAGTGGTTTCTGGGATTCAGCGAAAAATGCAACAGAAAATGTAAATTTTTCAGGAACGGCTTCTAAAGTTTCAAAAGACTGTAACTCACTTAATACATGCTTAATTTTTTTTAATTTTTGGTCACTCAGAAGCACCGTGTACCATACTGTATATCATCTTCTTGATCTTTTTCCAAGTTTTTTCTTCTTTCTGGACTCCTTAGTGGCCAACTATGCTACATACTCTGCTTTATCAATGCGAACCTTCTCCATCCGTTCAAGTTCTCCGATGCAGTTTGCTCCATGATTAATTCCCATATGCTGTAGCACTTTCACCCTACCAACGTTGCCATCATTAAAAGCAATAACAGCATCACTGACATCCCACTTTAGTGTCTTCATTCCAACAAAAACGTTTTTTTTGTAAGCGAGTCCATATAAGATTATTGAACGACTCATTGGTATTTTGAGTCTGACCATGCAAACACTTCTTCAGTAGATCAGGATTTGCCAGGTCTTTGTAAGTAGATTTTATGATACCCATGACTGCTGCTGGGATGGAACGTTCATGGCTGTATGAAGTGTTTGAGTACTGGGCATTGTGGTAATTGCACCATAAATCAGGTCCAGGAGGGCAAAGGTGGTGTACTGGTTTTTCATCAGTTGGCAGTCTGTGGAAGTAGGTAGCCCATACTGCCTGCTTTATTTTCAACAAATCCTCAGTATTATTTCTAATGGCCATCCCATAATATTGCTGTAGTTCATCAATCGTTTTGTGTGTCAGCCTGCCTCTTACGGTTTTACAATCAGAAAGTTTCTTGTCTCTCAAACTTTGTTTCAACTTCCTCAACCTGGTGTCCATCCTTTTGTGGACATGACCACCACATTCCAGTTTTGTCATAATCTTCTCACCTTAAGGCTGAGCGGCACGTAAAAATTTTAACATTTGAACTGGTGTAGATTATATTTAAAAAATAAAATAAAATACTTCCCATGTGAGTTTATAAGTGATATATAAATATATCATTTTATTCGGAAAATTGCAAATTTTATAATGAGATAAAAATCCGAAAATGTGAAAAAAAATTTCGTTCTAACTCCCCTTAAATGTAAGAAATTAAGTTTTTTTTTACTTTTTTGTATTATGCGGTTATTATGATCTTACGTCTTATGAGCCCTTTCTATCTTTAACAGATTACCGAAAGTGCTTACACGAGTAAATAAACGCGATTGCGTTTGTTTTTCTACAATAATATACTGAATTGTGCGCCAAGAAATCGATCCGTATGTCTGCCCCTGTCGTTAATCTACAATGCACAGCATTTTTAATATTTGAATAAAATGTTAGACTATTGTTTCATCGCACTCATTCTTTCACTATTGCGTTAAAACTTTGTGCTCCCTTCGCAGAAGTGTGCGTATGTGGTAATAATGATTCGATGCCATACACTGATGATGTATACAGCAGTTCGTGCAAAATAAGGCATATCGTTGCGACAAGGCCTCGAAATGGTACAGTAGCTGTTCGTTAGCTAATGTCTTGGCATATATCCCTGGACGTCTAGTTGGACACTGGAAACGTCGGTCTTCAGAGCATGAGTACGGTGGGGTGGAACAATGTACCGAAGGCACCGCTAAAAAAGAGCAACTCTTAAGGTAACCTGGCCGACTGAGAATTAACTTGCCCAAGGCCAGATGCATCCCTGGACGTCTAGTTGGACACTGGAAACGTCAGTCTTCAGAGCATGAGTACGGTGGGGTGGAACAATGTACCGAAGGCACCGCTAAAAAAGAGCAACTCTTAAGGTAACCTGGCCGACTGAGAATTAACTTGCCCAAGGCCAGGAGAGGGTAGCCGCCAGACATACAAACATTTCTTTGAGTATTAGTTTTGCACATGAAAAAAAGTTGGCACCAAGAAGACCTACTGCAAGCAACGGATTAATGACGCTAAACCCCGTGGGATGGAAAAGGCACAATGGACGAACAAGCGCTAGTAAATGATGGGACAAAGAAGAGCGAGAGTAGAACGACAGCTTGGCACACGGGTCTGTGCTATTGGGGTCTTGGAGGGGTCAAGATGCCTCACTTAACAGCACGGCATAGGACCACCCCTACTAATGTATAAACGTAGTATCAGCTAAGAACGCAATAGGTCCGTTTAGGGCTCACATAAATATGGCTATGACACAATAGAAAGCACACTCAGCGCTAGTGAGAGAAGAGATAATTAGATGGCACGCAAAACTAGCTGTCAGGCACATACATGAAGGAAAAAACCATCTAAAAGAAATACGTAGATTAAAATGTGTACGTGCAAAAGGTAAGAGATCATACGAATTATGTAATAAAGATGCCCATGTATGAGCAAAGGAAATAGGTAAAGGTCAAATGATGGTAGCGTGATACTAGCGAATGAAGTGTGTCATAAAGGCCCAGTTATGCGCAGTAAATTGGCTAAAATTGAAAGTGCATGTACAGCGCATGCACTAAGTAACCTCAATAACCAACAGAATCAGACATCAAGGTACCAGAATCAGGAGTTTCAAAAAGAAAGATCTGTCCTTAGACGTAAAAAATACATAACAATGTAAAAATGAAAATGTCATAAACTAAATCCCCTTAAATATCCCATGACAATCATCCCCGTAACTTCTCTCATACCAAAAAGGGTGGTATTAAAATAAATGCTGTCGTGTGAGACGAAGTAAAACAGACACCAGGAAATATGATTGCAGCAACATTGTAAAAATCGGTAACTTTGAATCATTATGTAATTGAATTTTTACTAATAAGTTGGTCGTTCAGTAAATTATCGTTATCGACATACACGTGTTTAAAAATTTCTGACTTCTCGAGCAGATTGAGCTTTTCCCCCTTCTGAGCAAGATGTTTTCCAATGTGGGAGACTGATGCCCGCTTGACTTAAGTTGCTTGGAAGAAGCGGAATGCTGTTTAACCTAGCCTTTCTCAGTTGTCAAACGCACACAGATCCTGCATACTTAAGTGTGAGGGGTCGCTCATTCTGATTGTAATTGTGTTGAAATTTATTACCGGTAGTGAAGACAACACGCGTGTCCTGATTTCAGGAAGCTTAGGCAGGCCGTATGAGAGATTCGTCGTGAACGGTATCCTCACAAATCTGGATTTCGAAAACAATGAGACGGGGTGAACTTTACTCTCAGTTACTGATAATGTTTCTTTATACACTTTATCTAGTATTGCAGGACTGTAAGCGTTGCTTAGAACAATGTGTTTCAAGTCCCCTAATTATTTTTCTATGGAAGATGGGCTGAGCGGTATCTCACCAGTGCGGAATACCATAGATTTGAAAAGGTCAGTTTGTACTAGTGAGACGTGAACTACAGGGTCGCTAGTGGTGGATACGATAGATGTTAAATAGAATCCCATGAAGCTGAAGTTGCAGTTCTAAATAGTAAAGCATTCTGTTATGGACCATCGCGTCGTGAGTGAATATCACGTTTGGGTGTAAGGCATTAAATTCTTCTGCTAATAAGGGAATGTCAGAGACAGGGCCGTTCGAGATAATAATGATGTCGTCTAGACAACGGCGACAGAAGAGGACGTGATGCATGAATGCATTTTAATCCATTTGTTTTACATAGTTTTATATTCATGTACGCGCCTTATGGCTACTTTAGCCCGCCATTTGCTTATCTTATTCCACGCCCACACTGTGTGTACTTTTTTGTCTGCCTAAGGGCTACACACGCACCGACCAACCGATCGATCGACCGACAAATTGGACGTGTGTACTGTGTAAGTGTTTTGACCGACCAATCGATCGACGAAATTTCCTTGTCAGAATGTCCCGCGGATAGGACCACCCAAAGGCCGAAACCCCAACCCCCACCACAAATTGTACCTTGTGTACCGCTGTCGTGCCATCGTGCCAACTGCACGACGTAAGTTCGTCTTTTGTCACTGCGTGCGGGATTAATTGCTGTTCTAATATCGTATACATCACAGGATGTAGGACGTACAGCGACATAGATTCAAAAAATGAAGCACTTTTTCATTTTTCAAATAAATCCATAATCGTTTCATGTGGCCCACAGAGAGAATAAAAGTCTGTCGACGTTCTGTATTTCAGATTTTAGGCTTTATTTCAGTTACTTACCGGAAACGAAATCTAAAAACAGAAATATCGGCATTCAATAAAATATACTTGCTTTATTGTTATCAGTGTTAAAAAAAGGTCCAGCCTGTATCCAAGCCCTATGCTATGAAGAGCGAAGTGTGGGATTTTGTTTACGGCACTAATAGTTGGTAAATGCTTCATTCCTTACCTGTCTGTTGTTTTATTTATTAGACGATGTACGCCACCACCATCTGCAGTCTTTCTTCTTCGAATTTGAAATGAGTTCCTTGACGTCACCGATCATCTATTATTCTACATACATAAATTAATATCGTTTTAATGAAGGTCTTTTGTTTTATTTGTTTTGATTTACCATCATGTGTTTCCTCAGTCAACTATAAATCATGTTGCAAGTTTCAGAACTCAGTTCAGTTAATAAATGTAGGGATACAACAGCGCTGAATTTGAGGTCCTCTTTAACTTCTGTTAGCGGCTAAAAATCGTAATGTAGCTAACAGCCTCTTCGTTCAGCTTACAGCCTCTCTCATGACTATATTCTTTTTCGTCAAGAATGGTTTGATGATGCTCGACAGCTCCGAACTACATGATTAATCCATTCTTAGATAATTATGAAAATAATCGGCTCCCAGCTGCTTAAGTAACAGAACTTGGGGGAATTTCTTTTCTTGCATTAGCGACTTCTTTGCTCACAGCTTCCTCTCGGCTTGTTACTTCTAAAACAGCCAAGGCAAACCCCCGTTTTTGCTTCTATGTAAAGCCCAGTGGGATCTCGTAGAAGATAAACTCAGTGAACTAAAGGCCAAATCAGAGCAACATGACGGTACTGTAATGGCGGAGTGCAGTCGGTTGGGATGTTTGTAGGCTGTCACGGAAGTGGTCGGTCGGTCGGCCGATAAATTGGTGGGTGTGTACGGAAGTAAAGTCCTATTTGTGTGAGTGCAAAACGGACCTGTTATTCCGTTCACAGCAGATGCCGTGTTTATACTTTCGTAAGCGTGGTCCAATGCTGTGCTGCTATGGCGGCGTCTTACTGGTTAAATGAAATTTGTTATATCGTATCGTGGCCTTTATTAGACATAACGATGTATCGTTGAGACGTTCGTGACATCCTGCTTGTTGACATTCCTTCCTGGATCTTCAGCCTATGATTTATTGTTGTTCTGATATTTCGACAGTATGAGTGGCTAGCGTTCTTCACCATTGGCCTTTTGTTACTGGTGACGCCGATAATGCCAGCCATTCGTACTAACGAACTCCCAGAGAAACGAATAACATGATATGTTTGCATATGCAGTTCTGTCTGTTGTAGATCGGGCGTAGGATGTTTTCTATAATTTCTTACTTCTTTCATCTCTAATGATCTGTATCTGTGAAACATGGGAAGTTGCACTAGAATCAAGTTAATCTGTAGGTGGCAACGCAATTCAGTTAAAAAGCTAGGCAAATAGCGGGATGGTTCCTTTGAAAGGGCACTGCCGACTTCCTTCCCTAATGCGAAGAGACCGATGACTAAGCTGTCTGGTCTCCTCCCCCTATACAACCCAACCCAATTCAGTTAAAAGGCAAGAGCGTATCGTCTGCAACAGGTGAAGCGCTGTGCCATTCAAATCAACGTTCGGCTTTAGGATTATGGTTTGCTCATTATGTGAAGTATTTCTGTTGTACGTGTAAATTTAACTCAGAGTTTTTATATGAAACAAGCGCAAGTAATGTTTTTATGTTTGTGGCAACAGATAGGTATTATGGTGAAAATTTTAAGCGCTCCAGAGTGAAACACACCATTATTCAAGGTGGACGACGCGAACTGTGTAAATATTTTGCGACGTAGAACATTTCAAAGACTGACAAGCCACTTTTATTTGTTTGTATCTGGTTTCAAGCACAAAGCGCTCATCTTCGCAATTTTTCATTTGTTTTTAACGTGTAATCATGATCATTCTCGCGGCGTCATAGATCATATTTCTTCCCCATTCTGTACGCGGTGTTATGAAGGATATATGGAGCTGATAAGCGTATAGCGTCGTAAACGCGGGACTGAGCTTGGAGCACGTTGACGTGTGTGCTACGTCCGTTCAGTAGACGTTTAGGAATGGTCCTGATGACAGCTGACAATGTGTATGGTGTGTGTAGCGTGTGAATTGTTTGGCAGTGAGAAATAAATGAATGGCATAGCACTAGTTTTTACAATACTAAATATCTTCTTTTCAAAACAGTGTTGTATACTAGGGATAAACCGAACGAAGCTGCTGTTTTCAACAGACTCGCCTCGTATTCGGAAGAATGGAGTCTCCAAAAGTCTGCTATCTCCATCTGGCGATCCTTACGTCGGTTTTCGTATTTTTCCCTAAATGACTTCAAGCAAGAGTTCCTGCCATAAGGCCACCGCCGGCTATTTTTCCCCATCCTTGTCAAACTAGACCATTAAGTCCGTGCATATATGAACTATATATTTTGGTTCATTTCTTAATTCGTAATACCATGACATGGGTCGGTATCTGCTTCTTTTTCTTTTTCTGCTGCTGCTGGCGCGCTGCATAACGCTTAACGAATCAGATGTCGAAAGTAACTCGCGTGCTCTGGCGAAATAGGATACACAGCAGTCAACAACAGAACTGACCTGTAGCGAGTTTTAAATGTGTTCAGAATTATAGTCATCCCTTTTACTGCACAAATATCTGATTGTACAGCTATACATCGCAAGTCAGCAAGGGGTGTGTAACAGAGGTACTTTATGCACCACTTCCACCTACAGCGCCCCCACCCCTTTTGATTTCCAATCGCGAATTGTGCGCTTTTTCGACCTGCATTTTACATAGCTGGTTTGAATCTTTTTGTTCATTTCTGGAAAACAAATATAAAGAAAATTGCTTATGTTTGATGTGGGAATGTATTTTAATTGCCTTGCTGTAGTTTCACAGTTGATACACATAGGTGTGCGGAAAGTTAAGATCATCTCGCACTTTGTTTATAGTTTACTGTACGTTCCTTCGATAACAACATCTGACTTTCGCGAGGTACACAGCCAGATATATTCAACGTGTGGCCGTTGGCTACTAAATTTCCGAAGATGCTCGCGTCTGACGAGTGAAACATGTCGAAGAAAGAAATTTTTATGCGAATCGTCGTTGCTACACAGTTTCATTTCTAGCGGTCGCTGTTCCCCCTGCAAGCATTGTCTTCCCTCGCTCAATAACAATCGTGCGCGTTGATAAAGTCATTGCCAGACTGTTATCTGGACGTATTGGAGCGAACGGTCAACCGACACGCAGTCTAAAACCACGGAAGTATTTTAAAGCAAACCTCGCGGGCGGTGAGTGGGGTCTCGTTCTTAACGCAAGATCCTTGAAAAACTCCTCAGGTGGTTTAGTACTGATTGATTTTTCCGTATACGAGGCGAGAACAGCGCCGTACAGGAGCGGAATGCTGCGTGCGGGAGGGTAAGCAAACGCGAGGCGCGGGCTGCACGTGTGACGAGGCAAGGTCAGACAACAGCTGAGTCACGCCGACTTGCACTTGTGGCGAGGCCAGCGCCACGCCGCGTCAGTTGCCGCAAACACAGCCACAGCCCTCCGGCTGCTGCCGAGTGCGGCCGCACTGCTCTACTCCCAGGTCACTAATGCTTGTAAACATTTTTCTTGGCAACTGCCTTTGTTCTCTTTGCTCTGACGACTCTTTCCCTTTGCAGCTCGCATGCCAGTGCCCTTTTTTCATAGCAACGCATAGACTCGTGAGGATACATTTTTGGACCCTTACATCTACATCAATACCAAACAAGCCACCAGATCGTGTATTGCGGAGGGTACGTCTGGTACCACTATTTGATCCCCCTTCCCTGTTCCACTCGTGAATGGTGTGTGGGAAGAATGATTGTTGATAAGCCTGTGTATTACCCATTTTTTTTCCATTACGATTAAGTTCGCCCTGGATAGTTGCTCATAGGTGTTTTACGGTAGACACTGTTTCCAACAATTTGTCATCAACAGTGTAGTTTTACAGTAGCGGATTTTTTCCGAGGTACGCGCAATATGTTACATTTATTTACGCTAATGGTTAACTGCTAATCCGTGCACCATTCATCAATCCTCTGTAGGTCATTCCGCAAATCGATACCGTTTTCTGGAGTTGCTTCTTTCTTATAGACAACTGCATCATCTGCGAACAGTCATAAAGAGCTTTCGACGCTTTCTGTTGGCTCATTTACATACATTGTAAACAGTAATGGTCCTGTCACACTTCCTTGGGGTACTCCCGAACTTTGCATCTGTCGATTTTGTTCCGTTGAGAGCGACGTGTTGAGTTCTATCTGCAAGGAAGTCTTGAATCCAGTCGCAAATCTAGTCCGATACTTTGTCAGCTGGTACTGTTTTCACTAGATGGCAGTGCGAGACGGTGTCAAATGCGTTCCTGAAGTCAAGGGACACGGCAACAACTTGAGAGCTGTTGTCTACAGCGCTGTGGATGTCATGGAGAAATGAGCTAACTGGGAGGGGGGAGGGCGTGAGTGTTGAAAATTATATTTCCTGATTCTCACAGTTGACTATTTGTATTCCACATCTATATCTGTGCTGTACGAGTCACTGTAAAGTGAGCTGTGTTTAAAATTTCAGTTATGTGGCTCATCAGGAAGTTAGTTGAAAATCCGTTACAAAATTTATATGTACATACAGATAAAGTTGCCTAAAATAACGTATTAAAAATGGATTGATATGAAGACGTGTCAGAATGGCAGAAAGAGCTGTGGTGTTTGTGGGTGTATATGATCAGGCCGTGAATGAGCTTGCTCGATCTGGTGGTGTATCAGTGCGCACTAACCAACGTGTCTACAAGGAATGATGTCTCACTCACAGCCATGTAACGCAGCGTAAAAACAGTAGTTGTAAAACTTTGCTAATCGACAGGCATAGAGATGAGTATCACACCTTGTCAACGAAAATCTATTTTAAACCCTACAGTAAATGCTGCTGTCCGTGAACGCAGGTCCATCTTATGCAGTTTCCGAGCGAACATCGTGAAGGGGACAGTGTGCAGTGGACACGTGGAGTCCGGTACCTCACGAAGGCCAATTGCGCACAACAACCACAGAAACTGGGGAGCCGGGCAGGGTGGCCGAGAGGTTCTAGGCGCCTCAGTCTGGAACCGCGCGACCGTTACGGTCGCAGGTTCGAATCCTGCTTCGGGCATGGATGTGTGTGATGTCCTTAGGTTAGTTAGGTTTAAGTAGTTCTAAGTTCTAGGGGACTGATGACAGATGTTAATGGCTCAGAGCCATTTGAACCATTTTTGAAACTGAGGATTCAAATGGTTCAAATGGCTCTGAGCACTATGAGACTTAACATCCAAGGTCATCAGTCCCCTAGAACTTAGAACTACTTAAACCTAACCAACCTAAGGACATCACACACATCCATGCCCGAGGCAGGATTCGAACCTGCGACTGTAGCGGTCGCGCGGTTCCAGACTGAGCGCTTAGAACCGCTCGGCCACACCGGCCGGCGAAACTGAGGACTACCTGACTGGAGGTGAGTAGTGCGGTCCAACAAGTTGCGACTTTGCTTCTTTTTTGTACAATGCGAGGTGTAGATAACACCAACGGCTCAGTGAGGCGATTAACTCCAGTGTCTGCAGGGTGTAGTTAATGCAGAGGATGGTTCTGTGTTTTTGGGGGTGTTGTTCATACAACCACTTAGCTCCACGCGTGATTTTTATTTCATCACCATCAGTGAGCAAGTGTTGCGTAGCGTAGGTTTCTGTATTTTTGAGATAAATTTACTATGAACGTTCCCATCTTCCAAGAAAACAGCTGTGTTCGGAGGGCTGCATGCAAATGATATTAGGTTCACATGTAATCAGGCGCCCTATCGCTCCTGACTGACCCGCTAAATCACTCCCGTGAGTATAAGATAATAATTATGCCACACCCCAACGGCTAACGATTTTTTTGACGACTGTGGTTTTTAGAAAGGATTGGTCGAGAGTAACGAGTCCCATCTCCTTTTATCTTCTATGATTATCAAATAGAATATTCGGTACTAGACACACAAAAAATTGCAAAATCTGCATGAAAAACCTCTCCACTGCGGAAGGTTAACTGTTTGGTGTGGTTTACCTCGCACCTGCGTTATTGGGCTTTCTTGTGTATGTGTTGTGTCCTAACACAGGGTAGAGGGACGACGGAGGCGTATAGGTCAGTCTGCAGTTTCCGAGCGGTTAGGAGCAAATGCAGAAAGACAAACTTCCAATGAAGGCAGTTTGATAGCTTTGATCAGCATCATACACTGTCACAGGGCACCTAGGAGAGGAATGGATTTTGGAACGCTAAGATGCTCAGCGCAGGAGACTCGAGGAACTCAGGGATCTGATTAAGACTATTTATTTGCACTCAGAGTATCTACTATCTGAAGGCTAATTCTAAACATTAGAAAAAGCAAAGGATGCTACTGGTTGCACAAACGAAGTCAGTGTCTGAGTCCGTGCTGTGGGAGCTAAGAGAAACACCAACCACTGGCCGAATGAATAGTACGAACTCCGAGAGCAGCACTCAAAGTGAGAAAAACAGACTTGTCAGAACTTATCCGAGGCTGGCGACGATCGACTCGGAGTTGGCGTCGCAACGATCTAACCGAGAGCCCTCTGTAACAACAACTTGGGTTTTTGAAGGATTGAGGCGACGCAATGTTTCTCGCTTCCTATAGACGGTCCCCCAATCCACCGGCACCTTTCAGGCTTCGGCCAATCGGAAGAGTGGCTGTGCAGCTCCAGGGCGTCTCTGGCCTATCACATTCAGATTCCTACCCTTCTGTTACTCGGTAGGTAGGGATATTTCTGGCCTTTACATTAACGAACTCCAAGTTTGGTAGCAACAGTGTTAAGATGAAAGTTGAACGTCACTGCCATTCCTTTTATGGCTCGCAACAATTTTATTTTAAGTCACTTGGTCCCGCCCGGAGGCCTCTCGTGTGTGCGGACCGCTGTTGTAGTGCTTCTACATCTACATTTATACTCCGCAAGCCACCCAACGCTGTGTGGCGGAGGGCACTTTACGTGCCACTGTCATTACCTCCCTTTCCTGTTCCAGTCGCGTATGGTTCGCGGGAAGAACGACTGTCTGAAAGCCTCCGTGCGCGCTCTAATCTCTCTAATTTTACATTCGTGATCTCCTCGGGAGGTATAAGTAGGAGGAAGCAATATATTCGATTCCTCATCCAGAAACGCACCCTCTCGAAACCTGGACAGCAAGCTACACCGCGATGCAGAGTGTCTCTCTTGCAGAGTATGCCACTTGAGTTTGCTAAACATCTCCGTAACGCTATCACGCTTACCAAATAACCCTGTGACTAAACGCGGCGCTCGTCTTTGGACCTTCTCTATCTCTTCCGTCAACCCGATCTGGTACGGATCCCACACTGATGAGCAGTACTCAAGTATAGGTCGAACGAGTGTTTTGTAAGCCACGTCCTTTGTTGATGGACTACATTTTCTAAGGACTCTCCCAATGAATCTCAACCTGGCACCCACCTTACCAACAATTAATTTTATATGATCATTCCACTTCAAATCGTTCCGTTCGCATACTCCCAGATATTTTACAGAAGTAACTGCTTCCAGTGTTTGTTCCGCTATCGTATAATCATACAGTAAAGGATCCTTCTTTCTATGTATTCGCAATACATTACATTTGTCTATGTTAAGGGTCAGTTGCCACTCCCTGCACCAAGTGCATATCCGCTGCAGATCTTCCTGCATTTCGTTGCAATTTTCTAATGCTGCAACTCCTCTGTACACTACAGCATCATCTGCGAAAAGCCGCATGGAACTTCCAACACTATCTACTTGATCATTTATATATATATTGTGAAAAGCTGTATGAACCCAGTGACGTGGTTCTCAGGAGCTGCCTCCGCTAAGACATGCCTTCTTGTGACCACCTTCTACTTTGACGTCTTACATCAGCGTCTAGCCGATGGATGGAGTTACCAGTTAAATCTCTGAAGTGAAGCTTCTCCCGTGGGACAGCTGCCCAGAGCGTCTGCAATTTGCAGGGCTCTAGCGTTACTGTTTACCTCCGGTAACCTAAACATTAACACAAAAAAAAAAAAAAAATGGCTCTGAGCACTATGGGACTCAACTGCTGAGGTCATTAGTCCCCTAGAACTTAGAACTAGTTAAACCTAACTAACCTAAGGACATCACAAACATCCATGCCCGAGGCAGGATTCGAACCTGCGACCGTAGCGGTCTTGCGGTTCCAGACTGCAGCGCCTTTAACCGCACGGCCACTTCGGCCGGCAAACATTAACACATTTGCCTGCTCTCTGCATTGTGTCTTTGATTTCCTATCTTGGTGTGCCCTAGCTGACTTCCAAGAGTCTTGAGCTTAACAGTGTACACCTCAATATATCGGTGTATATATATATATATATATATATATATATATATATATATATATATATATATATGTGTGTGTGTGTGTGTGTGTGTGTGTGTGTGTGTGTGTGTGTGTGTGTGATGGTTTGTTTTTGTAATTACTTCCTGCCAGAATGTAGAAGCCGACCCATTAAGGTGCGGTTGCTAGCCGTACATAAAGATCAACTATAGTTTTAAAATTCCTTCAATACGTGGGGATGTGGAATGTGTTCTTTGGTCACGTGACCTCGACCCATGTGATTATTTTTTCATGGGACACTTAAAAGTTCAAGTTTACATGGAGAAACACTTACCCACAAATTCCTTCCCGGCATTACAATGTGAGAAATTCAGCAGTTTCCGCGCATAATTCTAAAAAAGAGTGTGGACAATTTAGCCACTCGTCTGCAAGAATATCTAGATCAAAGTGAGCGCCACCTAAGAGGATGTGATTTTTTTTTTTTTTGCTTCCATTTCGTTGTGTATCCTCAAATGTCAGTGTGCTACTAATTTATAAAAATAGTGCGTTTTGTAGTTTATTAAAAATAAGTATGTGACAGTCTTCTCAGGAATACCATTCCTCTCTGCCGGTTCCTGTTTACTGGTTTTTGTAGTGCTGAGAAAGGAAGGATGTTCCAACGTATTTCTTTATTTCCTTTTTAATAGAGAGGCTTAACTTCAGCATATTTCAGCGAGTCGGGAAATGATCCATTGATAGATCTTCGGAACACAAGTTGCTAAAGATGTTGCTAAACACGGAAATGCGCACTGTAATTAAGTTTGTCACAGCCACTAGAATTTTTCGATGTGAAAAATTGATATTGAGATATACCTAATGCCTCAACCTGACACAAACAACTGGAAAGAAAGAAAGAAGGAAGGAAGGAAAGATGAGACGTGTAGCTTCTCGCTACATCAAGATCAATGGAGACTGAGGACGGGGTTGACTGGGCAAGAATGGGAAAGTAAATCGACTCTAGTCTAACTGAAAGAACCAGTCTAACATTCACCTTGATTTATGGAAATCGACGAAAGTTAAGTTCAAGTTGGGAAAGTCGAACGAGGACTTGAACCCTGCTCCACCCGTATGTTTTAGCCTGTAGTGTTGCAACCAATCAGCCACCACGCTCAGTAAATTTGGTACAACTGATTGTGCTTTATGTGGTAGACTCCAAAAGAAACTGAGGCATCTTGTTGCCCATTTTCGATCGTTACACATAGAAGTACCTTTGTGTGATTGTCTATCGAGCAAAGTGGCCCCGGAGTTGGGACACTGAATTCGTATTCGTGAGGATCGCGTTTCAAATACACGTCCGTTTACTTTGATCTACATTTTACATGGTCTCCCTGAATCATGGGAGGCGGTAAACAGGACGGTTGATTTGTTAAAGCCATGGCCGATATTTTTTCTGATCATCGTTAACTTTGAGCTTGTGCTGCATCTCTAACGACCTCGACGTAGATAGGCCAGTACCCTATCTTTCTTTCTTTCTTCCGTCCGTCCGTCCGTCCGTCCGTCCGGTTTTGTACAGTGTCATGGCGTTGTAGTGTTGCTCTCAATGGACGAATCCCGACGACTTTTTTTCAAGTATTGTAGGTAGCAAGTTATATTTTTGTACAAATGCCGTTTCTTAACAGGAATGTAGTTTTCCGAGCTGAGAGTTACTGCCAACTCTGTTCATGATGCCGCGTGACGAATACACGTGTGAACTTTAGCACATCGCCTGGCTTGCCCAATCACCGTTATCTGTTTTCTTGGAAGACGTACCACAAGAGATTTTTGCTTAATTGAACAAAGTCTTTCAAAGCTGTAAACACGTACAATCCCCCCCTGCGGGTTCGGGGGTAAGAATAGGCCCGCGGTATTCCTGCGTGTCGTAAGAGGCGACTAAAAGGAGTCTCAAATGTTTCGGCCTTATGTGATGGTCCCCTCTCGGGTTTGACCTCCATCTTTCTAAATTATTCCGAAGAGCGAGCCAATTGGGGAAGGGCGCCTTACATGGTGCACTGTATCCGTCGTGCATTGAGACCTTTAGCCGACTTTTTCGTCGTTGCGATGGTGCCCCGCTCGTTTTCCGTCTCTTGGGCGGGGATACGTCACTGGGTGCGATTACCACGCTGCACTCTGCAGTGTTGCTTTTAACTGCGACGACGACCTTGAACATTTTTGCACCTAAGATCCAGCACGGTAGCCAGTCCGTTGTGGTGGGGCCGCCATGTACCCTCTTGGTTGTAGCCCCCTGACAACACAGGGATCGCTCTACTGATGCCTGCGCCGTTAACTCCCCACGTACGCCAAGGAGTAGATGCCCATCTCCCTGGGGCATCAGGACTCCCGGCAATGGACATCCTGCCAGGTGGCTATTGCTGCGGCTGGGTGGCGCCCGTGGGGAGGGCCCTTGGTCGGAGTAGGTGGCATCAGGGCGGATGACCCGCAATGAAGCGTGGTACATCATCTCTCGCTGGCGGCCAGCCGCCAGCAGTCTCTAAGCGTTCTCGGGCTCCATTTAATGCTCAAAAGTACGATCGAAAACGTTCTCCTCTCTAGCCACCCCGTGGGAGGAGCGTAAGTCTCAGTATGGAGATAATAGTTTTTCGCCCCGATTCTTAGTTTGCACGAGAGCTGATGGGGAGTCTTTTCTATCCACAAAGCCTCAGTTCTTCGTCGAGCATTTAGAGGACAAGTTTGGGGAGGTGGAGGGCTTGTCCAAAATGCGCTCTGGGCCAGTACTGATACAAACGGCATCCTCCGCCCAGTCACGCAGGTTACTTGCTTGTGACAAGTTGGGGGATGTTCACGCTACCATTACACCACATAAGAGTTTAAATATGGTCCAGGGAGTTATTTTCCATAGGGACCTACTTTTGCAGTCTGATGACGAGCTGCGCGCCAACTTAGAGCGTAGAGGTGTTCATTTCGTCCGGCGCGTTCATCGGGGTCCGAAGGACAATCAGGTTGCTACCGGTGCCTTCATCTTGGCCTTCGAGGGTGATACATTACCGGAGAAGGTCAAGGTGATGGTCTACCGTTGTGACGTCAAGCCCTATATCCCTCCCCCGATGCGGTGCTTTAAGTGCTGGAAGTCCGGGCATATGTCTTCCCGCTGCACTTCCAGCCTCACATGTCGAGATTGCGGACGCACATCACATCCCAATACTCCATGTGCCCCGCCTCCCCTCTGTGTCAACTGCGGAGAGCATCATTCCCCTTGCTCGCCTGACTGCAAAGTCTTTCAGAAAGAGCGCAAAATCATGGAATATAAGACCCTGGAGTGGCTGACCTATACTGAGGCCAAAAGGAAATATGACAGACTCCATCCTGTGAGAATGACATCTTCTTACGCAGCTGCTACAACGACTGTGCTAGCCCCATCAGTTTCAAGACTTCCAGCCAGCTCGATAAGCAGTACGACTCCTCCTGCCCCCTTGCCCGTGGGGGGCTCCACCCCACCGGTTGCTCCTGCGCCACCTACCTCAGGAGCAACATCCTCCCACCCGTCGGGGACGTCTGTCCCCGCTTCTCAGCCGGAGAAGCGTCTAACTTCTTCGGCTACTCTCGCCCGTAAGAGTTCCCTTGGGACCCTCCCTTCCCAGGGTTCCACAAGCGGGAAGGATGACGGCCGACAGTGGCATAAGTCCTCACCAGCGGCCGGGCGTAGGGCTTGACGATCCTCCTCCGTCCCAGAGACTGAATCGGTGAAGCCTTCCCAGCCGGTGAAACCCAAGGTTCAGCGAGAGAAGTCCAAGAGAAAGACCTCTAAGGCCAAAGAACTTGCGGTGGCACCAACCCCACCGCACCCTTCGCGCTCTGCGTCTGAGGATGAGGTCGAGATTCTAGCGTCCGCTGAGGACCTTGATCTCGCCAGTCCCTCAGACGCCATGGATGCCACTCGCACGGGTACTGAATTGGTGGCAGTGAGTGAACAAGCGGCGTAAATTGCCTTCCCAGTCCTTTCACGCCTTTCTCAGCCATGGACAATATCATCCTTCAGTGGAACTGCGGCGGTTTTTTCCACCATCTAGCTGAGCTCCAACAACTTATCAGCCTTCACCCTTTCTTCTGCATTGCTCTTCAGGAAACTTGGTTTCCAGCAATGCGAAACCCCGCCCTCCGTGGCTATCGGGGTTATTTTAAGAACCGGGCAGCATATGAAAGGTTGTCTGGTGGCGTCTGCCTCTATGTCCTTCACACTCTGTACAGCGAGTCTGTCCCTCTCCAAACACCTTTAGAGGCTGTTGCTGTTCGGGTGTGGACGCCACAGGCTGTTACCGTCTGCAGTCTTTACCTTCCACCGGATGGTGATGTCTCGCAGCATGTCCTGGCTGCGCTGATAGCCCAATTGCCGCCACCTTTCTTGCTATTGGGCGACTTCAACGCCCATAACCCTCTGTGGGGTGGGTCAGTGGCAACAGGTCGAGGCGCCACCGTTGAGCATTTATTGTCGCAGCTCGATCTCTCGATTTTAAATGATGGTGCCTTCACACACTTCAGTGGGGCGCATGGCACATACTCAGCCATTGACCTTTCAATCTGTAGCCCTAGCCTCTTACCGTCTGTCCAATGGAGTGTGCATGACGACCTGTGTGGTAGTGACCACTTTCCGATCTTTCTGTCACTGCCACAGCGTCACTCTTCTGGGCGCCCTAGCAGATGGGCTATGAATAAGGCTGACTGGGACTTGTTCTCCTCCACTACCGCTATTGAGCCTCTCTCTAATGATGACATTGATGCGGTGGTTCAATCGATCACCACCGGCATCGTTACTGCCGCCGAATCTGCCATTCCCCGTTCCTCTGGGTCCCCTTGGCGGCGGACTGTGCCTTGGTGGTCGCCTGAGATTGCTGCAGCGATTAAAGATTCGGCGGGCGCTACAGCGTCACAAGCGACATCCCTGCATTGAACACCTCATCACCTTCAAACGGCTGCGTGCGCGGGCCCGCCGCCTTATCCGCCAAAGCAAGCAGGAGTGCTGGGAGCGGTATGTGTCCACCATTGGCCTCCATGTCCCTCCATCGCAGGTCTGGGCCAAGATTCGACGCGTCTACGGCTATCGGCCACCTGTCAGCGTCCCTGCGCTCTCACTGAATGGAGCAGTTTGTACTGACTCCGACGTCATTGCAAACCACTTAGCAGAGCATTTTGCTATGAGTTCCGCTTCTGCGAATTACCCCCAGGCCTTCCGCTCCATTAAAGAGCGGATGGAACGTCGGAGCCTTTCTTTTCGCACCCACACTTCTGAATCCTACAATGCTCCATTCAGTGAGTGGGAATTTCACAGTGCCCTTGCCGCTTGCCCTGATACCGCTCCCGGGTCAGATAGCATCCACTGTCAGATGCTGAAACACCTTTCAGTGGACTGCAAGCGACGCCTCCTCGACCTGTACAACCGTCTCTGGGTCGAGGGTGAGTTTCCGTCGCAATGGCGGGAGAGCATTGTCATCCCCGTTTTGAAACCGGTCAAGAGCCCTTTGGAGGTGGACAGCTACCGCCCCATTAGCCTCACCAACGTTCTTTGCAAGCTTCTCGAACGGATGGTGAGCCGGAGCTTGCATTGGGTACTGGAGTCTCGGGGCCTTCTGGCTCCGTCTCAGGGTGGGTTCCGTAAAGGCCGCTCCGCCGCCGACAATCTGGTGAGCCTGGAGTCGGCCATCCGTACTGCCTTTGCCCGCCGTCAGCACCTGGTCGCTGTCGTTTTCGACATGAGGAAGGCGTACGATACGACATGGCGTCATCACATCCTTTCTGCGCTTCATGGATGGGGTCTTCGGGGCCCTCTGCCGATCTTCATCAGAAATTTTCTGTCGTATCGTACCTTCCGCGTGCAAGTCGCGGCCTCATATAGTTCCTCCCACGTCCAGGAGACCGGTGTGGCACAGGGTTCTGTTTTAAGTGTCTGCCTGTTTTTAATAGCCATTAACGGGCTCGCTGCGGCCGTGGGAAATTCAGTCTCTGCTTCCCTGTATGCTGACGACTTCTGCCTTTACTATAGCTCTACTGGCATTGCAGCTGTTGAACGTCAGTTACAGGGCGCTATCCGCAAGGCGCAGTCTTGGGCTGTAGCTCATGGCTTCCAGTTTTCGGCAGCCAAGACCTGCGTTGTGCATTTCTGCCGGCGACGTACTGTCCACCCGGAGCCGCGGCTTTATCTTGCCGGCGAACTTCTTTCAGTGGTGGAATCTCACAGGTTTTTGGGGGTGGTTTTCGATGCCCGGTTGACTTGGCTGCCTCATATCCGGCAGCTTAAACAGGCGTGTTGGCGGCATCTAAACGCTCTGAGATGCTTGAGCCACACCCGCTGGGGCGCCGACCGATCTACCCTGTTGCGGCTCTACCAGGCGTTAATCCAGTCCCGTCTGGATTATGGGAGCCTGGCTTATGGCTCATCATCCCCATCTGCGTTGCGGGTGCTGGACCCAATTCTCCACAGCGGGATACGCCTTGCCACTGGTGCTTTCCACACCAGCCCTGTGGACAGCATACTAGTGGAGGCAGGTGTCCCTCCATTGCGATTACGACGCCAACAATTACTGGCTGCTTATGCTGCCCATGTTTTTAGCTTGCCCGGGCATCCAAATTACCGTGTCCTGTTCCCGCAGTCAGTCGTCCATCTGCCAGAACGTCGGCCCCGGTCGGGTTGTCCGATCGCCGTGCGCGTCAAAGAGCTCCTCTCTGGGCTTGGGTTTTTCCCTGTTCCACCTTCTTTCCGGGCACCTCTGCGCACGCCCCCATGGTGTGTGCCTCGCCCTTGCCTTCGGCTCGACTTGGCACAGGGCCCGAAGGACTCAGTCCTTCCAGAGGCCTTCCGCCGCCGCTTTTATTCCATCCTGGCCACGTATCAGGGCTCTGGCATCGTTTACACTTACGGCTCGATGGTTGCTGGTCGAGTCGGTTATGCGCTCACTCTAGGGGACCATTCCGAACAACGTTCCTTAGCGGCTGGCTGCAGCGTTTACACTGCTGAGCTGGTCGCCATCTTTCGTGCCCTAGAGTATATCCGCTCCTGCTCCGGTGAGTCCTTCGTTATCTGTAGCGATTCCCTGAGCGGTTTACGAGCTCTCGACTGGTGATGGCTATCCACGAGTCCCTGCATACTCTTGCGCGTTGCGGCCGCTCTGTGGTCTTCGTGTGGACCCCAGGCCATGTTGGGATACTTGGCAATGAGAATGTTGACCGCCTGGCGAAAGAGGCCACTAGTAAATCATCTCTGGGGATTGGCCTCCCGGAGACTGATTTGCGGGCAGTCTTACGCCGCGAAGTTCTTTCGGTTTGGGACGCTGAATGGCGCAATCTGCCCACGCCCAACAAACTCCGTCCAATCAAGGTGACGACGACTGTGTGGCTGTCGTCCATGCGGGTCTCCCGCAAGGAGTCGGTTGTCCTCTGCCGGCTGCGCATTGGGCACACTCGGCTTACGCACGGCCACTTATTGCGCCGTGAGGACGCACCTCTGTCGCTGCGGCTCCGTTTTATCTGTGGTCCATATTTTATTGGAGTGTCCGCTTTTAGCTGTGCCCAGGCAGTCGTTCGCACTGCCTGACAGGCTCCCTGCCCTTTTAACAGATGACTCTGCTACGGCTGACTTAGTTTTACGTTTTATTCGGGCAGGGGGTTTTTATCATTTAATCTAAGTGTTTCTGTTTTATCTTATTGTTTTGTGTTGATTCTGGCCTTTGGCCTCCGGTTTTAAACTGATTTTTTAATGTGTTTTAAGTGGTTGGCTTTTCCTTTTTTTATTTCTATGGTCGACCAACCACCGTCACACACTGTGTGATTTTAGTTCGTTTTGTCAGTCCCGTTTGCTTTTCAATTTGCTGAACTATAGGAAAGACATTTTTTTCTACATAAGCATCCTGTAATAAAACCTCGCTACCCTCCGTTAATTTTTGTTGCGCTGATTGTCTTGGCCCTGTTTATTATTTTTCTTTGTAGTTTTTATGTAACGCTTTTGTAATTGAGTGTATAAATTGTTCCCCATTTTTATATGTATTTTGTCTTTCTTCTAGGTTTCCGGGACTTTCCCTTGGTACCATCACATGCCAAAGAAATAGGTAAGTATTTCCTATAGCGACAGTCGTAAATTCCCTATTAATTCTATACTAATGTCTCCAGGGCCAGTCTTGATCTTAAACTTTTGGGGATACCATGCAGTTTCGTTACTGCCAGTAAAGTTTATCCTTTCAGTTTCTGTATTAACACTTTTCTATCTCTCTGTTCTTTGTGCTATCACTTTCTGTTCATAAAAGCAGAGCAACCTGATTATACTGTAAGACATCCCGGAAAACACAGATTCAAAGATAATGAAAGACCCAATATATGTGTAGAATCGTAAAGATCTTACTAAGGAGAGCCTGGAAAGCAACTTTACTGTATGATTCAGGACGTGAACAAAGGGAAGGAAGGTGATTCACCATATTACTGAAGTGAACCCTGAGGTTAGAACAGTACTCATGAAAGGACAAAAAGCATAACCTGTTTTTCGTTCAGTGGTGGTAAAAGAGTACCAAGTAGTGAGGCACTGCATGAAATTCCATGGCCACTGCTATGTGTCAAAACATCCTGTTAAACATGCATCCAAGAAAAATCAGATGAGAAGATTTTGTCAAAATTTCAGAACTACGTGCTACTACAGAAAAGCAAACCTACTCTCGGAAATAGAAGCAGCATGGCGTATGATACACTTCCCACAGCTATGAAATGGAGATTTCCAGTGCAGGATACGAATCTGCAACAAAAACGGTATGGGACTCAGAGTAGCGACTTCACAAAAGAAACAAAAGGATACAGGACAAAAAGTATCCGATGCAGATAGAGATCGTGATGCAGCTTACTAGGCTGGAAGAGCCGATGACTCTTACTACAGCGAAAAAGCATCTAGTAACAGCCTCCTAAAGGGCGAGTATATTACTACTCCCGTACCTTATACTGTAAATTGGATCTATGTCAGCGTAAAAAACTTGTCGACGAATGTGGATACTCTAGAATACATTTTGAAATCGGCTTATACCAGATGAAACAAATTACATCTCTTAGAGAGACTATGTGATCAAAACTATCCAGACACTCCCAGAAACATACGTTTTTCATGTTAGGTGCATTGTGCTGCCACCTACTCCCAGGTACTCTTTATCTGCGACCTCAGTAGTCATTAGACATAGTGAGAGAGCAGAATGGGGCGCTCCGCGGAATTCACGGACTTCGAACTTGGTCAGGTGATTGAGTGTCAGTTGTCATACGTCTGTAAGCGAGATTTCCACACTCCTAAACATCCCTAGGTCCACTGTTTGCGATGTGATAGTGAAGTGGAAACGTGAAGAGACACGTACAACACAAAAGCGTACAGGCCGACCTCGTCTGTTGATTGACAGAGACTGCTGACAGTTGAAGAGGGTCGTAATGTGTAATAGGGAGACATCTATCCAGACCATCACACAGGAATTCCAAACTGCATCAGGATCTAGTGAACATACTACGACACGACAGTTACGCGGGAGGTAAGATAACGGATTTCACGGTCGAGCGGCTGCTCATAAGCCATACATCACGCCGATAAATGCCAAACGACGCCTCGCTGGTTCTAAGGAGCGTAAACATTGGACGATTGAACTGTGGGAAAACGTTGTGTGGAGTGATGAATCACGGTACACAATGTGACGATCCGATGGCAGAGTGTGGGTATGGCGAATGCGCGGTGAACGTCATCTGCCAGCGTATGGTATGTAGTGCCAACAGTAAAATTCAGAGGTGGTGGTGTTATGGTGTGGTCGTGTTTTTCATGGAGGGTGCTTGCACCCCTTGTTGTTTTGCGTGGCTCTATCACAGCACAGGCCTACATTGATGTTTTAAGCACCTTCTTGCTTCTCACTGTTGAAGAGCAATTAGGGATGGCGATTGCTTCTTCCAACACGATCGAGCACCTGTTCATAATGCACGGCCTGTGGCGGTGGTTACACAACAATAACATCCCTGTAATGGACTGGCCTGCACAGAGTCCTGACCTGAATCCTATAGAACACCTTTGGGATGTTTTGGAACGCCGACTTCGTGCCAAGGCTCACCGGCCGACATCGATAGCTCTCCTCAGTGCAGCATTCCGTGAAGAATGGGCTGCCATTCCGAAAGAAACCTTCCAACACCTGATTGAACGTGTGCCTGCAAGACTGGAGCTGCCATCAAGGCTAGGGGTGGACCAACACCATATTGAATTCCAGCATTACCGATGGAGGGCTCCACGAACTTGTAAGTCATTTTCAGCCTGGTGTCCGGATACTTTTGATCACATAGTGTACTTCATAAAAGCAATTCGTGATGACACATTGCCGCAAACCGTGGAACTAGGGACGTGCATGGTCAGAGTGTCCATTTATATATCTCTCATCCATAACGGAGAAAGGTGGAATAAAACTTAGCCAACTCAATGCAGTGAGAAATGAAAGCCTATCGCATAGGGTTAGAAAAGTGGCAGAATACGTTAACTTTGATGTATTGTATTTCCAAGAGCCGCATACTAAGGCAAGACAGCTTACCAGCATGCCAATAACAATTAATACAGACACTAAAGGATAACGTCCTGTAGTAGCAATTGTAGTATTTAATAAGGCCACTGCAGTGATAGACTATCACAGTATTGTTCAGAACGTGTAATATGTATAGATATGCCTATCGGAAAGAAGAGTTGCATCGTGATTTTCATGTATTTTCAATTCAGCACTGAGGCTGATGAGTAGTTAATGAAGCTAAGATTATTAAGTAACTAGGGTGGGTGTGTGCCATCGACGCAAATACGAAATCTATGTTATGTCACAGCCGCCTGAATGATCCCCGTGGAAGGAAGCTAGAAGGAACGATAATGGAAATCAATCTGAATATAGTGACTACACCCCGTAATCCGCCAACTTCCGGAGGGAGAGTCTGAGAAACTTCAAATATAACAGCGACAGACCGTTTGAGAGACTATAAGATTTAAGATTTAGAGTGAAAGACTTACGGTTATCGTAATATCATACCCTATGTGTCACCGGCAGGGAAACGCAAAGTACCAAAGGAAACGTGTCGATAAGGGGGAAAAAAAAATTCTGACTGCCTACTGGGGAGAAATGAGACGAGTTTTTCATAATCGGGGAAGTTTGTCGTCGGGTGACGATGTAAAATTGAAAACACAGGTAGTGACAGAGGTCACACATAGAGCAATGGAGCTGTCTATATCTATCATAAGATTTTCTTCTCGGGGAGTATCTTGTATCTTGACCGAAGCATTGCATAAATTGATATGAACCAAGAGGAGCCACAAAACTCTGCCAGAGTAGGATAATCAAAGAAGAAAGAATCCGAAGGGTGTCCAGTTACAGGATCGTGAAATAACACTTTAAAGAAGAATTATGGAGAACAAAAATTGAAATTATGGAGATAGTTCGTGAAAACTAACCCAGAAATGTGTCCCTATGGAATACCACATGTAATAGTCAGCGAGAAGACACTATCAATAATAATCCTGCCCACGCTCAAATGAAATGTTCAAAATGGTTCAAATGGCTCTGAGAACTATGGGACTTCTGAGGTCATCAGTCCCCTAGAACTTAGAGCTACTTAAACCTAACTAACCTAAGGATATCACACACATCCATGCCCGAGGCAGGATTGGAACCTGCGACCGTAGCGGTCGCGCGGTTCCAGACTGTAGCGCCTAGAACCGCTCGGCCACCCCGACCGGCTCAAATGAAATGATTGGACGGCAATAGAAAGTGGAGAACAGAAAGCTGCATTGATGGTAGAGTCACTGCTTTTGTGCGATACAGGAGAAAGCGACATATGAGAGATGTTATGGGAGGTCTACATAAATAATAATCTTGTGTACCCTTTCACATAAGAAGAAATTAGGCAAAGCGTTTTACGGCTGAAAAAGAAAATAAAAATCAAAGACTGGATGAGGTTCCTGCAGGTGTGATAAAAGCCTTAACTGATCAGCCATCTACCTGAGTTAAGTACATGAAGAGCACTTCTTGCTGGCAAGGGTGTCTGCATCTTCTAATAATGCTGAGGTGATGCTTATTACTTCCGATGTTACCCAAATCGTATAGTGTGTCTTCTTTCGTTAACGTCCTAGGTAATAAATTCGAAAAACTTTTATGCAAAAATCGCAAGGCCAAATACTACCACAAGGTATCAACCCTCAACAGCGCAGTTGCAGGAGAAACAAGGCAACAGAAAACGCAATAAATAAGGCGATCTCGCTTGCGACACACATCTTGGTAGGTTCGAGCGATGACAATAGATATTACGGGTGCTTTCGATAACCTCTAGCCCGTATCTTTCTCTGATTGTCCGAGAGAGTTGAAATGCTTACAGACCCTGTTCAACACCAATAGATTACTACCATTGGTGAAAAGCATATTTAATGTGTTGAGGACAGTCATCTTGAAAACTGTCCGAAGAGCCTGTGTAGCTCAAAGTTTTTTATGTATACTGGAACCCTTATTACGTTACATAAAGCGAATGAAGTGATGTGCATTGTGAGCGGTGACTCGAGAAGAATTTTAGAGGATAA
Organism: Schistocerca nitens; assembly: GCF_023898315.1. Classification (NCBI taxonomy): domain Eukaryota; kingdom Metazoa; phylum Arthropoda; class Insecta; order Orthoptera; family Acrididae; genus Schistocerca; species Schistocerca nitens. The sequence continues at coordinate 636,943,936 of NC_064616.1, read as the reverse complement.
ATCTAATGCTGCGCTCCATGAACTTAAAGGATGTCTCAGATTCTCATTAGCACCACAGAAAACTACATACACTCTTCTATAAAGGAACATCTCAGGAAACTTCAAAGTAAAAATTAAATTATGTAATGATTTTAAGAAGATTATTAATGAAATAATTTAGTTTACTATAGATGAACGACAAAACGTAACATATTATACAGAGGAGACAAGCATAAAAAATACAAAGATGAGGCATAAAATTATAAATATCGCAATATTAGCGTGTGTTATGGGATTTGTTGCAACTGTATGTGTCCATGGAGTAAACTTTTCATTACTCAGAAGAGAGCAACGAGGTGTGCTTATGAAACTAACAGGCACCTTCTGTACGACCACGACCGATGAATTGCTGATAATCCTGGAAACATGACAGTTGAATCTCGTAATCACAAAAAAGATTATCTTTGCATTGGTTAAAGAACGGCGTTGAAACGGAAATACGCAAGATACCTGAAAATGAGGGAAACACGGAACAAGAAATACACTATCACAGTGGCAGAATGAATGGAACTCTCAGTCAGAGGCAGAACAACATACGAATTTCTCCCTAACATCAGGGACAAACTACAAATGATATTTCTTGGCCCAACGGGTGGTCTGACACGTACATGACTGGTCATAGCCCGTACGGAACGTATCTGTATAAGATCAGTAGACAAATAATATAAATGGTACTCGCGCTTGTGGCAGTAAAGCTACTCCGGACAAGACGTGGGACTGTACGCTCTACGAAGATGCAGTGGGTCATGGGTGGGAGGCGCAGAGGATGGATCCCAAAGCAGTACAGAGGAATGAGTGCACCTGATGCCTCTAGAAGTTCAGTCACTTGACATCGTGGTTACATTCCCTGAGAGTCAAAGTTCTGTACAGCCAGGGAGAAGGTAATTAATGTAAGCGACACTCAAGGCAGCTGTCACACTGTACATCGTGTCAGTGCGAGCGATTAAAGATAGTGGGTTTGTGGATGGCACAGTGAATCTTGGAAGAAACAATGCTGATGTGCCGTTCTGTGCCCAAGTAATCCAAAAGGTCAAATAATGGACAAACGAATGACACGTGTACCAGCGTAGTCAGAGCAACAAGAGTATGAATACTTCGATAAATGGTTAAAGACAGTTGCAATTTTGTAGTGACAGAAAGTAAATTTTTTTCTCTCTTGTGCTGTTTCTGTTTGTGGTATTAGTTTCTGTGGTGTTAGTATCTAGTAAATATTTTTCTTTCTTGTTCCGTTTCTGTTGTGGTATTAGTTTCTGTGGTATTACTATGTAGCAATTTTATTTCTTGTTCTCTCTCTGTTTGTAGTATTAGTTTCTGTTGTCTTAGTATGCAGTTAGTATTAATAATTATTAAACACACATTTTATTTCATAAAATATGCTGGCCGTATGGCCTGTTTCAGCTGTCCTGATGATAGGATGTAATTGTAAATAAAGAAAGACTGAATAAATAAATAAATAAATAAATAAATAAAGAGAATAAATTTGTGTATATTTTTCAGTAAAATCTGTTTCAATTTAGTCTTTTATTACCCCTTAATTTTATGTAATTGTAAAAAAAAATATAAAGTTAGGATTCAAAATGTTTCCTTAAATAGTTGATGAACTATTATTGAATAAATAGCAAATTATCATTTTTAAAATATAATAAAGTCATTAATATTAATAAAATGTTCAGAGGACTTGTCCGTCCGACAGGATTACACAGGCGAAGTACATCAAGGGACTGAAAAGTACCAAAAGGGCCTTACAGGTAGTTAATATTATTGCTTCTTGTAATACTTATAAAAACAGTTTTCTTTTTTCATCGACACACAAAAAAATATTACGCTCTGAACACTCTGAATGGCGTCTAGATTCCACTTTTGTATATAAGCAAAGTTCCTATCTGCCTCTTGAATTGGCAAATGTTGGCCAGTGAGATCCTATATTCTGAAAACGTATATCGTTTGGTACCGAAAATGCTGCCTTTCTTCTCTTTGGAGTTGAAAGATTAGAAGTTTGATCATTTATGGGCCTATTCTAGAATGTAGACTAAAGATGGGCATGATTGTGGAATGATTTCTTTTTTCCACTGTGGATCAGGGACGGATACAGGTTGCATATTTTCCTCTTCATTCTCCTCCCCTTCCCCATTTGCATTTTCTATAAGTTCTGCAACATTTAGTGAAGTACTAGCAAATAGCGAAAGAGGCACCACTTGAACATCTTCCTCATTGTCCGCCTCTGCGTCACCAGCACTGTGACGCTGGTTCTGCAATATTTTGTGCAATGCTAGCACACAACTGAAGAATCGCTGCATTATTATTATTATTATTATTATTATTATTATTATTGCGCGAAGTACTCCTCATCATTTCATATTCACTGTCATCACTACAGTCAAGTGCTGTATCAATATCGCCTGAAAAATTTGCTAGTCCAGGAAGAGTTTCTTCGTCTGTAAGACCTCTTCTGTAATAGGTGAACTTACTAAGTTCACTAATGTTTTGCTAGCCCCGCATCATTTCTATTGTTTCTTATAAAACGAAACGCCGTGTTGTCCTCGGCAAGGATATGTTTTTATTTATAAAGGGTCTTGAAAGCAGAAAAAGCGATAGACATCAAAGAAATGCAACCAAAACGCAATCTAACCTCAACTTGTGAAGTCAGTACAGTGTACCTGAGGAGACTGCTTAGTCCCGATCATATTGTACGTTGTAATTGAATATTACGAGGGTACTGTATTGATGTTTTATCTAAATTAACAGTAGTATGTATATAGGTAACTAAATAAATATTACCACGCAACTCAACTCATACATAAACCTTACTTTTATTTACGTAGCTTTGCAGCGTTGTTACACACACCAAGCTGTCATTTGCAAAACATCTGTTTACATTCCGGGCTGATGCATAGGTTTCCGAATGACGTTCAGGTTGTACTAACATGAAGCGTAGGAAGCATGAACTGTATGGAATGGGACCTGACCCTTCCCACAGGTCTAACGAGCTGTTGATTTACATGAGTCCGCACAAAATCTGCCGGGATTCCCAAGTCCCGCCAGTAAATGAAGGGTTAAGTTGTGTCATAGCTGCCTACGCAAAGTCTTACGAGTAATACTAGTTTTTTTCCTCATTCGAAACTCTTTAATTTTCCCTCCGTGTGCATAACAGCGCTCTTTTTCTACCGCCTGAGAAACACTTTTCCTGTATTGGTTTCCTCAGTTTTCTGCTTTTAACCAGCGGGACCAATATTAGATCTGGTCACATAGTGATTTGCCGACACATGACTTCCACTTGAAACATGATTGTCTCTCATTAACACGGATTTTTATCATTAGCTATTATATAGTCATTTTCTTAGGACATTATATTCGTCATTGACTGTAGAAAGTTTTTCTTTGTCAAATGCAATTTCTGCCTTAGGGCCTTCATTAAGTGGTGTACTGCAGGCGGTTGTGCTTCAGCTCATGTCAAACATTAAAATCCTCCGACATGCTTACATGTCATCGTCGAATCTGAGCCTTATAACTAAGAATACAGCAACATTAAACGTGAGCAAGGCTGCATACGTCGTAAAGTGATATAAATTACATGAAATATTACAAATGTTGACATTCTTAACCGAATCCCAATGAACCAATGTTTCTGTACACTGTTTACATGATTGTGAACCCCAGTTATGAGAAGTTATTATGTAGCTGAGAGGTATAGAGCGAGGATCTGGGAGTGGCAGCTGTCACGCCAAGAAAATAATAATTTCCGCAAAAGAAAATTGTTTTATTTCACCAGGCAAGTACCGCACTAAGGGAATGAAATGCATTAATTAGTTGTCAGAAGGCCTACAATAAAAAAAGACAAACTTCGTGTCAGACAGACACCAAATATTTTGACAAAGGTTGAATCCAGACCGTACAACCAGGTGTGAGCCCGTCATTATCCGTGGTCGTGCACTCCACCTGGCTCCCTCGCTAACTTGACGCAGTAACTGCCAATACTATAACATTTAAGAAACAAGATACTAAAACCCTGCAATAACAAGGTTGCACAACTGGATATACAGGATAAACAATTTCATGAATATTTAATCCCCAGAAGTGTCAGAGCTCTGAAAATTTTAAAATATTAACAGGACTATTATCCTTCATTATTCAGAACAGAAACTAAACATTATTACAATTATCCATCTTAACTAATAAAATCAATAAAGTGATTAAGCCGCAGAAGACACAGAGCAATCCCTTCTGACATGTTCTACATCCTAGAGGACCTCCTCATTACGGATCAATTGGAATGAAACTAAATATCTAATGTAATCTAAAAATTAGTGAAATGACAACTGTGAACTTTAGGAAATACAAGGTAAAATTTTAAGTTTGTCAAGCTCCAAAAACTCATAACAGGCCTCAATCAAACTTAAGTCCAAAGAGAAATCCAATTTTCACTAAACCATGGTTGTTGATATGCGATGTTCCGGGGCTAGCAGTGTATTTAACACTAAATTCTTCTAGAATCTTCATATGGAAATGATGCTCAAGACCCCCCCCCCCCTTTTCTAACTCCGACTTTGCTGTTGCACACGGATTAAGAAGAAACGCTAACTGACTGTAATCGACCCTGCAAGTAGAGTAGAAAAGAGTTTGGCACCTGCAATAATTTAATTTGATAGATCTTAATTTGATAAAGGAAAGTTTCATTAATGTAGTGAAAAATGAGAGTGTTATACAGAATGAAAGTTCTGTACAAAATAACACTTTGATTTATTATGACTAAACTCAAAATAATAAACAAAAGACATGAAACATTTATAATACATCAAACTGGATACTCAAATAAATGCTGTGAAGGTGAAGTTGTCCATAAACTAGATTGTGACATTTATGCCCAAGTGGTATGTGGAGCCAATTCCTTGCAACTCAAATCTTAAGAGAAACACCCAGCCAACCCAACATTAATTGCTGCTACAATAGTGAGAACTCAGACAATGAACACCCAAGACAGAACCACGTTAGAAAAGACCGGAACAGGCGCGCTCTGCTGAGCTCTGATTATCACATAGCAAAATTCCCTAATCTGCCGGTGCTGCGGATATACATTATCAAGCTGTCTTCTTAACTGCAAGGACACAATGGCGTCCCGAGGCGATGGCTGGTTGCTTCGACGTCCCGTCGTGGTGGTGATAATGTCGCGAATATAGCCCGAAACTAATTATCCTGGTCTGGTTGTTCCAGACTAAAGACTTCCTAGCAATACAAATACGCCTCTGAGGGAGACGAAGAAGGCTCGCCACACAATCACTGACGGTACAGTGATTGATTTTAACAAGCGAAGTCACACAGTAACTCCAATGCAGTTAACTTTAGCCAAAACTGCTCAAGACGGACAACATAGGCCGCTTGTACGCAGAACGCTCAATTGCCAACTGTACTCGGAAAGTTACGTTGAAATCGAAACTTCACCAACTTCGTCAAACAGTTACAATTAAATGAAAGTATATTAGACAGCCAACGGAAGGCAGGCTGTCCAGAGCAACGAGAGCTCCGTCTTGTAACCTACTCCGACCGAAAGGCGAGAGCCGACTCTTACCAAGAGCACTCGTACAAGCCGAACACAGAACATCACCGCCCCCACCACAGTGGCCGTGGTTAAACGTACCAATCAGCAACTCGAAAACCGGTGGAAAATTTCACCCTATTACCGAAGCACTAATATTCCACCAATGGAGATACTTGGCGCCAATTTCTGCAGCGATTTTGCTATGTCACGGAACTATCCCCTGGGCAAGCCAATCACAGTTATGATTTTGCAGAAAATGCGGGAATTTTCTTGCCAAGACTACCTGGGAACACAAGTTATTCCCACGCCTCGCTGGTAGCCCGTCGGAAAGTGTTTTCACAAAGTTTCTGCGAAGTAACGGAATCTCTGACCCCAGCCACTCCTTCAGGCCCCTGTAGGCGTGTCGCCCCCGCTCTTATAACAATGTCGGCGTCTGGACAGCATCCACTCGACTCCCTCACACCCGTCGGCATAACCCGTTCAAGATCAGCAGAACCCGCCTGTCGCCGGACCACCCGGGGGACGAGAGACGCTGTGTGGGAAGCCCGCGTGGGAAGTCCGCGTGTGAAGGAATAGCAACTTTTCACCGCATGCAATTGGAGAGGAAAATATTCATATCTTCTGAGTTCTCAATACTAGCCTTGTAATGACCACACTCCGCAATACTTCCCCAAATCGATTTACTCGGAGTAAGATATAAATATGAGAGGGGGCAAGTCACTGTGTGCATCGTAAAGACATGCCACCTCTCAGAGGGAAGGTCGCCACTTACAAATTTTGAATCTATGTATTAGGAGGTATCACATCAAACATTATTAAGTGAAAAAGAAAATACTATATTGGAACCACATGCATTTTTGAAGGGCTACATAGTGACCAATTTTCTGTATGTAAGTGGGTGCTGTGGCCAGTGCCATCGCAACAGGATGTCACGGATGTTTGTTTTTCTGATTTCCGGGCACTTTTTAGCCCTCTTCATGCATTAGTATATGAAAGAATATCAAGCGGCTGCAGCAGACTGCTTTAAATCGGACTTCTATATTAGGCCAAACACAACAGGCCAGAGACGATTTTAAACAATATAACTTAGTTAATCCAAAATTGTCACAGAGGGATGAATGGCAGGTGATAGCCTTGTGTAAGGGGGCGATCGAAAAGTTTCCGTTCGAAAACCATACAGTCCAGAATCGGTATGCCATTCAGGCAAAATCGCCGTGAGCATTGAGGCAATCACGCCACCGACGCACCAGCCTGAAGATAGCCGTTTGCTAAACCACCTTGTCCTGCTGCGTGAAGAAGTCCGTAACTGCCTGCTGCACTTCCTCGTCCGACAGGAGTCGTGGTCGCTTCAGGACCTTTTTTAAGGCACAGAAGAGGTGATACTCGCATGGTGAGGGATCAGGACGGTAATTTCTGCGTTACAGCATTTGCGATGTGGGTAAGCTGCACCACCCTTTGTCGTGCACCATTTCACTACGGTAGTTTTCGACAGACATGCTGTCCCGTACACATTCTTTACTCTCTGGTGGATGTCTAACAGTGGTAGTCCTACGGCAGCCGACAAAAGAACAACAGCACGTTGGTACTGTTTGGACTCATTCGGTGGTAATATCTTCGGTATAGTTCACGTTGCCGCATCTACCGCATGCGTGTCTGAAAGATACGAATGCCACACTGATCCCTTGCCTCTGAGTCGCAGTACGTCGCATACACGCAGCAGTATCGCCCTCAAACGGAAACTTTGATCACACCTTATATGTAAAAGGATTTATAAGTCAGTTTTATCAATTCTACTATGTGTGTTCTTTTGGAAGTAACTAATTGTCGCCGCGGGGGATTAGCCGAGCGGTCTCATGAGCTGCAGTCATGGACTGTGCGGCTGGTCCCGGCGGAGGTTCGAGTCCTCCCTCGGGCATGCGTGTGTGTGTTTGTCCTTAGGATAATTTAGGTTAAGTAGTGTGTAAGCTTAGAGACTGATGACCTTAGCATTTAAGTCCCATAAGATTTCACACACATTTTTTGAACTAACTGTCGTAGCGGTGAACAGCGTGGCGACTTTTTCCGATGAGTTTTGTGGCTACACATGCCGATCGGACGCCATGTCGGCATTAGTGATCCACAAAAGAAACTATCAGACTGAAATAAATAACAAGGAACTACATTTGTAAACCGTAAGTCGCTATTTAAACAGTGATTTTGTAAATATATATACACAAGGTGTTACAAAAAGGTACGGCCAAACTTTCAGGAAACATTCCTCACACACAAATAAAGAAAAGATGTTATGTGGACATGTGTACGGAAGCGCTTACTTTCCATGTTAGAGCTCATTTGATTACTTCTCTTCAAATCACATTAATCATGGAATGGAAACACACAGCAACAGAACGTACCAGCGTGACTTCAAACACTTTGTTACAGGAAATGTTCAAAATGTCCTCCGTTAGCGAGGATACATGCACCCACCCTCCGTCGCATGGAATCCCTGATGCGCTGATGCAGCCCTGGAGATTGGCGTATTGTATCACAGCCGTCCACAATACGAGCACGAAGAGTCTCTACATTTGGTACCGGGGTTGCGTAGACAAGAGCTTTCAAATGCCCCCATAAATGAAAGTCAAGAGGGTTGAGGTCAAGAGAGCGTGGAGGCCATGGAATTGGTCCGCCTCTACCAGTCCATCGGTCACCGAATCTGATGTTGAGAAGCGTACGAACACTTCGACTGAAATGTGCAGGAGTTCAATCGTGCATGAACCACATGTTGTGTCGTACTTGTAAAGGTACATGTTCTAGTAGCACAGGTAGAGTATCCCGTATGAAATCATGATAATGTGCTCGATTGAGCGTAGTGGAAGAACATGGGGCTCAATCAAGACATCACCAACAATACCTGCCCAAACGTTCACAGAAAATCTGTGTTGATGACGTGATTGCACAATTGCGTGCGGATTGTCAGCCCACACATGTTGATTGTGAAAATTTACAATTTGATCACGTTGGAATGAAGCCTCATCCGTAAAGAGAACATTTGCACTGAAATGAGGATTGACACATTGTTGGATGAACCATTCGCAGAAGTGTACCCGTGGAGGCCAATCAGCTGCTGATAGTGCCTGCACACGCTGTACATGGTACGGAAACAACTGGTTCTCCCGTAGCACTCTCCATACAGTGACGTGGTCAACGTTACCTTGTACAGCAGCAACTTCTCTGACGCTGATATTAGGGTTGTCGTCAACTGCACGAAGAGTTGCCTCGTCCATTGCAGGTGTCCTCGTCGTTCTAGGTCTTCCCCAGTCGCGAGTCATAGGTTGGAATGTTCCGTGCTCCCTAAGACGCCGATCAATTGCTTCGAACGTCTTCCTGTCGGGACACCTTCGTTATGGAAATGTGTGTCGATACAAACGTACCGCGCCACGGCTATTGCCCCGTGCTAATCCATACATCAAATGGGCATCTGCCAACTCCGCATGTGTAAACACTGCACTGACTGCAAAGCCACGTTCGTGATGAACACTAACCTGTTGATGCTACGTACTGATGTGCTTGATGCTAATACTGTAGAGCAATGAGTCGCATGTCAGCTCAAGCACCGAAGTCAACATTACCTTCCTTCAATTGGGCCAACTGGCGATGAATCGAGGAAGTACAGTACATACTGACGAAACTAAAATGAGCTCTAACATGAAAATTAAGCGTTTCCGGACACATGTCCACATAACATATTTTCTTTCTTTGTGTGTGAGGAATGTTTCCTGAAAGTTTGGCCGTACCTTTTTGTAACACCCTATATATATATATATATATATATATATATATATATATATATATATATACTCCTGGAAATGGAAAAAAGAACACATTGACACCGGTGTGTCAGACCCACCATACTTGCTCCGGACACTGCGAGAGGGCTGTACAAGCAATGATCACACGCACGGCACAGCGGACACACCAGGAACCGCGGTGTTGGCCGTCGAATGGCGCTAGCTGCGCAGCATTTGTGCACCGCCGCCGTCAGTGTCAGCCAGTTTGCCGTGGCATACGGAGCTCCATCGCAGTCTTTAACACTGGTAGCATGCCGCGACAGCGTGGACGTGAACCGTATGTGCAGTTGACGGACTTTGAGCGAGGGCGTATAGTGGGCATGCGGGAGGCCGGGTGGACGTACCGCCGAATTGCTCAACACGTGGGGCGTGAGGTCTCCACAGTACATCGATGTTGTCGCCAGTGGTCGGCGGAAGGTGCACGTGCCCGTCGACCTGGGACCGGACCGCAGCGACGCACGGATGCACGCCAAGACCGTAGGATCCTACGCAGTGCCGTAGGGGACCGCACCGCCACTTCCCAGCAAATTAGGGACACTGTTGCTCCTGGGGTATCGGCGAGGACCATTCGCAACCGTCTCCATGAAGCTGGGCTACGGTCCCGCACACCGTTAGGCCGTCTTCCGCTCACGCCCCAACATCGTGCAGCCCGCCTCCAGTGGTGTCGCGACAGGCGTGAATGGAGGGACGAATGGAGACGTGTCGTCTTCAGCGATGAGAGTCGCTTCTGCCTTGGTGCCAATGATGGTCGTATGCGTGTTTGGCGCCGTGCAGATGAGCGCCACAATCAGGACTGCATACGACCGAGGCACACAGGGCCGACACCCGGCATCATGGTGTGGGGAGCGATCTCCTACACTGGCCGTACACCACTGGTGATCGTCGAGGGGACACTGAATACTGCACGGTACATCCAAACCGTCATCGAACCCATCGTTCTACCATTCCTAGACCGGCAAGGGAACTTGCTGTTCCATCAGGACAATGCACGTCCGCATGCATCCCGTGCCACCCAACGTGCTCTAGAAGGTGTAAGTCAACTACCCTGGCCAGCAAGATCTCCGGATCTGTCCCCCATTGAGCATGTTTGGGACTGGATGAAGCGTCGTCTCACGCGGTCTGCACGTCCAGCACGAACGCTGGTCCAACTGAGGCGCCAGGTGGAAATGGCATGGCAAGCCGTTCCACAGGACTACATCCAGCATCTCTACGATCGTCTCCATGGGAGAATAGCAGCCTGCATTGCTGCGAAAGGTGGATATACACTGTACTAGTGCCGACATTGTGCATGCTCTGTTGCCTGTGTCTATGTGCCTGTGGTTCTGTCAGTGTGATCATGTGATGTATCTGACCCCAGGAATGTGTCAATAAAGTTTCCCCTTCCTGGGACAATGAATTCACGGTGTTCTTATTTCAATTTCCAGGAGTGTATATATATATATATAGGGTGAGTCACCTAACATTACCGCTGGATATATTTCGTAAACCACATCAAATACTGACGAATCTATTCCACAGACCGAACGTGAGGAGAGGGGCTAGTGTAACTGGTTAATACAAACCATAAAAAAATGCACGGAAGTATGTTTTTTAACACAAACCTACGTTTTTTTAAAATGGAACCCCGTTAGTTCTGTTAGCACATCTGAGCATATAAAGAAATACGTATTCAGTGCCGTTTGTTGCATTGTAAAATGTTAATTACATCCGGAGATATTGTAACCTAAAGTTGACGCTTGAATACCACTCCTCCGCTGTTCGATCGTGTGTATCGGAGAGCACCGAATTACGTAGGGATCCAAAGGGAACGGTGATGGTCCTTACGTACAGAAGAGACTGGAACAGCACATTACGTCCACATGCTAACACCTTTTTATTGGTATTTTTCACTGACGCACATGCACATTACCATGAGAGGTGAGGTACACGTACACACGTGGTTTCCGTTTTCAATTACGGAGTGGAATAGAGTGTGTCCCGACATGTCAGGCCAATAGATGTTCAATGTGGTGGCCACCATTTGCTGCACACAATTGCAATCTCTGGCGTAATGAATGTCGTACACGCCGCAGTACATCTGGTGTAATGTCGCCGCAGGCTGCCACAATACGTTGTTTCATATCCTCTGGGGTTGTAGGCACATCACAGTACACATGCTCCTTTAACGTACCCCACAGAAAGCAGTCCAGAGGTGTAAGATCAGGAGAACGGGCTGGCCAATTTATGCGTCCTCCACGTCCTATGAAACGCCCGCCGAACATCCTGTCAAGGGTCAGCCTAGTGTTAATTGCGGAATGTGCAGGTGCACCATCATGCTGATACCACATACGTCGACGCGTTTCCAGTGAGACATTTTCGAGCAACGTTGGCAGATCATTCTGTAGAAACGCGATGTATGTAGCAGCTGTTTGGGCCCCTGCAATGAAGTGAGGACCAATGAGGTGGTCGCCAATGATTCCGCACCATACATTTACAGTCCACGGTCGCTGTCGCTCTACCTGTCTGAGCGAGCGAGGATTGTCCACGGACCAGTAATGCATGTTCCGTAGATTCACTGCCCCGTGGTTTGTGGATCCCGCTTCATCGGTAAACAGGTAGAACTGCAACGCATTCTCTGTTAATGCCCATTGACAGAATTGCACTCGATGATTAAAGTCATCACCATGTAATTGCTGATATAGTGACACATGAAATGGGTGAAAGCGGTGACGATGCAGTATGCGCATGACACTACTTTGACTCAGTCCACCGGCTCTCGCAATGTCCCGTGTACTCATGTGTGGGTTCATGGCAACAGCAGCTAACACACCAACTGCACCCGCTTCTCCTGTGACGGGCCTGTTACGGACCCGTTCGCGTGCTACGACCATACCTGTTGCATACAGTTGGCGGTAGATGTTTTGCAATGTGCACGTTGGATGCTCTCTGTCCGGCTACCGTTCTGCATACACCCTATTTCGTCGACACTCGCCATAGATGAGTATCATCTCCGCCTTTTCAGAGTTCGAATACACCAGGGTCACAGTTCCTACAACACTAGACTATCACAGACGTCTGGTAACACGGTGTACTACAGCTGGTCTGCGTGCGGAGACGAATGCAGAATAACAATAGCAGCAAGCGCTACATGCGGACACTGCGACAGCTAGACCAAACCACAACAGTGCACTACAGCCACACTCGTAAACACGGTCGTCATCGTAAACATGTCCCTGCAGATGCTGCTCGCCGACGGTGGCCCGTGTTTGTTAAAACACGCAACTGAACGTCGGAGGTTTCAAGCGTCAACTTTAGGTTACAATATCTCCGGATGTAATTAACATTTTACAATGCAACAAACGGAACTGATTACGTATTTGTTTATATGTTCAGATGTGCTAACAAAACTAACGTGGTTCCATTTAAAAAAACGTAGGTTTGTGTTAAAAAACATACTTCCGTGCATTTTTGTATGGTTTGTATTAAACAATTACACTAGCCCCTCTCCTTACGTTCGGTCTGTGGAATCGGTTCGTCAGTATTTGATGTGGTTTACGAAATGTATCCAGCGGTAACGTTAGGTGACTCACCCTGTATATATTACTCCCATAGAAGTGAGGTAGCAAGAATAAAATAAATTTCATATTTTACATCAGAAGACTCAAAAAGGAAAAAAAATACTATAAAATAACAAAACAGTCTTCATCTGTCAATCCCACTGACAACATTGGCGGTTTATATTAGAACTAGCGTCACCACTTGTCGGGAAGGGACAATACTGTTCAGGGCCACTTTTCCCGTCCTGACCACTTTACCACACCTTCCGCTAACGGTCTTACTATTATTTGGTAACCTATGTAAATTAGTATGTTATATTAATTAATAACAGTAAATTCAAGATAAGACACGATCACAAATGTTTACTAAATGTTTTAATGCCATTTTCTTTTACGTATTGTACTGCCTTAATCTGATTTCATTTTACTTGCTAAGAAATAAACCACATTTGAAGATGACTGTCTCTGTAGTGTGCATTCACGAATCCATGTTACTTCCGTTTGACATATATGCCATAGCAGATGATCGGTGCTAGTTTGCGCATGCTCTTGAGTTACCAGCATTGGAAGACAAAATATTCCCCCTCTCAATTCTATTAATCCCGCGGTTGCCGCGCTACATACCACTCTGTCCCTGTCGCAAGCGGCAGACTTTACTTACCAAATTAGGCTATAAGTCGCAAAAAAAATGTCGAATTACAGTATTAATTTTCTTTATTGATGACTAATTTGGAGCCCTAATGTCATTATCAAATCATTTACTAAGCTATGCAATACCATTCATTAAGACAGCTACACGGCTGTTTATTTTAGTTAAACAGATAGTTGTAAAGTAGTGCAGGACTGAACTTCATTCACCTAAACTCTACTTAGCTCACGACCGAATTCATGATAGTCAATTAAAATTCAGCACTTAAAATATTAGTACTGCCTCTGTAAGTATTATAATATGTTACTGAGCAAAAATATACACTCTTAAGAATATAAATCCTCGCACTCTATGGCCATGCTGAGCTTCTGCTGTCTTTAAGTGTAGACTCTTTTTTTTTTCCTAACGGAAAAACCCTAAAGAAGCTTTTAACGTTAGCAGACGTTCTTGTATGCTGGTATTAGTTGTTAGAAGCATACGGCTTAGAATCCGGGCCGCACGAGCACCTGATTCGGGTCTCTTGCGGGCCGTAGTTTGACGACCACTGTACTAGAGGTCTTCTCGCAGGAGCAAGGAGGCATGTGTAATAGAATTGTGTCCGATGCGAAGACGAGTGAGGAGGACCTCATTATATCTGCGTGGCTGGAAGGAGGTACGCCATGGCCGAGATGTGGACTTTACCAGATGCAGTTCACTGTCTGTCACTGCCAGCCACTCTTTTTCCCATCGACGCATGCCCCTGTACCTCGACAAGGTGGCAAACTAAACGAACTGAGAATCGTGACACACCTCATTGGCTGCTGCATCCGCCGTTTCGTTTCCCGTAATACCCATATGCCCTGGCACCCAGCAGAAAGACACCTACTTTACCAGTCTTTGTAACTGGAGAAGAGCGTCCTGTATGTCCTGCAATTCTTTATCTGCTGACTACAAGTGTTGGAAAGGGTGAATGGCGCTCAGACAAAACAGACCAGGAATTTAGCAGACACGACACATCGCATCTACTCCAGCGCCCTCAAGACGGCGGATAATTCGACATCAAAGATAGCACAGTCTTAGGTAACCGAAACTAGAGGACACGATCAGGAAAAACAAGTGCAGCCAACAGAATCCCTCTATGTAAACCCATCCGTGAACACAGCTACATAGTTATGATGCTCATTTAAAATGTCGGAAAATATCTTATTTAAAACATACGCGGGAATGCAATGTCTACTGTACTGCACTAAATCTAAAATTACTCCGGTGCTCTGCAGCAAGCAGGGTGGCAGTCGGTTAAAACTCTGAATTTGGGCCTATATTCTCTCAACACCAAGTGACTCCATCTCGCTTTTCACGCGAACCCCAAGCGGCTTGTTGCTCGTGGATGACCGGGGAGAAAGCGTTCCATAGGTGGACGAGCCACAGTATGGTACGTCGGCGAATTTGGAGCAGCGAGAATCCTAAATGCTTGACGTACCATGAGGAGTTGCCGCCGGATGGTGAGTGGCGGTTCCCCAGCCTCAGCACAGAGATTGTGTTTGGGGTGGTCTTGCAAGCATCCGTGGTCAATCTGATCCCTCTCATGGTGGATTGCGTCACTAACCTTCAGGTATGAGGGTCTCGCTGACCCGCATACCGTGCACCCATAGTCTGACCGTGATCTCCCGAAAGTCCTGCAAAACTGGAGCAGGCACGCCCTGTCCACCCCCGAAGACCTGGAACTAAGGCACTTTGAGATATTCGGTGTGTTCTGGCCCCTTGCCTGCAGGTTCTTTGGAATAAAAAATGAGGTCTAGAACCGTCACCGAGTCCTTAAAAGGTAGAATGGTGTCCCTCATATGCAAGTCAGGTAAATTAAAAATACGACGAGGACGATTAAAATGGACACAAAACACTCATCTTCAGAAAATGTAGAACCCGTCTTTACAGCCCACTCCTCCAACCTGTTTACTGTAAGTTTCAACTGACGAGTCGGTGTTGCAGTGTTGGTGGAGGAACAGCAAACTGCAAAATCTTGTACAGGTCACGAAGACCCCATTGGTAGAGCGTCTACAAGTAGTCTTAAGACTTACTGATGTCACACAGAATACACAGGGTGTCAGTCATTGAACTATTTGAAAAAAAAGTACAGTAGTTACAAACCACGGCGTGCACACACTTTATTCAACATATATACGTCACTACAGCTATTCGGATTTAGGTTATGATATGATCGATATGCCTGCCATCATTGGCGATTTTGTGGCGCAGACGAATAGCGAAATTCTGCATGACCCGCTGAAGTCTCAGAACATCTATGCTGTCGATGACCTCCTGCGTGGCTGTTTTCAGCTGAGCAATGGTTTTGGGGTTATTGCTGAACACTTTATCTTTAATACAGCCCCACAAAAAAAGAGTCGCATGTGTTCAGATCCCGGAATACATCGGCCAATCGAGGCCTATGCCAGTGGCCTCTGGGTACCCTAGAGCCAGAATGCGGTCCCCAAAGTTTTCCTCCAGGGCATCAAATACTCTCCTGCTTCGTCTTGCATGAACCATATCTTGTCGAAATCAGGTTCACTTTGGATAATTAGGATAAAATCATCTTGCAAAACCTTCACGTACCGTTCGGTAGTCGCCGTGCCATTAAGGAATGTCACACCGATTATTCCTGACTGGACATTGCACATCACACAGTCACCCGTTGAGGGTGAAAAGACTTCTCGATCGCGAAATGCAGATTCTCAGTCCCCAAAATGCGTCAATTTTGCTTATTGACGAACCCATACAAGTGAAATGGCCGACAACAACAGGACGGTTGCTCATGTGCATACTAACTCTCAACATACCCCGCGGCCAACCGTGCAGTTTGAACTTGCTAACGCAGACCGTTCAGAAGTTATGACTATTTTATTTCATATAGTTCAAAAATTGTCACCCTGTAAGAATATCTATACAGTGTAGGGAAGCCTGCTGGATAGCAGCCTCTAGCAGGGACAGGTTGTTGACGTGGATCGACATCTCTTGTGATAGACATGTAGCACGTTTTCGGTATGGTTATTCAGGATAATTAACTTTAATTTACGTCTAAATTAGTAGCAGGAAACTGCACTTTCGGATTTCATATGTTTGTTGCTGATTTTCACGAACTAATGTGCAGTTAAGTGCGCTTTCCCCCACGTGTTTTTGTATCTAATACTCTGTTTGCAGTATTACATATATTAATTAATGTTTTTTATGCCGCAATTCATATAAAGCCACCATGCACATAAGTGTGAACCTTATTTAACAATTTCTCAAGGAAAACTGTAACTGTCTGTTTTCAGCAACAGGATTAACCTTCGGGTTTTACCCACTCAGTCTTCTTGTTTACATATGCACTGAGTGACAAGTGATAGGATACCTCCTAATATCGTGTAGGACGACCTTTTGCCCGGCGTAGTGCAACAACGCTATGTGGCATGGACTCAACACGACGTTGGAAGTGCCGCCGCCCCCCCCCCCCCCCCCCCCCCGGTCCTGTATTTATCCATTCCGAGACGATCGGAAGCTGTTTTAAATGCCAATGGGTTTCCTACACAGTATTAGGCATGGTAATGAGTTGTGTTTGTGGTGTTTACATATTTTTATTCACTCGTTGTATTTAGTCTTCTTCTTTTCGTCAGTAAAAAGGTATGGTAATTTACTTACATTTATTGTTATAAATAATTCTACTCACATATAAACACTGTCCATTGCGCGATAATTCCATTTGTTATCTTTCAAATGGCTCTGAGAGCACTATGGGACTTCACATCTGAGGTCATCAGTCCCCTAGAACTTAGAACTACTTAAACCTAACTAACCTAAGGCCATCACACACATCCATGCCCTTGGCAGGATTCTAACCTGCGACCGAAGCGGTCGCGCGGTTCCAGACTGAAGCGCCTAGTACCGACCGCCACTGCGGCCAGCGTGTCCTCTTTCTACGTACACACTTGTTGTATTGTACAGAGGCCGATTGTACGAAGCGGCCCTTTTCTTGCGATACGAAGATAACTGAAAAGTTTGGCTTGGTTTGGCAATATACCATTAAAAAGTAGTTTTACGTGAGGTAGGAATCACGATAAAACTTGACATTTTCGTACAGGTCATTGCTAGAGACATCTTTCATTGACAGGGAGACAAATTCCGAGCAGGGATCGAAGCATGAAGCTTTGTTGTTGCAGTTACATGCCCATTTGTATTCCAGGCTACAGCAACATTGAGTATAGCATCACGCTTAAAACTTCTATTTCCATTAAAATGTCGCAGGAACAGTTTGTATAGTCACATCATTCTTGTGATGGTCGCCCCTACCACCCACCTCGTTGGTCCAAAATAGCTCGCTAAACCAAAAGTTAGTCGCATCTTAATAACCTAATACACTGATGAGCCGGTACATTATGACCACCAACCTTCTATCGATATAAACCCGTCCAGCCGGCCGCGGTGGTCGCGCGGTTCTAGGCGCGCAGTCAGGAACCGTGCGACTGCTACGGTCGCAGGTTCGAATCCTGCCTCGGGCATGGATGTGTGTGATGTCCTTAGGTTAGTTAGGTTTAAGTAGTTCTAAGTTCTAGGGGACTGATGACCACAGCAGTTGAGTCCCATAGTGCTCAGAGCCATTTGAACCATTTTAAACCCGTCCTGGCAAGCAATGACTACGAGTCAGACAAACGCACGGTGCGTGTAGTATTAGTGAGCGTGCTATCCGCGTTTAGAATGGGGAAGGCGTGTGGTCTATCTGAGTTTCACCGAGGGCAGATTGTGACGGGCCGGAGGCTCGGCACGGGCATTTCGGAAACTGCACGACTCGTCGGGTATTCGACGAGTGCTGTGGTGACTGTCTTCAACATGTGGTGAAACCACGTCCAGACGTCGTGGGGTTGGGCGGACACCCCTCATTCCAGACTGGTAAAACACGACAGGCGGCGAACTGTGCGGAACTAACATCATACTTTGATGCTGGGCAGAGAACAAGTGGGTCTGAGCACATAGTGCACCGAACACTCCTAACGATGGGCTTCCGCAGCCGACGACCCATGCATGTGCCACTGTTAGCACTGCGACATCGGCAGTTCGACTGAACTGGGTACGTTATCATCGGCAATGGACGTTGGCGTAGTGGCAGAGCGTTGCATGGTCTGATAAATCACGATATCTTCTTCATGTTGGCGATAGGAGGGCGCGAATCAATCGTCTTCCATGGGAACAGCTCCTTGACACCTGTACTGCGGATCGAAGACAAGATGGCGGCAGCTCCATTGTGGTCTGGGGAACATCAAGTGGGCATCCATGGGTCGAGTGGAGTTCATGCAAGGCACCATGACAGCCAAGCAGTATCGTACAATGGTTGTAGACCACGTACCCCTTCATAACGACCATGTTTCCCGATGGCAGTGACATTTTTCTACAAGATAATGCGCCATGTCATAAGACCAGGAGTGTGATGGAGTGGGTTTGAGGAACACAGTTGCGAGTTCCAATTGATGTGCTGGCCCCCTAACTCGCCAGATTTGAACCCGATCGAACGCATCTGGGATGTGATTGAACGTGGCGTCAGAGCTCATGATCGCCCCCCTCCCCGGAATTTACGGGTATTAGGTGACTTGTGTGTGCAGATGTGGTGCCAACTCCTTCCAGCGACCTACCAAGGCCTGATTGCTTCCATGCCACGACGCGTCGCTTCTGTTATCTGTGCCAAAGGTGGACGCATTGGTGGTCATAATGTTCTGGATGATCAGTGTACATAAACGAGCTTTGATAACAAGTAAGATTCTTATGTGACGCGAAGGGCACAGACGTTCTGGGTGTAAGACGTGACGTTCAGCGTATTATTCGTAGAGATTTTTCGGTTGGGTTTCAAATCTGAGAGACTCTCCGAACCAGTCAATGTGTGTGATTACTCTTGAACATTCCCCATCTCATGCATTTCGTTTTCTCCCAGTGCTCACAAAAATATGATTTTGAGAAATAAAGTCAGTCATGTTGGAGATATTCATTAGGGTGGAAATCAAACTGCAAACCTTTTTCTCCAACACCTCATTTCACATGCGGCCTGCAGGCGCTTGTTGCGCTACGTTGCGCCACTCAGCCGAGGTGTGTTGAAATGTTTGCCTGTCACACCGGTGCCACATTGTTGGTTCCACCGTATACATCACAAGACAATGACGCTTTTTTTCCTCTTTGCGCTGTACAATCTCCATGGCCACTACGGACACTAAGAGTAGCGTTGCAGTTGTCACCCTCGCCACGTCTTTGACACCACAAAAAGGCTCCTGAAATAATTACGAACTGCGTTAAATCCAGGTCATATATTCTTTTGTCCGGCGAGTTTAGAGACCGAGCCTGAATACTGAAATGAAAACTGTACTCCAGAAAGCGACTCAACCAGGACTTGAGATCTGAGCAGCGTTCTAGGGTTGGAGCAAGGTCCAGACATCAAGCAAGTGGTTAACACATCGTTGCCCGTGTATGCGCTACCTAATATCTTTCAAAACGGGATTCTTCTGGATCTCGTGCTTCAGGTAAGGTCAACCAACCAGAAGGATCGCCTTACTACCATTATCCTACAGTATAGGGTCAACCTATGAATATAACACGCTTCTTTTGCTTAGGCAAATGTAGCAAATCAATTGGTTCTTTTTGCATTTGATGTAGTCTATGGTGGGCCTTCAGGGGCTTAGGGAGCCACCATTAGTTCGTGGACGGTTCCTTATAAAATCCCAAAAAGGGATTTTTACCATTGTTTCGTACGAAAACCAAGCCGCCGATTCCAAGACGACTATACACAGCAAATGGCTGAAGATTTTACGTTATATTCCTAAGCTTCTGATCTTTAGCAACCTTGAAAATTTTATCGGTATCTTTACCCTTTTCCGAGTTACAGAGGTTCAAAGTTATCTTACCTGTACACGTAAAATACGCACCTAAAAGCTGGTGTTAGGCGAAAACGTAGCTTATAAAGTGAAGTGAAGCAGCACGTAGAAATGTCTGTTATCATCAGAAGGGTTGTGCAAACCCTATGTTGTAGTACTTAAGCACATACAAAATTTTTGTGCATGTAAAATCCGGTCTGCAGTGTGAAATCAGTTTTGCGTTATTTCAATTTCATCTAAATAAACTATCAGAATTTTACTGACCCATGAAGTTCATTTCGCTGAGACAGGAAAAAGAAGGGAGCCTGCGGATAAATGCTCCTGTCGGAGCACAAAATAGGCGAATAGCTCATGTTTATTAAAAGACTGACTGAAAAGTGGGGTAACAGCTGCCGTATTCTATCTTCCTCAGCACCTTTAAAAAATTTCCCAAAAATTTTGGCATGCGAACGTATTCGCACTTGTTTATGCTGAGAATGGAGGAGACAGCAGTAGTGGGAAGGAAATGGAAAGGTAATAAATACTGGACGATAGTAGGCAGTGGTTGTGGTATAGGAAGAACGAAGGGAAAAATGGTAGTGTGAGAGAAAAAGAGGAACACAGTGGCAGTGGAGTGGAACATAGTTGACAGTGGCAGAACAGTGCTAGGAAAAAAAAGGACAGTGCCAAGGGAGGATAAATAAAGAAAAAGAGAAATTGGAAATGGGCGAGAGCCAGTGATAATGAGAGACAGTCTATGGAATTGACAACGAGGAAGAGAGAGACAGTAACAGTTATAAGAGACTGCAGCATTGGAAAGGACTGAACAAAAGAGAGCAAGAGGTAGGTCGTGACAGTGAGAGGAGATAGTAGTAGCAGGACAGAACGGAGGAGACTGTGGCTATTAAGCAGGAGATGGTGACAGCTAGAGACACGCAAAGTATTAATGACAGTTGGGCTGAATGGCTGAGTGAGTGAGAATGGGCGAGTGGGAGTGAATGGGTATGAAAGATTTCCAGCGATGGACTAGTGCGTTAGGAGAGCTTATGGAAGTAAGAGGTAAGTTGCACGTTAAAAAGAGCGCGAATATGATCGCTTGCCAAAAGTTTTAAGCTGGCCGGGCTGGCTGAGCGGTTCTAGGCGCTACAGTCTGGAACCGTGCGACCGCTAGGGTCGCAGGTTCGAATCCTGCCTCGGGCATGGATGTGTGTGCTGTCCTTAGGTTGGTTAGGTTTAAGTAGTTCTAAGTTCTAGGGACTGATGACCTCAGAAGTTAAGTCCCCTAGTGCTCAGAGCCATTTGAATCAAAAGTTTTAAAGGTGCTAAGGAAGGTAGGAGGAGCAGCTGGTACCCGACGTTTTAGTCAAGGTCTTTTAAATATGAGAATATTCGCCTTTTTGTGCTTTGACATGTGCATTTTTCCGCCGGATGGATTCATGTTGGGGAAGAGCGGGATTCAAATACACGTCCGCTAGAGATGATTAAGTTTCCTTATGTCAGTTTAGACGAATCCCGGGCCAACTTTGACTGCCACTATGCCGTGGCTGGTTTCCTTCCCTGTCCGTGTTGAACTTCTGCATGACCCATACCCTTGTGATCTCGATGTCGAATGACCGTTAACTCCGTTTTTTTTTTAATTAATTTTTTTTGGACCAGGCCAAAGATTTTGGTTTTCGATACCTCCCTCTGGGATCTAAGGTAAGCATTTCATACTGGATGCAAACCCAAGGCTTTTCGCAGAAATGTTTTGGCTCGCACTAGCTAATTTCAGGCAGCGTGATCATTTGTGGGTAGCTCGTCGTTTAAACGCTTAGGCATGGATATCGGATGTTGTATCTAATTATGCCCCAAACCATCACGCTTGGCGTTTGTCCGCTATGTTGCTAAACAGTGCAGACCGCCAAAATCTGACCACCACAGTAGCGTGTTCAAGTATCCGATTACCACAGTGGGGACTCTTCCAAGAGCACTACATTGTATCATAGCGATGGTCTCCACATGCCTTTTTCAGCCTGAGGCATTTTTGGTTTCTGGAAGCTGGCGGAATACCATGCGCGCCACCACAACAGATGGCGCAGAGACATGGGCGCTAGCAGGTTCACACTACAATGTAGGCTCATCTGTACGGTTCGTTACAAACTTGTGGACAAGATGACGGTGAATCCCCACCCACACTGCTTTGCTGACGTCACATTGTCCAAAACTAGCTCTTGAGTACGTAGAATCCTTTCCTATCTGCTGGCTCCTCTCTCGGATCTTTATCATAGCAGCACTTCTCGTGCGAGCTGAAAGGTCACAGTATGAAGGGCAAAAGACGACTCTCTGTGACCAACGGTTGAGCCCAGTTGGAGTCCATTTCCTTGGTAATAGTGCTCTCTTCGAAGTTTACGAGGAATTTGGCTCTCGCTGTTGCTCTTTCACTTCGTGTGACTGCTCTTAACAGAATGAGCATGCTGACATACTGACCTTACCGGCCACGCAAAACATTGATAGTGCGTGTACGCCATCTCCCTGAAATCTTTATCATTTGTTGCTGGTACAGTATTTTATACATCGTCAGCTTGGGTTCATTCGGATGAGGGTTCATTCGGATCAGTTTTTTCTGTGTATTTCAGCCGTCACAAACGTTAGTTTATAAATTGTAGGGTGTGCACAGTTGTAAATTTGTCGCATGGCCAATGGTAAGTAATACATAAAAATAAGCAGTAGAATGATAAACATTTACAAGGGTTTCTATGGTTCAAATGGCTCTGAGCACTATGCGACGTAACTTTTGAGGTCATCAGTCGCCTAGAACTTAGAACTAATTAAACCTAACCAACCTACGGACATCACACACATCCATGCCCGAGGCAGGATTAGAACCTGCGACCGTAGCGGTCACCCGGTACCAGACTGAAGCGCCAAGGGTTTCTGTTTGTACCTCTTCAAAAGAGGGCATTTGAAATGTTTTTCAGCAATGACGATTGCTGTGACCAAATGGTGTATTGGCCTTTCGCCTGGAGACTTCTTTTATACTGTATTTCAGAACCACTTTTGCCGTCCATAGTGCCTGGTTCATTATACCAGCAGTAGCCACTCACTGTCCTATTCCATTCAGTATGGAGCGATGGAAAACAATAGTGTATCTTCCCGTACGAGCCCTAATGTCATATATTGTGTTTGCTCCAGATGTACGATAGACGGATTTGAATTCCTCTGCACAGTCCGCCTCTAATACCGTCTCACTAAATTCACTCAACAGAGTATTGTTGTTACGTTTCTTTTCTATGTCTCCTAAATCTCTATGTTAACATTTAGTGTTAGGTGTAAAGATCTTTTTTACGGTTTTGGCAACGAGTGTATGAATCCCTCACGTTGAATTGACGAAGGCCTGAACACTTCCGCAGTACTTAACAGTAGGTTTTACTAAATTCTTAGAAGCGGTTTCCTTAACAGATGCAATGCGGTTTTTTCTTTTTCTCTTTTTTTTTCCAAATGCTCCTGACATATCTAACTCTTCTAATTACAATCTATACTGCTGGTTTTTAGGTGTTCGTTCGATTTCATATCGTTTTGTAAAATTAGTCATGGCTATTGGGCGATATAGTAGACTCTAGATTAGCACAGATGTTTTAATCGAGTAATATCATATTCTTTCTGAATGATGTGATATTACGTCTAATAGAAGACATTGTAGCTTTGTTGTTTCAGGGAACTAAAATGCCGGTGCATGTAACACATGTATCGGTTCAAATGGCTCTGAGCACTATGGGGCTTAGCATCTGAGGTCACCAGTCACCTAGAACTTACAACTACATTCATGCCAGAGGCAGGATTCGAACCTGCGACCGTAGTGGTCGCGCGATTCCAGACTGAAGTGACTAGAACCGCTCGACCACAGCGGCTGGAAACATGTGTATCGTCACCTTACATGATTCTTACTTCTCTGCTCTGCGCAGATTGTCTTACGTGTATTCCTTGTTGTTTTCGTTCAGTGCCGTGATTAACACATAATAATTCTGCATCTTCATTAAATTAGGTATATGTTGATTTAAATCCTCCTGTAGTGTGCTGCGAAATGCATCATGGATGCCACGAAATAATAAGACGACACTGGTTACAACAACATGAACTATGTTGCAGAAGACGTTGAAGCTTTAGGTAAACTTCGAGGTGCTTCCTGAGACCAACAAGATGGCCAATTTGTTAGCACACTGTACTCTCATTTGGAAGAACGGCAGTTCAAATTCCCGAACGGCCATTCAGGTTTACGTTTTTTGTGTTTTCGTAAATAGAGTAACGATTGTTCCTTTGAATATTTCTTTTCCTATCCTCCCCGTGCCCAATCGGAGCTTACGCTGTGTCTCTAATGATCTCACCATCGACAGTAAAACCCAATCTCACTGTCCTTTGGCAAGGCCATATCGTGTTTCTTATGTCATCCTTATTCAGTTGATGTGGTGCTCCATCTTATGAAACGCAAAGCTTGCTTCCTTCTTCATATTTTGCCTCTTACTTCGTGAGCTATATTCGTTCGGGATATAACCTGGATTGCTACAGTGGTCGTGGATACATAAGCGAGCTACTGTTGCAGACATTTTTCAGAACAAACCACGTTGTCTGCTGTTAGCGGGCTTCCTGATCCCCTAAGGTGCGCTTTATGCGAACGGGGGCTGCATTTCTGGTGGCTTCCTGGCGTCTTCCGGCAGACTGCAGACGGGGGGGAAGCTTTACTTGGTTGGGAGTCGGGACGCGATACTGTGGATTACGAAACCGATAGAACTCCGCCTGAGGCCACAAGACGTACAGGGGAGCATGGGATTTTCTGTAAGCACGTAACTTTTGTAAGACTGCTGAGAAGTGAGTGAAAAGTCAACCCCACGAAGAACGGCTCAGATGTAAATGAAATTATACCTATATGTCGTATGAAGATATGATTAAATGTAAAAGGCAATAAAACATTACATACTCAAAATAGGTGTTTGTTGAAGTTGCTATGGACTGTAATAGCAAAAATTACATGTTCTAAATGCGCCGTTGAGAAGCGTTGTTTCAGGTAGCTGTTACGATTCCGAAGGTGAGTTGTATCTGCTACTGGACGTACATGGCGCAGAAGTCGCTGACTGACGAAATCGTTCACGTGTACATTGGGCAGGCCAAGGACTAACCGATATCTCCCGTGCAACATGGGGCAGAGTACGGTTCTGCGGGAAAACATCTCCAGAAATACATTGAAGGAAGAGAACTAAATGAAGGACCTAGGAGTGCTCGTCCCAATTAAAACGGATACAACAAATATTTCATAAGACCTAAAGATAATGAAACAAAGTTTTCGGCAAGTGATGACACGCAGAGGGAATGCTTATTTCACCACATGGTTGGAGTCTTAACAGTTTTATTTACCAGTATATTTTATAAACGAAACGGTGAATTGCATGGCGGTTGTGTATGATTTGATGCAGTCCTAATTTGTCATGCGTTGTGTGTTTACTTCTGCCAACAGCTAGTGGCTCTGACGCTATACCTGTCCTGGGTGTACAAAAATTATCCCAGCCACAAGCACCAGCTGCAATAACAACAAGGCATTGGTCGCTGTCGCGATGCCCACCAGCTCACTGCGAAAGAAGATGCTTAACAGGATATTGCATGTTGGTGTAAAAATAAATACGTTGTATAGTAGAAAACTTTTATGACGACCACTTACATTTACCACCTCCAAAATAACTTCCAGGCAGAAAACTGTGCATTCCGCGGTTACATCACTCCAACCACTTTTGCTGTCACCTGGCTGGCTAGCAGTTTTCAACGTGGGTGCACGCACAGGTTGGTTCAAATGGCTCTGAGCACTATGGGACTTAACTTCTAAGGTCATCAGTCCCCTAAAACATACAACTACTTAACCTAACTAACCAAAGGACATCACACACATCCATGCCCGACGCAGGATTCGAACCTGCGACCGTGGCGGTCGCGCGGTTCCAGACCTAGAACCGCTCGGCCACATCGGCCGGCGCACGCACAGGCATTAGCTCCAGCAATAATGACTCTGAGAAATTCATTTCTGATTTCAGTGCCTGGGAACTGCTTCAGGTATTGTACGCACCACATGCAGTGACTCCTGGTCCTTTTATTATTATTATTATTATTATTATTATTTATTTTATGGCCTTCATTGGACCACTGTAGTCAAAAATACAAAGTTCTAAACAAGTTGTTACACATGGATACAATTTGGTTCAACAATAACTTAATATATTTAGGTAATATAATTATTAGAGGCTATTCTTATATGAAAGGTGTTTTGCTCTTCTGTCTGCCCAATATTTCTTCATTCTTTCAGATATTTTCTGTCTTTCTTCATCTGAGACAACTCTTCCTGTACTCCTTTTATTGATTTTCATTTGTAGTCTGGTTTGCGGGTCTTGCAGTATTCTGGTTTTCCCTGTCTTGTTTTTTAGGTCATCTACTGTAATTTGAAGTTCTTTTATATCGTCCTTAATTTCTGTGATCCATTTAATGTCGCTCTTGCTATTCCACAATTTTTGTATTATTTTTTTACTAATTCTGTTTTCTGGAGTTCTCATCAGATGTCCAAAGAATGAGATGCGTTTCTTCCTGATTGTGCACATGACTGGTTCTATTTTCTTATATACTGTTTCATTTGATGCTATTCTCCAGTGTCCATTTATTTTATACTGTTTATTTATACATGTCCTAATTATTCTTCTTTCTATTTTTAGTATTCTGTCAATTTCTGCTGTATTAGTTGTTTTGAAGGTAGTTTCAGCTGCATACGTTATTTCTGGTTGTGTAACTGTTTTATAGTGTTTTAATTTTGCATCTATAGATAGGCTTTTTTTGTTGTATGTAGTTTTGGTAATGTAATTTGCATAGTTCAGTTTTTTTATTCTATTTTGCCATGATGGCTTCTCATTTAGATTGTATGTTATTATTTCGCGTAAATAGTTAAATTTATCAACAATTTTGATTTCCTGTTCTCCTATTGTAATTTTGTTTGCAAGTGGTGGATCAGTTAGCATAATCTCCGTTTTTTCAAATGATATTCTAAGGCCTACTTTCTCTGCTATTTCTTGTAGTGATTTCACTTGTTGCCTGGCTTCTTGAACGGTGTTGGCTAGGAGAGCAAGATCATCAGCGAATCCCAAGCAGTTTAAGCTAATATCATCTTTTGCACTTCCAATTCTTATCCGCTTTGGATTGTCCTTGTACCATTCTCTCATTATGTATTCCAGTGCACAGTTGAAAAGTAATGGTGATAGGCAGTCACCTTGTCTTAAGCCTGTTTTTATGAGGAATGGTTCCGAAATTTCTCCTCTAAACTTCACTTTTGATTTGGTGTTGGTTAGAGTGTGTTGTATTATTTTAATTAGTTTTGGATGGAGTCCTAGATTTCTTAAAATTTTTAATACTGAAGGTCGGTGGAGACAGTCATATGCCTTCTTAAAATTTACAAATGTTATTGCCAGAGGTTTGTTCCGTTTCTTGTAGTATGCCATAATCAATTTTAAACTAATTATCTGCTCTGCACAGCTTCTCCATGGTCTGAAACCCCCTGATATTCCCCTAACTCCTGTTCTAATTGCTCCTTGATTCTTTCATATAGGATCTTGGATAGAATTTTTTATGTGCAATCTAGGAGAGAGATTCCTCTGTAGTTGTCTGGGTTGCTCTTATCTCCCTTTTTGTGTAGTGGGTGGATGATAGCTGTGGTCCAATGTTCGGGAAATTGTTCTGTTACCCAAATTTTTGTTAGAGCCATGTGTAACGAGGTCTTGACTGTGTCACTTGCATATTTCCACATTTCAACAAAAACCTGATCTTCTCCACATGCCTTATAATTTTTTTGTTCCTTAAGAATTTCTTCTACTTCTTGGAAAGTTGGAGGGTCTAGTTTGTTAGGTTTGGTTTTTATTGGGGTATTTATGTTGATTTGTAAGGGTTCTTTGGGTTCCTCGCAATTCAGAAGTTTGTAAAATGCTTTTGCCATGATTTCTGCATTTTTCTTGTTAGTGTGTGTCATTCTTCCATGTTCATCTTTCAGTATTAGTGTAGGGGCCTCATATTGTTGTAGTTGTTTCCCAAAGATTTTGTAGTAGTTCCTGGAGTTGGTTTTATGACAATTACCTTCTATAGACTTTATAATATCTTTATGAAATCCTCTCTTGATTCTTCTAATATTTTGAGTGAATTTTTTTCTTTCATTTTTTAGGTTGATGGCATTTTCTTCAGTTTTATGTGTTTGAAACTTTAACCATGCTCCTGGTCCTACTATGACATCAAATACATTTTGCACATGTTCAGGCACTGCATATATTAATTTTGAGGTACAGGGTGAGTTATTTAAAGTGAATTCATTTGCATAAAGTCGATTCTACCCTCTGCCACGCACTTCACTATTGCTTGCAGTGTATGGATTTAGATATTCTTTTAAATGGCATTTGAAATTACTTGATGGGAGAATTACAGTCCCTCAAAAATTATATTCGCAACAGTGTCTACAGCCTGGATGAACTTACTGAAAGCAATTAGTTTCCTTCATTGACTACTTGTATATCAGTTTTTGGTTTCTATATTACGAGGTTTCGGCTTCGTAGCCATTTTCAAGCAGCTGCATACAAATCAGAAAAACGTAATTAGAATTCAAAGTGCAAAGCAGCCATTGGTTTTAAACACCAGAATAAAGGCCACTTTCAGTGTTCAACCCATTAAACAAACATGTTTGCCATGCTTGCCCTGATAAACAATAAAATAAAAACACTGTATAAGTACAAGTAAAAAAGGTAAGAAGGCTATAGTTGGAAACACACAATAAAATGGCTTACCACACGTGCGGGCCTGGAAACTGTAGCCATAATATCTGGTTCTGTACAAACAGTAGCATACAATCAAGCCATTTACTAATGTGCAGGATCACTGAATTGCATGCAGCGACACCTCGCCTTTTAGTATACAATCACTGGGTGCGCTGAGCAGTCTGTACCCTCCAGATATACTAAACGGCATCGTAGACCATAACTCCCTCTATATTCTTGTCACTGTATTCAAAACTTCCTTCTACCAACACGCCAGGCCACACCACAGCCTTTAATAGCATCTTCTTCGCACACGGTGGCCTCATTGGTTTGGAGCTCAGATGTATGTTGCTCAAAGAATGCGGCGTGTATTCGTAAGACAATGGCACAAAATTAGCAGTACTCAAACCTTCAGAGAACACACTAGATGGCAGTCCACGACGCTACACTATCATCAGGAACTGTGTGTCATCATTACAGATGTCGCATTTTATGATCGACTGTGCGTTTTGTAATCCTGTGCTCTTCGGCTGCAGTCTTCGACAAAAAACATAATAGCAGTAACATTTCATTCTGTATGGATTGAAATTTCAAAATAAACGAGGAACTTTTACTAAGACTAATCATGTCCCTTTCCTCAACATACCAGTCCCACAGCGTAATTAAAAATGGCGATAATTAACTAACAAAAATTTATTTCTTCGAAATTTCTGTGTCGAGTAAAAGACAGAAACGTATGTTGTTGACTTTATGGGACATAGAATGTAGATAGGCAACACCTATGTTGACTCTTGAAGTGAAACTTAAAAAATCGTACTCATCTTTATTTTCTTCATTTCGCAGAAATCGACTCAGCTTTGTCTTGTAATACAGCCGGGTATGCCCTCCGCAAGAGGACCAGTTCTTCACAAAATCCTTTTCTGAAACTGATTATTTGATGTAGTGCCTCCAAGCAATAATACTCTGTTCACTTTCGCAATAACTCTGCTGGATAAGTCAGTAATAAACTTCAAACTTATTGTATTTTACCACAGTCAGAATCAAAACACACTTGGGTATAAACATTTCCATATATCGTCGAATTTTTACAATTTGACATTAAACAGTTGCAAGGGAGACTTCCCAGACTTGCCTCCCTACATCTGTACTCCATCGACGCTTCAGACAGATTCTCTTTCAACTTACTAACTTTAGAATAACACAAAGTTAAACAAAGATATTTCATTTCAACAGTTCAGAGTTTCATTGACATCGATACAATCCAGCCGCAGTAACTTTAATGCAGAAAATATTATTCGAATGACAGTCAAATTTTGTAAAATATAATTTGTTACGTACTTTTTAAATATAGATTTTGTAACGGATTTTTAATATTTTTTGTCCAAAATAAGTTTATCTGTTGATAGCTGGTTGAAAGCAGGACTGATCACATTGAATAATTAATATTTTCAGAAAAAAGGCGAAAATATAAAGAAACGGATTTTCAAGATGCAATGGAAAAAATAATCTGGTAAATGAAATTTCAAAACACTCACAGAGAAACTAAGTTTTACAAAAGTCAAGAAATATCGTTGGAATAAGAATGGTATCTAGAAGTTCATATGACACCGCTGTAACGTCGACGAAGTATAGCGATCTTTTAGGACTTTCAGCACGGACAGTTTTATCCATTATCAAGTTCATTTAATTGTTTATCCTGAAGCAAGTCGAGCTCTTAGAAGCGTACATTTCAGGAAATAGAGGAGCAAAGTTTCTTGGTTTCTAACTGTGACATCGTATGGTTTATGGAGACACTGGAGGAAGAGTCATGTCTCAGATGTACTGTGAGTCGCATGATCGACGTTGTGTACGACCACTAATAACTAGCAGAAAACGTAATCTTTGCCGACGTGCAAGACACTACCCTTCTTCAGCGTGTGTAGCAAAATACACTACTGGCCATTAAAATTGCTGCCCCACGAAGATTACGTGCTACAGGCGCGAAATTTAACCGACAGGAAGAAGATGCTGTGATATGCAAATGATTACCTTCTCAGAGCATTCACACAAGGTTGGCGAAGGTGGCGACACCTACAACGTGCTGACATGAGGAAAGTTTCCAACCGATTTCTCATACACATAGAGCAGTTGACCGGCGTTGCATGGTGAAACGTTGTTGTGATGCCTCGTGTAAGGAAGAGAAATGCGTACCATCACGTTTCCGACTTTGATAAAGGTCGGATTGTATCTTATCGCGATTGCGGTTTATCGTATCGCGACATTGCTGCTCGCGTTGGTCGAGATCCAATGACTGTTAGCAGAATATGGAATCGGTGGGTTCAGGAGGGTAATACGGAACGCCGTGCTGGATCCCAACGGCCTCGTATCACTAACAGTCGAGATGACAGACATCCTATCCGCACGGCTAACGGAGCGTGCAGCCACGTCTCGATCCCTGAGTCAACAGATAGAGACGTTTGCAAGACAACAACCATGTACACGAACAGTTCGACGACGTTTGCAGCAGCATGGATTATCAGCTCGGAGACCATGGCTGCGGTTACCCTTGACGCTGCATCACAAACAGGAGCGCCTGCGATGGTGTACTCAACGACGAACCTGGCTGCACGAATGGCAAAACGTCATTTTTTTCGGATGAATCCAGGTTCTGTTTACAGCATCATGATGGTCGCATCCGTGTTTGGCGACATCGCAGTGAACGCACATTGGAAGCGTGTTTTCGTCATCGCCATACTGGCGTATCACCTGGCGTGATGGTATGGGGTGCCATTGGTTAGACGTCTCTGTCACCTCTTGTTCGCATTGACGGCACTTTGAACAGTGGACGTTACATTTCAGATGTGTCACGAGCCGTGGCTCTACCCTTCATTCGATCCCTGCGAAACCCTACATTTCAGCAGGATAATGCACGACCGCATGTTGCAGGTCCTGTACGGGCCTTTCTGGATACGGGAAATGTTCGACTGCTGCCCTGGCCAGCACATTCTCCAGATCTCTCACCAATTGAAACGTCTGGTCAATGGTGGCCGATCAAGTGGCTCGTCACAATACGCCAGTCACTACTCTTGATGAACTGTGGTATCGTGTTGAAGCTGCATGGGCAGCTGTATCTGTACACGCCATCCAAGCTGTTTGACTCAATGCCCAGGCGTATCAAGGCCGTTATTACGGCCAGAGTTGGTTGTTCTGGATACTGATTTCTCAGGATCTATGCACCGAAATTGCGTGAAAATGTAATCACATGTCAGTTGTAGTATTATATATATTTGTCCAATGAATACCCGTTTATCATCTGCATTTCTTCTTGGTGTAGCAATTTTAATGGCCAGTAGTGTAAATCAGATAAATGGACAAACGTATCTATACGGGGAGCGACGAACATATTCCACAGCCACTAAGAGTTTCGCAGAAAAAATATCTATCGTAAATTTCTCTATATTGATGGAGATGATGTGCTGGGTCCTGAGCGGCAAAATCTTGAATATGGATAACTTACTTCCCTTGTAACAGCTATTTAATTACTCTGTGTTACGATCGGTTTCAGATTATCAGATTTTAGTTTTTAAGTGCGTTTGTACAAATTACTAACGCCTTTGCAACATCACGATGTAATTCTGCCGAATGTTCAGGTTGCCCAGAGCGTTAATAAATGGTGCCAAAGCAATGCTTGCTGCACATTCCTCATATGACGTCGTGAACATTCATAAAAAGGACCAAACAAGCACATAAGGAGACCGACGAAATATACAGAACGCAGATGCTGCAAATTTAAAATATCTGATTGTATAATAAGTGACGTAACGAACCCCTGGAAACGCAGTCCTGCAGCTCTCTGTACGTATGTGTCCGCACAGCAAACGTGGCATAAGGCTGTATGTCTAAAGTGATGTATTTAGCAGTCAGTTAAGTTGAACCTTGGTGCGTAAGTATTAAGTTACCATGTGGTCTACAAATGTTTCGTCCTGCTGGCTTAAAAAATACTAAAACGTTTTGTTTCTCATTAATAATAAAAAAACTGTGCAGGAATTCTGTTTGTGCTCCGAACAACCGGAGTCCGAAAAAACTTACACATTCTCCACAGAACACAATGGAATCTAATGAGCCTCGGTCAGGCACCAAGATGGTTACATAAATTGTGTAATCTCCGACATTACCGGAAAATATGAATTATTAGCTTGTACAGTATTATATGGCATGTTCATGAGTCACATCTCCATTTTTTTAACTAATTCATAAAAGTCGTTAGAATTAAATAACGAAAGTTAGGCTGTTTTTTTATCTTATTGCTCATGACGGAAGATCTCTCTTAAAAAATCGCCATGCCCTTTGAAAATAAACTACACATATTTCTAAAGCAATAATTTACATTTCCCTTCGAGAATTGCTTCTTGTTACAATTCTCTAGTGTCTTCAGCAAGGACTTCCCAGTGACATTGCACAAGTGTTATAAAAGTTATCTCCTGCCTTTGTTTCAACGACTGAAAGACGCTACCGGTACTAACTTCATAAATGACGCCCTGAACGGACATGCTGCGAAATTGACTACACTTTGTTCCGAAATTTGGACAGTTTAGTGCGGCATCGGTTGACTACCTCTCAATCGGGATCGTAAGTCGCCAGAGAAATGCAGAGTCCGCAATTGGAGGATATGAATGTCTCAGTGTGAAAGTGATCCAGCATGGTTGAAGTTTCAACAGAGACTGTAATAGGGGCCGTATGAAAGCTAGAAAGGTAACTGATTATCAGTATATGGACTTCATTTGGAAGCGTCATAGCAGAAATAAAGCGAAAATCCTTGCTATATGCTTTACAACACCCGCTTCTAGATGTACTGTACTCAAAAGAAGTACACAAGAAGATTGCAGAACGCTTTCTTTTGATGACTGCTGAGTTTTGTTTATATGGTGAAGCAGTCCGACTGTTCTTTCTTCAAGTGAACGCAAAATTAGTCCACGATCTCCCAGGGCATACAGTGGTATGTAGGAAATTACAAAGTGTGAGAGCTTACTTGCAAACAGCTCTGTTAGAAGTCAGAATGTGAGATGCATGATGGTGAATCTGTGTGCTCCAGAGAAAACATTACAACAAAGTTGTCCAATTTTTTACATGTTCAGGCTAACAGTTTCTCTGTCCGAAGACAGGCCACGTTCACATAAGGCTACATAATTGTATTCTCTTTTTGCCGTTATGACGCACATAACAGCTACAAAAGGCAAAATGTTCTGGCTTGTTTCATCAAATCATTTTTCTGTTGGTATGCTGAGTGGAATTTCTTATAACTAAAATATTTGAGGAATAGGCTTATGTTTATGAATGGGTATATATCGTTGTGTTTTATTGACTAGAATTTTCGGCTCTCTTGAAAGAAACAAATGAGCGTATGGTTTAATTGGTGTGTGTGTCCCTGCGGATCAGTAACGGCTTTCCCAGAATTCTCGAACGGCTAGCATTTCTTTAAATGTAAGAGCTGCATTAGCGTCCATCAGTGAACATAAATCTGACTTTCCAGGTACGTTCCGCATTAGTATTGTTGCCATCGTGTGGAGTTTCGAAATCTGTGGACATTAGCGAAGGATCAGCTAGCTGGGAATGGAACCAATCATAATTATGAAGCTCACAGACAGCACCATAGGCCCCTTGTTGATATAACATTAAGACTGTGTACATTTATCATTCTAGTGATTATCTGGTAACAGGGAGCGAGGAACGAAACGTGAAGCTTTGTTATTGCTCCAATAACAGTGGTGGCCCACACGGAAGAATGTGGCACTTTCGGAGGGATTGCGCCGATTAACGGCCGTAATTTTTTAGTCTCTTTGCTGTCAGACTATTTAAAAGTTATAGCCTGCTTCTCGTAGGGATTTTAAGACCAGCACATACATGTTATCGTTAGGGCTATGATATCTGTGCGAACCTTTTTGACTATTTCGGTTACCCCGTTCCCTTTTTCTGAAATGTCATTTAGCGAATTCGACATTAGTTACCAGTAGGATGCGGTAAATATTCAAGGAGGAACTGGTCTTCATTGTGCTAACAACGGGGCGTTAGCATGTATGACTTACTAATTAACCGACTATAATCACTGTAGGCAGGTATGCTGTCGTTGCCTCACGGCGTACACTGGCCGAGGTGGTTCCGTGATAAAGTGCGAGACAGATGTTGGGAAGAACGGGATTAAGTTTCATGTGTGGACATCTATATTTTGTTTATTACTTCCTTAAATCACTTAAGCCGACTACCTAGATAGTTTCTTTGACAAATCCCCTTCCGTCCCCAACATCCCTAACATTTCCATATAGGGTGTCGCTTTACTCGCAAGAAGTAGTTTTTAAATCCTGCAAGGGGAAGGAATGTTCACCACTAGTATTTGGTCGCCAAGGGTAGGAGAGGTGGTAGCGTAATGTTCATTATTAGACTTAGCACCAATGTGTTGTGTGATGTTCCATCCATTGAGGGCTGAGGACACTGTTGATGGTGATCGTACGTCGTATGTGAACGTTAGCTTCGGCAGCCCTCATTTTTCCGAGAGGAATTGGTTGTGTGCCGGTATCGGGTTTCATTCTTTGCACTGTCTGTCATCGTCATCAACAAGACACGGCACTAAAAGTCACCACGCACACATCAGTCACCAACACTCAAAAATTAGTCCAACAAATAGCACACTCGGCGAAGGAAGAAAGAAAACTTTTTCAACTAGCTAGCTGAACTTACCCTCTCGGAGTCTCTCAGCCAGTAACGGCATATGAGTGTATTTTTTTCCCTATGAAACAGAACGGCAGAATTTCATCATCCTCGACCTGACTGGACGTGGTCAGTTCCAATGACTTCAAACCCTATCTTCCTTCCTTCCCGACATGTAGTGTCTGAGCCGCGCGGGATTAGCCGAGCGGTGTGAGGCGCTGCAGTCATGGACTGTGCAGCTGGTCCCGGCGGAGGTTCCAGTCCTCCCTCAGGCGTGGCTGTGTGTGTCTATCCTTAGGATAATTTAGGTTAAGTAGTGTGTAAGCTTAGGGACTGATGACCTTAGCAGTTAAGTCCCATAAGATTTCACACACATTTGAACATTTTTGTAGTGTCTGATGCTTCTTCATGCCAACTGTTCTTAGCGCCGGCGGCCATAGAGAAAAGGCGCTGCTCGGTGATCGCGCATCCGTTTTCGCTGTTTCACTGCGCAGTTGCTGTTCCGAGAGCTGCGCTTAAGATATCTCTAGGGGGCTCTGTCACTACTCGCTGGCTACCGACAAGGCGATCCGGTTACGGCTAGCTGAGGCTAGTTAGTGCCGCCTATCGTCAAACATGGTATACATGGTGCTGCAATGTCATGGTCAGCAACTAATCGATGAGGAGAAAGACCATAGAAGAGATAAATCCGTTAAAAGAGAGCCTTTATGTGTACCTTTCTCACTTCAGTTACACAAGGAACTCCCCAGCAATAGCAAGCTTCAAGAAGGAAATGTTATTTGCACCTAAATAAAAACTCAAACTGAAAGAATTCGATTTGAAACTAAAATCAAAACAGTGTTAAACGCAACAGCTAATATTCCATCCACTGCGTAACGACAATTTCGCAATTAGACTCGAGTCTTAGATTCAGTTCGGTTGCAGACTACGTTGTGAAGTAGCATACTGGTCAAAATATTGGAATTAAATTTTGGAGCAGCAGTGGCCAAATTTCGTTCCGGGCATCCTGATTTAGATTTTCAAAAAATGGTTCTAATGGCTCTGAGCACTATGGGACTCAACATCTTAGGTCATAAGTCCCCTAGAACTTAGAACTACTTAAACCTAACTAACCTAAGGACATCACACACACCCATGCCCGAGGCAGGATTCGAACCTGCTACCGTAGCAGTCCCGCGGTTCCGGACTGCAGCGCCAGAACCGCACGGCCACCGCGGCCGGCGATTTAGATTTTCCGTGATTTCTCTAAAAAAAAAAAAAAAATTCAGCTTGATATGATTCCTCCATCGAGGGTCCAGTCACCCATTCGCCCATTTTCTTATTAGACCAGATGTCTTAAACTTAACGCCTTAGCGTTTTCTGAATTTTCGAGGACATCCTAGGGATGCTGATAATGTCGATTGGCGTTTCTAGCAACTGAGGTTATGTAGGCAGTAGACTGCTCGAAAACTGACCCCCATCGCCACATTGCTGATAGGAGCACCGAACGAAGCGACACTGTGGTAAGCCACTGGACTCGCTTTAGAGATGACGGCGCTTCAAATCTCCGTTTTTTTATTTTTTTAAAAAAAGGGCCTGAGAGAAATGTCATGTTCGATCATCCAGGTTTAGATTTCCCATGGTTTACCTAAATTGCTTGGGGAAAATGCTAGGATGGTTGCTTTGAAAAGGACACGGCCCACTTCCTTCCCCTAACGTACTGCAGTGCTCCGTTCCTAATGATCTCGTTAAACCCTAATGTTCCTAAATTCTATTGCTGACACGCTTAGAGTACAGATCTACTAAACGGATGTTAGTCTAAACTGAACTGACCACCGGCTGTCCTTATATAAGGGCGCTGCAGAGCGCAGGTTTCTCGTCGTGTGCAGTCAATTGTCTCTTAATGGACTCAGACTTGCTACGGGCGATATCAGGAACTATTTGAATTTTTGCTTACGACTAACAGCAGCTTAGTGTTATTACTTTATCTTGTGTTACTAAACTGCATATACCATGCCTGTGATTCGAGAATATAGAAGTTACGTTAGGGTTCGTCACATCCAGCTTATCTTGAGTGTTTGGAAACCCAAGAACAACGCAATGAACAGCAATAATAGCGGAATCAGTATGTTCATCGTGGGTATCAAGGACAAACTCTGTGCTGACAAAAACTTCAACAGCGTTACATACAGCTATACCGACTTCACGCTGCTTAACGAGACCACGAAAGATTAAGTACTTTATTTGCTTTTAAAGTTTTCGATCTTTGATTGATCTAGAAATATCAAAGTTGTAGCAGCAAGGTAGGAGTTCGTAATCGTATAGGGCTTGTGATTGTAAAATTATCGTGCCATCTTGTTACGAGGAAAATAACAAGATAAACGACCAATAACTGTGAAGCGTGAAGTCTTCTCAGTCGAATGCAGTATTTCTGGCGTCTGTAGACACATCAGTGTGGCCGTGGCCTACGTTCGTGTAAGAACTGTTATTTTGTTTTGCTGGAAAAATAAGCGTTCTAATAGAGCAACCAATTGTCTTGAAGTTTCACATGAAACTTGGAACAACTGCTACTGAAACCTGTGTTGTACTACAGGAAGTGTATGGCAAAGGCTTTAATACGTACGTTTTGAGTGGTTCAAGCGTTTCCAAGATGGTCGAGAGGATGAAGATCACTCCCCAAGACGCTCTGATCAAAAACGGATGCAAATGTCGAAATAGTCGGTAATCTGATTCGTTCTGACCATCGGTTGAGTAGCCAGTTGACCGATAAAATTGTAGGAAATGACAAAGAATGATTAAGGCAAATTTTACATAACCCATTCAATATGAGAAAAGTGTGTGCGAAACTGGTGCCCAAAATTCTCACAATCTAACAAAAAGAAGCTCGTGAAAAAGTGGGGACTGACACTTTGAATACCACTGAAAATGATACTAATTTCTTGGAAAGAGTGCTAACAAGTTCTCCACTTATGATCTGAAAACTAAGGGCCAATCTATGCCTTGGAAGAGTCCAGCTTCACCGAGAGCGATAAAAGCTCGAATGATAAAATCAAGATCCAGAGCGGCGATGATTTTTTTCCCCCCTTCGATGTTCAAGGCATTGTGTATCTATTCCTGAAGGTGTAACTATTAATCAACAAAAATGGTTCAAATGGCTCTGAGCACTATGCGACTAAACTTCTGAGGTCACCAGTCGCCTAGAACTTAGAACTAATTAAACCTGACTAACCTAATGACATCACACACATCCATGCCAGAGGCAGGATTCGAACCTGCGACCGTAGTGGTCGCTCGGTTCCAGACTGTAGCGCCTAGAAACGCACGGCCACTCCGGCCGGCCTATTAATCAACATCACTACCTTGAGGTTCTTGCTGAACTCTGTGGGAAAATAAGAGAAAACGACCCGGATTGTGGAAGAACAAGTCATGGATGCTGCATCAAGAAAACGCACGGGCTCATAGCGCAGTGTCTGTTACGTGGTCTCCAGCAAAGTACAGCATCCCATTGTTAGACCACTCACTTTATTTCCCTGACGTAGCACCATATGACTTATCTAGCCATGAAGGTCAAATCTGCGTTAAAAGGAATAAGGTTTCAGTCCGCTGAAGCAATGAAAGGAAAAGCGGCTCGCGTCATCAAGGGGCTCACAGAGGAAGATTTCCAGCTCTGTTTCCTTCAATGGAAAATTCGCATGGAGCGTTATAGGGATAGAGGGGGAGTACATTGAGGGTGATAATAACTAAATATGTATGACTTTGAAATAACATGTTTTACAACAATAGTTCCGTTATTTTATAGCCACACCTTGTACAGATGATACTCTAATTCTAAGGAATTAAGTTGACATCTGTATTTCCCATTTTACTACTGGTTGAAAGTCACAGTGGAAAAGTTACTTAAGCGGTAGGATGAGGAACCGAACGTTAGTGTAATGACATTTACTGGCTTGCCTGAGTCAAATTAAAATTTGTGGTGTGATGTAATACGATGTATTGCCAGAATAGTGTGGTTTAAACCGACGGATACAATTTTCCACCAGAATTGTGAAGTGATAAACAAAAGGTTGCCAGTCCACTTTGGACATAAGCTAATACTAGTTGATTATTTAACGTTACGTGAGTTATATAGAACTGAATCATGAATATATGGTACTTCGCTATTAGCAATAAACATACTAGACAGAAAGAATTTTCTATGGCTTCACTAAAATACCTCTAACAGACAATTTTGATCTGATACTGGAAACAAAAATCACGTCCTCATAGTAACGTGTTCTTATAAAAGCTCTAATTTCCATAGCGCTACTTTTCCCAATAGCATTCTAAATATAAACTGGAAACAACGCAGACTGGCGCACATAGGAGTTTCAACATTAGACAGAAAATAATATGTAACAGTTTTTTTTTTTACACAGATGATGACTATATCCCAGTGTAAAGACAAAAACTTATTAAATGTTATGACTATGTTTAAATTTGAAAAGAAACATACTTTTAAAACGAATTATAGTCCGGAATTAACAAAAACTGTATTTAGAGATTGCTTGAACATTAAGCAGTAATAAGTGTTAAAGCATTAACTGTCAGTTCCAAGATATCTGACGACGCTGTGACATACGAATAAGATATGAAAGAGGTGCCTATCCCAGGTAACATGAAATGGGACAACAAAAGGGTACACACACATAAATAAACCTTGAAGTTTGATATATTCATTTCAGAAAAACACCAATCCATGAATTTACAATTTGTTCTACTAAGGTGGGATGAAATATAGAGGCAAAGTCTTCGTTCTTGTCGTCCACTCAGTTTCTCTGTACATATGGCTCAGAATAGCGCATTTGACTCGATTTGGAAGTTTAAGTTGTGACCTCTGATAATTTGCTATGGAACCCTGCGTTTCACTTTTGCAGACCATGGACACGCAAATTGCGAGCATCCGAGGCGGTTACCTCCAAGTTCTTGTAATAGGCTAACTAGTGCTTATCCGTCTTCCTGACTGTGTGCGGCTTGTAAAAGTAGTGCCCACCGCCCGCTCCTTTGGCGTCTGAACATCTTTCCGTTTCAGACGAACTTCTCCATTGCATTTCTAATTTAACTTGAAGCTTTATACTATCGATCATCCCTATACATGGACTAGTCAATTAACTTCACAAAATAAACAACATTCTTTACAGAATTTAGTTATAAATTCAGTTACAAAATTAATTTATAAAATCTTACATGTTTAGTGTAGAGACTGGGTTGTAGTGTAACAGAGTGCGGACTTCCGCAGACTTAATGTCTTTTTACAGTCTCTATGTTCCAACGTTTGAGTGTGCAGATCCATGCGGACTCGTTGATTTTTGACATCCTCGTTGGTTTGATAACAACCTGAAGATGCATTCGGGAGAACTGAAACAAGCATATCCTATGTAATCTTCGTTGATCCATTATTGACCGTGGGACAACGGCTGGCATGTATTTATTGATGCAATAATTTAATAATAATAATAAAATAATGCCGAAACTGGTAGCACATAAGTAGTTCACAAAATAAATTTCTGCAATACATACGGCTGTTGGTAAATTATTGCATCAAGAAATATCCTACGTAGGACGAAATCTTCACATTAGTGTTCGATGTTCCTCTGATAGCGGAGAGGAACTTGCAAGCTATGTATTATTTATTTCAAAATAGCTTTCCGCATAGCTTACTTAGAAAGGACATTAAACACCCACGTAAAAAAAGTAAAAAAAACATGCCTCACTAGAAGAATTAAAGTATCTTGTGAAAGTAAAAGGGAAATATATCTGTTGGCAAGAACCAGTAGAGATTCTGAAGTAGTTGCTTACTACAAGAAATACTCAAAATTACTAAGAAAGATTATTAAAAAAACAAGGAATGCCAGAAAGACTATATGGAGTGTAGTGAAACGAGAGACGGGACAACCAGCCACAGAACGGGATAACGTCACTATTCAACTGAAGGGAAGTGCCATAAAATGACGAGTCACTGGTATCAAATATTTTTAATGATCATTTCTTACGTATATAAAGGAACAAACAGTTAAAGAGAAAAATCACAGCAGCATAAAAAAAAGCAGGTCTCATAAAATTCAATTGTGTGAATTTATCACAAGCTTCTCCCTCTGAAATTAAGAAAATTATGTATTCTGTCACAAATAAAAGTTTATCTGGGTTTGATGGTGTTTCGAAGAGACTACTGAAGATTTGTTCCCATATAATAAGCCCTGTCTTATCTGAAACGTGTAATGCATCTCCAACTCAAGGCTTTTTCATGACGTAATTTTCCAAAATCTTTGAGAAGGTCATGTATTCTAGAGTAGTATCTCACCTGGGCATCTACTGTATAATATTCTCAGTAAATCACAGCTCGGAATTCAGCAGAATTGCTCTACTGAGATCGCCATTTACACATTCACTCCACAACTTTTACAAGCATTAAATAAGAAAATAGCACCAGTTGCTGTTTCCTGCGACCTATCTAAGGCATTTGACTGTGTTAATCCCAGTATTCCTCCATATTAATTGATGTTTTATGGAACTGATCGTATAGACAACCATTGGATGTCATCTCCGACCAAAAGAATGCAAATTGAACCAATATAAACCGGAGCCACTATTTTGGCTGGGAGCAATCACATATGTGGTTCCCTCAAGGATCAATCGTAGGTCTGCTACTGTACTTCATATGTGTAAACGATCTTCCGACTGATAGACAATAAGCAGAATTACTTACCTGTGGCGATGACACTAGTATTGTAATCAATCCAAACATACATCCAGCAACAGAAGAAGTGGTAACAATGTTCTGTGACTGGTTTTCTGCGAATGGTCTTACCCCAATTTAAAAAAAAGACGCAACATACTCAGTTCCGCAGGTCTAGAGGTAATAAAGAAATAATAAGTGTAACTCATGGCGACGAAATAATAAATAGGGTGAAAACTTTTAAAATTTGAGGAGTCCATATTGATGAGAATTTAAACTGGAAAAAGCACATTCTGGAACTCCAGAAGCAACGTAGTTCTGCCGTATTTCAGTTAGAATCATTGCAAATCTAGGGGAAGAGAGATATCAGTAAGCTGATTATTTTTTACACATTTTCATTCAGTAATGCCATATAGAATAATGTTCTTGAGTAAAACTCACCTATTAAAAAAGTCTTCATTGCTCAAAAACGTGCTGTAAGAAAAATGTGTGGTGCTCACCCACGATCATCTTGTAGACATTAATTTGAGAAGTTACGCATTTTGACTGCCGCTTCACAGTATTTTATGTCCCACCAGAAATTTGTTGTAAATAATCCACTGCAGTTAAAAAGGAATAATGTTGTAAATAATTACAATAATAGAAAAAATTTACGATAGTACCGC
The DNA here is from genome assembly GCF_023898315.1 of Schistocerca nitens. NCBI lineage: Eukaryota > Metazoa > Arthropoda > Insecta > Orthoptera > Acrididae > Schistocerca > Schistocerca nitens. The sequence continues at coordinate 636,900,681 of NC_064616.1, read as the reverse complement.
CACTTTAAGGTTGCCTTCAGCACCAAAAGGAATACACAATACTGCAACTAAAATTTTTGCTCACATACCCAGTGAAAAGTCATACAGTAAAGAAGAATTTGAAAACAAGTTGAAATAGTTTATCTTTGACAACTTCTTCTATTCCACAGAATATCTATAAGGGGTGGTCAAAAAGTTTCGATTTCAGGGCGTTGCTGCAGCTTATATGCAACGTAACGCGACTCCGATGCGGATATACACTGTCCAGTTATATTAATGTAAACACCTGTCAAAAGCCAGAATAACAACCTTTTGCAGCCCGGACCGCTGCGAGACATGCATGAAGAGATTCTGGAAAGCACCGACAGAGATGTGGGGCCATGCCGACTCCAGTGTCCTGGCCAACCGCGCTATGTTTCTCGGTTCAGGATCCATGGCGCGTACAGCCCGGTCGAGGTGTTTCCACAGATTTTTGCCTGGATAAAATCCGGGGAGTCTGGTGGCCAGAGGAGTATGGTAAACTCATCCTGGTGCTCTTCAGACATGGTGGACATGGTCCCCAAAGCCAGATGCATACATTTTTCGATCCATTGTGCTTCCAGAATCCCGCGATCACCAAGGAAATGCTGCGAAAAACTGCCCCACACCATAAAGGTCTCTCGACTGTTGCGTGGTGTTCGCTCTCAGGCGTTTCACGCCGTACACACAAACGGCCATCTGTACAATGGAACAGTAAAGGTGATTCATCTGTAACGGCCACCTGTCGCCACTCAGTGGACGTCCAGTTGCAATGTTGCAATGTTGCAGTGTAAATTCCCGCCTTCGTCGCCGATTGACAGCAGTCAGCGTGGGTGCATGGACCAGGCGCCTGCTGCGGAGGGCCATACGCAGGAACTTTCGCTTAACGGTCGTTGAGGAGACGCTGTTGCTAGCCTCTGTTCATTCGGGCAATCAGTTGCTCAACAGCTGCACGTCTATTCACACGTACACATCTCCGCAGCCGTCGTTCACGTCTTGTCATTTATTGTCCGTGGTGTACAACAGTTGCCTCGGCGCTGGGTTTGGATAACGCCATTTTGCCACGCACGGTATAATTTAAACACGGCGGAACGCAAACAAAAGGTTCAAATGGCTCCGAGCACTATGGGACTTAACATCTGAGGTCATCAGTCCCCTAGAACTTAGAACTGCTTAAATCTAACTAACCTAAGGACATCGCACGCATCCATGCCCGAGGCAGGATTCGAACCTGCGACCGTAGCGGTCGCGCGGTTCCAGACTGTAGCGCCTAGAACCGCTCGGCCACTGCGGCCGGCGGCTTTGAAGGGTCGAAGATTCCTTTCGGATGAGGATGTGCAGCAGGCAGATACAGACTTCGTCACACAGCAAGACACGGTGTATTACCAAATGTTATCTTAAACCTGGTGCGTCGGTAGGGTTATTGCTTCAAATCTCACGGCGGTTTTACGTGCGTGGCATACCGGTTTTGTACTGTACAGCCTTCGAACAGAAACTGTTTAATCGCCCCTTTTATTTAAGTACGTTGTGGAAGGTGGTGCATAGGAATTACCAACTCACATCTGTATATTTAAAAAAAATGGTCAGCATGTAGCTATATTTACATAATAATTTGTGATATGAATAGAAAATGACACGTTCCACATCATTACGATTTATCTTGCAAATAATTCCTGAAAAATGAAACTAACTAACTAATTACAACTGAAACACCTGAGTACTGATAATTCCAAGATGTTATCTACAGACAGTTCTCAGTGAAGAGAGCCTCAAGAGAATAGAACATGAATCGTGGAATTTCCAGTATACTAAGTAACCAAGAAGGTTTGATGAATGCTTCTCCTCATTCATTTCCATTATAAAACATACACTAATTGTCCCCTTGTTAATAAAAGATGCAACGAGAGCAGTAGGCACAAACCACAACATACAAAAAAGTGGCACACAACTCAGTAAAATCAGGACACTTTTATTCATGCTGGAGGACAGAATTAATGACAGTTTTGAGAACAAGAGCAACTATATACTCTCAATAAAAATATAGAAATCTGAAATTAAAGCAGAAAAATTAAAGCAAATGAGTACATTTTAATTACTAAAAGTAAGTTTAAGCGACCTGGAATATAGTAAAAAGTGAAATCAACTTAGGAAAGGAAGAAATAATTATCTCAGTTGACTGTAATACTGCAAATGAATATTTTGTAAGCTCTGTGAGTTCCTCTGTATCACAAAGCAATGATACATCTGATGCCGAGGGTTTGCTTTTGCAATCATGGTGTAAGAGACAAATGAAAGATTACTAACTCGCCAGACAAGCTGAATAACTCAACAACGGAAGACTATTATGATTTCCGTAACAGTGTTCTAAAATGTGTAATTAAGAAAATCAGAATGCCACTACTCTATATTGTAAAGAAAATTCTTAATGTTGGTACTTTCCCTGGATGCCTTAAAATTACAATTGCACTTCCAGCATACACTACTGGCCATTAAAATTGCTGCACCACGAAGATGACGTGCTACAGACGCGAAATTTAACCGACAGGAAGAAGATGCTGTGATATGCAAATGATTAGCTTTTCAGAGCATTCACACAAGGTTGGCGACACCTACAACGTGCTGACACGAGGAAAGTTTCCAACCGATTTCTCACACACAAACAGCAGTTGACTGTGGTGAAACGTTGTTGTGATTCCTCGTGAAAGGAGCAGAATGCGTACCATCACGTTTCCGACTTTGATAAAGGTCGGATTGTAGCCTATCGCGATTGTGGTTTATCGTATCACAACATTGTTGCTCGCGTTGGTCGAGATCCAATGACTGTTAGCAAAATATGGAATCGGTGGGTTCAGGAGGGTAATACGGAACGCCGTGCTGGATCCCAACGGCCTCGTGTCACTAGCAGTCGAGATGACAGGCATCTTATCTGCATGGCTGTAACGGATCGTGCAGCCACGTCTCGATCCCTGAGTCAACAGATGGGGACGTTTGCAAGACAACAACCATCTGCACGAACAGTTCGACGACGTTTGCAGCAGCATGGACTGTCAGCTCGGAGACCATGGCTGCGGTTACCCTTGACGCTGCATCACAGACAGGAGCGCCTGCGGTGGTGTACTCAACGACGAACCTGGTTGCACGAATGGCAAAACGTCATTTTTTCGGATGAATCCAGGTTCTGTTTACAGCATCATGATGGTCGCATCCGTGTTTGGCAACATCACGGTGAACGCACATTGGAAGCGTGTATTCGTCATCGCCATACTGGCGTATCACCCGGCGTGATGGTATGGGGCGCCATTGGTTACACGTCTCTGTCACCTCTTGTTCGCATTGACGGCACTTTGAACAGTGGACATTATATTTCAGATGTGTTACGACCCGTGGCTCTACCCTTCATTCGATCCCAGCGAAACCCTACATTTCAGCAGGATAATGCACGACCGCATGTTGCAGGTCCTGTACGGGCCTTTCTGGACACGGAAAATGCTCGACTGCTGCCCTGGCCAGCACATTCTCCAGATCTCTCACAAATTGGAAACGTCTGGTCAATGGTGGCCGAGCAACTGGCTCGTTGCAAATACGCCAGTCACTACTCTTGATGAATCGTGTTGAAGCTGCATGGGCAGCTGTACCTGTACACGCCATCCAAGCTCTGTTTGACTCAATGCCCAGGCATATCAAGGCCGTTATTACGGGAAGAGGTGGTTGTTCTGGGTACTGATTTCTGAGGGTCTATGCACCGAAATTGCGTGAAAATGTAATCACATGTCAGTTCTAGTATATTATATTTGTCCAATGAATACCTGTTTATCATCTGCATTTCTTCTTGGTGTAACAATTTTAATGGCCAGTAGTGTAGAAAAACTGCGACAGAGACATACCAGATAACTACTGAACAGTATCAGTTGTCTCTGTAATGTGTAAACTCACAGGGAGCTGCAGACATATACAGATTTGCATGTATGTTGAAAATAATAGTCGCTGGATGATAGCTACTTTGATTTAGGTCAAATACATCAACCGTAAACGCTGTTAAAAACTTATGTGAAATTCGTGATGAATGTGAAATTGACCACCTGTGGTGCACTTACGGACTTAAGTAAAACTCTTGATGTCGCATCACATGAGATTGCTGCAAAAAAAAAAGCTATAATACTACGGTGCTGTAGATAAACCGCTAAATTTGTTTTTGGAAGACGTCATCATTACTGGGGAACAAACATTGTACCACGGGATGGACTTGATTAGCCAAAATAGTTACATAATCCTAGGCAGTAATGCGACCTTGCAGAGTAAGCACAGAGCCCATGGGATACCACGATATGGCTCCCCAAATCATCACCGATCCCCCGCCGCGTTTCACTCTTGGGGCGTCAACTCGGCTAATGTTGGAAATAGTGTCAAAACAAGACTCATCCGACGAAATGACCTTCTTCCCCTCCTCTGTAGTCTGGGTTTCATGGCTTTGGCATCAGGCTTTCCTGTTACGGGCATTTAAATCACTGATGTGTGGTTTTGGATGTGTGGTTCCACTTGAGTTCTCTGCTTATGGGGCTCCCTTTGTGGTGTTTTGGTGCTGGCAAGGTTCGCGAGTGCGACATTCACTTCTGCATTTACTTTTGTAGCAGTCTTCCCCTAATTTTTTGTAACAATCCTCTTCAGTGCCCGTCCATCACGAGAACTCAGCACGCACTTCCGTCCGCGTTGTGACTTAGCGGATAACGTCTTTTCGCTTTCTCTTTATGCAGTATAAATCTTCTATACAGTGTCTCTTGAAACACTAAATACTTCGGCTCCCTTGGTTACAGAAGCCCCCTCTGTACGAGCATCAACAATTTGCCCACATTCGAAATGACTTAGCTCCGATCTAATGGAGGCAGAACTACACGGAACGCCGGCCGGGGTGGCCGACCGGTTGTAGGCACTACAGTCTGGAACCGCGCGACCGCTACGGTCGCAGGTTCGAATCCTGCCTCGGGCATGGATGTGTGTGATGTCCTTAGGTTAGTTAGGTTTAAGTAGTTCTAAGTTCTAGGGGACGGATGACCTGAGATGTTAAGTCCCATAGTGCTCAGAGCCATTTGAACCAACTGCACGGAACACTGTTCCTAGCAGCGTATTGAGGACGTTGCACAGGTGCCGTTCGTTGTCAAATACAACAGCGCAACCAGCAGGCTTTCCTAATATCTACATTAATGTTTAAGCATGCATTTCCCGCGGTCTTTCCACAGTTTTGTCGGGCCTCTGTGTATAAAGGAGGAGAGAATATATTTACTCATAAATTCTGTAGATACGTAATGTGATATACTAAAATATGATTGATGTGTAATGAGACGTATCAATATTTAATTTATGTAATGGAAATCATGACTGTCTAAATGCTTTAAAACTGTATGTATCTAACTAAAAACTTCATGTACGTGTATAACTTCAGTTGACAAAGCCAGTTGCCGGCCGACGTGGCCGTGCGGTTAAAGGCGCTGCAGTCTGGAACCGCAAGACCGCTACGGTCGCAGGTTCGAATCCTGCCTAGGGCATGGATGTTTGTGATGTCCTTAGGTTAGTTAGGTTTAACTAGTTCTAAGTTCTAGGGGACTAATGACCTCAGCAGTTGAGTCCCATAGTGCTCAGAGCCATTTGAACCATTTTTGAACAAAGCCAGTTGAACGGCAAACATGCTGAAAGGCTAATAGATTGACATCTAAGATTAACATTCGACGAATCGTATTTGTCATTGTCGTAAATATGGGTTGGAGCCAATGACTGTTATGCTACTGACCCCTGTATTATTATTAGTGTTAAGCGCGATTGTATCATATCGGATCATGCAAAGGTGCTATGTTTCTATTTTTGGAGCGGCGTTTCCAAGAACCTCTCGTTTTTTCGTCAATTCTTTTTCTTTCTTCAGTCCTCTTTGTCCCTGGTCTGGCGGTACATCATTCTCCGTCAGTATCTCTCATTCGCTAATTTTTTTGTGTGTACAAGTTTCTGTTGAAAATGTCTGATGGACTTAAATGAGCCTATTCTAAATCGTTTTAACCTGCTAGATCCAGGGTTATTCTTCGCACGTCACAATGCTGCCACGAGATTCCTTAGTTTTTCGAGATTGTAGTCGGTATCAATCTTCTTCTGGGGCTGAGTATGCTTTTAAAATTCTGCGTTCTTATTTTATGATATGTCCCACATCACCTTTCCTGTAGTGTAAGTTTTTGTCTAGGGTACAAGTCTACAGGCTTGATAACTGTGGTATAGTGCCTCATTTTTGTGTGTGTCTACACACATTTTTTGCTGTGGATGATGTAGATTTTTGCATCCAAATTTTGTGTGGGATTTCCTCTTTCGCCCGTAGGTTCATGGATTATTATTTATTATTATTGATATCGCTATAGCTTGCCCACGTTTTGCTTTAATTAGTTTGTTTACAACCGCAATCTATCACCAAAATTGAATATGCGTTCTAGTTTGCACGTTTGAAAACAACAGCCGATATTAGTTTCCCATATACAGTATGACAGCGCGGCATTTGTGATGATTCTTGACGGTAACTACTAGGCACGATGCATCAATCGGCGTGGGGATAGTTAGCCTGCAATCGCTCGCTCTACTCTGTGTTATGCAACGGGCGGAGCAGCAGCAGCTGCCGGCGGCGGCGCGAAGTGCCGAGTCAGCAGCGGGGAACATCTGCGCTGTCTCGATAGTTCCTGAGTTTCCTTTTTAATTTCACCGACATACACCCACGCAGCGAGTATCTAGTGCGAGATATCTTAAGGATTTCGTGGATAGAAAAGTAGCGCAAGGATTGAACGCGAAAGATAATTGTGGCACCGTGGGCTGATCCTGGATGTTCTGATTTCAATCCCACTGTTGGAAGAATTTTAAAATAACTTGAATCCAGCCGGAAAGATCACAGTATGGGACCTACTATTTCTTTCCCTCATCTGTTAGTTTAGTGCCCCAGACTACATTCTAAATCTTTCCTCTCTTCTCCATGTAATGTTCTACTTTTTTTGGGACATTATGTGTGTCACATTCCTTGTGAATTTAATGGGCCTTTAAACTGGGGTAACAAAGGACCATTGTTAATGAGCCGATGAGCGGATAGTTACTGGGTGATTACAGCAATGCTAGTTGGTCAGTTTACGCAGTAAATTGTTTTGGGCGGGAGCTTTGAATTTATAGGTTGTACAGTACTTTTTTATGTGAATGGTCTTTTAGGATTATTCCCAAGCGTCTTGAAATGCCACAGAGCTATATCTCGATTTCCAACTATATTTCTTTTGACTGCGATTCTTTGTTTTTCAGAGGGTAGACACTCATCTTTGTCGTTACAGATTTTGGTACAAGTTGATTTCTGATGTAAAAGTCTATCTTTTGTGAAGTTATCTTCCAAAATTTTCTAACTGATGAATTGTGGCGCTAGAGGAATAGTTGAGGCATAATATTTTAATCGTCTGTCTTTAGTTAAAGTAATCAATAGATTTTAGCTCCCAAACATAGGTCTACGGAAACGCGATATTGCAGTACCCTTGTTCAGAATTACGATGCAATGATCCTTCGAACATCGTAATTCTGAACAACACAGCCCCTGCAATATTGTATTTATTCACAGTCACCTGGCAAGCGACTTTCAGTTAAAATGCCTCCGCTGTACGGGAATGTACGTAATGAATGTACGAGTGCAGGTTGTATACGCATGGTTGACGACGTATGAAAGTTTGGGTCTGGCCGTGGAGCATGCTCGGATAGCCTAATTGTAAGGCGAACGCTGGCGATTAGTGGGAGATTCGGGTTCGGGTCCCGGTCCGGCACAAATTTTCATTGTCATTTCAATATACAGATGATGGTTGCCCATATTCGTAACTGCGAATAAATTCCCTTTAATGTAGAAAACGTTATTCTTCGTTTATACCCACTTAATTATTTTCGTGTACCTTGTATGAGTGTGGAACATGTTGAATTCTTAAATGTCGATTTGTATCATGTTTTGCGGGAGATGGTTTGTCAATGTGAGACAGCCTCCGAAATGCTTATTGAAGTGACGAAATTGTGGAAAGCATGATCTTCCTTTTACGAGTAGCTGCTGCAACATTTTCTACGATCCGTTTTGTATTTGCATTAGTATTAATTTATAACGTCTAAGGCTTTTTTTTAAAGCAATGTAAAATGAGGATGTACGTATATATGGAACGCAAAATAAAACATTTACACCAGAAACGTGACTTGTCACAGGAACAGTGTTGGTATATATCTTAACTGACAGCTACTAGTGGCACAAATTTGCATTTGTTACTTCGGAAATCACCTTAAATGAGGGCTGTGCTATATGAATAACTTTTCAGCGGAAATTTCGGCGCCATTCTCCCGTCGTCCATCCACAATCGCGCTGAATGATATTTTCCAACAAAGAGAATAATGATCTTCTTTTTACTTTCCACTCAGAACTATTTACCTCTCTGTCTACCATCGCTGAGCAATGATGTGGTAGGCCACATGTGGAGGGATCAGTATAAGGAAGTTACCACAGTAGCTATGTTTGTAATTCCACCTATTTGACCATGAAGGGGCCTAAGATCATCAGAACAAAGCGATCAGTCCTAATAAAATACACGAACATAATATTAATTGGACCTGTTCGAGAACGTCACCTTATCGCATGTCTATCTTTGAATATTTGATGACTGATTGCTGTCTATAGCTACTAAGCATGACACGGTTGATTTTTTTTTCTTCTTACGAATGAAAGAAAGTTAAAGTGCCGCCTTATCGACGTCGAGCAGTTCAAGATAAGCAAAGAAACCGTCCGTGGTCACCCGCAGTCACCCTATATGATTTTTGACACCAAGGAAAGAATGGTCTCATGGAAACTGGAATCGTGCCCCTCCCGAATGTCAACGTACTACGTCACTTTTTTCTAGTGATAGCAACAATTGTGACATTCACGCGTATAAACTATTTTTAAAATGCACTTGAGTTTTGTCCAGCAGGATCATGAACTCGTGTGTCATTCGAAAAGCAGACATTTGCCTCTTTTTTATATAAAAATGACGGGGCTGTAACTGTTTTCTCCTGGGAAGCTTCGAAATACAAAGCTACTGGGAACTGTCAATAAACCTGTGGAACGAACACCACTCAGCGTTGGTACTGAAGAACAGGACGTGTTTACTAGGAGATCTGAGTGCAGGGTAGTGGAAATGGAAACTCACTAAATTTATATAAAGGTTTTTATTGAAGAAATAGAGACGCTGGAAAATAAGTGAAGGTTTGCCACAACAGTGGGCGCCGTACCCACAGAAGCTGCGCAGGGAACACAAAGTCAGAGAAAGGAGCAGGTGAGTTGTTTTGCGGCGAGGCACGGAGCACGACTAAGACTGCGCAGTGAGGATTGCGGCAATCACTCCCCACCGCTGCCTCCCCTACTTTCCCTGCTATCGTCCACTCGTTTCCCCTCCCAGATTCTGCCCAGTCACCCTGATACGGCTCTTCTTCGTTGACGTACAGGACTCAACGCTTTTAACGGAGTTGTTGACAAGTGCTGCCTTTGTTTCCTACCATCTGCTCCAGGAAACGGTTGCCGTTGTTTATCAGTCCCTCCACATTTAGATCATTGTCTTTTGCAGTACAATGTGACATGGCGCAATGATGGACTTTTCTACGAAAAGCACGGTTTATATCCACATCTGCCATACCTGATTTGTGTCTTGCGCTGTGTACTCAATATCATCGAGCAGTTATTGGAAGAACAACTGACTCAACTAGCGCTCGTCTCTTCTTCTCATGTTATACATATACTGAAGTCATCTCCTCGCGTCCGTCTGTAAGTGCAGGCTAATCTCCAGCACTGCTGTAGAGATTTTGACCCGTTTTTGACTAATAGACACACTGATTCACTCGGAATGTTTTTTGTATATAATTTATGAATACACTCTAAGACAAAATGTTATGTATGAAGCGAAACTATGGGCCTCATGGAGAAAGGGTGACTCGGCTGAGTCACGCATTTTGACTCTTAGTCTGATCACGAGGTGTGGCCATTAATTGCACACGTTGATCACTTAGGCTGAAGTGAGGATCAATGAACTATACTTGACGGGATGTATCTGGAACATCTTAGGTGATTAGACGTTAGTAGACAGGAATACAATTAAGTACTTTGCTTTAATTCAGCATCAGCGGTGAACGTCGATCTTGACTTTGTACAATAATATTTACAAGCGCAGTTATAGACTGAATTGCGAATACTTCTTTACAATTCTGATTGCTTCACACATATAGATCAATTGTCAATGCATAAACTGTATGTGGCGCCTGCTAGGTCGTAGCTACTGACTTAGTTCAAGGCTATGCTAACTAGCGTCTCTGCAAATGAGATCTCTAAAGCTATAAGAAGTGAACCGTTCCTATTAAAGTCGGCTGTAGAACTGCGCCAGTGCGCTAGCTTGTCTCGTAAGACCAGCAGAGTGGCGACGCTCGGTCGACTAGCGTCGACAGTGGCGACTCGCGGGTCCGTTGTGTACTGACGGACCGCGACCGATTTGAAGCCTACAATCTAGCAAGAGTGGTGCCTTGCGGTGACACCACACAAAAAAAGTTGCTAACGACACATCACGAAGGAATTATTGAAGCGGGACGTAAATCGGTAGGTGTTATGTACATATAGATGCAAACAACTGATCACAATTTCAGAGAAATTGGACGACTTATTCAAGAGTAAGAACATCACAAATTGAGCAAGTCAATAACGCGATGGTCAACCTCTGGCCCTTATTCAAGCAGTTACTTGGCTTGGCATTGAATGATAGAAATGTTGGCTGTCCTCTTGAGGGATATCGTGCCTAATTCTGTCCAATTGGCGTGCTAGATCGTCAAAATCCCGAGGTGGTTGGAGAGCTCTGCACATGTTCTTGTTGTTGCTGTTGTTGTTGTTGTTGTTGTTGTTGTGGTCTTCAGTCCAGAGACTGGTTTGATGCAGCTCTCCATGCTACTCTATCCTGTGCAAGGTTCTTCATCTCCCAGTACCTACTGCAACCTACATCCTTCTGAATTTGTTTAGTGTATTCATCTCTTGGTCTCCCTCTGCGATTTTTACCCTCCACGCTTCCATCCAACATTAAATTGGTGATCCCTTGATGCCTCAGAATATGCCCTACCAAGTGATCCCTTCTCCTAGTCAAGTTGTGCCACGAATTTCTCTTCTCTCCAATTCTATTCAATACCTCCTCATTAGTTATGTGATCTACCCATCTAATCTTCAGTATTCTTCTCTAGCACCACATTTCGAAAGCTTTTATTCTCTTCTTGTCTAAACTATTTATCGTCCATGGTTCACCTCCATACATGGCTACACTCCACACAAATACTTTCAGAAACGACTTCCTGACACTTAAATCTATACTCGATGTTAACAAATTTTTCTTCTTCAGAAACGCTTTCCTTACCATTGCCAGTCTACATTTTATATCCTCTCTACTTAGACCATCATCAGTTAATTTGCTCCCCAAATAGCAAAACTCATTAACTACTTTAGCGTCTCATTTCCTAATCTAATTCCCGCAGCATCACCCGATTTAATTCGACTACATTCCATTATTCTCGTTTTGCTTTTGTTGATGTTCATCTTATATCCTCCTTTCAAGACCATGGCCCGCCGGTGTGGACGTGCGGTTCTAGGCGTTACAGTCTGGAACCGCGTGACCGCTACGGTCGCAGGTTCGAATCCTGCCTCGGGCATGGATGTGTGTGATGTCCTTAGGTTAGTTAGGTTTAAGTAGTTCTAAGTTCTAGGGGACTGATCACCACAGATGTTAAGTCCCATAGTGCTCGAGCCATTTCAACTATTTTCAAGACTATGTCCATTCCGTTCAGCTGCTCTTCCAGGTCCTTTGCTGTCTCTGACAGAATTACAATGTCATCAGCAAACCTCAAAGTTTTTATTTCTTCTCCATCGATTTTAATTCCTACTCCAAATTTTTCTTTTGTTTCCTTTACTGCTTGCTCAATATACGGATTGAATAACATCGGGGAGATGCTACAAACCTGTCTCACTCCCTTCCCAACCACTGCTTCCCTTTCATGTCCCTCGACTCTTATAACTGCCATCTCGTTTCTGTACAAATTGTAAATAGCCTTTCGCTCCCTGTCTTTTACCCATAATGCTCCCTAATGCGATCTTGTGCGCCGTCACTGGTGACCTCGATGTCGACGGAACTTTCAACACTCATCTCCTCCTCTTCCTCCTCCTCCTCCTCCTCCTCCTCCTCCTCCTCCAAACGTTCTCAACTGGGGGAGATCCGGCGACCTTGCTGGCCAAAGTATGGTTTGACAAGCACCAAGTGAAACAGCAGAGAATCTTGCCTTGTGCGGGAAGACATTATCTTGCTGAAATGTAAGCTTAGGATGGCTTGCCATGGAGGGCAACAACACGGGGTGTAGAATATCATCGGGTATTGCGAAGGGGTCCTGCTATGAAAAGAAACGCCACCGAAAACCATCACTCTTGGTTGTCTGACCGTAAGGTGGGCGAAAGCCAGGTTGGTATCCCACCGCTGTCTTGGGCGTCTCCAGACACGTCTTCGGCCTGAAATCTCATTGAGTGGAGTAGAATTGTCTTGAGTAATGAGTCCCCTTTGGAATTGAGCACCGATGACCAGCGAAAACGTGCCTGGAGACGCTCCAGACAGCGATTGGCTACGAACCTGACTGTCGTCCGCCATACGCCCCGACAACCAGGAGTGATGGTCCGGGCTGACATTTCGTTTCGTACCAGGACCCCTTTAATTTTCATCCGCGGCACCCTTAAGGCACAGCGGTACGTCGACTATATTCTACACCCCTGTTTTTTGCCCTTCATGAAAAGCCATACTGGATTTACATTTCAGCGAGTTAATGCCCGCCCGCACACGGTGAGAGTTCGGATTTTAACTATCTAATGCGCCCATTGGACAGAATCTGGCATGATATCCGTCAGGAGGACATTCAAGAGCTCTATCAATCAGTGCAAAGCAGAATGATTGGTTGAATAATGGCCAGAGGTGGGCCACCGTGTTATTCACTCGTTCACTTTGTGAAGCTCTTTCTCTTGAGTAAATCATACAATTTTTTCTGAAACTGAAGTAATTTCTTTGCCTGTACATGTACATCAGATCTACCAATTTCCGTCCCATTCGGGTAATTGCTTCGTGGTGCGTCGGTTTCAAAAATGGCTCTGAGCACTATGGAACTTAACTTCTAAGGTCATCAGTCCCCTAGAACTTAGAACTACTTAAACCTAACTAACCTAAGGACATCACACACATCTATGCCCGAGGCAGGATTCGAACCTGCGACAGTAGCGGTCGCGCGGTTCCAGACTGTAGCGCCTAGAACCGCACGATGTTAACAAATTTCTCTTCTTCAGAAACGCTTTCCTTGCCATTGCCAGTCTACATTTTATATCCTCTCTACTTCGACCATCATCAGTTATTTTGCTCCCCAAATAGCAAAACTCCTTTACTACTTTAAGTGTCTCATTTCCTAATCTAATTCCCTCAGCATCACACGAATTAATTCGACTACATTCCATTATCCTCGTTTTGCTTTTGTTGATGTTCATCTTATATCCTCCTTTCAAGACGCTATCCATTCCATTCAACTGCTCCTCCAAGTCCTTTGCTGTCTCTGACAGAATTACAATGTCATTGGCGAACCTCAAAGTTTTTATTTCTTCTCCATGGATTTTAATACCTACTCCGAATTTTGTCTTTTGTTTCCTTTACTGCTTGCTCAATATACAGATTGAATAACATCGGGGAGAGGCTAAAACCCTGTCTCACTCCCTACCCAACCACTGCTTCCCTTTCATGCCCCTCGACTCTTATAACTGCCATCTGGTTTCTGTAAAAATTGTAAATAGCCTTTCGCTCCCTGTATTTTACCCCTGCCACCTTTAGAATTTGAAAGAGAGTATTCTAGTCAACATTGTCAAAACTTTCTCTAAGTCTACTAATGATAGAGACGTAGGTTTGCCTTTTCTTAATATTTCTTCTAAGGTAAGTCGTAAGGTCAGTATTGCCTCACGTGTTCCAACATTTCTACGGAATCCAAACTGATCTTCCCCGAGGTCGGCTTCTACCAGTTTTTCCATTCGTCTGTAAAGAATTCGCGTTAGTATTTTGCAGCTGTGACTTATTAAACTGATAGTTCGGTAATTTTCACATCTGTCAACACCTGCTTTCTTTGGGATTGGAATTATTATATTCTTCTTGAAGCCTGAGGGTATTTCTCCTGTCTCATACATCTTGCTCACCAGATGGTCGAGTTTTGTCAGGACTGGCTCTCCCAAGGCCGCCAGTAGTTCTATTGGAATGTTGTCTACTCCCGGGGCCTTGTTTCGACTCAGGTCTTTCAGTGCTCTGTCAAACTCTTCACGCAGCATCGCATCTCCCATTTCATCTTCATCTACATCCTCTTCCATTTCCATAATATTGTCCTCAAGCACTTCGCCCTTGTATAGACCCTCTGTAGACTCCTTCCACCTTTCTTCTTTCCCCTCTTTGTTTAGAACTGGGTTTCCATCTGAGCCCTTTATATTCATACAAGTGGCTCTCTTTTCTCCAAAGGTCTCTTTAATTTTCCTGTAGGCTGTATCTATCTTACCCCTAGTGAGATAAGCCTCTACATCCTTACATTTGTCCTCTAGCCATCCCTGCTTAGCCATTTTGCACTTCCTGTCGATATCATTTTTGAGACGTTTGTATTCCCTTTTGCCCGCTTCATTTACTGCATTTTTATATTTTCTCCTTTCATCAATTAAATTCAATATTTCTTCTGTTACCCAAGGATTTCTACCAGCCCTCGTCTTTTTACCTACTAGATCCTCTGCTGCATTCACTACTTCATCCCACAGAGCTACCCATTCGTCTTCTACTGTATTTCTTTCCCCTATTTTTGTGGCGGCCTTCGTAGCGACAACACTTCACTGTAGAAACGGCCTACGAAGTCACCGCCACACTTTTAATAGCGGGCCGACCGGTCCGCTGGAACAGTGAACAGAAAGATGAAAACCCAAACACTCGGATTAAATGAAAGTCGGTACTTATCTTTATTAACGACGATACAGAACACAGTGGTGAAATGGTCTACAGAAATCTGTCTAGTTCGAGTCGGTGCGGCTAGGTCAGCGTCGGCTGACGACAAACAACAACTCTGCTGCGATGAACACACAACTGACTAGCAAGTACACAATTCGGTGGCGAGTCTACAACTGAGCGGCGAATCCAGAACTGACCTAGCGCTCGCGACTCCAGCGTTTAAGAAGCCAGAAGCCAGCGGTGGCGCGCGCAGACTTGCGGCGATTTCCTGTATCGCTGGCGCTGCTTATGCGGACGGCGTCCGGACTTTGATGCTGCCAACCTTTTGGCTGCGGGCTCGGTTGGCATTACTGGCTAGGATATAACACCTATTCCTGTCAATTGTTCCCTTATGCTGTCCCTGAAACTCTGTACAACCTCTGGTTTAGTCAGTTTATCCAGGTCCCATGTCCTTAAATTCCCACCTTTTTGCAATTTCTTCAGTTTTAACCTACAGTTTATAACCAATAGATTGTGTTCAGAGTCCACATCTGCCCCTGGAAATGCCCTGCAATTTAAAACCTGGTTCCTAAATCTCTGTCTTACAATTATATAATCTATCTGATACCTTTTAGTATCTCAAGGATTCTTCCATGTATACAACCTTCTTTTATGATTCTTGAACCAAGTGTTAGCTATGATTAAGTTATGCTCTGTGCAAAATTCTACCAGACGGCTTCCTCTTTCATTTCTTAGCCCCAATCCATATTCATCTATTATGTTTCCTTCTCTCCCTTTTCCTACTCTCGAATTCCAGTCACCCATGACTATTAAATTTTCGTCTCCCTTCACTACCTGAATAATTTCTTTTACCTCATCATGCATTTCTTCAATTTCTTCGTCATCTGCAGAGCTAGTTGGCATGTAAACTTGTACTACTGTAGTGGGCATGGGCTTTGTGTCTATCTTGGCCACAATAATGCGCTCACTATGCTGTTTGTGGTAGCTTACCCGCACTGTAAACTTGTACTACTGTAGTGGGCATGGGCTTTGTGTCTATCTTGGCCACAATAATGCGCTCACTATGCTGTTTGTGGTAGCTTACCCGCACTCCTATTTTTTATTCATTATTAAACCTACTCCTGCATTACCCCTATTTGATTTTGTATTTATAACCCTGTATTCACCTGACCAGAAGTCTTGTTCCTCCTGCCACCGAACTTCACTAATTCCCAATATATCTAACTTTAACCTATCCATTTCCCTTTTTAAATTTTCTAACCTACCTGCCCGATTAAGGGATCTGACATTCCACGCTCCGATCCGTAGAATGCCAGTTTTCTTTCTCCTGATAACGTCCTCTTGAGTAGTCCCCGCCCGGAGATCCGAATGGGGGACTATTTTACCTCCGGAATATTTTACCCAAGAGGACGCCATCATCATTTAACCGCACAGTAAAGCTGCATGCCCTCGGGAAAAATTACGGCTGTAGTTTCCCCTTACTTTCAGCCGTTCGCAGTGCCACAACAGCAAGGCCGTTTTGGTTAGTGTTACAAGGCCAGATCAGTCAATCATCCAGACTGTTGCCCCTGCAACTACTGAAAAGGCTGCTGCCCCTCTTCAGGAACCACACGTTTGTGTGGCCTCTCAACAGATCCCCCTCCGTTGTGGTTGCACCTACGGTACGGCCATCTGTATCGTTGAGGCACGCAAGCCTCCCCACCAACGGCAAGGTCCATGGTTCATGGGGGGAGGGATACCTACATAACCTACATGAATTGCTCAAGAATACATCTCTGCCAAATACGGCAACACAAGTGTAAAATGTGACGAATTATCACAATAATTGTTTCACTGAATTTCCACTGTAGTAAGCACTTAATCTTAACATCAAATAACTACCACAAGCTCAGCCAGAACATGTTCTATACGAGAAAACACTACTTCTTCGATATATAATAAACTACAGTATTAACCCATAGTTTCCCTGAAATCGTTAGAGAACAGTTGCATAGTGAAAAAATATGCGAATCCAAAATATGTGGTGCTTTATTTTTTATGCTTCAAGTAAAACGTATCCCGTAAAACTACTTCGCTTACATGCAGTACGTTCCGTCAGCAGCGCGAGAGATGACTCAGCTTTCTGCTTTCCTCGAATCAGAACTACATCGTGGCACGCCGAAAAAGCCTGCTATTAAGAGCCTACGACAAATAATTGCGGCAACGAGTCTCAACAATGCATCACAACGCTTAGAAAGCGTCACAAGAAATATGCTGCAACACGACCTATACATTTACGTCATGTGTGTATCTTTCATTTTTTATTTTGTTTGTGCCACCTCAGCCAGCCTCAGATACATTTTGAATCCCTCACACATGCATACACCTATGATTCGCATACAGTACATAGGTTGTAAACATAGTATTTACATCACGATGTGTTCCCATCATTACCATGAGATGTCACTCCAAACGCCAATTCTGCATGGAACAGAAAACACTCTTGCCTCCAGACAGTTTTCCTACAGTGCGCTGCTCACGTCGGTAAGTTATATGAAAATGATGATATTCACACACTTAACATTATTCTCTGAATAATTCGTGGCCTAGAAAATAGAAAGAACGCTACGCCAGTCAAGTCGTCTGGCGGTAGGTACGTAATGCTACCTGTGCGAAACCGGACCAGGTCGCTAGTTTGTTAATACTATCAGTGTCAACGTATCGTTATAACGAAATGATAATGTTTCATAATTTATTTGGACGTTTAACTATCATGTGAAAACTATGTATACATCAGGTTCTATCACAAAAGCGAATCCTGACGTGGGCTATGCTGAGTGAACATTAATAAAACCGACAAACTGCAATAACGGACTCCTGACGGGAAATGGAAGAAAAAAGATCCTATGAATATGTATCCGGTGTGCGTGCAACGACAACAAATCGTGCCGGAACACCGTATAGAGGTGCATCACATACACTTCACAACAGATGTTCAAACTGGCCTCCTTGGAAAGCAGTGCACGCGTTCATGCGTCATTCATGGATTGCCGCACTTTTTCGCACGTTCCGGGCTCTCTCCGATTGGCGTCACAGGCGTCATGAACACGCCGTTGAAGGGCCTGCACATTAGGAACTGGTTCAACATACACAACGCTTTTCAGATGCCCCCAGAGGTAAAAATCCAGGGGGTTTAAGTCCGCTGATGTAACAGGCAATGCTATAGGGCCGCCACGTCCTATCCAACGTCAGGGAAGATGTTAAAGTGTTGGTGAACTGTAATGCGGTCTGAGGTGGTACTCAGTCGTGCAGAAACCACATAATCTGCCAAATGCACTTTCTCAAGCAGCCCAGGCAGAGTATTCCGCAGGGACCCAGGTACGTTGCTCTGTCGAAGCGTTGTGAAATAATAATCGGTCCAAGTATGTTGTCGCCAAGAATCCCTGCCCGAACACAGATGTTGAATCGATGCTGGTGAGACGCCTCAACCATTCCCCGAATGTTGTATGCAGGCCACAGATGACGATTATGCAGATTGATGATGCCATTTCTGGTAAAGGTTGCTTCGTATGTAAAGGGGCTGGTGACAAAAATCCCACAATTGTCATGGTCTGGTGCAAAAGCTATAGAGAAAATCCTTCCCATAGAGGGAAATACGCTGCTAATAATACTTGGGACTCGTTGCAGGTGATAGGGATGGTAGCGATTGTTATGCAGGATACACAGAATTCTTTGGCTTATACCACGTTGACGGGCTATTTGCCAGGAGCTTGTACTAGGGTTCCTCTAAATATCATGTAAAACCCGCTCCTCCAAATCTGGTGTACGCACAGGCCGCCGCCTCCCTG
This sequence comes from Schistocerca nitens, assembly GCF_023898315.1. NCBI lineage: Eukaryota > Metazoa > Arthropoda > Insecta > Orthoptera > Acrididae > Schistocerca > Schistocerca nitens. The sequence goes on along the minus strand of NC_064616.1, from coordinate 636,881,789 downwards.
TACGTTCGTCGGTCTGAAAAGACCAATGATCACACAAACACCCAAAAAGGGCGTGAAATGTTGTGTGATGTTGGTGTCTGTGAGGGTACTTCTTTTGGTCTAGCCGTGCTGCCTCTCGACCATTTCCATCTGACTGATCGTACACAAAAGTGTCATCGAACTATGGCCTGTATATGCCTTGAAATTCTTTATGGTCCCTTCCCTTTTTTAGTTCTCATCTGAAAGTAACGTAGTACACAAAACCAATATTGTGGACCATTGTCCCCACTGTCAGTATTTCGTGTCCATTCCTTCATGTGAATTCAGCACTTGACCAACATGTGTTTGAGCCTAGTCACCATTTTTGTCTCATATATTTAACCTACAAACACGGATCAACTGAATGGCTACACTCAGACTCACTCTAAACCTATGCGCAGACTAACGAAACGTGTGGGCTTTCGGTTTTGACGTCAAGGATAGAGTCGCAGTCTTCGAAACTGAATAGGTCTTCCGTCACAGCATGTGGACGAAAACGTGTTTTATGCTGAAATGATCGGAATCAAAGAAAAAAGACGTTACATAAATAACTTCATGATAGTTTTCCCACAGTGTTCGAAATACGTTGTTCGTTAATGAAAGGACATTTTCAGTCGGTCTGTTTCTATTTTTATTGAACTGTATATCAAAATTACATTATTGGGTACCAAGAACGTGTTACTTAAGTTGAAAATCGTTCAGTAGACACGAAACAGCTAAATTCTTAATTATAAAGTGTAAGCCAAATCAATAGGAGTCAAATGTTTGATACAAACACCATCTCGGCTTGTTTCTGACTTGAATACCGTATGCTGCGTTAGTCACACGTCCTGCAACACACAAGGAAAGCACAGCACGTGGTCAGAGAAACTTTGATTCGTCAGCGTCATCTGCTTTGGCAACGATGCATTTTCGGACAGATGTTCATAGCACCCTTTTCCTCCATTTCCAGTCAGAAATTCGTCCCTGCAGTTTTGCGATTTTATTAATGTTCACCCTGTATAGTAAACAATAATAGAAGCAAAAACATTCCAGTCATGAAGAGTCTGCAAACGTGCCCATTGCAAGATAATTGTGACTGTGTGGTTTCGAGCCACCACTGACTTACCTATGGAATATTCTCCAAGTTTGTACACATGTGTTCGAAGTGAAAACTTTGCGATTCAGTCCTCATCTAGTCGGGCTCAATTTTTGCGTAAACCCATATGCTGCTCGTGAGTCACCACACCAGCACCGTTTGTTATTGGATGTGCAACTAGGGTTGCTAGGTGATTGTATCATTGAGCCATATAGCTCTCCTCAGTCTTCGTTGTAGGATCGTCCAGGATTGCTTGAGGATGTTCCCCTTGCATTGCTTTGTGGAATGTGGTACATGCGTTTTTGGGGCGCTGGTACCATTTGCTGCTGATGTAAGGCGGCGTCTAATGCGCCAAGATGCGTAGGTCATGCAGGACCTGTACCTTGGCGTTCAAGATCGCCTGACTACAATCCACTGTAGTTATCGGTCTGGGTTTATCTAAGAAGTGAAGTGAACAGCACTAGCGATGATATGGTTTAAGGACTGGAGTGGAGAATTATACAGTTTTGTTAAGCTGTACAAGATGATCAGAGGGTGTTTAAAGGAATTCATATGTCATTGGAGATACGTGTGTAGTATTTCATCCAAAAGCCCGGACGACGTGTGGAACACTATCTGTAAGAGGTAGGAGTGTAAAATAAACTGTAACGTGCTGAAACAGAAATCTATACAGTGGGCCGGTTATCATGTGCTAATGCACACTGTAAATATCACACTAAAATTATGCTATTTTTCTTTGAGTGCGAGCCTGAAACCGTACTAAAGTTGTGCCATTTCTCTTGGAATATATAAATAGAACGAACAGATACATGTTTTGTAGCGCTCTCACCGCAGTATCAAGAAACCAGTGTTCAGTGCTGAAATGATGGTCAGCCGCACTGCGATCAATTCGGAGAAGGGGCGCAGCAGTATGTTTTTGACTGCACGTGCTCAGATGTGATGTCATCCCTTTTGGCACCATGAGTGCTACATTGCTTACAGCACGAGGTCCGTATTTTTCTTTGAAACTGCGCGTAGCATAATGTACAAGCGTAGAGAACGAGGGGGTTTTGAGGAGCTATAGTAACTGCCGGTGCCGGCATATAGCCTACTCTACTCGGAGGGCATCAGAGGGGCCGCCGAGCTTAATGCCCCTCCGATAGGCGGGAGAGGTGTGAAATTTAATCTAGGACCAGGCGGAAGGACTGATGACCAGGAACTTTATGCCATCATCCCTCGTGTCACCTCTGCCATGAAGGCAAAGGGGAAGTTGTCAACAGTGTGATACGAACATTCATCATGTCATACGCTTTTCTGGGGAAACATAGCAAAAATTGGGACCCGTTCACCTTCAGGCAGGCTGTGGGACTCTCGAAGTACAATACCATTTATTACCTCTAATGAATGCCGACCTGTAAGCATTCTTTTACCCTAGCTGAATTATATGCTGAGCTACATCACTCAGACAAGTCAGTGGTCTACGGGTGGCTCTAACTTCCAATGAAGAAAGGGCTATACAGTATGAACTGACGGAAATGTCTGGTGCTTTCCATTTGTAGCAAACAAGTTTTTGGAGAAAGGAGATTAGGAGTTAACGATCTGTCGACATTGAGGTCATTAGACTGCGTAGAAGCTAGGATGGATAAAGAAGTCAGCTGTGTCATCTTCAAGGAAACCATCACAGCATTTGCTTTAAGTAATGTAGAGATACTGTGAAAAACCTAGCTCTGGACTGCCAGACGGGATTTGAACGGCAGTCGTCCTGAACGTGAGTCCAGTGTCTCAGCACTGTGTAAATTCCCTCAGTAGTTCTATGAGAGATTTGGAATGTGTGAAGGACGTTTATTTAAGGCCACAATATTCGATAACACAGAAACGGATATTTCCGTATGGACTGTGTGAAATACATGCTTTTTCTCTATTTCTAGCGCCTTAAGCATATATAATAAAGAGTCTTATAGCGTTGTTCGCTGGGCGACTCAAAGTGGTAGGTTCAGCTGCGTAATGTGGAAAGATTTTCTTCCTCCGCGCCCAATGGCTCCTTCCTTCGCGGTGTGCGAGAGTTGTAAGTGTGTCAGTTGAGTGTAAGTGACTAATGGCCGTGTATAATGTAGCATCAAGGTTCAAAATTGGTTCAAATGGCTCTGAGCACTATGGGACTCAACATCTTAGGTCATAAGTCCCCTAGAACTTAGAACTACTTAAACCTAACTAACCTAAGGACATCACACACACCCATGCCCGAGGCAGGATTCGAACCTGCGACCGTAGCAGTCCCGCGGTTCCGGACTGCAGCGCCAGAACCGCTAGACCACCGCGGCCGGCTGTAGCATCAAGTTTTGTTTTGTATGCTATTGGGATAAATAAGGGAGAGAGTGAAACCTGATGCCTACTCGTTTCGAATAGCACTAGGGAATAGTGCGCATCTAGCTTAACGCCTCGTTCCGACGGACGGGCCACTATCGGTAGCGTCACAAGCACTCACATCGTGGGACTCTACGGACGGGTTTGGAACTTAAACCAGAACGTAAGCGCAGAGTTTGGTGACCAGGAACTTTATGCCATCAACTATCCTCCTCCTCCGGCCAAATACCTTCAATGAAAATTTCTTCCTCCACAGGATTCGAATAGGCTACTTCAAAGTTGATTTCCACAACACAGGCATGTGTTAGCGAGCTTCATCAGGGTTCCCATTTTATTGAAATAGGCGTCTATATGATCCCATCTTGGCATGAAGAGTCTTAATCCATACGTCAATAAGCCGGCCGGTGTGGCCGAGCGGTTCTAAGCGCTTCAGTCCGGAACCGCGCTGCTGCTACGGTCGCAGGTTCGAATCCTGTCTCGGGCATGGATGTGTGTGATGTCCTTATGTTATTTAGGTTTAAGTAGTTCCAAGTCTAGGGGACTGATGACCTCAGATGTTAAGTCCCATAGTGCGTAGAGCCTTTTGAACCATACATCAATACATATAAGGTGAAGAACAACTCCCGCACTAGGTGGTCGACATACAATTCCTCGTCCTAATTCAAGACAGAAGTGGATCTAGCGAAACCTAGTCCCGCCAGTAGGTTTAATACAAATGCGATTTTTGAAACGAGGCTCTGGCAACGCTGTAACTGCATTCAGCGTGGTCAAGAACAGGTGTTGCATGAACTTTGCACTGTGTCGGAGTCGTCCCATAAGCTTCATAAGACGAGTCAATGCCGTGCGGAACGGACATGCAGATTCGCCGATATTCGAGTCGCGTGCGAGCCAAACTTTTTTTTTTTTTTTTAAAGTATCTTGTGTATTTCTTTCTGTTACTGTTATCTTTATTTGATCATGAACTTCTTACCGACGTAAACGACCACATTGTTTCCTCCATGACACAAATAAAGCCAATAGAAAGTAATAGTGGATAGAGTAACATCATCTGTATCCAATGAGGCACAATAAACACAATAGGTAGTCTACACAAGATAGCACATTATGCTACGCATAATAATCCCATTCTGTACGTTTCATGTCCAGGTTTATCTTCAAAGAGCTAGTACCTCAACGTGCGAGCAAAATTAACTTTAGAGATGATGTTCAAAGTGACCATCTTGCATTTGTAAACACTTTGCCACTCGCTGGAGCATACTTTGTTGGGCCCTAAGCAACACGCCTGCAGCCACCACTGCCGAAGCGGCATGCACGCGAGCCACTCGTGTATTTCGCTGTGTACAAACACTGGTGGAATACTATAAATCTGTTCGTGTAAGTGTCCCCACCAATATCTTATGGATTAAGGTCCGGGAAATGTGGAGACCAGAACACTGGACTTTCGTGACCTATCCATTTCCATGGAAACTCTTAATTTAAGTAGTTACGCACATTCATTCTAAAGTGCGGTTATGCACCAACATACTGAAACCATAGCTGTCGCCAAACACCAAGTGGAACGTTTTGTAATGTGTCAGGTAAAGTATTGCAAAGAAACGTACGATACAGGGGCTTATTCAGCTTGTCTGGTAATAGGTAAGGCCCCAAGAGCACTCCTCCCACGATTCCAGCCCATAGGTTTATGCGAAAACGTGCCCGAAAGGCAATTCATAGGTGATATGTGGGTCGTGTTCCGACCAATAATAGCTGTTGTTGCGGTTGAAAATACCTTCACGAGTGAAGCTAGGATAGTCAGTCTACATCATGTTCTTTATGAAACGTTCTTTATCTTCCTCTTGGTGCAAAAGCCATTCACAAAACTTTACTCGTCGAATGCGGTCATCTGGTCGCCGGTGTAGAGTTTACGCATAATGATATGGATACAGTTCTTCAGCATTCAACACTTCAACAACCAGTCTTTGAGATATCTGGAACTGTCCTGCGATAACACAGGTACTTCACCGACGTAATTGGTGAACGGTTTCAAGAATCGCGTCCTCTGTTGGTGGAGTGTATAGTCCTTGGAGCCCTCTGTCCATTACTTGTGGACGAAGATTACTGGTTTCCCGAAGACGTTAGTTGCCCCAGGCAGCGAAAAACATCCTTATCGGAACGGCGCCTTTGAGGGTACCACATCAGCAGATTGGTTATCGGATGCACGCACCACCAAAAGCATATCGATGTATTTATTGGTTGTGTGCTCCATCGGGAAGTCGCCCTACGTGAACTTGACGGGACCAGTTTATGGTTGTGCACTGCACGGTTAGTATCACATGCATGCAGTTCAATGGATCCCACTGTCATCCGGCCAACCTGATTTAGGTTTTCCGTGATTTCCCTAAATCGTTTTAGGCAAATGCCGGAATGGTTCCTTTGAAAGGACACGGCCGATTTCATTCTCCATCCTTTCTAATACGATGAGACTGATGACCTCGCTGTTTGGTCTCCTCCCCCAGACAATCCAATCCAATCCCACTATCACGTGAAAGAGTGTTGTCATGTAACAAAATTATGTCATGCTTATAAACGACGATAACTAGGGAACAGACGTCTAAAAAATAAAACAGGAACTGACGAAAATTCGTCATAACTCCAGGGTGGACGGGTTTTGATGTCCCAGCTGTTTCCTCAGCGAGCTACGAAAGCTGGTATGATAGTGCAGGTGATACACCTTGCTCTGCACAGTTCGATTCGGTCCACGATTGGGCGCTAATGACCACTGTAGTTGTGCGCCCTAAAACCACAGAAAAAAAAATTGGTCCACGATGTTACAGTGTTGCCAGCTCCTCGTATTCATACATGTGTTTTGAAAATGCACCTAATCTGATTTTGTTAGATAAACTTTTTTTCTTGAATCAGGATGAGGAATCGCATGCTGACCTCAAAGTGCGAAATTTTTTCTTCTCCCTGTATTATGAAAGTGGATGTATGTATGCTTGTATGTATGTATGTATGTATGTTCCACTCTTCTACTAAACCACTGGATCGATTTCAACCAAACATTGTGCACATAACATTTACCGCCTGGAGAGAACCATTGTGTAAAACAGAATCACCTTCCATTCAAAGGGGTGGGGGTGCAAAAGTATTGTAGCTTACGACGCGCTAAAAGCCAGATTATATTCATCCCATATTTGCGACTGAGAGCACTTAGTGCCTTGCAACAAATTTTACACATAATTTCAGACTTTTTCTTGCTGACGCCTCCCACAAAATAATGAAAGGAAAAAAAAGTTTATCGTTTATTAAATTTTCGCTATTCAGACATTAAAACTGCCGCATAGAGCATGACGTTTTAACTTGGTAATTCTTCTCTACTAACTGTATTCACAACGAATTTTGCAGGACAGTTTTCACATATACCGCCACTGAATGTATCTGATAAAATATGCGATCGTACGACACATAATTCAGACGACACATAATTCAGGACGTGTTACGTCATAAACATTGAGTTGTGTGGAAACGAAACTGCAGGGCGATATTCGCTAAACGTATTGGTGAAATTTGTTAAATGCATTTCATAAGTATGTTTTAGGGGGAACTGTCCAAAGCACCTGACTAGCGGCTTTCCTTGCGACGGTCCCAAGTTTCCGATGAAATCGATGTTAAAGAATTATGCGTCCCTCCTATACCTGTAACGTTAATTGTGTCTGACCGAGCGACAATAGTACATAGGCTACGCGCGAGCGGTACAGGTTTAAATCCTTTTCGTGAACCTTTTCTCTCAATTTCATCGTACAGTATATCATTAAATAGTATATGTCATGCAAAATTATTTCAAAATAGCCGCAGTAATTTCATTAATAAATCAGTTATTACTGCATGCTTTTTTCAAATGTGTGTTCCATTTGTAGTTCGTAGTTAAAATTCCAAATATTTGGACAACTCGAAAGAGTTCTCAACGAGGGGCGAAGTATTAGCAGCTGCGAAAGGATTGCAGACACAGACGAAAGTTCTCATCCCTTATGTGATTAATACCGATCAAACCGGCTTCGCCGGCCAGGGTGGCCGAGCGGTTCTAGGCGCTTCAGTCCGGAATCGCGCTGCTGCTACGGTCGTAGGTTCGAATCCTGCCTCGGGCATGGATGTGTTGATGTCCTTAGGTCAGTTAGGGTTAAATAGTTGTAAGTCTAGGGGACTGATGCCCTCAGATGTTGTCTCATAGTGCTTAGAGACATATGAACCAGTACGAATCGACATGCAATAGTTTTCTTGCGTGGCCGAGCGGTTCTAGGCGCTTCAGTCTGGGACCGCGCGACCGCTACAGTCGCAGGTTCGAATCCTGCCTCGGGCATGGATGTGTGTGATGTCCTTAGGTTAGTTAGGTTTAAGTAGTTCTAAGTTCTAGGGGACTGATGACCTCAGACATTAAGTCCCATAGTGCTCAGAGCCATTTTTTTAGTTCCCTTGCGGAATAAGGAGCAAAATCCGATGTGAACAAAATTAATCATGCCTTCAAAGCGCAGTATACTGTAACTGCGTCAGGAAAGACATCCCCTTACGTTTTCTTATGTATGCAAGAACTATCCGGAAAATTGGTTGGTTTGTTCAGAAAAGAGTTGACAAGTTGAATCAGAAATTTAAAAATGTAATTGAGGCTTCACGAAATCAGAGGAGTTCACGAAACTGCTGCACGAATAGTTTTAAAATATGTTATTCGTCCTTACTTGAGACAAGAAAAATTTCTTTGCATTATTGATTCGTGGGGAGGGCAGACTGATTAGACACTTCACGATCAACTCTTTCATCCACAAAGACAAGCATGCTTCTGCATCATAAAAATTATCCCGCACAAATGTACTCCATTTTGCCAACCGTGTGAGATTACTTTTTACAAGCAGGCTAAAAGTTTCAGGAAAAAATTTAAAAATCTCCTGATTTTCTGAAGACAAGGAAAGATTCCATAGTAGTATATGCTTTAATTCGGCATCAATTTAGTGAAGGTTCCTTCATAGCATTGATCAAATACGCGTGGTTCACATGAAGTTGATCGAAGGAAGAACAAGCTTTTTAAATTTAGACGAACTGTATTTTCCGGTATCGCTTCTGAAAAGTCCGTGTGCCTGCAAGGCAGTAGCTGTCATTAAATGTGCGTGGTGCTCTACGAATTTGTGTTTCGGTTGCTTCTGCGACAAATATCATCCGGATTCTATTTTAGCAATGCAAGCTGTAGCAAGTACGACGATTCTCTAATCTATTCTGTAACCTACGGAATACACATTTGAAGAAGATTTTCTGTAATGATCGATTTATTAATTAAATTACTACGGCGAAAATGACTATTTTTGAATACTTTTGCATGACATATACTATTTAATCATATTCTGTACGATGAAATTGAAAAAAAGAGACAGTATATAGGCGGGGCTTGAACACGTACCACTACACTGCCCTCGCTTGGTCGAAACGTGTCTAACGTTACGGGTAAAGTAGGCACGAATGGAGCTTAAACGTCGATTGCCTCGGAAACTGAGCCGTGGCATGAAAAGCCGGTACCCAGACTCTGAGGACAGTTCGTGAGTAGCAGATCTGATGGTCTCCTTGTTAGACTGCTCATATACTTTTGACGCTGCACAGCTCATTGTACTACAAAGTTAACCGTTTTTGGATGCCTTTATAAATGTCCAACTAACAAGTGAGAGAGGGGTGGGGGCTGGTTGAGTTGTGGGTTTCCGATTTCGATCAAGTTGTGCGAGAACGTGCTGTATTAAAAACAGAGAGATTGGCTTTTTGCTAGATATGCTATTCCCTAGGTTTTGAAGAAATATAGATCAAAGTTGATGAAGGAAAATCGTATGACGTGGGGTCCAACGTTGATAATATTAGTTATTAATGTTTTAGTGTTTTCATGCTGTAACTTGGGTACCCGTCATTCTACCTGTCTAAGACAGGTAAGTCGGCGGTCGAGCGTTCAAGGCATTGGATTACCAAGCTGCTGGACTTTGTTCGATTCTTGTTTGTAGCTTTTTTTTCATTCCATATTTTCTCGGTGTATCCGACAAACCTGTGATGACCGAAAACTTTTTTTCTTTAAATAACGCTACGGTAGATATGATTAATAATCAAATAACTGTAGAACTATATGTATTGATACCTAAACCTAAAGTATATTACTGCGTAATCTTAACTGATCGACTATTCGTGAGCATTCTCGCAATCAGTGGGATCAAACCTATCATAGAAACATGCGAAACAAATATTTCTCGCAGTGTGTAACGCACGAACGAAACATAGTCGCTCTGACGTGTTTTCCGATACACTGTCCGTAGAAAACATATCTGATTCACATGTCCGCAACGCGTGGTCTAGTGGCAAGCGCTGTTGCCTCTTGATCACGGGGTCCCGGGTTCGATTCCCGGCCGGGTTGGGGATTTTCTCTGCCCGGGGACTGGGTGTTTGTGTTCTCCTCATCATTTCATGATCGTCTCTAATTCACATTGCTAAAAACAGATATATGAGAGATAAATTTGGATGCGTACCAAGCGTATAAAAGCATATCTTGAAAGACAGGCATGGACAACTGGTTATGGAGCAACACAAGAATTTTGACAGCATACGTCCTATCTTGTAATTCTCTGCTCAGCTGTGTGTCTCATAATTTTGAAGTCATGAGATGAAATTCTGCACCTGTCGGAAGAAGTGAGCTCACACGGTTGACACAAAAAAAAGAAGGGTGCATTTCGATGGTATCACTCTCACAGTGCAGGTAGATTGAGAATCATCATCTACGAAAGTTCTATCGTAGCGCGTCATGTATCACAGTGAAAATAACTGTCAGTACATTATATACACTTATTTGTTTATAAATCACAACTCTGGATATTTTACTTAAAAAAAAACAGAAGAAAAGAAAGGTATTCACATTATCAGATATACTGAAAAAATATCGAATGAAAAAAAAGCCACGACCAAGACTCGAACACAGACCAGTAGCTTGGTAGTCCAATGCCTTGCCCGCTAGACTGCTATGAGGTAGCCGGCCGGTGTGGCCGTGCGGTTCTAAGCGCGTCAGTTTGGAACCGCGTGACCGCTACGGTCGCAGGTTCGAATCCTGCCTCGGGCATGGGTGTGTGTGATGTCCTTAGGTTAGTTAGGTTTAATTAGTTCTAAGTTCTAGGGGACTGATGACCTCAGTAGTTAAGTCCCATAGTGCTCAGAGCCATTTGAACCATTTTGTTATGAGGTAACGGGCGAGTTGTGGCGCCCTGGAAATATTTTAAGTTC